>NC_088831.1:35997575-36597575 GCF_904066995.2 Poecilia reticulata
GTGCCACATAATTTTCCCCATCTTAATACCATTTTTTCCCGTTCGTGTAGAACTCTGTAACTCATTTGGAATCAAAACACACATCTTAATACATTTTATATAATACTATATTTAATATCTTTTCAGTCTTGACATGTTTATAACATGGAATGAAAGAATTTCAGCCATGTTTATCCAGATCCACCAAATCAGTTATTTTAACCAAGAGAAACAAGATAAAATTGGGTTGTAGCACAAACTGCATTGACAGATCTTTTCCTTTTCAATATTCTGCTTTAATCTTAAAATTATTTCTTCAATTAAATCTTTTCCATTCTTGACTCAGAGCAACTGAGTTAGATATTATTAACAATGTTTTAAAGCTTTAATCTGCTAAACGATGAAAATGTAATGTCTTGCTATGTGGTAAATCATTGGTGGTAATTTATACATATATAATCTAAAGTTTGATTGTAAATTATTCTTTGTACAATAAAATGTCCACAGCCATTTATGTTTTAATGGATTTACCTTTTTTCAAAATTAAAAGTAATAAAGATTATAGGGAATGAATGAAAATAAAAATAAAGAAAAACAGCTAACCAATGAAAAAAATCACCAAACTTCAATATTTGAATAGTACAAATGCTGAATTCCAAAATACATCTTTGGTTTTTATTTAATTAATTTAGACCTTTGAACTTTCTTGAGAGCTGAAGGACAGCGAATGGTAAAAACATGGCGCCATTTGTCACTGCTTACTCAACTAAAATATTTTATTAATGGTTTAATTTGTTGTACGTTTAAATATAGAAACTTATCAAAACTGTATGAACCCTTCCTATACTTTCATGTGACAGAATGATGAAAAACATGTAATTATCACTTTCAGAAATGATTCATCTCCTTTAGCTCAGATCCTTTCCTTTGTCTTTTTTTACTCCACATTTTCATCAGATTAAAAGTCTAAAATTCCCAAATAGTTATCCACCATTCATTGCATTTTTCAGACCTGCCCAAGTCGCTGAATGCATTAGTTATAGCGCCTCTGTCATCTGGTGGAATCCTTCCTGTTTCCAGCTCCATGCCTCCAGATTGAATAGCAATTTAAATGCAGCTCCATTCACATTTATTTGAAATCTCATTAACTGGATATAAAGACCCAAAGAGATGGGTTGTAAATAGAATATCATGACCATGTGGATGAGGAAGGAAATTTATTCATGATTAGCCTCTTTTTTTTCCACTTCCATTCCCAGCGTAGACCTTATGTCTGTTAAGTGTCAGTAGTCATTTTCAGGGTGAAGCCCACTATCTCCTCTAAATACACTCTATTTAAATTGACTCAAGAGGTTGTTCACAGACAGTGAAAAATAGGATGTGGTAAGAAAAGTGAAAATGAATGACATTGCCTTCTCACTGACAGCCGTTCTGTCAAGCGTGGTGGGGAAACAGCTTCTGTATAAATTCAGATATAATTGGCAAATTAAAGGGATACTCTGTAAGAGTCGGCACAGACAGAGTTATTTGGGAAATGTTTTGGTTCCTTGTGTGAATATTCTCACACGACCTATTTTTCAAGGTTTTTGGTGCATGTTTGAATAAAAAAATCAAAACGCAGGCTGCTTGGGGTAACATATAAAGATTATTTTTGACAGTTTGTGTGGCATTTTCATCACACTAGTGAAGCTCTTTGGCTTTTCTTTAGGCTGTTTTGTTTTTAGTGGCTGGACATTATAATTATTACAGAGTAGAGAAAAGTGCTTTATTTTCTGTATTTTATTGCATTACAATCACAAAATTTAATTTGTTTTATTGGGTTTTTATCTGACTAAAGAACACAAAAATCCTCAATTTATTTAAACTTATTTATATTTTAACAATTCACAACAAATGCCATCTTGAGGCATTTCACAAAGGTTTTACTCAAAAGCTGAGTTGGGTTTACTTGTATATTAAACCTTCCTATTTACAGCATGCATATTGAAAGATAGAGAGGCTAATGAATAGTAAATAAATAAATTATTAATCCAAATGACTTAGGAAATTACACTTTTAGTACGACACGTAAAAATGCATTTTTTTAATTTTCTTTTACAAAATTAGACTATGTTAAAATATTCCACATTTTTAATATTGAGTAGATTAAAATAATAAAATAATTTTTTGATTTACTTTGAAAAGATCTTCATGTAACACGTGAAAATATGAAAACAAACAACTGTTGCAGCACATGTGATAATCGGTTTGGACAACATGGACATTACATTGTTACGACTCTTGTATATTTAGTCCTTTAAAAGACGAACTTCTGCCCTTGTCTCCAACATTTTGCATCCTTCTTCAAGGATTTCCCTTCAATTAGTTCCATCTTTTTTCTCATTAAATCTGAACAACTCTAACCTTATTTGCAGAAAAAACAATGTCTGAAGTATCAAAGTTTAATTTTTTTTTTTTTTAATCCAAAATTTTTCATGACTTTATTCCTGACCTGTTTGTGTATCTTAGCCTCCATGATGCTGTTTGTTTGCAAATGATATCTGTCAAATCTCTCAGGTTTTACATAATGTCAGTGTTAATACGAAAATGAAATTACACTCATATGTACGATGTTTGGTTGATTGTCATCTCTTGTCAGTACTCCGACTGGGATTTTCGCCATTGACCAGGAATTTGCAGGTTGAATTCCAACCAGGCCAATCAGCGGACAGGAGGAGGAGTTGTGATCAGAGACATGTATATCCTGCACTGCTCCAGAAATGTAGTCTGCTTCTGTGGTTTTAGTTTGACAACTGCAGTGGAGGAAGTGAAAGAAGCCGTTCAGTCTGTGTTATTCCAAATATTGAATCAAAATTAACAGCCGTCTCGTTCCCATCGGCACTTTTCTCTTCCCAGTGAGGGAATGTCGTTTACAGCACAGGCAATTCCCAGTAAGCTTCATAGCGTTGAACTGGCACATTACATATGTGATGGCCAACTGTTAGTGACTGAGTAAAATTTAAAACAAGAGGCTGGATTTTACCTGACAAGACAAGAGGGGGATAAATAAATACAAACAGCACATTTTGTTCTGATTTGAGCTCATAAAACCGTGAGACAAAATGTGAAATAAAACATTTTTGGCCATGAAACCTTTGTAAGTCTTTGCGCATGCAGTGAGCATTATGTTGACCACACAACTTTCAACTGTTTGTATAAAAACAAATGGTTCAAAATATGAAAAGCAAATAACTGTTTTCTGCATACAATTTAAAAAAAAAAGGAGCATTAAACAAAGCCTAACAAAATGTTAGGCTTTTTTTTCTTGTTTGGGTTTACATGTGATGATCATGAAAAAGGGAGGGGGAAAAAACTAATAAATAAATTGGCAGTTAATCTGTGAAACTTTTTATGATGCCTTGAACTTTTATTTTCTCCTTTTAGTTAACATAATCATGAGGTCTCCTAATGTTTTCCTCTCCGCAGCAGAGTGTGCAGCACATACTCTCTGGAACCCTGCTGCCCTAACAAAGAGCACCAATAAATAAATAATTGCCAGAGTTTGGCGAGATTAAGTTTCTCATCGACATGTTTCACACAAAGGCTGTCCTCGCTACTCTAAATCATCTGAGGAACAGAGCTGCCTCTACGTGTGTGTGTTTACAACATTGTCACTGAGCTGTGATGTACAGTATAAACTTTGGCTTCACAAATCTAGAAGTTCGACACACACATTCGTTACAACGCTTGCCAAGGGCTGTCAGATAAAGCGTATGGAGTGTGTGGGCCTAATGAGAGTCTGGCCAGGAGTCAGGAGCTTTATGAAGTCCCGGAGGTAAAGAGCGGGGCTGGGTGACACCACTATAATCTATAACCCAATGACACTTATGAGTGGCTGCTAAACTTTGTGACTGGAGCAGCAGATACAGTAAATCTTTCCTTAAGAGAGAGAGAGAGAGGAGAAAAGACTCCATTTATTTATGGTTGTTTGTTTTAAACTGTGTTTCATGCTTTTGAATGATACCTTATTTTAGCTAATTGAAAAGCTTCTCTGCTTTTACTGTAATGCATTTCATAAAGACAGATTGGTGGGTCTTTTAATGATATCAGGCCAATTGAAAAACATCTCAGTGGGATGATAGATTCCTGGGTTTTCACATTTTGACATGTAAAACCTCAAATGTCAATGTGTTATTGGAAATTTATTTCATAGACCTACACAATGTGGTGCAGAATTGTAATGCGGTATCAAAAAACAATGTACAATTTACTGTAATTCTTTTTACTTCTGAAAAATGTGTATTTGTATCCAGAATGTACTAGTCTTTGACCCCTAAATGAAAGTCAGGGAACCTGATTGCCCTTAGAAGTCAGTTAAACGGCAAGTAGAGTAAACCTGTGTGTAATTTAATTTTTGAGTAAATCCAGCTGTTCTTTGAAGACCTCAAAGATTTGTTAGTTAACAATAGTGAATACAACATTATCACAAAGATCAAGGAATGGAGAACACAGATCAGGAATAAAGATGTGGACAACTTAAAAACAGATTTATATTACAAAACAATACCTCACGCTTTGAATATCTGACAAAACACCGTCAGAGAGTAGAGCGCAAATGCAATAACCAAGTCATGGCTGTTTGCCTAAACTAACAGACAACAAGAAAAACATCACATGGTATCTTTGTGGAAAGATCCACAGCTCAGGTGTGTGAATCTGTTAAAAGAACAGCTATTAGTACATTATCCTCCTGACTACCAGTAGTTCATTTTTGTCCCCTGTAGAGGACATTTCTAAACTTTAATATCTCCCACCCCCTGCATTCTACTGAATTAATTCCTTTTAGTATCTAGAGAGGACATTTAGGGCTTTTCAATGATACCACATGTGAAGGGGTGGGACTTTTGTACGTACCTTTTTCTAATTCATAAAAATGGCGTTCATCAGTAATAACACATTTTATGGGAAGAGACAAAGTAAGTGCATAAAACTTTATTGTGCAAATTTTGGTTTAAAATGTTGTTGGAATATTCTAAACAAGTCTTTTAGCAGCATATTAGAATATTCTATGAATTGTTTTGACTGTATTTTATTGTAGTATTTAAAAGTTGAAAAATTGTCCTCTGTAGTGGACACATCCTATTTCAAAAATAAAAACTTTATTTCCAAAAAAAATGTTTTCAGTATTCTAATGACCTTACAAAGACTATGGGATTTTAAAAAAATGATGATTGGACAATATTTTTTTTTCCTGGTAGTCAGGAGGATATAGTTTGAGCTAAACGTCTAAACTTTATAGAAAAGTGGCAAGAAAAGCAACATTTAAAGAAAGGCATGAGAAGACCTGATTGGACTTCTCCAACAGAGGTTAGGAAACAAAAACAAAAGACGGTGGCTGCATTGTGCTGTAGGAAAGCTTTTCTTCCCCAGGGTTTATTAGTGACTGCAACAAAATGAAGCAGTACAAAGTCTGAGCCGAGAACGACTGCGTGACACGCTTTTTAAATATTTTTATTTGTAAAAACGAAAACAGAAAAAACAATGCTTCGTTCTCTTTCTACTATTCAAAATAATATTTATTCAAAATAATATAATAATTTGTCATTGTTTATCATAAAAATTCCCACAAAATAACTTGATGTTAGTTGTTGTAAAGAGACACCCTGCAATTTATGAAAGGATGAATTTTAGACAATGTTTTCTTTCATTTTCCAAAGAAATAACTACATCAATAATACACTTTTCTTTTGTTTTAAATAAAAGTGCAATTTATATATATATATTTGCACTTGTTTATTTTTTTTATTTTATTTTATTTTTTTACATTAATCAAAGAAAGTTGACTGAGTTTTTATTTAATTTTTTTTTTCATGTTCACACATTTTACTTAGTGTCAAAAGCAGTAACCACTAACCCAAAAGCCCCACTTCTTCTTATGGGGTCTGAGCTTTGGGCCCCATAAGGAACAGTCGTCCTTACAATGTATCGATGCAAGGCCTCACACACACACACACACACGCACACGCACACACACACACACACACACACACACACACACACACACACACACACACACACACACACACATTCGATGCAAGGCCACACACTCACGAGCGTCTACACTGTACCATATACTTATCTCATGGTCAGCATTGGATTTCATAACAGCTGGTAAGCTGGTCATAACTTCCCTCTTCTGATTATAGCTGCAGAAATTGTGCTGAATGCACTTACTGTTTCTCCACTGGACCTCACAATTGTATCCATACACAGTCATACAACAGAGCAAATACAATTATGAGGCTTATAGGGTGAAATCTAATCACTTTCTGCCGAGTTTGATGACAAGGTAAAGTAGAGCCCAGACTCGAGATCATATTACTTATTACACTGATGGAACCAAACCTAAACTGCATCAGCTCTGATAGCTTGTCTGTTTCTTCACAAGGTCAACCTGCTGCAGGAAAACCACAATAAATGAATTAGTCAGATGAGCTTCTTTTTTTTATTTTTTCAAAGCTTCTTCTTGTAGTTGGTTATAAAGTTGCCCTGGAGGTATTTGATCAGTAAGTGAAAGCACTGCAGAACGCAACACTGCTGAGTGAAAATTTATTCTTATAGCGTGTAAAAAGCAAAACTTACTTTTTTATAGCATGCTGCATGCAATAAATTACATTGGACATTATTTAAGGCAATTAATGTGGTTTAGCCAAGGACTGCAGAATACATGTGTGCGTGCGTGCGTGCGTGCGTGTGTGCGTGTGTGCGTGTGTGTGTGTGTGTGGGGGGGGGTGTGCGTGTGTGTGTGTGTGTGTGCATGCCGGTGAGGCTCAGTGTGTTTGCCCCCTCATTACAGGGAGGATTAACCATCAGGAAGGCTCACAGTTCCCTCTGAGCCCTTGGAGGGGTGAAACAAGGAAACATCCTCTGAGACATGTTTTATTCACCCACGTCTCAGTTAATTTTCACCTCTCTTCTGTCCTGACGCGCACGCGTCAGCTCTGCCTCGGCTTGCCCTCCCACTGTTTACCTCTCATTGTGGAACGCATGAATCAATACGCGACACAAAGGAACAGAAAAGGATGCTATTGAGTTAGCGGTAATGGCACACTGATGGAAGTCTAAATGGTTTGTTTACAACCATAAGCTGCAAAAAATATTCACAACTGGAGGGCAAAGTCTGACAAGGACTGTTTATTGGTTTGTATAGAACTATTGAGCAGAAAAGCACGGTGAGGTCTCATTATTATTAGCTATGAGCTCCCTCTGCTGGCTTAATGTGTTTCATAGGGTGGGAGTTTTGGGGAAAATTAATTCTGTGATTGTTTTCCTCTGCTGTCATGAGGTATTCATCAGTGGGTTGGAACTTTCAATTTGAACTGAGATATTTATTTCTGTTTTTTTTTTTTTTTTCTCCTAATCTAAGGGGATCATCTTTTAAATTCTAATCTCCTGTCGTAAGGTTTCAGGGGAGAAACCAAGGCAGACAATTTGAACGTGCTATTTCCTCTATTTGCTGGCTCAGATTGACTGTATGATCGCAGGTTCCATTCACAGCTGCAGCTGCTCATGGAAAACAGTTATTATTGCTGCTCAGTTTGAAAAAAGTATTGGAGAAAAATGCAGAGTGGATCATTTTATTTGAACTCAAGCCAAGTAAGAGTGACTGTCTGTGAACAGAGTTGAAATGAAAAGAGCTCAGATTATGAAACCTCAATGTCAATGTGAAAATCAACAAAAGTGGGGGGTTTTGTCACAGATTTGATGCGATTATGATATAATGCACTTTGTTGATCTCCTTGATTCTCTTTTATAATTGTTTTATTCATCCCTACGTTTCCTTCTATCGGTTATCGTCAGAGTTTCTTCTTTCCATTTTCTCCCATAGTATTTACTAGTTTCTCCTCAGTTGCCCCAGCTTGGTTCCCCTCCCAACTGACACATCAGTTAATTAGATTCACCTGATCATCATCCCATTAATTACCCTCTTTTGTATTTTTACTTTTGCGTTCTTTTATTTGTGGTAGAACTTTCCTGTTTCCTGTGTGCCTCGGAGGTTTTCTCCCTATTGATTTATTTTCCTTTGTTCCCTGCTGCGCACTTTTCCTCATTTGTCTTTCGTTATTAAATCACTCCCAGTATAGTAATGCCTACCTCCTGCCTGTGTGGTGGTCCTTCTCAAAAACCACAAATGACAACTATATCTGGCACAACATCTTAGATCAGTGGAATATGAATTAATATGCATAAAACAGCGTGAAAAGCAAGGATTGGAATATTAGTTGTGAGCTAACGCGTCTAAAGCTTGTTTGTGGTTTGATTTGCAGCGCTCCCACTCATAATAATCCAGCCATCTGTCAAATAATCGAAAGGCATCCCTGACATAATCACTGTAGCAACAATTTACACATGCTTAGCAAAGTATCTTTATTGTTTTTGTAAAGAAATGCAACAAAATTGGAATGCGGTAAAACAATTTTCAATATTCAACATCAAGCTGCATTAGTCAGTGAAGGCCTGCAATAGGTTTCAATAACATGCTCTAAAATGACCATATCTGTTTTATTGATTTTATATTGTTAGGAAAAGAAGCCATATTATTGTCAGACAGGCCTGCTTTGTTACCTCCCCAGGCGACAGTGGTGATGCTTCTGTCTCTGTAAAAAAAAAAAAAAAAAAAAAGACTGATCTATTTGCTGAAGAAATATTTTTAAAACAGCACTGTAAAGCATTTGTTTTTATACTGGATGTAATATTTAGACATTGCATACATTCCTAGGAAAAAAGAAAATGTCAAAAATGTTCAAAATATCTGAAGATGCAACATTGAAGTTGGAAAATAGAAATTGAAGACTTAATTTGAAATATTTTTTTAGTATTGCTATAAATAATTAATCAGAGATTTAGGTTAGAGGATTAGTGAATTAATTAAATATTTTACATTTCTACAAAACTGATATAGATATAGATTATTTTACCATGTTCTCTCTTCCTTCCACACTTCTCACAATGTTCTTTTCCTTGATCGTTTGCAGCCGAAATGCAAGTGGTGCAGAAACTAACCTTTTAGTATTCCACATTGTCACACACTGCACCTTTACTCCTCTGATTAGTTTTTGCTTCTTTTTGTCTTTCACATTTCTCCTTGGATACATGTCTATATGGACACTGCATACATACTTACATTTCACCTCAACAAATTATCATGACCAATATTTGCTTTTATGATTGTGTTCACACATGGTTACGGGTTTGTATTGGATGGATGGATGGATGGATGGATGGATGGATGGATGGATGGATGGATGGATGGATGGATGGATGGATGGATGGATGGATGGATGGATGGATGGATATCTGCTTTGCCTCATAACATCGCCCTCTGGTGGATGTGTTGATTATGAGCAAAATAAGGCTATTTATTAATGGTTTTAATTGACTAGTAGAGGGAAGAAATCTGACTTATGTTAATTTTACAATAATAAAACTCTCAGAGTTAACTTGTTGAGGAACCAAACTACTTAGAGTACAGTTGTAAAAATAAATTTGCAGTCCCTAGCTGTATCTTTAGCTATTTTTAACTAATTTAATTGTACTCTCCCACAATTCTTTTGTCCTTTGTTTTAATTTCAATTTTCTAACATGCAGCTTCACGATTTTAACCTACATGCATGTATTCAATTCTTCTGGAGCTTGAGCTGCTACTGGAGCTGCCATACTGGCTTTGCATTTCTTTTGGTATCCATCTTTCTCAGGGCTGGATATGGCTGTGTTTAGATTTTGATGGTCTGATAAAACAGTCAGAAACGGTCAGTAAAATTGTGTCAGTTCTCCATAACAACAGTTACTGTTACTCAACGAAGGGATTCTTTGCAAAGACATGTGTTTTCAGTATTGCACATGTACAAAACTATACGTTGCATGGACTTTAAATAAAATATGAGAAACACAAATGTTACAGAAGCAATAAAATTATTTATTTCAGAATAGTTGCAAGGTAATAAATTGAACTAAAAATAAAATCCACTTTTTTATGACCCATGATGCTTTGTGTGACTTATGAAACACAAAGCGGTGTAAAACAATGAGGTGGAAAACAATTAGGAATAATACCTCTTGTAACTTAGCTGCCTACCGAAACTCATCCTTCAGTCATATATTTGCAATATTATTGTAGCTAAATCTATAAATTATAAATATATTGTCTATACTGAAAGCACAAATGTATTTGAATATTGTTAAGTAACAGTTTTCATTTGTGTGTTGATTATATTGTGAGGTATGAAGAGACTGAGATGCCATGCATTAATGAGGTGATCATAATAGGATATTTCTGTATGTCACCGATGATGATGGAAAAATGGTTTTCCAGTAGTTTCTCCACTGTCAGTGCAGATGACAGTGCAAACCGGCAGCACATGCACAAACTTGATTGACATCCCTGAAACCTTCCTCCTGACTCCGAATGGTTGTTTCTCACTGGGAGCGGTGTATGTATTTCTGCCGATGTCAGTAGGACCACAGGGAGGAGAAAGAGGAGCTCAAATGTTTCACAGACTGTCTCGTGTTTTACTGTCACAACATAGTGACAGTTTTAACAAATATGTGAAAAACATATGTTTTAAGTTCCCTACTGGAGCTTTACTTTTTCTTTTTTCTAATGTATTTTTTTAATGTACTTTACAAACATGTGAAAAGCATTTGGCCACTTTAAAATGCTTGCTTGCAGTAAAACCTGAGATTTTAAATTTACTTCTTTGATTGTTTGAAATGTTTGATATTTTTTCATCCTGTGTGAAAAAAAAAAATGTCTGCACTTTTTCTTTTCTGAGAGTCCATACTGGTGTCCATTTGCCCTTGAGTGTTAAGTGACAACCAATTTTAAACTAGTAGTTATCTTATTGAACACTGGATGGCATTGTTGCTGTTCAGGAAATTTGGAATTTGCAGCAGAATTTCATTTTACTTTACAACCTCAAGAGAAAGTGCTCATATATGCATTACATGTATTTTGCTCTGGTTTACATAGTAAAAATTGAATATCTGATGCCTTCATGTTTTGGTCTCATGTTGTGATTCTAACCCTGATGTACAACACAGAGAATCTGCTTCGTCGAAAGAGTTTTCTTGCTACAGGCGGAAGTCATCGCATACATCACCTTTCATCTGTCACACCATGTTCCTCGACCGAACCAAAATAAAAAAAAGTAAAGAAGCGAATAAAAAAAGTTATAAAACACTTAAATAGAAGCTTTGGACTTGAGCTAAATTTGTGAAAGTCGCAGGAAGGTCAATAAACAGATTTTGAAATATGTAATCCTTTATTTGTGTCAATGTTTTTGAGACGGAATCCTAAGAAACTAAAACATTCATAAGCAGAGGAGCAGAGACGTCTTCAGCAATCTGCTTCAGGTTAACCGTTCTGTTTATACACTTCTCCCAACAAATCCTGGGAAAAGTGGTCCAACTGGATTTTCCAGGCTGGCTCTCACTCCCACACCCAGCAGCACCTGTATTTTGTCGTGGACACCGGACACCGTCGGCCGCTGAGTCACAGAGGAACGCCATCGTCATCTCTGGGTAGAGGTTGGTTCACCAGACCAGTGATGAATGCATTGCTCAGCACTTGATTTCCCATTACTTTGCTGACGTTGTGAATTAACAGTCATAGCTGAATCCAAGAAAATGGTAAGAGAAAAGTCAGTCAGTAGTTATGGGTGTTTTGATTCTATTTATGAGTTAAATGTAAAATTCACAGAATTTAGGCTTCTTTCCTCGAGGCCACTACTCCCTTTTTCACTCACTGATATAATAAAACACATCTTAGTATGCTGACTGGGGTCTCACAGTTTTCATGCAAATTTAAAATTTATATCAGACACAAAGAAAGAAACTTTGAAAAATGATGTGTTACATTTCATTTAAATGACCAGTGACTAAATTTAGCAACGTTCAAAGGTTTTTGTCATGCCAGAAATATTTGTATTCTGCTCACACAAAATTGCATAAATTAATACAAAATATAATTAAAAATGATTAGGACTTGAAATACAGTACATGTACTCATGTATTTTTTTTTAAATCAACACATTGCCAAAAATAAAATGAATGCAAAATATATTTTTTTTCTGAAAATAAAATTCTCCTCATTATGAGAAAATGTTACTTCATGCCCCCCAAAAAGAAAAGTGAATCCTATAAAGTGCATGTTTTGAAAAAACAACTCTATCCCCATTCGAATTCTTATGGCAGAGGGGATAAAAACAGTGCTTCACTTTTCGGGAAGAAGGGCTGGAGTATTGTTTTTGCTGATCCAGCAGTGTCAGTAGCCTCCTCTTGTTTGTGACCTCTGTCAGATGACAGTGAAGGTCTCCAATAAGCAACAATGTTGGTGAGTAGAACTCACTGAACTGTCTCTTCCAATCGCAGTCGCTTCGCCTCCTCCTGAAAGAAACAAGTACCTTCCCATTGCAATTCCTGCCCTCCTCTCTAATTGTTTTCTGTGCTCTGCTGCGTCTCTACTCACCATTGCTCTTTTTTAGCAGCAGCCACCACTTCGACACCTTTACCCTCCTTTTAATGTCACTTGTGTCGCTGACTTCCAAGTTAGTCACGAGTGTTTGAAATAAAACCTTATTTGGAACGAACTCTCAGGCACAAAACGCTCTTGTTTCACATGCAGCATCTCCAGGGAGGACAGCAGCAGCAGCACAGCTGTCGAATCGGGTTCTTCTTCTTATATCTTGCAGCCGCCTTGAACTTCTCGTTAGTTGCAGCTACGTAATCTTGTGTTCGCTCAACATTAGTTTGGATGTGTTCAATGCCAGCCCCTTGTTCCTCTACAAGCATGAAGATATCCATGAAGAGGTCTCTTAGCTCTTTCATATTGTTCTCCAGGCTCAAGAGTTCCTGGGTGTGGAGGAAGATAACATAAATATTATAACAGACATAAAAAGGGACATTAGTTGGGTAATGGAGATCGTAATCTACAAACTCTTAAAGTGACCTTGTCTCAGACTTTGATTTCTTTTTTTTTTACATTTTGAAAGATTATTTGACAAGCTTTTGTCCTCCTCAAGCCCCTTTACCTTGGATTAAGAGCACATTAAAAATCAGCCAGAACATGAATAGTCTGTGCTGAGTCTTCTAGTTGTTTGCTGTGGTGCATATAGTGAACTCCCCATTGTACAAAATGGAGTGCATGATTTAGTTTTTTTCAAACACCTGCCACAACAGGCTGCCATTATTGCACAAAACCACTTATTCAATTTATACAGAAAAATCTCTCAACAGTTTTCTGTTGTGCTGCTGAAGAAATTAGAAAAATACTAATACTAATAGTGTTCTTGCTTCCATGGTGAAAGTAAAACTGATGACGGAAATGCAGAACCCTTCCCCATTTATAGGAACATTTCTAGGATTATTAGGAACTGCAGTGCTGTGATACGTCTGCCAAAAAAGACATAAGGCAAAACCTACAAGAGCTTTAGGCTCATTCTTCCCTATACGCTGAAATAAGAATTTTCAAATTTCAGAAAATCCACTGACATTCAAAAGTTGTACTCGAGTAACAGCAGAACTAGGCCAGTATAATTTCACTCAGGTAAAAGTAGCCATTGAAGAAAATGCTCAAAAATTTGTAAAAAGATCTGACTTAGTATTTTATGGAGATATAATCTACCAGAAAAAAATATAAGTGCAAAGACTGTTATTTTAAAGATTAAAATGAAAATAAATAAATAATTGCACTACAAGAGAAAAAACACATTTCCAAACCATTTTTTTTTCAATTCAAAACTTATATGAAGTACTTCCAGTGACATAGTGTTTTCTGTAACTTTTTGAACAACAATGTCACAATTAGAAGCAGATCGAAAATACACTTCAAATTCAAAGCTTGTAGGTTTGTCTCTGTATCTCATGCATCTTCTATTAGCATATGTTTGTTCTTAATTTGTGAGGTTAATCCCAGTGGGCGCAATATCCAGAAATTGTACTCAAGTAAAAGTAGCATAATATCAATCTGGTTAAAGCATTAAGTACGGTAGAGTAAAAGTACATTTCTTTTCCCAAAAAGTCACTCATGTAAATGTAACTGAGTGGATGTAATTGGTTACCAGTCACTGCTGGTCTTTATCAAATGTGAAGAGGGCCTGATTAAGAAAGATTTGTGTTTCTTTTGCAAAATTTTATTTGATATTGACAAAGACAGGTTTATCAAGAAGAACTTTCCACTTAGCTATTTAGGGAGTATAATTATTTAAAGAAACATTTTCCAAGACTTTTATGACCCTTTTTCTTTTTGCTCTCACCCTGTGTCGCTGTTCGATCTCAGACAGTTGTGCCCGTGTGATTCTGACATCATTTAGCAGGTTCTCGTTGAACACCTCCCAATTTCCTGTGGCGACCATCTCATTCACCTCCTCCTCTGTTACACTCTTTTCCAATATCTCCAGCTGCCGCATAATGAAGTGCTTACAACGATCCTGCTTGGTCAGCAGACCTTCATTATACTGGCGCATCACCTGGAAGTAATTATAGCAAAAGAGAAAATGAGAAAGGAGGGCGGGGGTTGAAGAATGAGAGGGCATTTCACCCCCATCTTTTTTAGCATATACATAATTTATGTTTGATTTTTTGAGCTTCGTCACACTATGCATTCACTGTGCATCTGCACATGTTGGTGTAGAAAGACACAAAGTAAGTAATTATATGTGCCTCAGTTCTATCAGTGCTGTTTTCAGACTCCAAAATGAGTATGTTTATTATAACATAGATATTTTTATAGAGAGGAAAAAAAAAGATTTCTTATTCAATCTTTCCATTTGTCAATGTGTTTTATGCATTTACGAAGCATATCTTCTATTCATGTGCATTCGTGCAGCTTGAGAATAGAGGCAGCGGAACAAAGTTGTTTCAAGTGTCAAATGCAAAGGGAAGGCTGTCCTTTCCGACCTGCTGAAATCTGCGATGCAGAGCTGCATGCTGGGAGCGTTGTATTCTCACTGCGACAGCATTAGTTCCCAGCTGGTCTTCAGCTCTTTGGGCTTGTTTTGAAAGGCCGTCTAAACGGCGGTGGAGGCTTTCGGCCTGCAGCTTGATGTCTCGTGTTATGCTGCTCTCTTTCTTCATCACGCTGAAGCGACGCATGGCTGCCACCAGGGTCTTCTGCTGCTGACAGAACTTCAGGACCTACAGCGGTAGACGTAACGTTTTAGTATGAGCCACAAACATCACTTGAAAAGAAAACACAGGGTATCTTCTAATATCTCAAGTCAGTCCTCTGTGTTAAATATGAGTTAGCGAATACGTAATTTTATAATTCAGAAAATTATAAAATTACAAGAGGAATATCAGTAGCAAAATGAGTTTTTGTGAAAAGTATTGAAACTTCGTCTTTTTCTACTATCATAATGGTTAGTGATTATGTTGCAACCTTCTCTTTATTAAATGTGGTAAGGGAGATGAACACAAAGCAGCACATCATTTGGATTTTGAAGGAAGATTAGAAATACTTTTCAAAAGCTTTTATTAATAAATAAAAAGTATAGTATATTTGCATTCACTCCCCTTAATCTAATACCCTTTAAAAAAGCAGTGCAACCAACTTCTTTCATAAGTAATAACATCCCTTGTCTGTTGTTAGCCTGGCCTCTGCTTTTCTACGCATTTCTATTTCATTCTCATCTCCCTTCAGAGCTCCATCTTGGATTTCTCTGGTGAAATTTCAACCGGGCAAATAAGTAAAGTGTGAAAGATTGCGTCCTTTTTCAAATTGTAGCTCGCCTTAATACGATGGCATCTTGGCAATGGTGGTGGAGGAAATGAGTGAAGCCATTCACTCCATGTTGAACACACTTTCAAATATTGAGTCATTATGGACCTAATCCGCACAGAGTCATTTCCAGTAAGATTCATCAAGCAGGCGCATTACATATGTCATGGCAAAACTTTAGCGATTGGGTAAAATTAGATCCAATCTTTTAAAACTTCAGCAGAGTCCACACCTCCAGCAAGCATTGTTTCAGACCTTCTGTACAAAGCAAAGCGCAGAAGAAGAGGCTGGTTTTTACCAGGCATGTGAGTAATTCAATCTCATTATAAATATCATTATTTATAATGAGAAAGCCTGAGAGGTTCATTACAGAATATTACTTAGTAAACAGCATCCCTAAAAACCAAGCAACACATTAATAGAGGAGAAAGCTTCAGCAGGTTTAGGCTAGAAAACAATATTTCAAGCTTTGGACATCTAAACGGGCATTATTCAATCAGTTTTGCAGAAAAAGCGT
The DNA here is from genome assembly GCF_904066995.2 of Poecilia reticulata. Lineage (NCBI taxonomy): Eukaryota > Metazoa > Chordata > Actinopteri > Cyprinodontiformes > Poeciliidae > Poecilia > Poecilia reticulata. The sequence continues at coordinate 36,013,826 of NC_088831.1, forward strand.
GTGACGACTGGAAACATACTGTTTGGAGTTTGCCACAAATTGTGTAGCAGAAAAAGTAAACTTGTAGCTAAAGAGACCGTTACAAAATGAACATTTAGTCCCACGTGCCAAACACTATTCATGGTGGAAAAACAGCACTATATATAACCCAGAACATTCCATGCCCAGATTAAAACTCGATGGTGGTGGTGGTGGTGATGTAGAGTGGGTTTTCTTTAGCAGGGACGTAGGGTTTATGGATTAAACTAGGCAAATGGCAATCCTGGAAGAATACCACATAGAAGACAAGGCTGGAGTGGAGGTCTAACACTGCAACAACACAAAATCTTATGTTTTGTTTAATTTCTAGTTCAAATATTTCATTACCCTTGAATTACACAAATCTCACTAGCACGTAACTTGCATATTGGTAAATATTGATACTTCTACTAGCAGATTATTTCACTTAAACATAGGAAAATTGTCTTGTTTCAAGAGAATGTCTGCCACTGAAACTAATAGTTTTTATCAATATACAAGAATTAGTCACTTTAAACAAACTCCTCTATATTGATGAAAAGTTGCTTTTAAGTTAGCGCTGTTGTATTCAAGTCTATTGAGATATTTGCACAAAAAACTTGATTAAAACACTTGGTACGATTTTGTGTTTTTGCAGTGAACATGTCAAGGACAATTAAAGACAAAGTTATAATGGAGTGGTTTAGAACAATGTGTCATAATAGCCGAATGGTCAAATCTGGATTCATTTTAGAATCTGTGGCAATAGTTCAAAATTGATCCTTACAGACGCCCCACAATCCGTCAGACTATGCTAGGGAATAATTGGCAATTCCATCTGTACATGTGCAAAGCTGGTACAGTCATAACCCTTTCACCTCCAGAAGAAATATGTGGAAAGTTGATGCAACATTCACAAGGCATGAATACTTTAGCCTGTCTCTGTCATTTTTTCCCCACCTAACCTCTGTTTCAAGTGTGGAGATGTCATCTCTGATTTGCTGAGCCTCGGAGAGGAAATTCTGAATGACTGGTTCCTCCTCAAACACCACGGCCTGCTGGGTAATGGTCCCAGCTTCCACAGATTCATCATCATCATCACCCTCCTCTGAGAAAGGGTTGGTAGTGCTGGCTGTTGTCTCCGACAACTCCTGAGCTGTCTGGTGCAGCTCCTCCAACCGATCTCTCATTGTGGAAATCCCCTCTCTTCAAAACTACGGCGTCTTTGAAGACACTGAAATGGAATGATTCTGAAAAGAAAGAACAAACTTGTGAGGTTCATCATGACACACACCTGTCCGTGTCTCGTAATAACTGGAAGAAATAAATTGAAAGGTTGCTGAAAATTTCAGCCACCACTGATATAAAAAATTATATTCAGGTGGTTTATAGTTACAGATCCAGGCCTTCACCGAAACATGTCACTCGTTTAAAATACTTTTCAATGTTGTACTCATATTCTTCTTCAAGAAAACATCATTTTGTGATTGCTGGACGTCAGAGTTGCATTGATTTGATTAGAGGTCTAAAATCCTTGTGTTTCGCAAGAGACTTCAGCACATTAATCAGTACAATTAACGTAAGGATGCATGTCTGAGAAAATGTTTATCTCAATTAATTTATTGAAATGTATCACTACCCAGATGAGATAAGATGGTAAAGTAAATGGATACAAAGGTAGTTTGTTAATAAGTATGAAATGAAAGAACGCGGAAAAGAAATTATGTGAACAAGAAAAGGGGCAAAAAGACACAGAGGAAAATCACATTATATGTTTAAATACTTGATTGTAAAAAAAAGTAAAACTTTTTCATCCAAAATTATATGGTGGATAATAAATTACTTTGATAAAAGTTGGTGTTAAAATCTAATGTTAAGTAAGGGATTGGTGGCTTGCACACCACTTTTATAAGCTTCAGGTTTGATGAGGTGCTCCGGTTAGGTCCCACCGGGTGGAGACCCAGAGGAAGACCCAGAACATGCTGGAGGGACTCTCTCTGCTGGCCTGCCCTGTCTCTCCGCTGGCCTGGGAACGCCCTGGGATTCCCCTTAAGGAGCTGACCCAAGAGGAAGAGGAGAGGGAAGTCTGCTGCCCCCAACACCCGACCTCAGATAGACCGAAGATAATGGATGTACGGGTGGAAGGTGCTGGATTTGAATAGTACAAAAATATGCCTAAACATTTGTTTTTTATTATTATTATTTTATTATTATTATTTTAGGAATCTTGCTAGAAAGAAAACATACATAACACTATTAACCTTCCTCACTAAAATAGCACGCTTTAGCTACATAAAACCAGCATGATGAGGGAAAAAGTTTATCTGCTTGTTTATCTGCAGCATCAGTCAGACTGACTGGAGAAGATTTATCCATGAGAACCGAGTCACTTGACTTTATCAGCAAAGCCAACAAAACCAAGCTTGGGAGAAACTTTACTTCAGTTTTCTTTCTAAGGAAAAAAGATTACCGTAAATGAAGTGTATGCAAATTGCATTTAATAAAAAAATATATATCAAAACAATATCTGTACCCACATAAACTAAGCTATGAATATTACTACAAGTAAAATAAATGCGTAGAGTAACTCTAACCTCAGCAATTTTTTAAGTGGGTATTTTAATATGCTTATTCTGGCAGTTCTAAAGCAGAATGCAGTACAGAAAGAAAGCGTGAAACCCAAACTCTAATTTGTTCTAAGTCACTTACGTTTGGCAATTATTTGTCTTGCATTAAAACAGCATGCCAAACATTCTGAACTGCCCTCGTACCACACGGATTTGTACCTTAGAGGTCAGGGCGTAATCTTTGGTGAGCATGTGATTGTGTTGTGGGAACAGAGGGTTTGGATGTTAGGAAATGAAGCATTGCTAATCACAGACTAACCTATTTCTCTGTAGATTCTAAAAGCACAACTTGGTGTGTACATGTTTCAACAAATATAAAAGTCTTATACCTCAGAAATAAGTATTCTCTGTGCTGAACTCCTCATTTTGCCCTCTATTTTCCTCCCTACCTGTTCGACACAGAGGAGCTGATTAAAAAATTGCTGGAAGGATTTAGAAGCACATTCTGCAGTGTTTAGCCTAAAAACCCGAAAGAAAGTGGAACACGGTTCAAGGAGTTCAACTTCTCTCTCTTTCTCGCTCTCTCTCTCTTTGTTCCATAAAAAAAGCAAATAGTGTTTTCCTTCCACACATCTGCTCCTTTGTCTATGTTTCTGACGGGAGCCTTTTGTTGATATTCTCCTATTTCCATGCTGGTATTATCGGAGAACTGTCCAAATGTGCGTTGTTCATTTGCTGATTGTCTTTGTAGTTCAACACATTATGTCATATTCTTGTTTCGGTGCTCCAAATTCCCAGGCAAGCAGTTGAGCTTCAGTTGCAAATATTTTCTTTAACTGAATACTCCAAGCAGGAAATTCCAAATAATGGAGAGAAACCAACACAAATACATAACATCCATAGGTTTGAGCATACCTACATATTATACCTGCTATGTATCACAATTTCTAAGAAAACAGTTAAATGGAAGTTAAAAAATAATGAATACAAGTTGAATTCTGAAATGTACACTTTACCTCAATGTTTCATCAGGGATTTTCTGTTGATGAGTCCTACTTAGACATTCAGTGGAATCAGTTATTGTAACTCCATGATCTCCTGTTGATCCTTATAAGCTGGAAGTAAATAACTTTAACACTTAGCAACAGTTATACCAAAAGCTGCTTCACAGAAAAAGTTGCACTCAAAGCTCCAATAGTTTTAAGGAAGTCTGATGAAGCCAGTTTCAAGCACCACCCCCTCTCCAGAAAGGAAAAAAAAAAAAAAACACCTTGCAGACGGCCAATAAGAAGGCAGCAGTCTAAAGGCCTGTTTACTTACACAAAGAAATGAGAGGTGACACGATTAAGTAAATGAGGAGGCAGGGATGGCATAGTGAGCACAGTGAATTCATAAACCCTACCCCAAGGCTAATTCTTGAAGAGGAAAATAGAGCAGAGCAAATAGAAGCGTATTGTGTACACAGCTAATACCAAACAATAGGAACTGCGGTTTGGGTGTCAACCTTAGCATTAGGTTTCTGATCTGCTGAGTTAATTTTACGTGAAGTGGTTGAATTCCCAGCTTAAATCTCTGTTGATCTAAGAGTGTTAGACCCCAGAATATCTGCTGAGCATTTTTGATAAATGTCTACTGACAGGCCCCATATATCCAGGAATGCTTTCAACACGGGAAGGGAGCGTTTCACTCAGAACAATGCAGTAAAGTGGTTTGCTCTTTTCTGCTCTGTGAAAGTTATTTTTTCAAAGTTTATTAGAGAAATGGAGCACATACAAAAAGAGGTTTCTGCAGCAATTCTACTAGAAACAATTTAATTAGGTTTTGAAGAGCTTTTGTTGAAAATAAGAATATAAAAATTGTAGATGTCCGTTCCATGTTTATATATCCTGATTGTAGGTTGTTACCCTGGTTCTTTGGCAAAAATATTGTTTCCTTTATTAGCCTTTGGTGTCACAGTATTGTTTAATTCTCATTTTGTCTCTTTATGTCTTTGTCTGTCAATAGGTTCTCAACACCATGGTGCCTGTCTGATTTAGGGAAACACTTTGTCTCGTGAGAAAACATTTTCCTCGACACCAAAAAAGAAAAAAACTTGCCCCACGCATCTCATCATTTGTCAGCCGATATGAAACAAGCTGGACAGATCAGCCTTGTTGCTTGTTCTACTGACACCACGGAAACGCTGATTTGAAAATTATGTAACACTGAAGTATCCATCAAAATTTTGGCAGACTATGCTTTAGCTGCATAGGACAAAAAAAAACATTTAAAAAATAATAATAGCTAGGAGAGATCATGTAACCCAAATTATTCCTAAAAGGAAAATGTGCTTATCACAATAAAGTTAAACTGCTTGTACTGATTATACCGAGTTACTTCCAACCTTATCACAATGGAAACAAGCATTCAGTGCAGAAGGTGAGCCTGTGTTCTGTGGATGATTAGTAACTCATCATTTGGCTCTGATTATTTTCTCTCTATCGCTGCTGTGCGATTAACCTCACAAACCTTTGGGAAAACATGATCCCATCTTGAAATCTCTTAATTGGTTCTAGTCTATTCAAAATGTGATTGAACTAAAAGCTAAGTGTCTGTGTGCCACCATGATGCCTGCATACTGATTGGGAAATAATATTCAAAACAAGTTTGCATAGCTGCCTTTATTGGTATGAAAATATATTTTTTAAATATTCCAAAATATTGGAAACACATTAGAGCATGTGGTATACATGTATGTCTGAAGATTTTTTTTTTTTACTCCTTTGTGTCAGACTTTGCCATAAGTCTATTTAAATACTAAATATGGCATAAAGTTATGATGAAACCTCAAAGTATGGCCACAATAATTTTGTTGTTAAACAATTGTTTCATGTTATAGTAAAAGCAACAACTCAAATCTAAGACACCTCTGTTTTAATTATTATACTGTCATAATAATTAATTTCATGAATTTGTGCTTCTTTTTGTTTTTGTTTTGAGATGACTTCTAATAAGACAGCAAAATTTTACCAGCATAATCTGTAGAATTTAGTCTCCTATGCATGAAGCTCTACATGTAGTGACAGACAACTAAACAGATAATTTGAGCATTGAAATAGTTTCATGATGACTCAGACACAAAAGTAAAGTTGTCTTCATCTTCACTGACATGTTTCCTAACAATATTTCCAGAACTAATTGCGGAAAAACAAAGTTTCTCTAAGGTTCAAAGCAGAGGGATGCAAACAAACTCTACTCTGTCCTTTCATGCAGGTTTTCCACAAACAAATGACTGACCTGACCTATGACCTTCCCATGTGATCACAAACATCCAAAAAGAAATGATGCCCTTTAAAGTTATAGTGAACCTGATCATCTGCTGTTTCTAAATGTTTCACGTATGAGTGAAACATTTAGATGTGAAACATTTAGATGTGAAACATTTAGATGTGAAACATTTAGATACAAACCTCACAAATTACCTGAATAAAAATTGATTACCGGTAAATAAACTTGATTGGAAACGGTGGCATACCGTTTCCAATCAAGTTTATTTGATTGGAAACAGTATAGATTTTTAGAGCGCCAGGCTTCACATATAATGCTTGTTAAAACTAAACCCATCCAGTCTGATAAACATCTAACTAAAATGTATCATGAATGTGCATGTAAATGAACATAAACTAACTTAGCTAGTCATATATAATGTGATGTATAAAGACTAAACACTGTAAATACTTGCAGAAAAAATGCATTTATATCACATAAGAAAAAGTTATTTGGAAAAAAAAAAAGCTATAATCAGGAAAGGAAACACATCACTTTAAAACATGTCCCCAAAAACGAGATAACTGTTTTCAAACAGTAATGGCTTCATCTCCACAGTGGAAGAAAAGCGGGGGCTGCAGTTTAGGCATCATGACACAGAATAAATGTGAGGTCTGCTGAAAAGAAATAACTATTTATGAGAAAGTATTAAAAAGGCAAAAGAGTACAATAAACAGAAAGTATTTCAAGATGAACATGCCAGCATTCGTAAACCTAATTGTGGAAGAACATGATCTGAAAAGCATTAAAGTGCAATATCTCCCTGGTGTTTTATCTCAAATACACTCAATTCTGCAGAGCATGTCGGGATGTCTCAGTCACTGTATCAAGTAGAGTTTGCTGGAGAGCTCTCTTGGTATTTCTATAACAGAGGGAATGTCAGAAGCAGAGCTTTGAGACTCTTCATTGAAAGGAAACGAGAGAAAGAAAGAGAGAACTAGAGAGGAATGGAGGGAGAAAAAAGCTCCCAAACAACCTCTCAGCTTCATCCCTGAATGAGAGAGAAAGAAGATATGCAGTATCTGTGAATGCCGCGTTAATAAAACGGTATATGAGGTATTAAAAGTTTATGCTATTACCAACATTCTTTTCACTTGATGCCAGCTACATATGGCTATAACCATTGCTTTTGCAGTGAAAAACGATATTAAGTTGTCCAATAGCAGAAGTGGCACCGCCATGGTGTACTCTTCAATTATGTGGAGTCACAGAGAGACCTCCATCATGCCATGTACAGATGACATAGCAGGGCAATATCCAACTTTTCAAAAAAGACCAGCGTGAGGCTGATATATGGGTCACACACCAGGAGAATTAAAAAAGAAAAAAGGAGAGATAAATGAGTAAGGGGAACGAGATGGTCAGGGGGGCAAGGATAATGAGGTCAAAACCATTGTCATTAAGCCTAAGATTGATACCAGGGTTGGTTCCTTTGACTACTAAGATGACATTCGGTGACCTGAAAATTACATGCTCCCCTTGGTAGGTGAAGAACTTTTTGCCTTGGGTCATTTTGGTTTTAATTTCCATATGAGCGTATTGTAGGTTTAGCTCCATTTATAATTACATAGGTAATATCAGTGTAAAGTTTAATCTTAAATCACCAACGTCACATCACAATCACAATAATAACTTTCCTGCTATCATTTTTTAAAGTTCAGCACTGGAACTATTTATTGCATTTCGATTCGTAGTTGCATTCTGTACCGATAGTATGTTGTCACTTCCATTTCAGAAATGTTTATCCATTGCATTATCACCAACATCGAGGAATATTCTGAATAGGTTTGGAACTAGAGTGCTCAGATCTCAAGTGTAATTTATCTTCATTGCTTATTATGTTCTGAACATTTCTAAAATACTCTTTATTTTCATAAAACATGGTTCCAAAGCCTCATTTGTAACAATCTGCTTTTATAAAATATATTATGGACTATCAAGGTTTATTTTATTATAGAAAAGCATGTAGAAAGTTGTTTATGTCCTTCTTGACTATCAATGGAAACATCCTTATTGGCATTGCAGCAAACCCCATAATTGCAGGTAAATTTTTTATATCTTTTCAATGGTGTTTTGAGAAATCACTTTAAATCTTGTAATTCTTTAACCATAAAAATTTGGAGAAACAACCAAAACTACTAAGTTCTAAATGACAAAGGGTTGAAATAATGAATACCCAACAATTCATCAATATTAACTGCAGTGACCTTTTCTAACTTTGCATTTTGAAGAGTTGAAAATTTAAGTTAACCAGAAGAAAAGATTTGAGATGAACGGTTAGAATTTTTAATATTTTTGAAAAAGCAGATTTTTCAAAAATATTTACTTTTGAAAAATAAATATTCATCATTACTTTTCATCAATGATAATTAAAATGAAACAAAAAGCCTTAAAGCTAATGAAAAACTTTTTTTCTTACAAGACTGTCTTTTACCTATTTAACATTTATCATCTATTTTACTGGGTGGTAAATAGTAACTGAATATCTAAGCATTATTTAGAAAGTTGATTCTTTAATTGTTTTTTTTCAATTGTCTAATTTTGACCTTATTCCTTCTTTAGCATTTTTAATGTCTGGAAAACATACAAAAGGAACAGATTATCCTTATCATAAAACATTCCAAATAAATGAATATTTAGCAGTGCTTCCCAGAATTGTTACTGTGTTCTGAAGGACAACTATACAACAACAGACTAAGATAAATATTAAAAGCTGGCTGGTGAGATTTGTGGTCACCCAAATAGATCAGTAAGCATATTTAGTCTGGACAAACAAACGGAACAGGTCAGGGAAGTGTTGGCGTGTGTGCGCGTGTGTGTGTGTGTGTGTGTGTGTGTGTGTGTGTGTGTGTGTGTGTGTGTGTGTGTGTGTATTTGATTGGGGGGAGTCTTCTATAATACTGTATGTTTGAACAAGATGGGACTGTACTGAAATAATAAAGCAAACATCAAGAATCGCCTCATCTGTAAATAAATTCTCATCTGCCGGGCTCTGGTGGGAATGAGCCTTGATTAAGTCCAGATCAGGTTTGTGTAGAATATTGTCCTCTGATTATCATAACTTGTGTACAATGTGACTAAATTTGCACATTGCTTTGGGAAATCTGCTGAGGTGGTTGGAGCATTATTAGAGACAAAAGAGAAAAAAAAAACTCAGCTCAGAAAATGAGAACAAGTTTTTTTTTCTCTCCGTTTTCAATGTATTTCTCATATGTTGCTTGAAAACCAAGGTTGTATCACATAAGAAAAAAACTGACATGTTTCCTGTTGATCAGGACACCCTGGTGCAGTGGTTTCCAAACTTGGTCCTCAACTGGACCTGTTCTGTAGGTTTTAGGTGTTTCTTTGCTTCCAAAAACCTGGATGAGTGGGTGATTAGCAGCATTGGGTGGCTGCAGAAGAGGCCAGGTATGCTGGAACATAGACACATCTGATACAAGTTTGGGAACCATTGTCCTATAATATGTTGTTCATGGGAGTTTGAAATAGGTATCATCAACACATCATTTGTACCATATTAGCACATAGCTAATCTATGACATGTATTTCTTTATATTCTAACATCTCCTATTCATCTCCTAGGAACAGTAACTCCCACGAAGGTGGAAAAGTGGCATTGCCTCTCACAACCTCAACATGACGATGGTGTTGGTTTTGACAGGTTCAGAGAGATGAGTATCACAGTACTGCCTCAGCTAAAGACCACATTTTCCCGCTTCCTTACCACACACACACGCAAACATGCACAAGCACTTCCACAGGCTTGTCTCTCCACAGCAGGACACCCCTAATCGAGATGGAAGAGTGCTGTGGCAGATCGAAATGCCTGCAAATGACAAGGTTGGAATGGATTGGCTCCCGTGCCCTTGTCATGTTGTTCCATCTGCATCAAACAGAGAGGAAGACAGATGGATCCCAACATTGGCAGAAGGCTGGATGCTACAGACAAATGTTTAGGAGAAAACACAAAGCTGTGGGGTGCAGTGACATCAAGAGAAACAAGCCTGTCAGAATATATATTTTATCATTCACAAGTTCCTCTGCTTATTGGTGTTGTGTATACAGATCGTTGACTCCCTCTTGACTCTTTAACGTTTGACAGTCCTGAGTAGTTTGCCATATGTTTTGGACAGCATAAAGGCAGGACACTGAGAGTTCTGAATCACACAGCATGGCTCATCAAGTTAAATCTAAATCTAGAAACGTTCCCTTGCCCACAAGGTCCTAGCTTCAAAGTTTGAGACCCCAAAAGGTTGATTGGCCCCACTGGCAAAGGGGAATGATTGGACAGAGTGGAAATTGGATAAATTGATTGGGGTTTTGACTGCAGTAAAGCATACGAGAGTCCTCTTAATGGTGACAAAAGAGCCAAGTAAAAATGTAAAACTCTTGATTTATTTATCTGTCTATGTTCCAACCACCACCTGTAGTTATGAGATGTGGATCATCCCTAAAAGAAGAATGATTCAAAGTAAATGTTCTGATGGAAGTGGCTAAAATTAGCTTCCATTGTTTGTTTGTTGCCTTAAACAAGTTTAGCAAAGAAAACACCATTAACATTAGTCAATGTTGATGATTAAATTATCTTATATTAAAGAGAAATTACCTTATATTAAAGACATATTATCCAAGTTGTTGTTAATAAGGAAAAGAAAAAGGGAAACTATCTCTCTCCCTTTTATTTTCTTTTAAACTTCTTTTCAAGTAAAACATTTTTCCAGGGAGGACATGTGGGGAAAAACTTTTACTTCATACAGTAACTTGTTCAGCATTTGCTGTCCACAGATTCAAATGAAATGCTGCAATAATATTTGCTATATTGACACAGGATGTAGCCACTTAACAAAGCAACAGTATATTATTAAAATACAGTTTTTCTGTCTCAAAGGCATACAGAATGCTATCAGAGTAAAACTTTTTTTTTTTTTAACTGTATTTATAATAATAAAACTAAAGCACAAACTAATGTGCTGGCTAGCAATACCACATGACATTTGATTAAATCCAAATGCATATTTTGGGCAATTTAGGAAATAAAAATTGCAACTCTTACTGCTGTGGGCTACATATCTGAAGTAGAAAGCTAAGGACCCTGTTAAAAATTTGAATGTGCTTATACTAGCTGCTGGACCAAGGTGTTTCTCTAAGGTGATGCAGTGGCAAATGTAGAGAGGCAGGTTAATGTTGTTTTTCCTGCCTGGGGGATTAATCACATGGCCTCATAACAACCTGCCAAATGCCAACATAAACATCCAGGAGTGCTGGGGAGAATCTGCCAAATGCAAACTTGGAAGACGGCAGTAGAAAGAGGAAAAACTTGGAAAGGGTAAAGAGAGGCGCTATCTAAAGAAAAAACACATAGTATAAAGTAACCGGCAGAGTAAAGATGTCAAAAAATAGGGTTTGCTTTTACTCATATATTTTTAAAAAGAGTGTAAGAAATTTATATTTTACCTCTGATACCTGTCTCAGAGATATACTTGAATGCTTTGTAGTTATGACAGCCAAAAAGCTAAAAAAATAAAAAATAAAAAGTAAGGCAAAGCAGAGACAAAGCAAAAATAAATATCAAATACTGAAGGAAGCAATCTCATTCGAGGGCGTCTCTTATCAACATCTGTTGATGACAGTTTGTCTTGGACAATGTCCTTTGTTTCACCTCCCAAGGTCTCTATCAGTACTCCCTTTGCTCTCCTCCCTCCTCTGCTCCTTCACCTTCATTGAGATCATAAATTGCTGAATATAAAGCCTTGTTTCCAGTCCGTTAGATGCGCCAGCCAATGCCAAGGGCCTTCACATCCCCCTTTTGCACCTTCGAAGGCACTTATGTGAAAAAAATCTGTCTCCCTCTCTGTATATCCTTGTCTGTAATACGCACATGCATCATTCAAGCACTAACCCACACCCCCAGAATGCATCATATCCCCTCACAAGGCCACATTGTAGCTCTGCTATTTATTGTAAATAGACATTTGGTTAGAAAAGTGGATATATATAAAAATGGTTTTACCGAAATAAATACAAAATTGCTGAGCTGGTGAAAGTCAGTTAACTGATCTCAGAGGAGACTGATGCTTATATCATAAATATACTCACATAGTTTAATAAACAATCAAACCAAGATCATTCTGCAACTCTACTGATGTAAATATACTTCCAAGGGATGAATGAAACTCTACATTTCCCAAGGGCTTTATTATTCACAAAGTTTTTTAACCTGTTGACCAACATAAAGGCGTGCAAACTTGTAAAAAAGGGGAAGGTAATTAATCTACATGATTTTCAAAATGTTTTACAAATGCTGTGATTTGGTTGAAGTGACATAAAGGAGAGTTTGAACAACGCTGCAAAATCATGCTGCTTGTCGTATCTGAGCTGTGTTCTCCCTCGCCTTTTGTTTCCGTTTGTCCTCGCTCTGTTGTCATACAGGACAGAGTCCTGAAGCCACATTTTCCTTTGTTTAGTTTTAAAGCCAGGCAGGAGCACATGTTTGAGTTTCTATGACTTTTTGTTCCAAAGTGCTGAATTGATCTGGATCTGGGCAGGATCTAGATCTGACATCAGCCCCATTTTCACATTTCCTAAGCCTGATCCCCGTCACTGTCACGCTGATCTGTGATACTCTGAGCTTTAGCTGCGTTGTGGTTCATGCTGTTTTTTCTTTTTGTTCCCTGTTTTAATTATAAGCTGAAGTTATGCTTCAGCGTCCCATTTCATTTATCGTTCAATATATTTCTTTTGTCTTTTTCATCAGTAACTAGATTACATGTTGAAATAAAGTTGAATGTAATGTTGGCCTATTTTGTTCATAAATTCTCAGATTAAGTTGAAAATAAGTGTGTCAGTCATCATTTGTTCTTGTGTGAGAAGTTTTCTGCTGTCCAGAAGCCATGAACTTGTTCTTTTATCAAAGGCTTTCGAGTTTTACTCGATTCCAAAGATACTGGATCTGTGCCCTGATTCAAATAAAAACAACTTAACTTTGCTAACTATTTAATTGACAAATTAAAAATCATAATTATTAAATATCACTTCAGCAAAACATTGATGCAAATCTTGATTTCCAACATTGAAAACCTTTTCCAAATTGAATAGTGATTAATACATTTGTTAAATAACCAATTTGTTCGAGGCACAACACAGGGGGAAAAAAGATTAAAAGATATTAAGATATTTTTGGGTGCTGTTTGGGCGCAGAGGCTTGGCACAACCCATGTCCTTAGTCCTCATGGTGGTGATCGCAGGTTCAATTCCCGGCCTGGTGACATTTGCCGCATGTCTTCCCCCTCTTTTATAACCCTATTTCCTGTCTAACTACTTTCAAATAAAGGCCACTAGAGCCAACAAAACCTTAAAAAATATATATTAAGATATTTAAGAGATCTTAAAATGAGTGTTTGTTAACTAGGTTAATTCAGGTAGATAACTCTCCATACTGGTTACTTAGATTAAATTTATTGGAACTAGGCAGGTGGTTGGATCAAAGTAATTGTCAGTAATGCTGAAAAAAACTCTTTTCAGTTCATCCAAACATTTTCTTATATAATCATTATGTTTTCATTAGATGCAAATTCACATAAACGTATTGTCTATAATATTTAATACATTTGAAACGTGTAGGGCCAAAAGAAACATGTTGAATGTATCTGGCAGGAACCCACCAGGACCGACAGCAGCGCCTCAGTTTGCTCACCAAATAAATAAGGCAACGGAGGAAAACAAACACAAAAATGTGGTTAAAGTGATTCCTGTTGTATTTATTTTTCACTGCCTTATTTTTCTGTTCAACATTAAAGCTTTTAAAAAAAATATTCCAATAGATCACTGTTAAATTTTTGGCACGGGTGTTGTTGAGGGAAAGAAGAAATTTATTTTGTTCTCGGTTGTCTGTGTAATCAAAGTTAACACAACAAAGTATTCTACTGCAGGTAAGAGATTGACTGATTATGGCCTCTCAACAGAACTACAAGACTCCAGATATTCTAACACTGATAAAATATTGATTAACTTTTTTGAGTCTTTCTGGCTACACTGGTTTGTCTTGGGGAAGCTCTGTTGTCTGTGCCGTCATGATCGTTGGGTCTGTGCTTTGTTTTGATATTTGTATTCTGCCTCAATGTTCTCCGTGTATTCTAACAAATTTCCTCAGATCAACTTCAGTTTCTTGCTTTCCCTCACAGCTGCACCCAGTTTTTAATCAACCACCTGCTTCTTGTTCAGTAATCAACTCTCCAGCTTAAAAATCACCTTGTCAGAGACCAACGTTTCCTCCAGCACATCTCTTAGTCCTTGTCATCTGGACTTTGCTGGTTGTTTCTCCTATTTCTGATGTTTAGTAATGAACAAATACATTTTCAGCTACCTGCCTCTCTGCGTTTGGGTCCTGCTCTTCATTGTTTTGTGATGTGCACGAAACAGTTCTCCTAAGGGGAACACAGGGCATGTGTAGACACTAAATTTATTTTAAAAAGGTAAATATGGAAAAGAATAATATTTCAGAGAATACTATGTCTTCACTACCTCTTCTCTTTAGAAACCAAACAATATGGAATGAGGTCTTACTCTCTCTAGCGGCCATTTTATGATTGAAATGTGACGCACTGTCTCGTGTTGCATTTAGTTTGTGTTTTTTTCTTATCCTATGAAATTTTGAAAAGTTGATTTGATTTTTTTGAGGAAAAACAAAAATTTTCATGATACATCAGTTATTTTTACTGGCTGGAATTTACATATTTTAAAATAAACACAGTGGAAATTAAAGCCAATTGTCTTGTTTCTTCTTCTTCAATGGTTTGCAACATTTTTAAATGTTCCTACTGGTGATCTAATCACTCTAAGCTAGCAGAAGTTTAACTCGAGGTTTAAATCTTGCTAACCCCATCAATATTCACCTCCCTGCCAAGACGGATGTCTGAGTTCCCAAACATTGTCGCAATTGAAAATCAAATGTTGTGTACAAGGCCTTGTTTAACCCAGGTAAAAAGGCTCATCAACTGAAGCCTCAGGGCTGTTTTTACCTCCTCTAAAGTTGGCAGCAAAATGTCTTCTGTGTTGCTGCAGCTCTCTGATAGCTTGATATGATGTTGTCTGGATATGTTGGCTTGCCCTTTTTGTGAACTCTGAGCCAGCTGGAGAAGACTCCAGCTGTCATGAGGAAGCTGGGGGAATCGTTTGATGTAGTTTTCTTTTCAAAGTGTCAACAGAGTTAAACCCCAGTTGTGTAGGAGACAAATAACTATCGATGTAGTTACTTTACAAAAAAACCTTTTTTGTTTCTTTTTCTTTAAATCTGGAAAGTAGAACAGCATAAAGCCAAAACACTCTTTAGTATTATATTTACTGCAACTTAAACTTTAATATGCTCTAAAACTCTTCATCAAATGTCCTACAGTGCATTCTGTGCAACTTCAAACATTAAACTGTTTCATTTGCTGCCCCAGAGGAAATACTTATTTCCTATCATCATTAGCCCCATAGCAGACATAAAACTCTCACTCAGACTCTATTAATGTCATGTAGGACACAGGTAATTTAATTCATAAGCTAAGATTACATCTGAGTTGTAATGGCCTAATGATGAAGCATGATGTTGAGTTTCGGTTAATAGGATTGCTTAATATATGACAAAGACTGCAATTATCCGCTGCTAAGGAGCAAAACAGGCACCAAGTAACCTATTTTGCCAAAATCTGGCACTCCCCTGCTGCCAAGATGGAGTGTGTGCAGAATGTGGATTACTTCACACTCAGGTTGGTAATGGAAACTTGATGGTGGATCTTGAGCACATTTATGTGTTCATTATCATATGTATCCTATAATTAAGCTAGATACCAACCTCTGTATTTTAAGAAAATGTATAAACACTTTGAGCTACATTCATGTGAATAACATTCAGCCCTGTTCATCTGTTTTGAGACTTTTAGTTTTTGGGGTTTTTTGTACTTTCCTACTTACGTTTCCCTCTGCTGAAATACTTAATGTTTCACACATGGTATTTTAAATTCAATGAGTGTACATTTTAGTTTTGGTAAGTAACCAGACTGCAACAAACATTGTCTGTAGAGAGGATCTTCTGTGAATCTTTCCCTCCATCTAAGGCTTATACAGGTACAGGGTCGTGAAAAGGGCTGATGATTAAAATAACAAAATTTTAATTGTTATTTAACAATTAAAATTTGTTAAAATTTGAATCCCACACAAGAATCCCCTTGTGTGGGATTCTTTTTACATCTCCTATTTCCACAAAACTCCTCGTCTTAGCTGCAGTCGACAGCCGTGCTTTAGCCTTACAGAGCGTCCCGCCTCCGTTCATTCCCCGCTCAGCTCCACCAGACTAGCGGCAGCAGCGATTAGCAAACATTTGGTGGAACTTCAAATCTGCTGAGCTTCTTCCCAGTTCAACTCTTCTATATTCTATTCCAAACAGCAAAATGGGAAGTCATTGTTATAGCATGCTAAAGGTAGAGTGCTGAAAAGAGCAAGAGATTCTTAGAGATGGACACTAAATTCATGGCATGAAATGGCAAAGTCTTTTTTTTTTAAGTTATATGCAAAAGTTTAATTACAACCAAAGGTAACATGGTTACTTGATTGTATATATATTACCCTTTTAATGATTTATATCAGGGCAACCATCCTAAATAATTTGTAGGACCCAAAGTCACACACACATGCAAAAATCACATTTTTATTTGTTCCTCAAACTTGAAATACAGAAATTACATTTTGTTCTTGAATCATTTTTGCTTTTTTTCAGTAAGTGTTGGTTGTTTTAATCTGCAACTGTTTCCAAATGTACTCTTTCAGCTTTAATATGAATGTTTTATTTAAAGTAAGTAAGATAATCATGCTCCTCCACTCCAGCGGCACAGGTGAAGAGGTCCTGACACACAAATCTCCTTTCTCTGTCTTTCATCCTGTGTTTCCACTGGATGCATCTCAGCAGCTTACTTTCTATTTGTCGAACATACAAATGAATAATAAGCAGTGTGTCAGTTCATTGTTTTTTTTCTACCTCTATTCTTTGCAATTCATGCATATTTAAGCTGCTATTATTCTGATATGGGTCATTTCATGGCAACAATAGGCCCTGCATTGGCAGTGTCCTTGGTATTCTATTGTATGTCATTTATGGAGTTCTTTCATAGTAAAGCAGCATTACTAGTAGAAATGGGTAATTTTCCAAATATTCCAAGAAGAGCATATACAAAGATAAACAATTCAAACATGTCATTGTTTTGAAGTGACTATCAAAAAGCCCTAATTATTAAAAAATTGTTGGCAGAGCTGGAAATGTTGTCTGAGCAAAGCAGCTTACAGTCTGACTCAGTTGAATCAGTTCTGTAAGTAGGAATTGGCCAAAATTCTCATGAACTATTGTGAGAAACGTTTGCAAGGAAAACATCTGAAGTCATTTATCTTAACAGGCAGTTCTACTAAATACCAAGTAAATGTTTGTAAACTTCAGAATATTAAGAGAAGTAGAAGCAAACTCCTACTGTTTGACACATTAGCTAATTAGTGAGTCATTCTCATTTAATTTTGGTTTTCCTAACTGACCTAACCATGTTTGAAAACGGACAGTGAAATAACACACAGCATACTACCAGCTCTTTATGATCCACATCAGTACTGCTGCTGTGTCCCACTTAACTCCCTCACCATTTACCTTCCAGCCTGAGTTGTATCTATTTTTCTTGACAGAAAAATATATTTTGCCCTCAACTGAGTTTCTGCAGGATTACCTTAATATGCTGCTCCAACTCTGGGTTAAGAAGGTTAAGAAAAGCTGCTCCAATGTGTTGACATATCAGTCAAAGCTTTGTTCCACTTCATGTCTAAACACATAGTAGACTCAACAAATTCAGCTGCAATCTTAGATAACTGTTGTAAATCTGCAGACAATGTTTCCAGAAGATTGCTGGCCACAGGATGATTTGCTGTGGCTATAAACTGATTTCATCCATATTCAGTTGTGGCGTTTAAATGATAACATCAATGAGTGGAATAAACTCTGTACTTTTCTTATTTGAGAGTAAATATTTGGGGAATAGTGGCATGTTTAATAATACACAGTTACGAAACATAATCATAATTTCCAAGTAGAAGCACATTACACACAATTGTAAGAGAGTCGTTCACAATACAGGGGACACAGATGCAGAACAGGGTTTCATTTGTGTTTTTAAAAAATCACAGTAATGACAGGAGGCAGTAAAGTGTATTGAAAGTCATGGATTACATATTTGCACAATGATGGACATGCACTCAGACTTTTACTGTTTAACCAAACATCTACCAAGTTTATCCAATAAAGCACCTAGGCATTTTTTTAGATGTATTTTAACAAACATTCACTGGGTTGCAAGTTTTAAAAAGCGTTTTTTTTTTTGTTTTTTTTTCTTTCTTTAAAACCATGTTTGTACATTTCTAACATCTCCCTATGACTAAATTGATCTGAATGGAACATTTTCACGGCGCTAACAGCTGAATTTGTAATAAGTTGTTAACACTGAAATTACAAGTATAAAGTATACAAAATACCAGCACATCACATTGCTGTTAAAGCGGAGTCTAATTTTAGAAAAAGCATTTACATCATGTGAAGCTCAGCTTAGCTCATTCTCCGTGTCCTCCATCTGAACCCTGTGTTTATCTCCACAGCAAACCCTCCATACTCATTCTTTACATTTCAAAGGAAGCGTGAACCCCCTGATTTGCATAATCCAGTGTGTGCTTGTGCATGCATGTGTGTTTTTCTGTGTGGATGGGCTTGTACTGGACCAAGCGCTGAGCTATTTTATGCATTCCCAAATCTAATTATCCTAACTGACTCAATGAACAACTCCTGTTCAATGATCAAGAGAGAAAAGGTGGTCATAACTGACAAAGAACGGGGAAAAAAACAAACTTTAGGGATGTAATAGTTGACACAATGGATTGTGAGAAAAATTTAAATCGTCTAATTACGAAGAACATCCAAAAGACTGCATTGCAGGTGTATACTGGTTACTATGCATGCAACTGCATAACGATCAGAGCCTGACATTCTTTTTTTATTTACAGTTTAAGAGGGAAAACTGACAATACGTCCTTTTATATGAGCTGATTTTAGTTTATATTACCTGGAGGTCATACTGAATATGCGTTGGGTTATGTAAGATCATATGAGAGCAAGGAATAAATACAATTTATTCAGTGATGATTTGCTAAGAATATCTGAAGAAAATGTTAGGCCTTGGAAGTAGGTGATTTCAATTTAAATTAACTTCATGCATATAACATCAATTCACAACAAATGTCAACTTAGAGAAATAAAAAGTTCACTTCAATCAGACAGACTAAAAAGTTGCCTGTATTCCAGTTTTATTCTAGTTTTCAAATGATGCAGTAAAGTTCAGTTCATCATTCAAACTGGCTAAAAACTGCCTTGCAACATTTCGTCTGCACGCATGTAAAGACAGCAGAAAGGAAAACTCAGCTAAACAGAAAGAAACCTCCAGCAGAGCCTGGCTCAGTGGACATGGCAATGACCAACTGGGCATTTAAAAGGACAGAGCATACACACAAAAAACACAGGAGCTCTGATCTAGAAGTGCTTTATATGTCAAAGAATATATAAAGAGTTGGTTGTTGTTCCCTTAGGTGTTTCATCTAAGAAACACAACTAAACAGATAAACTCTGAGCCAAGTTTACAAGTGTGTGGAATAAGAGAGCACATTCAGTAAGTCTCAGCAAGAGCTCAAGCAATGGCTGCGTTTAGGAGAGAGTTAAACACTAAGAGTGGATCGAGTGTTTGATCTATAGAAGGGGAAAGTAAAGGTATACATGAAGTTTCTGAACAGAAACACTGGGCCTGATGTAGCTAATTTGAACAGCAAAAACAGAGGAAACAAAGTTAAAAGCTGCAAACAGCAAATATTGCTAAATTGGGGAGTAGGAGGAGAAAGTAGCAGATTGAGCAAAACTGGTCACTATGTCCTGCAAATTAAGCAGTTTTGATGTTTTGTTAATGCTGCTTAGCAGACATAGTAAGCCTACGCTTATAGCAGCATTCTTGAAAAACCTCAGAACTGTTTTCTCTGTGGAATGAAAAGTCAGCTGAAAACCCCTCAACAGGTTAATGGCAAGAAGAACCTTAGAAAATGTTTGCTTCTGGAAAGAATACAGACCATATCTTAATTTTTGCTTGTTTGTTTTATACAGTTATAATAAACACTCTACAAACGTCAAGGAGAAAGAAAAGGCAGGCGAGAGCCAAAGACTGGCCGAAATCTGCTCCTTAGGTCAGAAACCTCCCTTCATTTAGGTATGCACGGCCACTCCCACCTCCCTCCTCAACACACTCCTCTCCATCTTCTCACAGCTTTCCTTCATCTAAGCCTCCCCTCATTAAAACTCTTAATTGACTCATTCACACCTGCTCATGCAGCAGCTCATTTGGGACAAAGCTCCACCAGAGCAGATTTTCTCATCAGCTACGAGTTCACTCTGGTGCACAATGTCCTTCACTCACCTACAGGGCAAAACAATAATCTGAGACGATGCGTGGGTGAACACAAACATGTCAACGCTCTTTCAATGTGTGAGAGCACACGTGAAGACATGGAAGATTTTGGAAGGCTGCAGGTTACTTTGGCCCTTCCCCACTTCAAGGCGACTTGTGGCGCACAAGTGTTACCTTTTTTTCACCGTGTCCTTTCCTTTGTGCAACAGTTTATTTCTCTTGGTAGCTAGGTATTTAAATTATTTACTGAGAAAAAAAAATCTTGGGTTAAATCTTAATTTATAATGCAGTTTAAGTTGTTCTGCCTTTGTCCACCCCTCAGTCTATGCTACCATTCCTAAATGGTAGCGTTCATCTCATCATTTTTACTAAATGTGGATGATGACCTTTTGACCTTGACAGGACTTAGAAGCAGAACTCCAGTTGTGAGTGGTCCAGTTGCAGCTGTCTTATGTTACGTCAAACATTTTCCTGTTCTGTCGAAACCTTTGCCACCAATAAATCGACCCATCTCCAGCTAATATTCCTTCTTACCAAACACAAGATTTAGCGGTTGTGTGCTTTTTCTTCATTTTCAAAACAAATATCTCCAGGTTTACAAATAAAATTGCTTCTACAATCTTACTGATCCATTTTGCACAAATTAAGGAAACTGTACCAATCATTCACTGTCATACTCAGTTTTAGTTGCTGGTGCTTTGTCATTCATTAACTCTTGTTTTAAAGTTTTCTCCCACAGGGAGAATTTAGGTTGGTGATTCAATGAGGCTTTACAGTTATTCCAAGGGTGAGAGGCCACAGTGCTAATGTTGATATGACAGCGTAGAAAGTCAGCTTTATTTATACAACCAAGACTCAAACCAAGTCAAAGGCATAAGGAAGCTTTTTAGAATCTACATTTTAAAAAGTCAAATTAATTTAACAAATTCAAAAATTTATATTTTTATTTTATTTAGGGACAATTTGGGGAAAAAAAACAAAACATTTGAGTTATGTTAGTACTATAAAGTGATATCCAGTTGCTTTTAGCATGTGCTTTTCTCTGTAAGTAAGCCTGGATGTGAATAAGTCTATAAAGTGTGACACTCGGTTGTATCTCTGTTTAAAACTCTTCTTTTGAAATAATATTTCAGTGTGTGCATGCGTCCTATGCGTTTCAGCCCTAACTGTCCATGCAAATCGGCAAGAAGAACAGAAGAATTGAAGAAAACACAGTAGAAGTCTGTTTCTACACCTGCAGAAAGAGAGAATGAAACAAAGAACTGAGAAATAACAGCGAAAAACAACACATAACATATGTAAAACATATTAACAATACCAAAAAGCTGACATAACTTACTAATGCAACCCTCCCGACCCCACTAAGGGTGCAAGAAAATGGATGGATGGATGAAACTTACTAATGCAACATGTGTGGTAACTGCAGAACAAAATAGTGCATCTGGGGTGCAGACATACTGTACTCCTGCTGGAGAGTAGCAAACGCCAGGATAATGTTTAAGATGCTGCAGAAAGCAGGTTGGACCCCTGAGAAACAGCCTGCAGTGTTTTTTACCAGTGTCAATTCTTGGTTATTTATGTTCATTCAGTGAACAAAAGAGTCAGCCTCGTATTTTTCTCAGCATGAAGTTATTAAAGATCGGTGCGACATTGCTCTTCTTCTGAGTATGACCTGAGTGTGGTTCAGTTTCTGTCCTCCACCTTTCTCCTGGCTCGTTCCTGCAGTGGCATCTTCGTTGTATCTCATCAGTTTCCAGCCGTGTCTGTCCTGAATTAGAATTTGTTTTCGACTTATGTGTTAAGGTTTTGAGTATCAGTAGCTCTTGCAACAAGGGAATTGTTATGTAGAATTATTAAAAAATAGTTTGATATCACACAGAATTGTTTTACCAACCTATAGTTTTGTTTAAACAACATATTTTGATCCACCTGAGGCCAGTAAATAAAAAACTCTGCAATTGATCTTGCAGCTATTTTCATGGTCAGTGCCTCTCTCTGTCCCCTTTGTACCCCATTCTTCACACCACTCAGAGATTAGCTTTCCCTGAGTAGAGCTCACTTCAGCAAAATGGTCTCATTAATGGCCAAAGAAGCTTGGCTGAGGGCAATCTGAATCTGTCTGCGATTAGTCCACACAAGACATTTAATCTGCCTTGTGCATGATGGACACTGCTGGAGAAATTGAAACCATCTATAGTAGGACAGCCCTCTGTTATTACAATAAAGAACAGTTATTAAACTGTCTGAAGCATGGGGGAGTCAATCCTAATAAGCTCAACAGTGATGCCCCTCCTCTGTCCTACTATCTGTACTGTCTGATTTCCTCATTTTTCTGTCAACCCTCCACCCACCCACACACACACACACGCACACCCCCACGCACACACACACACACACACACACACACACACACACACACACACACACACACTCTCTGTCTCTCCAAACTCTTTTTTTTGTCAATATCCCACACATCTTTCACAAAACCAGTGTCCTGAGGTGTATTCATTTGCGCTGTGAAGTTTCTCATTGACAATGAATATCAAGTCAGTCCATGGGAGGCATTATACAGTACCAAATAGGAGTTTTAGAAACAAACATTCAACCTTGTAACCAATTTCTTTGTCTGGAATGGTAACCTAAGAAAACATGAAGAGTTTTAGACACTTTCTGAACATAAAAAGTATTTTAAAACTCCACTTAGAATAAATGAAAACATAAAACGCTGAGTCGTAGTGAAAAATGTAGTTCAGGTCTACCTTTAGGTAAGCAATTCTGGCTCTAGCTAGTGCAAGCCCAATATGTCCAGAATGTTGTAGCTCAAAGCATGGCAATTTCTCAATAAAGGTTTACACACTGTAAAGACATATTTCAATGTAAATAAATCCCTGTTTTGTATCAAAAATATGTTTATGTTATGAAACTGTTAAAGATGACTTGCATGAAAATAAATGTGTGCACCAGAATTAGCAGCCTGGCTGGAGTGTCCACCTGAAAAAGCTGCTGATTCATGGATAAGAGAGAGCATGTTATTACCAATACCTACTTGGTAAATACATGTAGGTATGTACAAGTAAATATAAATAGGTATTTACCATTCCTTAGTTCTCCACACGTCACTCAACGGCAACAGAGAACAAAGAACATAAAAACAATACCTACCTTGTGCTTCACCTTTCACCCGAAGATGACCCAGCTCTATAGTCACGAGGTGAAATTGCTTATTACACCTTTTGTGTAGTTGTGTTTTCATTATTTTATTTTGTATACATTTTAGTGCCATATCTAATTGGTTTGCTTCAGATATTGTAAACTTTTGGAGAAGCACTAGAAAATGTATTCCATAAGGTCAAACTAAATATTTGTTCACGGTTGTTAAAGTGACTCTATTTAGCTATTAACATTTTAAAAAGCCAGAAACAAGTATTTTTAAAGCCACTGCATACTGTTGCTCCTCCAGGGTGCCTAATTTGTCACCAAGCAGGGTCTTGCATACAATTCATAATCACAAGGTGATTTACGGTGCAAAAATCCCCGCAGGCTAGAGCTCCCCTTGCTGAGGCATAGTATTACTAATGGAACTGTGTGGAAAGCATGAAGCTGTAGATTTGTTTTAAGGTTGTGTCACTTGGCAAAGCATTGACAGATATACAGTTGATCACACAGAGTCTGATACATTTTTGATCAGAATGTGTCACTGTGGTCACACTCACTGATCATAGATGAGTTATTGACCCTCCACAGAGCAGTGGCTTTTGTTAAACAACTGCAATTCATCACATGCCTTGTGGCTGGAAAAGACACGTGTTTCATCACATGTGAATTCAAAAAGAATAAGGAAAGCCAAGGACCAATTTTACGTCCTTCTTTGGACAGAGTTTGCTGACATTTCATTGAAGTTTCTATGGTTTGAATGTAACCTACTATTCTTCCTCCAAATTTCCTGATCTGGCATTGAGACTAGATTTGTCCTGAAAAGGTTTACCTTTGCAGAAAAGATGACACGTTGGAGGTTCTTTAAGTCTGATCATTCTTGAAGTCATAATGCATGTCTACATTTGAATCTAATTCAAGCAAAGCTTTTCTTTGTCTTTTTGACTTTCAACAATGTAACTTGAACCTGGTTTGTTCTTAAATGATAAGTATTGTGAAGGGTACTAAATGTGTTTTAGAGATAACCACTTACTATGGCTTCGTTCAGAAATTCTTGAGTTTTTACCCTATAACACATCTGTGACCTCGGCCTAAAAAAGTTGAAATACAAAATTGTAAACTTGTCTTATGCCCTCTGGTGGAGGATAGAAGAACCACAGTTGGAATTTGCCAGTTCAATGCAATGAACAATTGTTTTTTGATAATCATTACCTTTTTTTGAGATTTATCTTTATTGTTTAATGTTTCTTTGAAATGTTGCTGTAATTTACACCTAAAAATTTCAATACTTTTTTTGAAGATTTTATCTTTCTTATCTGGCAAAAGATTTTTTTTTCAACTTGCAACAAAAAGTATTTGAAAAAAATACTAAAAGTTTTTGTAGTCTGAGTTTTATTTAAATTTAATAATGTTAAAGTAAATATAAAATCTCCTGATTGTGTAGGAGCAGAAGAGTGCAATTTTTCAACCACAAGCACCAATAATTAATGCACCTTATTACAACTAAATCTTTATCTGCAAGCAGGTGTGTTTCTGTGCCCTTGTGTTGTCAGACATAGATGTGCTTTTGTTTGTTGAAGCGCGCTGAAATATTTAATCTGTAATGCAACTACAAGTGTGTCCACAAGGTGAACTGAGCTCAATTAGGAAGCACAAACAAAATGTGTGTGTTCCTTACTGCTATAGAAGAGACAGATTCTAATCAATAACTGCCTCTCCAGGCAGAGCTATTAGCAAACAGTACCATGCCTAATAACTGAGGCCTGACCTTTTTCTTTAATGCTTTCTCTTCTGAGCCTACGGCAGCAGCGACGGTATGACAGAAGTGCAGCAAGGAGAAAAGGTGAGCATTGTTTTAGTAGTTTGTAAATGTAATGCAGATTGATCACTGTCTTTACAATCTTGCATATAATATTCTTGTTTGCCAAGGCTGTTGGGGATAAAAAGGACAAGGTTAAGGTAAGTGAAGTGATTCATGGATCTGACAGTATTTATTCATATTGAGTCATGGTATGCTTCTCTGGCATTTTTACACTTAAGGTAATCGTCATATTTCAAACAAACCATGTGCCATATATAATATAAATTTGCATTGACAAGAAGGATCTGTTTTATAAAAGAACATTGCATACCCAGAACACAAAAATGAAAATGTCACTCTCCTCTAAAGTCAATCTGTACAACAAGAATCAAACAAAAAATCTTAAACTGTAACTTTCCATTCCAGTGTTGCTGTTTCAAGAAGTATTTTACCTCAAGTAAAATACCCAGGGATAATCTACTTCATCAGACTGCCTTTAAAACTCTTGTTGACTCTGATCTTCACTCTTCCTCCAAGTGCAACGTTCAATAATATCACTTTCATGAGTTTTGTCTTATGGGGGGGTAAAGGCTTGATGGTGGTACAGGAAGACTCACATTTATCTTTAAGATTAACTGACTCGTGTTTAGATGGCAGCTGACAAACAAACTCCAATGTCTGTGCATCTGTGTGCAACAAGCCACTGGGGAAAACTGTTCTCTGGTCAGAACCAGTTCCTCTCTTCTAATACTTGTTTGTCAGTGCATGTCCCTTCATATATTTATCTTCCTTTTCTCTTGTGAGATTACATTTCATTGTATTTTCCAAGTTAAAAGCAAATTTACTTATGAATGTTGTTTGACAAAATTCGGCATGTAGCTGTGAATATTGTTCCGAATACAGGTCTCAATATTTAAAGGACCTTTCTTTAAGCAACTCTTGTTCTGCCAAAGTTCCTTTTGTTGTTGGATTACATGCGGTAAGTTTAAAGTTACTCCAACGTTTCCATATTAGCACTACAAAGACAGCAATCATTTTATGTGGCAAATGATGACTTGCTTTCATTCCTGTCTCTGCAGCTCAAACATCCCTATTCACCCTCTCTCACACACTTTGAAGCCCAACTCATTGGCATGCCGTCAACTTGAAGCAGGAGTGTGAGAGGCAAGGCTCAATCAGCATTAGATTTGACATTGCCCCTGAGACACTGGTGTGTAAATAGGCACTTCACAGGAGTTTACACAGTCATTCACAGCACTATACCATAGGCATAGGCTCTACACTCCGCAAACTGACTTTCTTGCCAGAGAAGGATGTTCTTTTCTTTCTTTTTTCCTTAGGAGCATTTAAGCTGTAAAACTAATTTAGGCTGATTGCAATGCAACTGGTCCAAAAAGGGTACTTTGATGAATATGCAGTGATGCCATAAAGAGCTCAAAAGAAAGTAGAGTTACACATATAACAAATGCATAACATTTTTTTTGACATACTGTTCTCCAGAAATCAAAACATTACCAAAATTAATTTCTAACAGTATGATGATGATATGTTGTATAAATACTTTTAGCTAGTAATAAGGGGAAACATCCTTCTAAGCATTGCAAACAGGTATCTGAGAAGCAAACCATAGCAGGGGTCATGAATTTTTTAACTTGATGAAGAAGTAGACATTTTTTACAAAAGTTGGTTGGTTTCAGTTTAGAGTAAAGACCCATGTTGGCTTTCACAATTTACAAAATCCCCCTCAGCAACTGGTAAAAACTGAAATGTTTGACCAGCACAAACATGACGCTAACTTAAATGAGACATGTAAGTTAGAGTTTTAATGCAACAGACCAATAATTGTCATGCTGCTTATGAAACCTTATGTCCGTATATAAAACTACAGTTTTTCAAGTGGCAACAAGAAGAAAGAATGAACTGACAGTCTTTACAATGTTTAGTCTGATTTTCATTTCAGACGTGGATTATTTAGGCAATCAGAGTAGATATTCATCCCAAATGCTCTTTGGTGGCATTTGGCTGCACCAGCACAAACAAGTCGTCTCGTTATGGAGAAGGGGAAAAAGAGAAGTAGCACAGGAGCATACCAAGTCAACTGCAATGGCTAAACAGAGCCAATGGTTCAACTGGAGAAGTACAGAAAAAATGAAGCTGAGCTAAAGAGATGATGGATCTAAGATTTTCCAGAAGATCTACATATGGTCACCTTCCTAAAATAATGTCCTACGTCACTTAAGTTGCCAAAAGTGATGTTTTTGTCTAAAACATCTTTTGGAAAAAAAGAGGTGGTGCTTGTTTTTCTTTTTTTTTTGCCAAAATCACTTTTGGCAAGAAATGACTTAGAGAAGGTGACAATATTCTCTTACCCAATCCACAAGATCGTAGGCATTTTCTTTCATTTTCTCCTCGTGTAAACTCCTCCATTTTTAAGGCATGATCAGTATGCACAAGGTTTTCCCAAGGAAGGAATGCCTAGCACCATGACTGTGCTCGGAGAAATGACCTCAGTCATATTACTGAGGCAAATTATCGCAATTGTTCATAAATAAGAATGCTTTACTTTACACATTTTTTTGTTGGTGTTTCCCAACCCTGGTCCTCAAGGCACCCTGCCCTGGATGTTTAAGATGTCTCCCTGCTTCAATACACCAGATTCAGAAGTTTGCAATTCAGCCAACATTTGCTAATTAGCCATCAATCAAAATCATGAGCTGAAGCAAAGAAAAACCTAAAACATTCACAAAAGTGTGTCTTGAGGACCAGGGTTAGGAAACACTGCCCTAGGCACATATTATCAGGATGCACAAGCTGATAATATCTTTTGGATATTATCAGTGCACTGGTAATATCAGCGTGCTGAAGAATGAAACCTCCTTTAAACAAATATTTGCCTTTAAAGTAGCTAAATATTGTACATGTTGTTATGGATTTGAAATGGGAAGTCAGTCTTGGGAGAAGCTTGCGTTTCCCCAACATTATGATCACAACACTCTGAACTGCCAACTTGGCTTTGGTAGATAGCAGCAAAGAGTTAACGCTTCAATGCAAGGACAGCGTTGAGGGAGAAACTAAAAACACAGCCAATCCCAGAATGCCTGGACGTTGAAGTTGCTCCTTGGGGAAGTAGGATACAGGGGATTAATTGAGACTTGTATGATCCACCTCTACTCCCAAACAGATAGGAGCAAAGAGTCACTTCTTACCAGGAATCATCAAGTCCCTGTCTACTGTAGCAGAAAGGAGAAACAATTGCCTGTGGATTAAATGAAGGGAAAAATACCTCGGCTGTAAGATGAAACAGGAGGGTGTGAAGCTGAGGGGAATGCTCTTAGGATGGCAAGTAATTGCAATACTTTGTGTGAGTAAGCAATGTTTTGTCTGCTTTCGACTAATGCAGCACTACACACCATCTTACCATGTGTCACATTATTCTGTACAAAACTCCTAAAATCAAATGTAATAAAATTTGAAACATTTTTCCTAATAAAAACCAAGATGAACAGAAAAAAAGTGGAGTTTAATGAATTTATATCAATAAGAGAGTGAAAGTTGTGTTTATGTGCCTCTGTGTGTACGTGTCCTGATGGATACCAAAAAGAGCAACAGCTGTTAATTCAGAGCATTAATT
Source organism: Poecilia reticulata (assembly GCF_904066995.2). Classification (NCBI taxonomy): domain Eukaryota; kingdom Metazoa; phylum Chordata; class Actinopteri; order Cyprinodontiformes; family Poeciliidae; genus Poecilia; species Poecilia reticulata. Next base: position 36,042,788 of record NC_088831.1, read on the forward strand.
GTGGTATTTTTCCAACCAGTGCCACATAATGTCAGCCTGACTTTAAATGTTTTCTGCAGCAATAAGCCCTCATCTCACTGTAAACATTGCAATCCTTCTAGTTGTCCTCACTAGCATGCACATTTATAAAAACATTGCTTACTAATGTCTTGAGTGAGGTCGGTTTGACAAATCATAAATTGAATTTTTTATTTTTATCTTGATATTGTTTTGTGTTAATTAGTTACAGTTCTAAAACAAGAAAATGTCCATATCTCCCTTTTAGTAGCTATTCTTCCTACTCACAGTATGGGAGTCTAAAGACTTTATGTCTATCAGGAAAGATGTAGAAACTAAATTGCTGCTGGAAAGAAGTAATGTCTTCTGGGCTCATATTTGTCCGCTGACTTTCTTTTCAAACCCCTGGCAATGTGATTTGAAAATATTCTGAGGAGAAAAATAAAAAGGAAAGCACTTTCTCCGAAAGTGTTGTTCTAGCCGGTACTCCCAGGAGGCCAGGTGCTGTTGTGAGCTCACTCACACTAGTTCAAGGTTTCATGCTCTACCGCTTACATCACTGGCATTTCTTCTTATCTATGAAGTTAGCTGAAGTTTGACTCAAATGAGTGCTTTTTAATATGTCAGGGTTTTGCTGTATGTAAGGTTTAGTTGTGCGATTTTATTGATTTCATTAGTTTTATTGAAACTGGGTTTTAACTTTATGGATCCTTTTTATCTTCCTGTGTTGTGCAGAACCAAGATTGATCAGTATTTTTGTGGTGTTGTGATATGATTGTTCTTTTGTTGTTTTTTTTGTTACTGGTTTGTAAAATTTATTTAAAAATGTTGCACCATTTGATGCTTAATTCTCAAGCCTTTTATATATATTTATTTAGAAACACCCACACACCATATATTTGTGTTTACCATATGTCATTTACATTTTAAAACTTAGTTATTGTTTTCTATTTTCCGTAAAAAAAATTTTTGAAATGTGTTTAAATCACGTTAACAAATCCATATTGAAACTCTATTATGACTTGGACAAAACAAAAATGATTGACCAATGCCATAATTCATTTAAGTGATATTTATTGTGTCAGTGATATTTATTGTGCTTGTCTTCAGGTGAACAGAGATGAAGATACACATCATATTTACGTTCAATGCAGGTTAAAAAAATAAAAAAAAACAAACAGACACACAACAGCATTACCTCCACTGCAAGAGTCCATCACCTTCATGGTGATTTGGTTGGAGCCTAAACTCAGACTGACTCACTACGGTGCAGAGCCCTTATAGCCAAAGGCTCCGCCCACAAGAAGGTTAAAAAAAAAAAAGAAAAAGAAAAAGAAAAAAAAATCACTTCTAACTGAAGTAAACTCTTATCAAATTATGCAAAATAAAATAACCATAACACTTAGAAAAATAAAATAAACAAACATGTGACTACAAATTTAACGCTTTAATAGAAAACATTCAATACGTCTTGGTGACGTCATTACGTCATCACGTGACTCTCTCCCGGTGCGCCACAATTTGAAGCGGGACAATGTTTGACACTGAAAATTACAAGTTATGATGGATATGACAACCGAGGCAGGAACACCGCGTCACTTTGACCTGAAACAAAAAAGTAAGTTGTCTGCTCGGTTGTGCCAATGTTTGTGTGCGGGTGCTGCTTACATGTTGACACGGACTTTATTTTATGGCTACGTCGCAGCTCGTGGCGGCTCATCCGTCACAGAAACACAATATTCATCTGAGTAATTAGGTCATATCTTCAATCTCACTGCAGAATACCGGCGCCAAGGCCTGGATTTGAAGACCCCTCGACTAGTGTTTCAACTGTTGTGTACGACTCAAAAACAACTGAACTGAAAGTAAGTTAATAGGATTCATTTTCAATCTAATGGGCTTTTAGAAATATCAGACTGACCAAAGATATTAACCAACATAAATATATTCACTTGCATGTACAGTAAAATCCCACAAACTTCAATTTAAATGTTGATGAATAGTTAGTCTACAAAGAAAAAATATTAAAATATTCATATAAAGTTTATAGCATTTTAGTCTACAAAAGGTTGTTTGAATACCATTTCCATATATTGAACTTTTTCATTTGCCTCAACTGTCAAGGCATGGAAAGACTTATTGCCACATCAATCAAATGTCCTAAAAATAAACAGCCCAAGAACAGCTGTGGATTTGTCTAAATTTGTGCATGCATGTGTCTTCAGGAAGTAACAGCCAGTGAAGTGGGAGTGTGTAATCTCAGTTGTGGTGTTAGCAGATGGAGAGGGAAAACCACTGACAACACAGCTGGTCCTATGCTGTGCTACTCATAATAATCATCAAATTTTCCATAATTTCAAACCTCAAGGTTTCTTGTGTAAATCACAACAGCAAATCGCCCCAAACATTTAGATTTATTTACTTGCTGGTTACCCGGAACAAATGTCATACAATTTGATGCGACTTACTTTCATGGTACACAGATGACGGCTAGCTTTCAGAGCCCCTTTAAGTTTTAAGGTGAACTGTTAATTTGTCTTTTTTAAACTAAACAAAAAAAGGCAGAGCTGCATATTGGAATAGTTGGTAGCGCTGTTGATATGCAGTAAGAAAGACCTCCATCCATCCATCCGTCTGTCCGCAGAGATGCAATATTTCAGCATGTTCACACTAGAAACACTAAAAGCAGATTTTATTCAGATACTGTCATCTGATAGAACACACACTGTTATTTTGGTATCATTTACACCATCATTGCATAAGAATAGTCATAAAGAAAGAAGAAAGTTTTTGTAGGAAAAAAAAAACTGTATAAAAGCCTGACTTTTATACAGTCAGACTTTTATACATTTCATTCAAATGAATATAGTCAGCATTCATTTGAATGCTGACTATATTATGGTAAAAACAGGCTTTTGTAAGGAGCTTTGATTTACATACATTTCATGTTATATTTATTTCAGAATGATATGTTGCTTGCATCATTTATTAAAACCTTAATGTATAGTGATCTGAAAGACTTTAGTTCTGTTTTTTTCAGTTAGGTTTCGATTACATTTGTATCCATTCTTATTTCACAGAAGATCCTTGTGCTTACTCATATTCTGCTTCATGCTTTACTGTGTTTACCTGTTACTTAGACTACTGTTTCATTTATAGTAGACTCTGTAGAGTTCGTTTTTCTACCCTAGTTAAGCCATTACTTTCCCTCAGTGCCTTGAGGCCTGCACATATTTTCCACAACAGTCATTATTTTTAACCGACCAGAATAGTTCATACTTTATTGATAAATTTAAGTGTGGAACTCCTGGGAAGTTCAGTCAGCAGAAAAGTGGGAATGACATAATCTCCTCATAAACCACAGCCACTTCAAATTTCTGACCAGTCATGCAGTCACTTTAGGACACTGTATGGTTTTTTTTTTTTCAGATTATATGTCTAGACCAGTGGTTCTTAACCTTTTTTGAGGTACCGAACCCCCCAGTTTCATATGCGCATTCACCGAACCCTTCTTATTCAACCCCCTCCACCCCCCAACACACAAAATACTTTGTGGTATTCTGATTTAGTAATGTATATTAGCTGTGTAACCACCACCACACCACTAGAGGCAGTACCAACCCTGAAAAGATGCGACTAAGGAGCAGATTTAGACTATAGAATTTGGTAAAAACTGTGAGCTTTGCTGAAGTAATTAAAGACACAAGTTCAAATCCATGCTGAGAGTGGAACTCCTTCAATCAGTGCTCCTCCGCAGCACTGATTGGCTAAGCAATGTAATGTGATTCTCTGGAGCAGGTGATGGCAAAGCGGGGCGTCATCACGACTTTACACAAGTGTGTCTTTACCTCCGCGGCAGAGGCTCCGCCGAACCCCTGAGACCTACTCACCGAACCCCTGGGGTTCGATCGAACCCAGGTTAAGAACCACTGGTCTAGAACAAGTGCAAGAAGTCTCATTCTTTTCCACATCCAGTCATTAGATTCAGCAGTTTCACATCCAGCAATAATTCCTACCAGTTTTTAAATGGGCTGGTAGAATTCAATCACTATCAGATCCTCCTCAGCGCCAAGACCTTCGTCCTGGCTCTGATTGGTTGTTGCTGACCAGGAAATGGCTCTAGGACCACATGGAGGAGGCAGAGGAACAAAATTTTCTTTCACAGACTTTGTCTCATGCTATGCAGTCACAATATGTTGATAGTATTTACAAATATGTAAAACAAAACAAAAAACATGCTTCATATCAAAGTTTTAAAACAAAATTAGGTCAAAATAATTGCAATAATTTTTTATCACCACAGCAAAACCTGATATATAAAAAAAAAAAAATTTCCCCCCTGGGGTTTAGGAAGTTAACATAACTACTAGTTTTCCAGGTTTTGACAAACTGAATGTCTTACGACATGTAAAAACTATATGATGCACTTGATAGTACAGGAATACACAATGTGACCATGAGAATTAACTGGTGTGCCAATGAAAAGACAATACCACGTAAAAATAAAACCACTGACTTTTTGATTAATTCACAAATTCAACATTAAATGGTATTAATCAATTCCTTATATCCATACTATATTTCTGATTAGGTCAGGGGTGCCCAAAGTCGGTCCTCGAGGGCCGGCATCCTGCATGTTTTAGTTCTCTCCCTGGTTTTACACACCTGCATCAAATGATGGCTCATTAGAGGCCTAAGCAGAACACTGACTTGATGAGGAGGTTGTTGCAACCACTAGGAAGAGAACTAAAACATGCAGGATGCCAGCCCTCGAGGACCGACTTTGGACACCCCTGGATTAGGTAAACAAAACTCCTGTTCCAAAAATGCTAAGATGTTAAATTAGTCTAAAATCAATATTATTCTGTGTTTTAGACAAATTGGATGGCACACGTCTAATGTTGGAAGGCAATAGAATCTTGAAACTTGACTTAGACTTGGTAAAAATGACTTGGGGGGAAAATCTGTGATAACTCAGGAAAAACAGCAGAAAACTGTCGTGCCTACAGAACTAAAGTTGCCTTAATGCTGATAGTGTCATTTTTCTAATTTCACTCTGTGAAAGTTAGTCGTAACTTTTGTTTTGTTTTTTGGTATCAAAATCCCACATATTTATTTTCATGAAGCTCCCATACTAATGAATAAGTATGAGAGCTTCATTCATGCATTCATTTCTGTTAGCTATTGATCGAAGGAAGACCACTATACTGCAGTAGTTCTGCAAGGGAGGCGTATCGACTAGAGCAGGCAACTGCATGTTGCTACACTAAGGAGAAAAGATGAGTTTGTCTATCGTGTTATGATGGATCACCGTGAGCTTCAAAGGAGCTAATTGGGTCTTGATGAGGCTAGTGTTTTACTGAGAAAGAATACAAAGCTAGATTAGCACATTAGCAGGGTTAATCAATGAGAAAATGGTGTGCCATTGGTCTTTCTCCTGTTTGCTGACCATACACATTTTTGCATCTTGAAAAACTGCTCTCAAATTTTAATCCTTATAGATAAAAAATTGTGTATAATAAATTTTGCTCACCTTTTTTGAAACAGAGTAACTCAAAAAATAGTGCACAAACTAGTTTACCAGTTTAAAGAGCAATTGTATATTTGGGCAGGTCTTGCAGGTTCAATCTGCTAATCTGTATAGATAGAAAATAAGAAGACGTAATGAATATTGGTAGTTTGTATGTGGTGAGGACTTTGGATTTTATAACAATGTTTACTTGAAATAGTCTAAAAAAATAAATTGATTCAGTCAAATAAATGTCAAAAATGTATCTTATAAAATGTCTTATCAATCTGAGTTGTGATCACAACAAAGATATGTGTAAATTAAAATAAGTGAACAGGCAAGTAGAAGAAAGTGGTTCTGTTCTAACACCTTGCCATTTGTCAGATGTTTTTGGGGGATAAAAAGGGGAATATTTCACTAGACCTTTCTTGCATTAATTTGCACCATCCTTGGAAATGTTTTATATGGACCTTCAGTAAATCAATGACTGAAGGCCCATCTATTTATTGGTAATGTTCCACATGCAGATATGCAAATGCTTTGATTAAAAGCCTCAATCACATTTTAATATGGAGTAGCAGCAGTTCTTCTTCATGGTCTCCTGGTCTCACAGGCATGATACATCCTATACTGGAATCTCATTTCAACTAGTTGCATGCAAGATCTTGTTCTTGCTGTCATGATCTTCACTTTTTGACCTAACTCTTTTTTTTTTTCACAACAGATTGGATCAACATCATCAGTGATGTACACAAAACCACCATCTGTCTATCCATCTTCCAATCCATTCTACCATTACTTTTTAACAAGACACAAACCTAGTTTACCTCCTGTAATTGAGACAGAGTGACCACCAAACCAGAGGAAGTAATACACCTTTTTCTAGCAAAGAACCATAGCTAGAGATTGAGTGGAGCAGACTCTTATACATGTATTTGCTACATAGTTCACTGTAAACCAGTGCTTTATGTGAGTAGCGTAAACTATAGAATTGAATGTTTTTTCAGTTTTCTCAATAACACATATGCTAAGCTTAAGGACTTAAAATTGCAAGTTAGTTACATGAAACAGGGGTTGGAATTACCAATTTGCACATTGACTACAAACCAAATTAACAAACAAAAAAAAAATCAGCAACATTTTCTTTGCTGATTTTAACAAGATTTCTAATGTAGGATTGGGTTTTCCCCAGTAAAAATTAAGTACAAGTCTTGTTAGCTACTCCATTTTGGATATTTGTCACATTTAGTTTCTCTTTTGTCAGCAACTTGCTAGTTCTCTTAATTGCTGACAACTGTTAAAGGCTAAAGTCTATGCATGAACAATTTTAGGTTTCAAAATATTGTCACAGCCATTAGTGAGTGTAAGGTGCAAATTCTACAGAAAACATATTCATCTACATTTTAATAAGCTCCACTTATTAAACACCAAGATCTACATTATTAACTGAAAAAATAAAAACAATCCCATAATGTGTTAGGTGTTGGTGTAAGGCTGTGACTCAATTACTTGAGATTCGCTCGTGTAGTTGACTGTAGTCTCCTTTCTGCATTCGGTATACAAAGCTGTGTCATGACCTCAAGCAGTACTGCTTTTCTGCAAGTGCTGACCACAGCACATATTCTCACAATACTGTCAATTCCTATGTCTGCTTATTCAGATTAAGGGGTCCAGCCCTCATACAAGAGTCAATATTGCATCCGTAATTCAGTTGCCATGAACAGGAACATCTACAACATACACCAGCACATCTGGATTAGTATAAGGGAGACATCGCTTGCCTAGGCATTAGGTTCCTGACCCTGAGGGAGGAGTCATGCATGTTGTATGTCTTACCATGCACAGTGCTGTAAAAACTGTTTAGTATTTTATTTTATTCCCGATTGTTTTGGTTTTGCTTAAATGCTTCAGACTATAAAATACATTTTGATATCTGACAAAGATAACATACACAGATAAAAAATGCCTTTTCAAATTCAATCGTTATGGTAAAAAAGTCATCCAAACCAACACTGTGTGCCTTGTTTAGTCACAAATAACTGTAATTAGCCACAATTCTTGTTTTTGGAAACTGGCCATACACAGACCTGTTTCCTGGATGAAATTCAACAACAGATTAGAAACAAAGTCATTAATCTCAATCAGTCTGTTGTGGGTTACAAAGACATTTGGGACTTTAGTGAAACACAGTGAAACCAATTATCCACCAATGGTGAAAACAGCGGGAACGCCTACCAGGATAGACCAGCATATCAAAAATAATTGCATCAACCTCATCAGTAGATTATAAAAGAATCAATAATGACATACAAAGCACTATTACTTGTCAAGTTCAAGGTCCATGTTTATGATTGAACAATATGAAAGAAAATATGCTAAATTGCAATGATCCTAATGATCTTTCAGTTGCCCAAAATAGCAAAACCTGAGACTTTTTTACATTTCTTTACATTTCTTCACATTAAAGTCATTTCCACATTTGCAAAACTAATTTCTCATTTTACAGTCCACTACCTACATTGCTGACAAATTCCTTGAATATATTTTATTCTTGTTCATCTCTTTAGGTAAGCAGTTTTCACATGCTGAGGAACATTTTTGGATTCTCCCTTTTCCAATAAGAGAATACAAAGTTTAAAATACGTGTTATTGCTTGGATGTACCATATTTTTATTAGAAGCATTGTTGGTATATGAATGCTGACCCAGAAAAATAAGTTTTGAAGGTTTCCCAACACCCTGTAAAGTAATTAGGCTGTTTAGATTAGCTTTTAGAAAGTTACAGAATGACTAAATATGGCCAAAGTCTAACAAACCTACAGGGTGTTTTTTATTTTTATTTTTTAATATGAGATACTATGCTAATTTACCACAAGTTACTAGGGTCCCTAAAACATGAAACATCTAAAAATAATCTCATTAAAAGTAAACAAATCAATTCTGATAGATGAGGGGTTGCGTGTCTCTACTTTTCTCAGTAGTTTCTATGGAGAGTGTGAGATGAGCAGTGGTGCAGTATTCTAATTTAAACTCTGCCTGAACCCTGCATTTGAATTCTTTTGAAATCCTCTACAGCCCAGTCATGCAATTTTAAACGCATCTATACAATAGTACCTGCCTTTCATGTCTATCAGCATATCCCGTTTTCCCACACACTGTGGCACATTTCAAAAATAGATTGACTTGAAATTTTCATCAGGTTTTACCCCCATTTCCTTCATGTCTTTTTCACGCATCACCTTTCAGCTGATTGTAATCCCAATATTCATCCTTTTCTCATTGTTGCTCTCATCAGCTCAAATATATAAATGTTCAACATGAATTATTGTGTGTGTACACACATATATTAATACCCCTGGCATTCATGTGTATATTAGTTTAACACATACCAACTGCAGATTCTTGTAGATGAAGCAAAAGCATTTCCTGAGAGACAACTAATAAGCCACAGGAATGCTTTGAGAGATATGATAAAGATTCCAGTCCGAACAAAGACTGGGGAAAATCCTGAAGCACCCAAAAGAATCTGATGCAGACATGATGTAGACTTCTGACCATAACAGATGTCTGGTGTCCACAGCTAAAAATCCAGGATGCATTGTAATAATAGTGGGGGAACTCCATTGTACTACTGCATTAATATTTTGCATTTTTATCTCAAAGGTATGCAGCTTTGTAGAAGTAATGTCCAAGAATTTCCCTTTCAACCAACGTGATACAATAGCATAGTGAGATCTCTAGAAACCTTCCTGACACAGATATTTTCGATATGTTGAAGGTTTGTGTGGAATAAGCAACAGAATGTACCAGTACTAAAGCGTTAAGTGAGTGCTGTTATGGAAATAACTTGATGATACAATTGTGTAACCTTATGCTTTCATACGCAGATGGTCTGTTTGCATTCATGATTTGCTTAGCTTGGTGTTCTGAATCCTTGAAGACTGGAAAACTTAGTTTTCCAGTCTTCAACTTGGTTTTCCAGTCTTCTTGGTATTTCAAGAAGAAATACCAACAGACCCATAACAGACCTGTTCTGTTATATGCAGGTCTGAACAAGAGGGATTTTGGTAGTGTGAAAAATCAAGTTTACATGTATTGGGACGGATGCTGTTGGATTCAGTGTTCAACTATGTAAAGATGGAGTAAGTTATTTTACTGCTTTCACACCATTCACCATTATCGTTTTTTTTTCCTTTTTTTTTGGTATTTACTAATCAACTGATCATCGGACATGGAAAGTTCAAATATGAGTGACTCATGGGGTAAGATAATTATTAGCCTAATTAATCAGAAATTAGATCATGATGTCACAACTCCTTCTCTTTCAGCTTGAAGTATCTAGCATCACAAGGTGAATAAATCTTTATTAATTCAGACTTGTCAGTCTTGCATCATCTTGCATATCATTTAAAATGGCAGTGGTATTATCGGGGTATTGCTGCAGTATTTGAATAACAGCTGAGTAAGTGCAATAGCAGTAATGTGCATGTATGATAACATGGCCAGAGTGGCTGTGGGGCTCATCAAGCATAATGGTTTGGCATTATTTAACAAAAGTCTTTGTCTGGCTGACTTATCAGGCGATGAGATTATATATGCCACAGTGTTAAAAGTGTAGAGAAGTGATGCTGGAGCATTATTTAACTTGGGCAATATATCTTATTAGGCCACTGAAATACAAGGGAAATGTGCAACAGTGTTCAGAGTATTGGTGGTCTTATGTGTACATTGTGGCCTTTCATGTAAAGAGCAGCCATTATCAGTAAAATGTTAAAGGTTAGCATAATATAACCTATGATTAATTTTCTTCTCGTTATATTTCCAAGACACTCAGTTTAATATATATTACAATAAATGTGGATAACTGAACGTACTAAAACCTTAAAGCTCTTCTTTCCTTGGTTTTACTTGGTAACCTTCAGTTCCTTCATAACTATGCATCGTCTCTTTTACTCTTTCCTTTTTCCAATTTTTCAACAACTTTTACTGTCCTCAATCTCTGGCAAGATTGACAGGATGAAATTAGCCAAGTGTAAACACTTTATGCATCCATTTGCATCCTATCATTCCTTTCATCACCCATCTCCAACACCTTTCCTTAGGTGTACTTTTTTGCGCATTGCTTTTTTTCAGCTGTTTTCTGCATTTTCGCAGCTTGAATAGTGAGATCAGGAAAGAGAGTATTGTGCTGTTCCTCTTCAGTAATGAATGAAGGTCACCTTTGGAGATTGAGAGGTGGAAATACAGTCTCTAAGGAGCTACTGTGAAAGTTTTTAGGCCAGAATACAGAACTATGTGTATTTAGCGAGGGTGCTAAGGTGGGATTTGCAAGCTTGCAACAAAACCTCAATTAAATAATTGGCATTTAGCGTTAAGGAAAAATATGGTGCTTTTGTGTAACTTTTATTTCTTTCTCATTTTAACTGTCTTCACAGTAAAGTATAATCCAAAAGCAGATACTACCAGATTCATTCATATTTATCTTTCAGAGCTTGATATACTTCACCTTTTTCAAATCTTTTTTTTTTTTTTGTTGTTGTTCTTACTTTGTACTCGAGTACCTTACTGTACTGTTGTGTGTTCAGTTAGCCATTTTAAATTGCTGCAGCCGTGCTTGTGATAAGTGTGGGGAGGAACAGTTTTATAGCCCTATTACCCTAACTCTGGTACTATGAACAAACTATTAGTCTCACCAGCCCTGACATTAATGCCCAAATGAGCAATAATCAACACAGACACTAAACCAGATGCACGAGTAGCTCAAGGTTGTAAAGAAAATTAACAATAAAATGAAAAGTTCAGGGGTGTGATGAGTGTGTGTGGGAGTGTGCACACATGCATAAGATAGTGCTCTGATCTAAGAAACAAACCAGTAAGTCACTGTAAGTTCCTCACCTTTCTCTCCTTTTCTGCATTTTAAAGAACGCACAGAGGATTTCACTACAGATTAAAAGTACGTAATTACAGCCATTGTGATGGTACATTCTGTTTCGCATTAGGAAGATGGGCATTTTAAGTATGAAAGTTGAACTGATTTACCCCTTGTAGTCAGAATTCTATGTCATTAAATCAGTGGTGTACATAGTATTATAATACAGTGTGATTCAAAGTAGTTATTCAAATGTGTTCATGAGTGGCTTTGGTTTTATTAAGAAATTTAAATTTGACAAAGTTGAACTTGAACTGACTGCAGATCGTTATTTAGGAATCAATAAACAGCCATTTTCAAGAGAAAAGCTTTGTAATCGGAAAAACCTGGTGCATAATATTTGTAGTTGGAATGTATTTTATAAAAGAACAGACTGATGGGAAATGGCTCATGTTGGATCAGAGAATTTAGCTTAAATATTTTAGTGGGAAGCTGCAACAGTGGAATATTTTAGCTTTAACCTCTTTTGGCTGGACCTATGTCTTTTGGTCAATTTAAAGGATGACGTCGACAAAAATATATATCTGCTTATGAATAACTTCCTGTTGGCTTGTGTTGCTAAACAGTGCAATGTAAGTACGGTAAGCAAAATCCATTCATTTTCCAACTTGAAACCCAACTTGGTTGAGTTGGGTTTCATGAGATTCCCACAACGGAGTTCTGATTTCCCACATACATGGAGTTCAGTCTGAGAGGTGGAGATGCACAGTCAAGCATCTCCACCTTGACTGGAGATGCTTCACCAGTCAAGGGCGGCCTCTCTCCACCTCAGTGGCGTGGAGAGAGGCCGCCCTCAGGCAAAGGTCATATGTTTCTGCCCTACTTCAATGTTTGCAGCTGAATATCAAAATATATCATCCAAATAGGGACATGATTCAAAGTTACAGATGCTGAAAATTGTAAAATGCATATTAGAGTTTACAAACAATTTGACAACCATTTGATTGCTGCATTGACCTGTTAGAAGCACAAACTATGTTGGCGATTATGCATAATTAATTGCAGTCCTTTGTCACCTGTTTTTGTAGTACATTCTAATTTATTTCTATAGAATTGTGATTATTTCTTCCCTCTTTGTTTTTGGACCTCAGCCTTTTTTCTAATGCACTTTGCTTGATTAGCTCTACTCGGAGTGAAAGAAGTGCTTTATGACTGGAGCAAGAAACTTTATTCTGAAAGAACACAATGACAGCGCTACTCTACAAGATGTATTCTTTTCTTTTTTTTCTGCTGCATTAACACATCTTTCAGTTTACACTCAGTAGTTGGTGCCAGAGAAAAGCAAGCTGCTGCACATTGTTTTCCTTTGATAGGATGTTTTCTACCATGTAGGGAAAAAAGTGATGCAATATTTCACTTGTAACTTTCATTGCAATGATCATTTCACATCTATCGTAATGTTGCTGAGCTCAGTACACAGTACTTTTGTGCAATATTTTTTCTGATTTTATTGCAGTCTGTGCTCATTAAAGAAAATGTAGTAAGTATGGATGCTTTGAGATTAAAGATGATGTTCACTGGGACCTTCGTTGGTACCTTCTGTCAACTTCCTACAGTTAAAATGCAGTCTCCCTGGTTGGTTTATCATTAATAACACGTTAATTTTCTGGGGACTTGTTTATGCTTGTTTATTCATTCAATTAATGTCCATGTATTGAACATTTAGCTTAATTGTTTTTGATAAATACATGACATTATGTCCTAGTCGAGTGTTACTACAGAAATCGGTTCATAATTTAAACATCTGATTAATAACAAAATCTGTCTAAAGCTGAACATAATAGTATCTCCATTATGCATTAATATATGAAACATTGCATATTTTTTCCGTGTGTCCACTGTTTGCTAATAAACGGGTGCTTAATTGAGTTATCTCAAGTGATAAAAATAAAATAAAATTAGCAATTGAAAAGCTGTACTTTCTTCAAAATATGCCAAAGAAGGAATAATTTATATGTCTGCTCTTACAGAATATGATCTGTTGGCAAGATTCAAATATTCTGTCTTTTTAACTCTTCATATGTGAATTTATGTCACAAGTCATATTGACCTTTTTATTTAGAGGCTTGCTGGTTTAATTGCCAACTTCACCAAAAGCAAAAAACTGAGACTCAGATTGCCCCTTAAAATAGCCATGACTTCTGCAAACAAGTCATGTCAACAAGTCACTAAGGCAATTTTTTAAAAAGTGATCATTATTATTATTATTATTATTTATTTTCATTTCAGTTTTAATATTGATTTACTTCACAAATGTACAATTTAGATTTTGGCAGATGCGTCTACTTTTCACTTCAAGTAAAATGATAAAATCATGATGCACCTACAGCTTTTCTCAGTTGCTTTGGTACATTTCCCAGATCAGAATTGAAATTCTTAAAACTGCTTGTTCAAACCTCAATGCCCTTGTTCACTTCAAAAAGCTGTTTCTCGCTTCTTTTACCAAGTTGCAAATGCATTGGTACATCCATGCAAGTGATTGTGCGTTATGTACCGTATTTTCCGCACTATAAGGCGCACCTAAAAACCTAAAAACCTTCAATTTCCAGTACTAAAGTACTCAGTGCGCCTTATAATCCGGTGCGCCTTATATATGGACCAATATTGAGCCACAGCAGGTCTAGCAACTACGGTAAGCAGCCGCCGACTTCATTTTCGCCCGTAGAAGAAGGAGCGCGGTGCATGCTGGGATAGTTGTCAGAACGCTGGTTTGTAATCTATTAATAAAGTTTGACTGACCTATATACCTACTGACCGTCTAGAATCAGGTCGTCTGCAGGTCATATAGTACCACGTTCTTCACGAACATGCTGTGCGCGAACGGAGAAGGGTGGCCATGCTCCAGCACAGTCACAGAAGGCTCTCCTCGCCGACCGGAGTCGGACTGTTTTGTTGACGTTCACTTTAGTGCAGCTCCATCTAGTGGATGCATAGCGTAACTCCAGCCTCTACTGTAGTGTCTATTCTATGCGCCTTATAATGCGGTGTGCCTTATATATGAAAAAAGTTTTAAAATAGGCAATTCATTGAAGGTGCGCCTTATAGTGCGGAAAATACGGTATGTGATCATGTATTTGCTGTTTCCTACATTTTCAATTGCTTATTTTGATCACAATGTTTTACGTGGGTCTCTGCTGAATAACCCCAACCTTCACATTTAATCAAAAGTTTGCTGCAAGTCTTTACGTACAAAATTGTTGAAAAAGTTGCGTTTTTACAGTTTGCACTGTAATTTGTTGACAGATGATGCCAAAAAAGTGGTTGGAAACTGTTAATTCACAAAATCAAAATGTTTATGCGATTTGTTTATTTTTTATGCTTTTTGGCTTTTCAGCGTCTCTAGCTTTAAAATATGATGTCACATAACCATTAATGAATTTTTATCAGACTTTCATACTAGTACCAAATTCCTCTGCCACTTCATCTGTCCTTCCAACCTTTATGTTTGGTCCTCTGCTGTTAAGCTGAATTCTTTTGGATTTTGTTCCTTAATTGCATTTTGTACCTTTTTGCACTTGGTTTTAATTTCTTCTGTTTTTACCATGCAATTTTTTAACTGCATAATGTGTGTGAAGTGGAAATTAATACGCATTAGACAAACAGGCAGATCAAATTGCTTACTTCTGCAAAAGGCAGTCAAAGACCATCAAAATTAACTTTGCATGTGCACAAAATGTGAAGTTATATACGAGTCATTAAATTAAGACTGGGGATGTAAGTATTATATGCTCCAACTAGCACTTCAGACATGAATGAACTTGTACATTATTCTCATAAACAAGTTAAAATTAAAATATTCACTTGAGTGACTTTTTGGCTGAGCATTCCTTGGTGACTTGCTTTTGCTTGTAATGCACCTTGACAAGACTTTTCCAGTCTTATCATGGTGCAGCCTTACATATAAATTGAGGCATGGCCAACTCACTGCGGCTGCTTTTTTCTCCCCTCTGATATATGAGCTTGACTGCACTCCTTTGTAGAGGGACTTCTTCAGCTGTCAGGATACTGTGAGCTTAAACACATCCTAATGACTGACAAGCTAACAGGATTTCATGCAAATCAGGTAGTGGTACCAGAGTTGAACCCCTGCATCTGTCTCACTAAATTTATCTCTGTGCTGCTTACATCATTAGCCACAGGATTTCTGTGGGGCTTGGATGCTACCGCTATAAAATACATGATACAGGAGCAAACGACAATAGAGGTGGTAAAATGCAACTTTTTTGCATTTTAACATATTGCTACAACAAACTGCAGTGTATTTCAGTAAATATGTATGCATTTTTCTGTATAGATATAGTGTGCCATGAAAATATGTGGAAAAACTCAAAGTACTTGTGCAAGACCCCAAAATATGCAACACATTTTTTTTCAATGACTATAGGAACATTTTATCTCTTATACAAGATGTACTGATTATGACTGTTTATTAATTGTGGGAGAGAGAGCGGAAAAAACGATGTGTGATGTACTTCAAAACGTTGGTTTCACTCAACATGTTAAACTGGCAACAATCACGCACTCTGGACTTGAACAGATTTTTAGGATAAATCAGTGAGTGCATATACCATAAGTTGGCCTTCTATCACCTGAAGAACATTTCCAGAATTAAAGGAACAATGTCTCAGCAAGATCATGAGAAATTCACCCATGCGTTTATCTTTAATCGGATTACTGCAACAGTTTTTTCACAGGTCCTTCCAAAAAGTCAGACTGACATCTGCAGCATGCTCGCATTCACACTAAAACTAGGAAAGTAGAGAACATCACCCCAGTTCTAAATAGAGACTAGATTTAAATTTGTGGCCCAAGCCCGACCTGAACCGAACCCAAAATTTTGTTTTAATTACTTGATGGTTGCATTGTCAGGTTGGTCAGGCTGTTGTGGTGCATTTATTAAGTCTGTGATATATACAGCCCAGAGAAAGCCAAAGGAGAATGCATGATGTAAGGTTGTGTTAATCTAGTTAATAGTAAATTCTCTATGTCTATTCATACAGACTCAATGTGTCGTCTTGTTATTGTGGGATGATTGTGCCCTATAATTTTTTACACATCAGTGTCAGTCACTATCACTTATTTTTCTAAATTTTATTTATCTAGAGCAATTTTACTAACTTATTACTAGTAAATATAAGTAACCCCTATATGTTAAAATCAGGATGTTTAGTACCATAATAAAGCCAAGAAGCCCTAGCTTTGGCAGAATAATTATACCCAGTACAAAATCCTTCATCTACGCTTTGCAATCTGAGGGTGTCATTTTTTTTTTTTTTTAACAGATGGCATAGAAAACAGGAGTGACTGAATGCTAATTTAGCTCCCCCATCTGTTTTTGCTTTACTTTCAACAGGCATGTACAAAGGGAAAGGATTATTTTTTATTTTTTTAAAGAATCACAAGGACAAGCATAAAGGCCGTCGGAACATATTTTTTTTCCCATAATATATTTTGCTTAAATTAAAAGTCTGATGTTTGGTAACGGAAAAATATTGCAAGAAAGCTTAAGAATCGTGTCACATGTGTGAATGATTATGGTGCTTTTGCCAATTTGTTCAATGCAATTGATCTATGATGAATTGGATTCAGTTCAGATCACCTTAGATTTTCCTTTTCCTTTGGTGTTCTGTTCTGATGCATCTTTTCTTGCTCATCTGCAGCTTTTAATCTATATTAATCTGCACCCACACAACCTCTTCCCAACGTCACCATTTAGGATTTTTAATCATGCAGCTCTAACCAAACCTGGAAAGGTTGTTATAATTACATTAACCTGTGACAACTGTGTCATTGACATTAAAAGAAAAAAAAATATCTGAACATCTGCATCATAGGTAAAATACCAAATAAAACAAAGATGAAAATAGATTTTGTTGCAAAAAAGAATGCACAGATGACTTTTGTGTATTTTAGTTATCAGTCCAGAAAATGCTAAGTATTGGGCAGTGGACCAAGAACGTGTTAACATTGTGCTATTTGGAAACACAAGTTATACAAAAGAGTGATGGAAATTATGGAATTACAAGCACAGACTGCTTTGTTCACATTGAACGACTCCCATCACAGAATCAGCTTATCATTATTGATCAGTTTAAGCACTTCAAACATCTGTAGAATGATGTCAATCCTGTGCATAATGTTGAGTTTAATACCTTTAGAACATTTATAATATGCAGGGCACAGGTCTGTGCTGTAAACAATGCAGGTGTTGGAATGAGATTTCAATTGATGGCCAGTTAACAGGCTGTTGCTGAACTGCAATCATCTGAATGAGGTGTGTTAAATCTAAAATATGCAGGGCAGTGTGCCTTAATCCTGTGTAACTAGTAAACTGTGGTTTTAGGTAAAGAATGCAAATGAACAAACATCCAGAAAATTCTACTATTAGGATATATTTATTGTGTCGGCATATGTGATTCTCTGCAAATGATGTTGGCTCTTGGCCTAAAAAAACCTGTTTTTGATTCAATTGATTTGAATTGAATCAAAGTACTAATTTAAGGCTATGCAGACTTAATTCAGCTTTCCTGTATATCGCATGTTCCCTTGAACAATTTTGTTGTTTTTCAGAATAACTATAAGTACATCACATTCATGTTTTTCTTTTTATTACAAACATCTTGCATTTTAACAGGGGAATATAATTTTTTTGTTACTAATGTATGAAACAGCCTTGGTGATGAAAACAGCGACGTTTTTATTAAAAACACCCAAACACATTCTTAACTATACAGACCAGGTCCCACAAGCAGACAAGTGAACCAATTTGAGGAGTGAGTCCCCACTGGCCGTTAATGAGAGCTTATAAACCTGGAGAAGACTCCATCTTCTACAATCTAGGGTCAGCAGGGCCACAGTCTGAAACCAATGAATTAAACATCAGTCTATCTGTCTGGCAGGTATAAATATTTCTCTTCCATGCCGACTCTTGCAGTGTGACACAGGGCCAGAGTCCTTTTACAAAGTCCCTGACACAATTTGACATATGGGCGACAATAATGATTATATATGTAATGGGATACATGGCTAAGAGCAGCTGTGGAGTAGGTTTCATACTAAGCTTGCAAAATTATGTCCTACAGCAGAGATGGAGTGGAGTGGGTGTACACTGTGAAGGGCTGGTGTTGCCAACTGTGCTTACTGCTCATCTGCTTGACAGTATATCTGGTTTTGCCATTGTGAAGTTGTTACATTATGTTAAATTACTGTACACTGCTACTGCTCTCGGGCATTCTGTTCTTTATTTAGCTGCAACCTTTGCATTTGATGCGGAGGGATGGATGAAAAAGACAATGATGAATCTACTTCCTGAAAATTGACTAAATTGTCAGAAATTATTGTAACTGATCTGATGCAAAGCATTTTCTCCAATGTGAATGCATTTTGAAAGGGAGCTTACCAGTGAAAATATATGCAAGTGTTTATGGATAATCAGATTTTAAAAGAAATAATTTAATGACATTTTCTTTTAGTCTCAGTCTGGATGTTGTGTGCTAATCACATAGAAGCTACTATGTGTCAAATCTCATTAAAAACCATTAAAATTCATGCTGTTCATGACATTGATTAGACATATTGTAGACATACTGTTGAGCTTATTGTTTGATTAGTAGATGAGTGGTGTGTGTGGAGCTCATTTTCAAACGACTAGATTCAAGCATTCAAGGAATTATTGGAGAAATCACTCAGACTAATCCTCTAAAGCCTGGAGTTAGTTTTTATGAGTCATGGTGCAGCTAAAATTGTATCACACAACCTGTGAAAATTTCCAAGGTTTTTTCCTCTTTTTCCTCAGTGATAATAACATTATGTTTGAAAGCGTTACAGTTTCATTTGTGTTTTTGTTTGCATTTAAGTTGCAGCCCGAAACTAATCTCCTTTGGTCAGCTGAGATCCTGCATAGTCAAGCTTGGGTGCAATTTGGATGTGTGTGTGTATTTCCCCAGCTGGGAGACCAGAAAGTCACAATTTCTTTGTGCAGTGAGCTTCCATATGGTGCTCTGATTATTTGTTGCAGCTGCTCGGTGAAATTTCTTTTTGAATGCTAAGCAATGACATGACGGTGACTAATTCAAATTGAATGGTGCTTTAGCTCTGCAGGATGGATATACTTAAACTTTTCTTCCCTATGAATCATCCAAGACCCTGAATGACTCTTGATCTCAAAGTATGCTGTTAATCTGCTGCGAATGTTCCTTAAGGTTTGGAAAGTTGTTTTCTCGTTTGTTTGTTTTTTCCAGAAAATATCGTTCCATACCTGCTCAGTCTCAAACCAGATTGTACTGATACTTCCTATTCTTCAAACTTTTTGGTTTGTTCTTGTCTCGGTTCTTCCTGAGGTCTGAGAAAGAGAACAAAGGCCTTTGTTTGAAATCACAAGGTCGAATGGAGGTCAAGCCAATAGAGGATCAAAGCATGTGTTCCCAGGCGGTGAAGAGGAATGAGTGCTTTGATCTCCACCTTACTGTGGACAGGATGGTGAAGTCCTGCTTGACGCTTTGGATCTCTGTTTACTTTACCTCTAGGGTACATTTTTGAGAGAGAAATGTACATACACTGTATTAGGAAGGAGAACAAGCAAGTGATTTTACTGAACAGAGAGGCAAAAGCAATCATTCATATGTGAAATTGTAAAAGCAAAGTTTAAAGGTGTTATGTTAACTGTTGACATCATTCAAGTCCCAAATATAAGAAGATTAAAAAAAAACGAACCCTTTATGTTATGAGGCGTGATATGATGGGCGATTTTAAAAGCACTAGATAAAACTAGCTCTCAGTCTGAAGGACCTGAGCTGAACAATACACTCACTTAACTTAGCTGTAGCCAATCTTAAGAAAAAGTATCACAGTTTAAGCAGGGTACAGAATAAACATATAATAATACCCTAGCAAAGCAGGTTAAACTGTAGAGGGCTAAAATACCAAAACTCAACAGAGAAGTTAAGCAAATGATAAGTGGGATAAATATAATATTTATAAAAATATAAATATAATATTGGAGTAAAAGTGATGGGTACATTTAGTTCTATATGTTACCACACTTTTTACCATTGAGGCCTTGCAGCAAAAATGTCCTGGATTTGAATTTGTTGAGTTCACATGTTCTCCCTGTGCATGTGTACAAGCTTTCCAGCTTTTTCCCACCATATAAAAATGCGTGTATTGGGTTAATTGGCTGTTATAAAATGCCCTTAGGTGATGGAGAGTGTGTGTGTTGATGTGAGCAGGGTGTACCTGAAGGTCTCACCCACTGACCACAGGAGACAAGCGCCAATTAATAATTCTTTCAACATGATGGACTACCCAAGTATTGTTGCTGGACCCGTCAATCCCTTTATGACCACGGTGTACCCATCTTCGGAGAGCAACTGCCAGCATGTCATGGAGGTCAGAAAACTCAAATCCTCTCAAAGTAGCTAAGCTGTGTGCAGAAATCTGAGTATCTCTTGCTAGTCATTTCAGAAAGTAAAGCATTTCATAGAGATTTGTTACAAATTATATATGTTTGTTGTCTGTCTTTAAGTCTGTTTTGGTTTTTTGTGGGGACTTTTTTTTTTTTTTTACCTTGCACAGAAAAAAAATTGAGATCATTTCATTCCTTATGTGGACGAGCCTTACCTCTGTCTCCTCAGGACAAAATTTAACCTTAAATGTAAAGTGCAAAGCTGGTGAGTACTTGTGCATTGAAATGACCCAGCTCATCATGAGTGTTTACGGTAACACATGCCAAAATGCCAAGAGGGAGACTGAGGAAAAAATACATTTTTATTTACCCAAACTGCTTCTGGAAAAGTAAATATTTGTGTTCCAGGAGAAGCAGTTCTCTTCTACTCAATCAAAATACTCTTCCAGTTAGTGTACCCACCAAGTTATACTATTTCCAATTAAATTAAACACTTCACACCTTGACCCAAACTCCAGCAACAAATTGTATAATCCCAAACTAGGGAATATAACTTTAAAATTGATTATTTGATAGGTGGATAGTTTAGTTATTTAGGATTAGAATTTGAGATGGATATTTGGTGTTTAACGATATTAGGAGAGCTGATGTGTGTGTGTGTGCATGTGTGTGTCCAATGATATTGCTTGAAAGTTACAGCATGCAGATTGCATTGTCTGCTCACTGGAATGGACATAAAAATACATGAAAAATTAAATATCACTACAGAGTATTGGATTTTATTTAAAACTCTCCATTCATTGGCGTGCAGTTTTAGTATTAGGTGTCATGTCAGATTTTTGGATGAAATGTTGTTCATCATCTCATCATTTAGCCTCATTAAAGCTATAGAGGAGAAAATGACTCTGATTATTGATAGATAATATTGGCAACAGGATACCCAGACTTCCATGAATCCCGCCACCTGCCACATCCTGGCACTATCCTCACTTTTCAGCAGCTGGAGCGCTCGACAACTGAGTGTCACTGGCATTAGTACGGCCTCGCTTCTGCACCACAGAGGCAAACATTGTGATGGTTTTGGCCATGAAGAAAATTAAATGGAGTTGGGCTTTGGAGTCGAGCTGTAGTCTTTTCATTCAAAATACAGTTCTGATAAAACTTTTTGTCACCTTCCAACTAAAGACGTCTAGGTTTCTTCTTGGCATTTTAGGCAACAGAGCAACACAAACGGCACACAACATTCTACCACATGGATGTGCTTTGATCTAAACCATCCATCTGCAGCTTTGGCTCCAAGTTTAGGGTCGTCGTCCTGCTAGAGGATTAACATCTGCTTCAGTCTTAATACCCAATATATCTTTACAATACAAAAAGCTGCAGGACTACAAGGTTCAGAAGATCCTTTGTACACACAGCCATTTGAGATTTTTAGTAGTGACTGTTAACTTCCGACTTAAACAAGCATAATGGGTGGTGGGAGATGTATTTAAAAGATAAATGAGGTTTTTTGTTTTTATACTTGTGAACTGCTGGGCAATTTGAACTTTCATCTTTTTGGAGATGAGTAATGAACAATTTAATCTGTATAATATGACTAGCTTTCCTGTCCCACTGATGAAAATGGGCATCTGGTGACCAGATTATTGCGGTTCCAGTCCAGACAGTTAGGTTTGGTGCAGTTAAGCCACGCTCACTACATGCTGAGAGAACAGATGTAATAGAGGTGTGAGATACACAAAGTTTGGGATGTCTAACCTATCCTTCTTTTAAACGTCTCCATTTGTTCACATATTCTCTAATTTTATGAGACCTCCACAAAATAACTGGGTTTCCTACTAACATTTAATTACCTACAAATATTCCAATAAGACTATTTTATTTAGAAGAAAAATGTAAAACGGGACCAAAAATTACTTTCTCAGGCTCAATAATTAACCACTGGAGCTAATTGACAGCATTTAAATTTGCTACATATGAAGTAGATTAACCACAACCTGATTACAGCATTGCTTGAAAAATAAACTTGTATGGTTTAAACTGAACTAAAATGTAATTTATTTCAAGTTTAGACAAAGAACGATGAGGATATATTCTGCAGACTAAGACAAGCAGTCAAGTAGTATTGGTTGTAAAACATTTTTTTTATAAGAAAAACAACTATTAGGGTGTAAAAACTAATAACATAATTCTTTAAAGCACTGTTTTACTGACAATAAATGCATAAATTAACACAACTGAGAACTTGCATTCACTTTTTTATAAAAGCAAATGCCAACGCTATAGCACTGGTTATATCAGTGTTGCTCTTTACACTTACAGTCTTATAGCATTTTAATTCTTTATTTCTCCTATAAACATAAATATCCTACATTTAGTTGTTTTTTTGTTATTTATGTTTATTTTGCTTTAATTTGCTGCCCATGCCTGATAGGAAAAGATATTAATCAAATAGCTTGTGGGTATTTTACTTGGACTCATTCAGTAAATTTGAATGTTACTGAAAAGTCGATTTATTTCAGTAACTTTATCACTAAGTGAAACACATACCTGGATTAATTGCACATAGATGGATATTTGGAAGTCTTTGTTTCTGTTTATTATGATGACTTTCCCCTCATAGGTAATGAAAACATGATATTTAAAATTACAATATTACATCAGAATGATAAATTACTGTTATTAAAAGCAGAAAATTTGGTTTAATGAAACTTATCTATAATATTTGGTTGAAGGTTATTTTCAAAAGGTACTGAAGGCAAACTAAGCTCACAACTGAGCATTTTTATGATAGTGAACACTACTAGATGTATGTATGGGTGAAGACCTTCATAACGCGTTTAGGTTGTATTTTTTTATTTGAAAAGGACAAGGTGATTTCCTTCTTTTTTTTTTATTTTTGTCTTACTTTGTGTTGATCTTTGACAAAAAAATCCCAGTTAATTACACTTAATTTTAAGATTGTACCATATCAACATGTAGAAACAACTGAGGGAATTTAGGACTTTGCTGTAATAATTTACTAATTTTCTCTGATTTTTTTTTCTTGCTGAATAGTTTGAACAATTTTGAACTTTGAATGGTGCAATATTAACTTTAAAAAGAGAGAGAGAGAGAGAGAGAGAAACAAATCACAGAAGGAATTGTTTTTCCCCTTTTTTTCACTTTCTTGTTTTCTACAACTTCAAAAACTCCATGCTGCACTTTTACAAATCACATTTCTACCACTTTTCTGCCTAAGCTCTCAAGCAGAATTGAAGATTGAGTTTTCTTTATGTGGATTCCCAGACAGAAAAATGCTTCCCAGTCTTAATCAAAAGTAATTTTTTTAATGGCTTGGGGGAAAAAAAATCTTTCTTCACATACACAGTTGCATCTTTTCTTACAAATGTGTCTTTGCCATCCGGCCGTCTCTAACCCAGAGTACCACAGGATGGTAATAAGTGGGATAATTATGTTTCATTTTATTTTTATTTTTTTAGGTAAATATGTCATTATGGATTTAATGTAGCCTGAGTTTTGGATATTAGACAATACACTACTTAGACTGTGAGTCTGAATTGCACATGTTTTTTTCTGTTCTAATTATTTTAGCAAACATAATATGGGTACGATCATAGTAATGCATTTATCTTATCAGGATAGTCATCAGGAGACAGAAGTCTGCAGACAGCAGCAGAGGACGCTCTGTGTCTTTATTCAGCAAACCTGATCCAATCTTAGAATAGAATGATGCACGCAATGAAGGGTACTGCTAAAAGCTGTGTCCATTTTTGCCCCCGATCCCTTTAGCCTGTGCAAGATTCACACCAAATTCATTCAACATTTGTTTGGCTTGCACCAGTGAACTCTGTCACCATCAGAAACTGTGACATGTGAGGATGAGTTGGGCTAAAGCACTATGCCCCTCCCGTAGAAAAGAGAGAGCCGCTAGTTAAATTGCTTCTTGTCACGCAACCCTCCTCTTCATTTTTATTTATTTATGACTCGGTTACTAAAAAGTAAGCCATTGTTACTAGTTCTTCTACAGAGTGGGTTTTAAAACTGAAAAAGCATGAAAATATTTTAGCAGATGTTCTTTTTACTTAAGATAATTGAATTTAAATATGTTAGAATGAGACAAAATCGAAAGATTTTCTTTATAAACCCAGCACTTTATCTTTGAATGTAATACTAAACTATTTAAACATTTAGTTTTACTTCATTCAGATCATAAAATGATTATGAAAATATAATATATTAATGTTGTCATAATGTCAATTATGAATGTTTCTAGTTCATTAATTTGTTTTTAAGCACTGGACTCAGGTAGTTATGAATACAAATTAAAAATGTTATACAAATGACTGTGTGGGTAATTTGTGTACAAAAAAAAGCAAAACTTATTGTCTCACCAAAGTGAAGCAGTTTCTTTAAAATATATATTTCCATTTCATATTTTATAATGGGGCATGTAAAACACAGTTCAGTGTTTCCCTTAGAAATATATTTTTACTTCTTTAAATACAGTAGATAAAAAGCTGTTGTAAATTTATAAGAAAATAATACATACAACTCATGGCAGTGGATTTAGGAAGCAGCTTGTTGAAGTTCTGTTATTTCCAACACATGGGCTTTCTGTGTCAAAAACTAAAGATTCCCATCCTAGGAAATCGGCTACGAAAGCTTGATTGGTAAATCTTTAATTGAATTGGCCTGAGCTGAATTATGCATAAAGGCACTAATTGCTCATATAAAGAGTGTGATATTGACAATAAAATGTAAAAATCTATAGTTATTCTTTGTTATTCACCAATTAGTACATAGAAGACAAGCAGTGTGGACAAACGAGCAAAAGGATGCATAATATGAAGACAGACAGGGAATAACAGAGTAACAACAACATTGTGCAGTTTAAAATATATGGATTAGATACATTTGATTGTTATTTCTGGAAGAGTTATGTTATTCCTTGATTTGTTTAAAAACAAAAAAAAAATAACACATTTTGTGTGGAAGTAGAATAAAACTAATCCCCAAAAAACACAATTTATGGCATGTTTTGTGACATCATTATTTTCTTCCTTTTCCTTTCTCCTCCACATGCTTGAGGAAGTCTAGCCGTTGTGATGTAATGATCTTTTGCCAGCTGAGCAGACTTTTTTTCTTGACGATAAAGCTACAAGCAGGCCCAATGGGATTTGTTTAGTTCTTCCAGATTACCAAGTAGAAGATGGAGAGGGATAGCGGGATATAATCCAAAATTTGGACCTAAAAATAGTTTGAGGCGAAAATATTTAACACACAAAAACACTTGAATGAAAAACCAACACCTGATGACATTATTATGTCATAAAATATCCAAATCCGCTGTTTTTATTTACCTCGTCACTGAAATGAATCTTAAAATGTCTGCTTTAAAATCAAAAGATATCAGTGTCCTGTTCAATGTTCAGGAGCTCACATGGATCAAATCAGGTTAAGGGTGTGTTTTCATTTTATTTTCCTTCCTCTTTCTGCCCTTCTGCACACATCTGTCTCACTGCCTGCATGTGAAAGACTGAGTTGGAAGTGCAAATTATCCTCTCAGCATGCCCTTGCCCTTGCAGCCCTGTTTTGATCGTCCACCCTCCTCTCTGACATGTTTCCCTTACGTCTCCCTTCCCCTTTTCTTTCTCCTAATTCTCTACTTCATAGTGCACCGGACAGCTTCTTTCTCTATCATAAGCACCATTTAATGTGCAACTGAAAACACAATGTACACAAATGAAAGGCTCTAATTGATTTATACAGCGTAATTACTCCATTCTGGAGCGCCTCATAAAGGACAAACCTGGTCCCAGAGCCACTAATTAGAAGGGAACAGGATTCGCAGCTAATGCAATTCATTATTTCCAAATTAGAGCCTGATAAGTTGTCACAATGCAATAATCGGACAAATCTGGGGTGTTGTTTTATGTTGTTGGGGCTCTAATTTTTTTTAAGAAAAGAAAGCAACTTAACGTTCTTTTACTCATGCCTCCACCTAATTAAGATGAAAATTGCAGGTGACAGTTTGCAGACTTTCACAACAACAACTACGTCACGTAGTTCCTTTCCGTCGATGCATTCTAGGAAAAGTATCCTGGTCAAATTGGAAGTGGAGGAGAAAATACTTTTGGCCTTTTTAAATGGTTCAAATATTGCTATGTTTTAAGATAACATTCTGTTCATCTTTAAATTAAATTTGATGTGATGTTACAAGCCTAAACATACTTAACCAACTTAATTTTTATAGCCAAGTTCTTGTTGACTGAATTTATTGTAAATTACTTATTTTTGTGTAAAGTTGATATATTAACACAAATTATTTTTAGCTTTTACAGCTTGTATTTACATTGGAGTGATTGCAATAAGAAATGCAGTATTTTCTGTGTTTTAGTCCTTAGTCTAATTATTGCAGTCCAGCAATCAGTCATCCATTTTTCAGCCTCGAGCATAGATATGAGAATTGATAAATTAACGTTGCTGATTCCATTATTGATCTCACTTATCAATTTAGTTCTTTATTGATTCTCTAATCGATTGTCATTGAGTTAGGAAATGACCTCTATAAACTCTAAGTTAAAAGATGCACCATGTTGTATTTGATTCAAACAAAAATAAGGCAGGTTTAAAAACTAAAACTTCATTTCTTGAATTAACATTTTTACATTTACAGATATGCATGTTTTTTTGTTTTTTTTTTTGTCATTGCTAAGCAACATGTCAAACACTTTACGTTCATACAAATCAGTTGCATGCTCTTTGGTCAGCTGTTAGAGGATTTTGGAGGTATATTGTCTTTTTATTATGATTAAAGCTCTTTACATGTTGCATCTGGTCCTAGTATCTTTTTTTTTTTTTTTTTGGTGAAATATAGCCATTCTTTGTAGCGCTTCTGTCGCAATGCCATCTTGAAAATGTTCCAAATCAAAATACAGAAAGTGTATAATACAGCATCACGTGTTCTTGCATGGGAATGGTGGCTGGCTGATGCTTAACTCTGGCAGATATTTAGGGAGAGGTGGGGTACACCCTGTACATATTCTAAGTACATCGTAGGGCAGCACAGTCACATAGGACAAACAATAATACGCGCGCGCGCGCACACACACACACACACAACTAAGCCAATTTAGAGAGACAAATTGACCTATTGCCTGTTTCACACAGCAAAATTTTCATATCGATTTCCTTCTACCGACAATCTTAGGGATGCCTCGATTATCGGCGGGTCATAATTGTTTATCCTGAAGTCACGTTTGGTCTCTAGATGTTTTGGGAGATTTCCCATCTGACATCTGAATCACAGGGAGAGGAATCACTCTGTGTGGGTTTGTGTTACTCCTGCCAAGTGGCTTAACACAAACACTGGAGTTTTTTTTGTAAATCTTGCTGTGTGAGCCAGGTACAACAATCATATTTTTGAACTATGAGAACAAGCAGGAGTACCCGGACCAAACCCGCACATTCACAGGGAGAACATGAAAATTTCATGCAAAAAGACCCCAGATTTGTACCCAGGATCTTAGGCCACAGTCCTGTCAACTGTGGCCTTGCAGCCTGAAAAGAAAATATAGTTGAGTGCAACCGATATCTAAGTATTTTAGATAATTTAATGAATCTTACAGCAGCTTCTCCAACCCCACTATCTCATGAGACATTTCCCCAGAAAATGAAGTTAGGTTTTCTGTTTTGTTTTTGCATTATAATTATAACTTCAATAAGTTGCTGTTAAGTAATAATAAAACTGTTCAAAACATAGAAAGCAGTTTTGCCCAGTTATTTATTTATTTTTATGTGAATGAAATAAAAATGGCAGATGATTAGAAGGGCAATTTAGCCTAGGGGGACAGCACAAACACTTCCTAGAAATAAAGATTATCTGTCAATTACACCCTTAATATGTTTTATATTGTTTGTTTTTGCATTTCCAGTCAATACAGGATGAGCTGTTGTGGTGTACAGTCTAAGAAAAATGTCCATATGCCGTTTTTGGCTATTGAAGCATCCAGAACATTTGACAAAACATCAGACAGATGCATATATTTTTTTAATTCTCAATAGTTCTTAAAAAGTACATAATTAAATATGTGTTACAGAATAGCCTTAGTTTGGTGAATATGTTGTTTTTCTCTGTTTTGAGTGTGGCTGCAAAGCTAAAGAAGCAGACAGACAGGATAACTCATGCAAACTGCAATTCCTTCAGATATACAATCATATATAATGATTATATAATTATTTCTACATATATTTTTACAATTGAAATTGAACATCAGGAATAATGGGGCAGGCATGTTAAAAATCCTCCTAAAAAGAATCGATTTTACTAAATTAATTTGAAAATTTATAGAAAATACTTGAGTGTCGAATGCGACTTTTATACCCTGGAGTTGTTCATTTCAATCACATTTAATTACAAATCATTACATAAAGAAAACGTTACACTTGTCTCTAAAACAAATGGTGCCTAATTGAGCAGCAACACATCACAGCCAACTGTGTGAGAATCAAAAATAACATCAGAACATAATTTTCTCACCCAGCAAGCTTTCTCTGTGGGATAATTGCTTTTTCTTTTTATATTTGTGCATATTCATGTTCCAGATTTGTGTGCTTGTAAGAACCCGCATCCTCTTGTGACCTGGTTTTTGAAGAAGAGCCGTCCTGTGTGTCTGCGTGTGTGTATTTAAGTAGAAAAACTAATCCATTCCATGCCTGATGTTTAGGCTATTAGAACAAGCAGCCCATGGGGGTGTGGCTGTCAACACTCATTAGCAGGGCTGTCACTGCCGCCACTCCAATAATTACTGCCACTGTAAACTCACAAGTCACCACAATCAACACATTGCTACCGGAGTTAGCAGCAAAACACTGAGCTGAAACCTTCGAAGCCTGTTAATTAGAGAACTGGTGGCAGATTTATTTGAAAATGAGCTTCCTTTTGTATTTCTCCCAGTGGGACCAAAGGCCCATTCTATATAAATCCGGGTGCTGTCAAAGGTCTTTGATGCCCTGATATATTCTTGGCAAGTATGATGTTTGTGAAACAATTTCTTGTCTGGCTGTAAAACAATAGATTTGATGTATGATTTTAAATAATCTACCCATTTCAGTGGACGAGTAATGATTGATCAATAATAACAGGAACATAATTATTATTCCAACTTTTCATCATTTCCTCTATTATGCCACTTTAATGTTTTTTGTCTGATGTTTTATGGGTTGTTTTTTCACATACAGCACTTTAAATTGCCTTGTTGCTGAAATGATGTGGTATACAAATAAACATGCCTTGTCTCGCTTGACAGGTTTAACAGAAAGATATGGATCCTTTTGCTTGAAAATTATTGTTTTTGCAGAAATCATCTTTATGGCAGAAAGTGGGATCTTATAACTCAATGCTTCTTGTAATATAACAGAATTTGACTAATTCAGTCTGATTCTGAATAACATTGGATTGAAATAAATGGGATTGATGTAGATTTAATTGGTTCAAATTATATGACATATTTATGCATATTCTAATTCAAGTAATGTATGCAGTCGAGTCTGATTGCCTGAATGATTGCATTATTCTTAAATTAATTGAAATGATCTGCACTGAATTTGGCTTAAAACACAATTAGGTTCAAAATTATTTAGACCTCCAGCACATTTATGAATGTGAAAGAAATCTCTAATTGTTTTCTTCTGTTATCTTTCCTTTTAATGAATGAGTTTCAGAATAAATAATATTTGAAACTCTAAGATTCTGATACTTTTATATGAGAACTTTTTGCCACTGTCATTTACAGTTTTTTCTTCTCCTCTGTGTTATCCTTGCTCTAAGGACTTTATATTTTGTTTTAATTGTGCTTGTTTATAACAAGCAAAATTATAAACTAAAATGTTTTTGTTTCCCAAAAGCTGTGGTTTTTGGAAACTTGGAAAAGCTGTGCCGTCTTGTTTACCCCAGATGTTGTTTCGAATAGGCAGGCCCTGAGCACATTTAGGTTTTGTAATTTGACATTTCTAATATGCATGTTCTCAGTTGTTATGGAGTAATTGGTCGGCTTTAATGTGCTTGATGCTCAAAATACAGCACACTATGAATACCAATGTGGCATAAAGAGACGGGTTGATATATTGTAGCTGACAGTCGGACAATATTAGGTTTTCAGGAAGGATTAAATGGTGGATACAAATAAGGGATTTTTTTATTCTTATACTAATGCTTACAAATCTTTCCTTTTCGTCTTGCAAATGTTGGAAAGAATTAAAAATTATAATAAGTGGTGGTAACATATTTCATTTTACAGCATAGCAAGAATCTCAGGTTGTCGGATTCCATTATCAATAAAATATACAATGGATTTGTAAGTAATAATACCTCATTTATGCATTTTGCAAAAGTGATACTCTGTAAAAACATAGCCTCTGCTTTTTATTGCAAGAAAACTTGCATTTAAGTGCATTATTATTCTGCCCTCTTTCTTTGATAAGACAATATTAGACATAAAACAATATGATAAAATCAAGACAGGTCAGTGATAAAAATAATAAAAACAATATTCGAAGCCTTTTGGTAAGGAGCTGCAGGAATCCACAGCTCCACAGGTGGGAGGGTCTGTCAACAGGACAACTATTGCATTTGGACTCCACAAATGCATTCTTTTTGAAGAACCAGAAAATTGCTGTGGCACTAAGAGATCCAGTTCCCAGTTTTCCACAAACAAGGCCACAATAAATATGGAAGAAGGTTCCCATATGAGGTGAAACCAAAGCGGAACTTTGTGGAGGCACTGCATTAAATGATCTAAAGACACCTCAGCAACATAAACATAAAAGTTAAATGACAAAAAATATTCCTCATTATTTAGTTGAATTCCATTTAAACATTTTCCAAAGGAAGAAGACATCTCTTCATTCTTAGCATATTAGATATCCAGCCAAATATGTCATGACATAGAGAGCAAGAGAACAACTTAAAGCAGAACTGAAGGTAATGAATGCCAGAAAGTGGGGTGGGGGGGGGGCACTCAGGGTAAAACAGGCCAGAAAGGCTGAAAGAGAAGAACCACAGTGAGGTCGAACCAGGGTTAGTGAAGGCCCGGCGGCCATGGATCCGTTTCTGGGTGGACTGACTCTGATAAGACCCAGGTAGCTCATACACTGCTGAGGTTTATGGGGGCACCAAGATAACAGCCTGCTGATAGGACCAGCCAACTCAGCTGGACCGCAGATAAGAGGCAAGGTCTTACTGCCCTCCACATGAACAAAACTTCTCATTTCCACAGTACTTACAACAAGAACCTGTTACTATTATTTCTAAAATGTTCAAATTAATACAATATTAATACTTTTTTTTGACGCTTTAACAGTTTTGGGTAAATTGTTCTTCATATTTATATAACTGTAAAAAAAATACCTACTTACAGTTTTCTAAATTTTTATGTGGATTTGACGCGTAAAGCACTCCAACGAATGGTAAAAAAAATATTTCTTTGCAGTAACATTTTAGTTTTTAGTTTTGAATGGAATAGAGTGGTTTCATGATGGAGAAATACATGAGTCAGTGCAGCAGGAGGCCTGCATTCACCCTCCATCTGACCCACTGCTTTCTGGATTTACTTTGGTTTCAGATATGCTTAGATTTGTTGCCTTACTTTACTTGTGGGTTTACATTTTGTTTGATCAAGTCAAACATCTAAACCAGGCCTTAACACTATGCAGTTTGGATTAAGACACAGGCCAACAGTGCAGAAGAGATTCTTTTCTAGGAAAGTTTCAGATAAAATAAAATAAAAAAATCACACTGGCTTCCACACAAAAAAGCAATTGAGAATACTTGTTTACTTGAAGTTTGCTATTTTTAAAGACATTACTTGATATGACTTGCTGACAAATAAAACGTTATTGTGATAGCCAATGTAAGTACATTATCCACATCAAGAATACAGTACCATATTTTTCTGACAGCTGCACAAAGCAAAAACATATTAATGTTGAGAGAAAATGTTTCCCTTGCCATAAATCATACTCTTTAATCCTACTTGTTTATAAATGGTTCTGACTTAAGTTGTTATCTTTCAGTTACTATTTAAGGGATTGGTAGTTGCAACAAAAAAAAAAACAGAAGTGACATTGCATCTATTGCCCAGAAAAGACACTATATGTTAAAATAACCTACAAATTTTGGGTGGTTTTTATCTTGGATCACCCCAAACGTTTGCTGGAAAACTTGAAATTTAAAGCTGCGTTCTTTTTTTTTTTTCCTTTTGCTTTCATACTGAGAATAGAACTGAAACAGAGTTGTCAAGTCTCTGAGCCCCAAGGACAAATGACATTAGGTATAAAATGTTTTAGTTTGGCAGAAGCATGCTGGTTCTCTGATCCTTTCCATTTAAAATTCACCTCACTCTGCATGCTCCTCCTACCAGCTCTGCACCTGCTGTTTGAAGTTAACCCAGCCTGCTGACTGACTGCCTGCCTTGTTACCTTAATAGTTTGAATATTCAATTTGAGTGATTTACTACCAGCAAAGAAAACACCCCATACATGTACTTGTGACATTTGCTGTTTTCTGTTTTTTTTTGTTTTTTTTTTTGCTTTTCATGATAAATTGCAGCAAGTTGTGCAAATTTAACTTCCTTGACTTGCTGCTCCTGTTCAACATCAGTTAAATAATTTCTGTAAATTTACACTGTAGACATAAGAATAAAATCAAATGCATTAGGTTTCATTTATCCACACTCTAAAAATGAATGCATTTAAGATGGATTAAATGCATAAATTTGAGCTATGTGTGTGACTGAATAAATTAGACTTTTTAACAAAGTATGGGGATTTGGAAAAAAAAGGGAGCTTTGTACTTTAAAATGTTGAATGTCAAGTCGCATTGTTTTGCTCTTTTTGTTAGAACAAATATAGATATATGTCTGTCCTGTGTAAATTTGAGCTGAATCCATAATATGCCAACTTGAAATGAATATCACACAATGACAAATGCTGTCATAAATCTAAAATTCCCAATAAAATTAACAGAAGGAGATGTTACAATTAAACTTCAGAGATGTTTTGTTACTCATTGACAGTGAAGAAATAGTCCTATAATTTCATCAATGTTATTTGATTAAAAAAACAAACATTCTTCACTGTTTCATTCAACTTTTGGTTCAATTAATAACATAAAAAAAACTATTTTATGTACTTTGTAGAAGATATTTGAAAAGATAAACATCAG
The DNA here is from genome assembly GCF_904066995.2 of Poecilia reticulata. Lineage (NCBI taxonomy): Eukaryota > Metazoa > Chordata > Actinopteri > Cyprinodontiformes > Poeciliidae > Poecilia > Poecilia reticulata. The sequence goes on from NC_088831.1 coordinate 36,076,850, forward strand.
AGAACCGTAGATGAGGAAAAACATGATTGATTGTGTCGTGTCAACAATGTATCCTACTTCCTGGTCCACATAATTTAAAAGCATGAATCCGTTTGTCTGCCTTGATTTAGATCAAAATGCTGATTTTCTAGGCATTGTTCAGTTGAGAGTTTTTAGTGACTGGTTAAATGTATTTAAAAGCAAGCTGCCTGAAAGTGGCATTACATGAGCCAAAAACCCAAATGGAGAACTGCCACCATATCTGCTCACTCAGTGAACTCCTAGTGAAAATGTGAACTATTTGAATAATAGACAAATATTTATTTGTCAAGTCTAACTTATGTTCATGTTGAGTGCATGGATTAAAGTGTGCATAAATAATCTGTTTTATTTTTAAATCCTACTCCTCTGCTACAAAGATCTACTTGGATATCTTCTTGCATTTCCATGGCTCCTCCCTCCCTGCTCCAGCACTGGGCACAACTGCATGGCTGCTGCAGAAAAAGTCCAGTGCACTTCATTATTGATGGCAGCATGCAGGTCTTCCAGTAATGGCTGCAGTAACAAGTAAACTTATGTGAAAGGAACTTTGAGCAGTTCCATATGCAGCCAAGAAAAGGAAATATATCCACAGTCGTGTGGCTGTGCTCCACTGTACAGCCTGAAGGAAGAAATTTGTGCTCAGAAAGTTTGTTGGCAGATGTTTTGTGCAACTGTCTCATTTCATGCCCTCCTGCTTTGTTTTTTGCCAGGCAAATTAAAAACGACTGAAAATTAATCTATGAAAGAATAGAAAAATCATGCTCGGCATTTGAATGTTGTACCAAAACAAGACGTGGATTCAATTCGAAATGATTATGTCAGCTTCTGATAAACAACATTTTGGTTATAATTACTGGGATATTCACAAGCTAGTTACAAGTAATGGATATACACAACCCAATAAATCAGTCTTGAACAACTCACTTGGGAACAATGTGACAGATCTTTGGATGAAATATGTTTTGCTCTCTTGACGGATACTTCATGCTCTGCTTTCTTAAAAAAAAAATACTTCATTTTTCTATTTGAGCTATTTGTACCCAGAACACCATTGCAGCGATTTTCTGGCCGCCTTAAACTTTTATGAATTTCCATTTTCTTGTTTTTTGCCACATCATCAGTATTAACTTGTTTTCATCCACTTCTCTTTGCCATCTCTGTCTCTCCTTCTTCTCAGTCACCTTCACTCCTCCTCCTCCTCCTTATCCACATCCTTCTACTCTGCCATGTTTTATGGCTAAAAGCTGTTATTCCGCTCTGCTGCAGCCCGACTCCTCTCTGTAATATTTCATTCATCAGAACAATTAAAGCGGAACATTGGTTTCCAGGGTGATAATTAGGGTTTGATGAGTGAACCTGAACACCACCAGGACAAGACAGCTTGATTACTCTCATTTGCCGGTCTCTGTGCTATTCCAGGGTTATTATCCATTGTCTTGTCAAGCAAATAGAGGAAGAAAACAGCCATGAAATGGAGAGAGGTGAGACCTAGAGAGACGGATAGAGACAGAAGTGTGGAGGTGGAAAGAGTCATGGGAGAGTTTGTTTGAGATGAGTGGCTTGTAATAGGAGCAGGTCTTTCAGATAGTGATACACCACATTAATTCTGTTTCCTGCTGCTCTTCAGTAAAACACACATGGCATTTCTAAACCTCTGTATCGCAGAGGAGGACTTCATGTCCAACTACAATTTCTGTTATTTCGATCTATCAATTTGATTTCACTATTGTGTAAATACAGACTTGACTACATCAGTATATGCATATATAACTAGGTGAATTGACTCTTATAAATTAAGTAACAATTTATTTTTATATAGAGGATATATATATCCTCATATATATATATATATATATATATAGAGAGAGAGAATATATATATTCTCTCTCTCTCTCTCTCTCTCTCTAGGATATATATATATATCCTCTATAAAGAATAACATTTGGTGGAATAACCAGGATGTTATTCCACCAAATGCTGATTTCTGAAGTCTTCCTGAGTTAAAGCATCAGTATTGTTGTTTCTAAATGAATATGAACTTGTTTTCTTTGCATTGTTTGACGTCTGAAGCACTTGATCTTTTTTGTTATGTTGACAATTTCTCATATTCTGCAAATAAATACAACATTTTTGCTTGGAATATTTTGACAGAATAAAAGAATGTTAATTTTACTCAAATATATACCTACAAAAAGTAAAATCAGAGAAACTGATGTGTATATATGCACGTGTGTGCGTGCGTGCGCGCGTGTGCGCGTGTGCGCGTGTGTGTGTACTTTCTAATAATTAACATTAATTCAACTAAATTTTTCTGAGTAACTGCTGAATCTGTGCTTCTCTTCATTGCGGTCACCGTCAATAAGCCTGTTCTTAGATTTCCAAGAACTTGCACTCATTGATGGAAATTCTAATAATCTGTCTTTTGCTCTTGCAGATTTTACAGCTTCTTTTGATGAATAAATTAATTTAAAAGCACTTGGCAAACTCAATTGTGTTCTCTGTGTCAAAGATAAACCCTTTAGACTGTTTTTGTCTGTTAGTTTCTATTTTTTATATTCCATATTTTAATTTCGTCCTCAGCTGATCATATTTTGAAAGTCATTGAAGCAATATATATATTCATCTATTCAAAATATGAAAGGTTGTTTTTTATTTTTTTTCAATTCATCCTGAAAAAAGATTAAAGTCTGCATAAACTACACGGCATTAGCATCGTTTGGTGTGCCACATGGCTACATTATTATGCTAGACATCTGGTGAAGTTTTGGTCGAGAAACTGATCAGTTGAGTCTGGTTGTGGTTATACTCTCATTCATGTGTGTGTGAATGCATGTCAGAAATGTCCTAAGTCGGTCGGAAGAATAACCAATCAATCAGGCATTGCCTACTCAAGGTCGAGGCTTGGCAGGATCAGCCAATGAAGGAGGTGTTTATTCTTGATCTATTGAATTCGAAGCAGCAAGTCAGTGTGTGCGTCTTTGTCTTTTGGAGCATAAATTATCATGCAAACATGAACGCCAAACTTGTGCAGTGGAAGTTAAACAAAAGCTTAAGGCATTAGCATTTGTCTGTTAAGCAGCTGCCATCTCTCAACACGCAGCGGTGATGTCTGAGCTGTCGGAGATGTTTGAAGGTACAAGTGATCTCTCTGTACAGACACAAAACGTCTTTGCTGCCAAGTGGAAACAAACTGCTTCCAGTCATCCCACTTTTGTTTTGTTAAGGTCAGCTGCGTGACATTCTGTGGGGCCGTGGCACTTACATCTCAATAGTAATCACTTCAAACTCAGGACGCCCCATTTGCTTAACGATTAGGCACAGTGAGGAGGCTGAAAGAATTTTGCTGCTGATTCAATGCTATAACGAGCCTGCTAATTAGAGTTAAATGTTAATGAACAGTAGGTATTGCAATTCAAGACCAAGGTAAGGATTTCCAGCTAAACCTAATAGAACGGGGCATCTGAACGTCTAGCGCATAGGGAATCATGGAATGACTAGAATATGAGAAGGAGGTAGAAATAAGCTGAGAGGGGAAAAGCAATAATTAGAAGATCGAAGGGAAAGGATTGGAGGGAAAACAAATTGATGTGGAGTGAGGATGCAGAGCTTTTCCACATATAAGAGAAAGAGAACAAGAAAGGGGGTGGCGTTTCCCCCTGCAGCAGTCTGTCGGCTCAGTGTTCACGGTGGCTGAGCAGAGTGGAAGGCACAGCCGGCCCGCAGGGAGCACTTGGCACGCCATCAGCTCTGCACCGGGCACACTCGCCGCCCAGCCAGCACAGCCCAAACACACAAGCTTTGGCGATCAAAACAACACCAAACAAACACACACCAAACACACAGATGACGTGTGTGGGAAAGGGTGGGGGGCTGGCTTCTTAGGGGTGTGTAGAGAGCTGGCAGAGCTGAGGGTGAACCTCATCCTGCTCTGCTACTTATCGACAGATGTGAGATGACGAACTGAATTATTTCATTATTTTCATTATCATTTTAGTGACTGTTTGGTCCTTAGTACATAAAAATAAATTGCTGTGTTTTAGGAAACTACTGAAGGTTTTATGGATACAAGAAATATGCAAGAATTCTCTTTTCTGGTTTCAAGATTTATTGCAATTTAAAAAAGAAGCTGAACTTTCAAAACCAGAAACATTTTGCCTCATGTCATTCCTACGATTTATATTTATTTTAACAGTTTAGTGAAGTTATTTGTCTGGCTATATAGAGTGAAGGACAGCACTCCACTCCCTCCTATTGTTGCTGTGCACTATCAGCAAAAGAAGTAAAAAATCCCCTAAAGTTTCCACCTCTTTAAAGCTGCAGTATATAACTTTAAAAAAAAAAAAAAGTTTCTTACGCATTTCTTAAAACTCTCGCTATGGCGTGGCAGTACACACAGATAATTTAAGAAAAGCGATGCCTTCTGACTGCACTTCTATGGCCATTTGCAGAAAAACACAGTTCTGCCAATCAGAGCCAGGAAGAGGGTCTCAGTGCTGTCAATCACCCTTGTGTACATGCTGCTCACATCCACCTTCTAATTAGAAAACCTGTAGTGAATTTCTAATTGCCTCCCTCCATATTTATAATTCCAGCTGTCATCCTGAGTATTGTGCTTTTTGTGAAATCCCTTGTCTTGATTTCCATGTGAAACATTGTGATTTAAAACATAAATGAAAATACCTACAGCGACCCACAAATTAATAAACATGAATAAATAAAAACTGCCCCCCAAAAAACCGCTTTGTTGTAATGTAACAAAATATCACAAAGTTCAATGGGTACGGAGAGTTTTGTGAGGCCCTATAGCCACATAAATCACACACGATTATTGGGATCAGTAGTATTAGAATTATAATCTGTGTTTGGACTTTAATTCCAGCAAATTTTGGAGAAAAAGTTAATATCTGGAGACTTGGTCATGCAGCAAGAAAACAGCCTTAAACATATTAGTCCTTACAGGGAAAAATAATCTAAAACAGTTCTAGTGAGTGTCAGTGCTTTGAGAAGAAAGGATCTAAAGTACATCTTTAATTTAAATAAAATCCCCACTTCAGCAACGTAAATAAATAGGGTAATTCCTCCAAGCTTATGTGAGAAGACCGATCACCAATTAGTAGTTACATTTTCTCTGCATTGCTGCAAAGAGTGGATAACTTTGCCTACTGAAAGCAGGAATTAATACATTTTATTCATAGCACTCGCAATAAATGATCCAATGATGTCCACTTCTCCAGAACTTCACTGTCAAAATCTACTTTTCAAAGTTTCTCTCCATTATTTTAGATTGAATCTAAGAAGCTGTTCAGCTGTTATTAGAACATTTTCATTAACTGCATTTTGAAAAGAACATTGTCCATAGGATTTTGCGGTAATTCAGAAATGTTACGTGTCAAATATTATGTGAATACGCCATATTCAAGTTGAAAAACCTAAAGTCGGGTACAGAGTTACTGTTTGCTTTCTGAAGAACAAAAAGCTGCTTGCCATGGCCTCTCACCCAGACATTCAGTGTAAATGATGGCATCCTGAATCACCCATGTAATTGTACAGGGCATCAATAATTTATACATCCATTTGATATCTCTCCTAGACACAACACTTGCATCTATGACAACTCGATATTTCTAAACATTACATCATTTTAATGTCATCTGTAATTCTGAGAAGAGTCGTGTATTTCCATTCCACTTGGCATCTTCTTGCAGCAACGGCTCTGTGTTGCCCCTCTGCCTTCACTCAACACAGCCTCGGCAAAATGAAAGGAGACAAAAAGCAGCACCTTCAGGAATCTTCCCTCAGGGTTTGATTGGGTTGATTTTCCGTTGATTTCAATCAGCTCCTTTACAGCACTAAAATCACTCCATCTCCAGGCGCCAGACAGAAGCTCTTAAAATTTCTAAAAAAAACAAAAAACAAAAAGAAAACATGCCAACACAGGTGGCATTGGGAACCGAGACGTAGGTTTTATGTTCCCTTTGGATTACATGGATAATGGACAGAAAAAATCTCTTCACTGCCAGTGGTGTGTTTGGTCCAAAAATTGAAAATAGCTGTTATTTTGTTGCTTTTCTTAGGCAGCACTAAAGAGGTTTCAGCTAGATAATGATGAAATAAATATTTTTAGAATTGGTGCCATTTACTGGGTGTTACGCTTTGGCATTTATTTTTAGCACCATTGCTTTAGTTAAAATTGATTCACTACAAAATATTCAGTATGTTTCATATTATATCATATATTGGACATTTTGGACCATTTTCATCAGGAGATGTCCCAGTTGTCACTGGGAAATACAACACAGTGCAAAGTCCAAGGAAGTGATTTTTGTTCACGAGTTTTCTTAGCTAATTTTTAAATAAATCTAAAATCTAACACTATATAACAGGCCAGGCTGAGAATAGATAATTATGTAGCTGCTGCATATTGGTGTATGGATGTGTAAGTGAATGTTGTTCTGGAGTAAAGCACTTTTTTGTAAGATTAAAAAAGCACTCTACCATATAAATTCATAAGCATTACTTACCTTAAACTCTCACGCAGTGCAATTTTATACATGTTTTCTAACAATTCAGGCTTGAACTAGTGAGCAAAAACAGACATTTGTGTCCTTCTGAGTCACTTTTCTTCCTGAAAAGTTTTTCATACAACATGTCTTCAAAGTACCCGTCACCTCTCTCTACCCGGAATCCAACAGCAGTCAACCATGATGCACTAATTAATTAACAACTTCCTTTTTAATCTAATTAAACAGGTTGTCAGCCCAGGAGTCCAGGCTCAGGAGTATCATCACTCACCTTTTCTTGGATCCAACCCCACGCAGTTTGACTTGTTTATAATTAGACAGGTGTGGCCATTTTGATTGCCTTTTCTTCACCTTAATTAGCAGTGGATAATTAGAGAAAACGAATGGCAAGCAGGGTGCTACAGCTCTTCATCCTCCAGAGGAGTGAGAAGTCACACAGATCAAATGTTAGAAATCTAGCCTTTTTGCAGAAAATATCACCGCAGCCACATTTTTTAATTTTAGTCTTTGCGGGTCCTGTTGCCTTGAAATTATAAGGCCATCATTCTCCAAAGGCACTTTCAGGATATTTATGCATTGTGTCTGATGCATGCCAATCGGAAAAATAACAGTGCTGTGGTAATAAAGAATTGGCTAACTAAATAAATATTTTTAGCCAAACAAATGGAGTTGTGTAATAACAGACAAAAAATGTAGTGCATTAGTACATAGGACAAGAAATCAATAAACCATACACTTCCTTTGCCTTACATAAAAGACAGAAAAGATTTATTTTTTTTCCCCTTTTTTTGTACTTTGCAGTAGGTAAGTGCATGAAGAAAGCCTGGAGAGTACAAAAGAAGTGGCGAATGGCAGATTGAAAGGAAAAATATATAGATTACATTATATGGTGTGGAAAATATGCAACAAAATATACATGAGATCATGCACAGCGTAAGTAAGGGGAAGTTTGGCTGAAGGACAAGATGAGAGGAGATGATGAAAGGAGAAACCAGCCTGAAAAGTGAATGGAAGAAGAAAGGAAGACTTAAAAAAGGGAAGGAAAGGAGGGAGGTGACTGACTGTAAGAAGAACCTTGGGTATTTCTTCAGCATTTGCTATTTTCAAGAAGCTTTTCAAGCTGTTAACACTTTTTATACTCGATTAACATCTTAACAGCAACAATAATTGTTAATAGGATCCCTTTCACTCTCGGAATAGTTACAGCAGCAGTATCTTTAAAGTAGGTTCATCATGAACCATCATCAGGAGTTACATTTTGCCTCTGCTCTTAGTGGTACAAAACGGCACCAGTATTAGGACTCATGAATTATGCAGCATATTTCAATTTTGGCTTTGCTAAAGACCATTGAAGCAGTGAGAGCTGGATAGAAGAGAACTTCTTTTCCTCCATTAATAAATCACTATCTGAACACACACACACACACACACACATACAAAGAAGCGCTGCCTTTGAAATTGCACATGCATATGCAGAATCTTTACAGTTCATTAGCAAAGAATGGTCTCTGTATTTCAAAGATCTGTGTGCAGAGTTACACCAAACTAGAAGCGTTCGTAAACTGGAATACACATTTATATGTAACTATCAGTAGACATTCATTTTGTAGAGCAGATTTCACCTTGCACTCTGCAACCAGTTCCACCATATTGCTTGTCTGTCTGCTGACAAGAGAGAATACATTTCTTAAAAAAGACATTATTTCTAATATGAACACACTTGAAACCTCTGGTTTTGCCAGCCTACATCTCCTACATTCACGTTGTTGAATTCAGATTTGGCAGAAGTTATAATAAAATCAATCAATCTTGTTAGAGGTAGAACAAATGTGTGAATACATGTAGGACATTTCTTCACATTTTATTTATTTATTTATTTTACAAATGTCAATGTGTTTTGGGGGGATATTTAAAATAAATCATCAGTAGTAAACCGATATGGTCAGATGTGACCAGGATTTAACATTTTGTTCTACATTCAAATGTGGAGCAGAAATCTTCAATACACAATGTCTACATGGCGGTGGCAGCATCATTCTCTGGGAGTGTTTATCTTCAGCTGGACAGGGAAGGGACAAGACAAAACTTTTAGCTTTGCAATTTCTACAAACTGTTAAATCAGCCATTATGTTGTTCTTAAGTCTTTTATGTAGAAATTGTAAAAACAACTGTATTTATTAAACAAATTTATTTGATATTTTGTGCTTGTCTCACAAAATGTGAAAATATTTAAGAGTAAATTATTAAACAGGACAACTTGGTTGTTTATAGTTAGTTTCCATAGCTGTATATATAAAACATTGGTTGTTCAAATTTCTTCTGACTTTTAAAAAGTTTCCCATAGCGGTCCATAGCGGTGGGGGTGTGAAGGAAGGAGTTCACCATTGGGTCTGCTGCAGTGAACAATCAGTCAAAATTAATGGCCTCATCGAGCATTCAGGATGGGCATCAATTAAAACCAGTGAAGCTCAATATTGTTTTATAGTATATTTATATTTTAAAGCTTGATTTAATTAGCCTTGGAGCAAAGAGCTTTAACTATGGCCCTCCCTTTTCCAACACCCATACATCACTTCTCTGCATAAAAAAATTTAAGTGACATAAAAGACAGAGTTGGGCTCTGTGGCTTTAAGAAACAAAGTGAATGCAGGACATAGTAGTTCAAGATCAATGTACTATCATATGGTCAGATATTTAGGTAGAGTGATAAATGCCAGGCTTTTTTTTTTGTTTGTTTGACTTTGTGTATTTTAATGATCTACCATAGGATAATTTAGAATATTTAACTTTGAATTATTCTTTTTTATTATTATTAATGTTGAATATATGGGTGATATGAATGATGGTGATCAGTCAGGATTTTCTTAAATTTGACCACAGTTAGTTGGTGGATGAGAAATGATCACAGGGACTCAATGGGTCAAATGACCAATTATGATTCTTTAGACAACGTAATTTTCAATTTTATGTCGTCATACAGTGTGCCATCAAAAAGAAACATAAAGTCCACCAGATCTTGCTTGGCTTGTAGAAAGAATTTGATCTTGCAAAACATTTTAAATACTATTTATATAGTGTTCCTGGGGAGAAACTGCAGCTAACTCTAGTTCAACTGCCAGCTAACGCCTGGCAGTTGAACTGTTGCAGGATGATTCAGTCAGTAATACACCAGACGCTTATTTTATTTATTTATTTTTATTTTTTTTGTATGGACAAATTTACAAAACGATTGCAGGGAGGATTAAACAAATAAACTTCTTTAAATTTCCATCTGTCCTTGATGCTTTTCTTGTTGACCTCCATGCTGCCTTCCCTTTCACGTGTCTCTTGTCTGAAAGTCTTTTGGTCGCTGTGTGTGCAGATGCAATCACGCTCACCTCTTGCCAATGTTGAGCAAACTCTACAGTCAAGCCAACACAATTTTGTGGAAAATGTTAGTTTTGTTGTTTTTTTTTCCGGAGGTGACAGTCCTGGCATTAGCTGGACCCGGTTGGATATCCTGAAGGCTTTTCCTGCTGCAGTTCAACCACTTAACTTGAAGCGTTATTTAGTTTGAAAACGTTCTTTGTTTTCATCGCCAGCAACAGAACTCTAGCTTTAAGCGTTTCCTTTCCATCAGTGAGTATCTTGATAATATTGAATTTAGCCTTTCTTTCCTGCTTCAGCTGTGGTTATTATAAGAGAGTGCTGATACGATTATTTTTTTTTATTAGTCCAAAATACAACTAATTTTTTTTATTGTTTTTGAGACATTTGTTGGAAATAAAAGTGTTTACAATGAATTGCAATACATCTAATGTCTTTGCAGAGTAACATAAAAAAAAATTAATTGTTAGCCCAAAACTTGAAGTCCTAAAGTTTACAATGCATATTAATATGCATCACTGCACATAGAAATTTGTCTTGACGGAGCATAATTTTCTAAAGGCTCATTGTTATTAAACATCCCCCTGAAAGTGTTATTTAAAAGTGCTACTACTAAAATATGAAGTTAATAATATTTAAAAAGGTCTTTCTAGACTTGGTTACCACATAAAATTTAGCGTTTCTTCTATTTACATTATATGTATTTGTGTTATGTGTTATTCTAACAACTAAATATATTTGTATATATGCTCTATAATTTAAAAAAATTGTACGGTGACCGCACAAGAAGATATTTCCAAATTATTATTACAGCCACATATAACAGAAAACAGCGCGGCCACTGTGTGTGTGGTTTTACCAGGAAAAAACTTTTATAAAAGAGCCGTGCAGCAAGTTTCTAATATGAACACCCAGTGAGCCTCTCGCTGACCACAGTGCTGAAACTTGTTGCTGCTTTTCTTCTTATAATAATAATATTATAGACTTTTTTTCAGGTCTGGTCGTTCAGCGAATTGATAGGTGAGCCAGAAAGACAGCCTTATTGATTAAGTATCATTCCCAGGCAAAGAATCATATTATATAGAATAATATTATATATATATATATATATATATATTCAGTTTAAAGTTTTGCAGGAGAAATACAAAGTCTAGGAACAAAGTGTGAGCAGCAGATTTGGTGAAAAGATGACATCCTCTAGATATTCAGATTTCCATTTAAAACTCTGAGAGTCAGTGACGGTACCTTAAAAACTTAAAATCTACTAGAAGAAAGTAATGCATCTGAGATTTGTCTTTTGACGAGTGATAATTTGCTTATGCCAACTGCAACACCGTTTTTAACGTGGCAAAAAAATTAGTAAAACTTCCATGTTTATAAAAACTGGGTAATCAGGTGCTTTTCAAGCAGAATAGACCCGTTGATTTTAATTATATCCTAATTAAAATGGGCTGTGCTTTAGTTTTCCATTCACTGCCCTGTTATCACATGTTGTCACTTGGAGAAAAGACTTTTAAAAAACAAAATTACAAGATAATGAAAAAGCGAAATTAGTTCCTCATTCATTTGGGTTGTGTGTATTTGAAAGTGGCTTGTCCCTTTGTATAAGATAGCAACTACAACAGACGAAAAGAAGCAAAAAGTAAAATGAATATATGGCCAAAGCATAACCATAGAGGAGGATAATGCTTTAAAGAGCAAGCACTTAGAGGGAAGAGTCCATTAAGGGCCTAAGAATGAGGAGAGAAAAAGAAATGGAAGAGAATGGGAACAGGATTAACAAGTGAAAAACCAAAGAGAGGAGCACTATGTAGTTGACATGAATTGTGAAAAAGCGAGGAGAGATGCACGCCGTTGTGTGCAAGAGAAGGAGCAAGAGAAGCACGCGGCTGCTGATGGACGAAGGAGGCAGAGGCAGACAGAGGGGAAAGCATGTATTAAGTCAATGGGATAATGATGTGTCAAAGCGTGACCAAGCTGTGAAAATGGGAAAATGTCTTTCATCATCACTAAAGTGTCCTCTCCCTGACCCCTTCAGGTGAAAATTAAAATGGTTGGGACTCGATGGAAAGACTGTTTCAATTTACCTCTAAGTGGAGCAACATTGATTTGGGGTTGAAAGCAGGGCCCCCAGGCTTACAGACACAACAGACCTGTCTTCCTCTCTCTCTCTCTTCTTCAGTTCGTCCCACTGCCTCATCCTCTACATCTGCAAAATAAATCTCTTCATTAGGTCACATGATTTGAAATGTGTTCACCTGCCTCTGCGTCATCTGTGTTACTGTACTATTTATAGTGAACTGTGTAAATATTTAACAAGTGCAGCAGATATCGGAGCTGAGTCAGTGAGACAGCTGTCAAATCAGTGTGACATTCTGTGTAACGTAACAAGGCATAAAAGTGGAACAGATAATATCACAGATGATTGGCTAAATTGTAACCCCAAAGTAAGAACATGCCTGCAAAATTTGAGCAATTATTCTCCAACCTCCTGCCAAGTTTGAAGTTGAATAGATAAGTGCCTGCTGTAACAAAGACAAGAAAAATTGGGAGAATGTTTTTAAAAAACACACAAAGATGTGTTTCTCATTTTTAGAAGTATTTCTTATAGGAAAGTATTATTTCCATGGAAGTTATACTGTTTTGTAACATTTTTTTTATTAGCTCAAAAGGGAAATATTATACTGTAAAGCATCACAATCTTTCCTAAACGTCACCCTAATCTTTGTGATCGTCAGATAACACTTAATGATGCGAGTCACAGCAATAGCCCAAACAAAACAACAAAATATTGAAAACTTAACGAAGAGGAAAATCAAGACTAGAAGTGAAAAACAAAAACCAAGTTATAGCGCTGACTCAGATGTTTGGATGCTTTTGGACATTGTGGAAGCAACAGTTATGAATATAATAACTGTAGTTCTTTCATAATGTCCCCTGCCTTACATACTGAATATGTTTTCTGGGCTGCCTTAAATGCTTTGTCCCCGGCCTTTATTTGAGCTTTAAACTCCATATGAAAAACTAATTTGTTTCTAAATAATAAAAAAGAGAGAGAAACAGAGTAAGAGAGTTTGAGAGAAAGAGAGAGAGAGAGAGAAATTCCCGCCTCTAAGCCAAACTTTGGGAATTCATGATGAATAATGATTCTTGCGTTAATGCCATCATGGGTTATTCCCAACTTCTTTATTAAAACCATTTGTGTTTTTAAAAATACAGTTAACGTTTGACCAGTCTATTGGTCAATCTCATTAGTTATGTATGCATATATTCATTCATTTATTCATACATAGAGAGTTTTGTCCTTTTTTGTCATCAGGGAGGTGTAATTTTACATTAAAAAGTCGGAAGCCTGCCCTTACCAAGAAGTCACAGCGACACAGGACTTATGAATGCTTTAACAGAAAGGTATGACACATATTGACTCATGGTAGGCTAGAGACAGTATTGATTTAACAATCAAAGATCCAGAGACAGACACATTGTGAGGGACGCAAGGGCAAGCTTTTGCTCCCCAATTAACTTTAGGAAACATACCTGCTTTTAGAAACTCTTCATTTGCTCACTTTGAATTACCTGGTAAATATCAATTTGTTTTGATGTGTATATCCCTATCCCTAGCTCCAGTGGTCAAATCTTGAGATACCTGGAAAAGTTACCTGTTTATCACAGTCATATTTGATAATTGATATATTACTGAACTGTTCAGTTATTTCAGGAACTCAATTATATAGATTAATTACACATATACTGATGCTCACAAGTCTTTTTCTTGTTAATTATAACAATGTTCCACTTACAGCTAATTAAAAAATGACAGGATTAGAAAATTACATAAGACCAATAAAAAATATATTAATACAGAAATGTGAGCTTAATGACAAGTATGTTTAATAGTTGCTTAGAGGTTGTGTGTTAAAGGTACATTTAATACCATAAACCTTAATTGCAATGAGTATTGTAATGTATTAAACATGACGGTATAAATGAACTATAACATATATATATATATATATATATATATATATATATATATATATATATATATATATATATATAAAAGAAACATTATACAGAACTGTGACATCATTTTAAGGCAGAACTATGTTGGTGTGAAATCTGAATTCACGGATTGTTTTTGACAGATAAACACATTTCAGCTTCTCGCATGTCTTGATGACACATTTGACTCGCAAGTCTTCGGTTCATTATGGTCAAGCACAGCGAGGTTAATGGCGGCCACATCAGCAGGTGACTTTGTCATGCGGCAGACAATTGATGATGCAATTACTGTCTAGATAACACTGAAGTCGGTGTCCTCTCTGGCATCATGTCAAAGGAGTGATGCATCTCTCTCCCAATGCTGGACTGATTTCATTTCTCATTCCTAGTCAATGCTTTGTGGAGTTTTCACGAAATTTAAACTCTTCTGCTGCATCTGAGTAGTATAGTTGTGACGCGAAAAGTAGACAACTTTCAGAAATACAGAAATGATTTCAGATAATGATTTAATGAGAGATTGACTTGTGACCTCATGAACCACGTCAGATTCATGATGATGCTCCCACTTTGACCAGAGGATAAGAGTTCTTCAATCAGCCTGGATGGAGAGAGTGTGAAAAACAATCTTGCCACATGTTCTTGATGAGATTTAGCTTTTAGCTCCAAGTGGTCTATTCAAAGACAGGAATGTACTTTGATCTAAACCTTTCCAGAGTAGCTCTGGCTCTGTTTGTGGTTGTTTTTCTGCTAGAACGTGAACATCTGCCATATTCACACATCCTTTTCAGGCTTTTTCTTCCAGTTTTGCCAACTATCCTCCCTTTAACTCTGACAAGCTTCCCTGTCTCAGCTGAAGAAAAGCATATTGCTGTCACCAACATGTTTCAACAATGAATGTATGCCGTTAGTTTTTCAACATGCATGTGATTTTACAAATAGCTGAATACATGGTTTCATCTAAGTTTTGATTTTCTTTAAAATGTTGCTGTATTCCCCAAATGACTTGTATAAAAATTTAAAATATGTCCACTTATAGCTTTGTTCAATCAAAGCCCTTCTTATTGCTGCTCCTCTAAAAAGGATTTGTTTGGGTCACGGCTAACAGTTGACCCCACCTGTAGGACCAATGGCCTTTTAGCTGATTCTGAAAATGATGCTCTTCTATCCCTGCCTCAGTTCGGGTGAACAGTCTTATCTTGCTTTGCAGTTGTGTTATTCTTTTTCAGTTTTCCCAATAATGGGTGGTACAGTTATGCAGGGGACGTTTAATGCTTTGGATATTGTTTTTAATCTTCACACCTTTGCTCATTAGTCCTCCTGATGTTGTTTATTCCCCAACAAACTTCATGGAACAGCTTTATTTTTACTATGACTAATTTGCACAACAGTTGACTCTGTTTACTAATTTGGTGACTCCTGGAGGCAAATGGATTGTCAGATTAAAAGATAATAGGTCATTTTCAGATTTTTTTCTAAGTAAATATAAAAAGCGTGGAATATTTCCCCGCCACTATACATGCATGCACTATGGGAAAATGTGAAAACACTCCGGGTCTTTGAATCACTGTGCAAAGGCACCGCCTCCTTATTTTGCTATCCTTATTTCAGTCACGTAACAACAGCTCACCCTCTTGCTCAAGTTCAACTTTTAGGTAAACTGGTCCAATGACAGGTCAGGAAAAGACTCTGTCTGGTCACTGGGTGTGTTGATAAGGGTTTGAATAGCCCACCCTTCACCTAATTAGAGCCTTGTGAGACCACCCGGGTGGCTGCCAGCAGTAACCTGCAATATTAGCACAACTCAGCCGTGTGAGGCGTGCGTGTGTGAGTGGAGCACTGACTTTATTTCGCACAGCAGGTGGGGACTTTTACTGTTATTACCTGTGGTCCCTTATGCAGACAGATGCCCACTCAGTTGGGGGCATTCAGCTGAGCAACACGCATTCCAGGGAGTACACTTGAATCCTCCTACATATGCATGAAAGTGTTTGTAAATCACTGTTTGTATCTCCTTCAAAACAAAAGGTGGGTTTAAGCTGGTCGTATCACATTGGTGACTGAGCATTTATCTTTGACCTTTATAGTACACTGAAAACCAGTGGAAATTTTAGGTTTGTTTTAAAGAACGTTCCTTCTAAACGGCTTTATCAGCAGTTTCTTTAACCTAAAAAAAATAATAGCCTTAAAACAAATAAAAGTATCACGAGTTATGAGTATAACACTTGGTAGCTCAAAGAGAACAAATAATCAGCAGATATGAACAAAAACAAGTACAAAAAGATCTACGTGTTCATTCTCTCTCCAGAGATGGGGCCGTTATGCAAGAAATACTGTTTAGAAAGAGTTGGCAGGAAAAGTTAATAATGGTGATGTCCAGTGGTGGAGAAAGTACTCAAAAAATTTACTTAAGTAAAAGTACAAATACACAGTCAAAAATGTACTTAAGTAAAAGTCAAAGTACCACATTAACATTTTACTTAAGTAAAAGTAAAAAAGTACTGGCTTTTAAAAATACTTAAGTATTAAAAGTAAAAGTACTTGCTGAATGCATTGCCTAATCACTAATATCATTAAGTGTACCAATCGTATTTAATTTTAATACATCAGAAATGTGCCATTTTAATGAACAATGCCACAGATAAAGCATGTTTTTATTGAGTTTACTCTGTAACATAGTTTAGACTTAGATATGTGATTCTATGCATCATAATTTCAGGGATGGAAACATCTCGTCTCCTGTCCTAACATAGCATGAACTTCACTTTTTTTGCCACACATTTATTTTGAAAGAAATCCAACTGGCAGAGGAGGACATGGAACCAAGGAGCCTCGTAGCAGAGTTGTAGTCTAAACCACCGAACCCAAGACCAAATCAAAACCAGCACCCCGTGCTACATGACGATAAAATTAAGTGCACCTATCAAAATTGCTTCTCAAATTGATCTGAAAGATTCACTTTCCCATAAAAACACCTAGATATTAAATACTTAGAGCTGAAATAAATTTAACCAGTGACAATTAAAACTCTTCTTCATTCTGTTTTGCTTTCATCTCTGTGCCACAATACACAGAGGTCTCCTGCCATCCCTAAAAAAAATAACACCCTGGGTGGTTGCCCATATTGCCAATGTCAGAAATTGCACCATTAAACATAGCAATTAACAACGCTCAACTATGAACACTGTCCAAGGCCCAATAAGCAACAAGTAACCAAGCAGGAGGAGCACCGTGACTGTTCTCATCCTCCCTCCTGCTGCAATGTCTTCCACCATGACAGGTGACGAAAACAAAGAGCAATGAGCATGCTCTGCGTTCTTACGTTCTTGTTTTATTTATTCGCCAATTAAATATAAAGATATTTTAATGAAATAAAATAGCTACTGCAGTGTACGCAGAGTATTACAAGAACAAAGAACGGCTCTCAGTGAGGCTTCAGCACTATAGAACTTGGTCAAGATCCGTCCAGAAGAATCGGATCGTCCATGAATGTCATATTTCTATATTGCACTTTGGTCACAGCGTTGTCCCATATATGCAACACCTCAGCCAACACCTCCACACAATAATTTAGCGCATGAGTGACAACTTTTTTTCATCGCAGATGCAACATGTGTTTCAGTAAATACAGCTAGCTTTGCTAGCATCACGTCCACGGAGCTTACCTTTCTTTAAGCTTTCCTTCCAAGTGACGTTAAAAATTGGACGAAGTCCCCCCGTCTGTGAAAGCGAAGCGCTGCTGATTTTACATGTCGCCATATCTTATGATTTATGCAGCGCTATTATATTACTGACTCTCAGAGGAAACCACTGCGCATGTCTGGAGCTCCGCGTGCGAGTAAAGGTGGAGCCGATGGGTGACAACAGACACTAAGTCACGTTATTGCTTGGATTTTACGGCGCCACCTTAAGTCCCTGAACTTCACATTTTAACGGAAAAAAAGCTCAACGCGACTTGGATGTAACGAGTAACGCGACACTTTGTAGAAATGTAGTGAAGTAGAAAGTACAGATACTTACTGTAAAATGTAGTGGAGTAAAAGTAGAAAGTACCCATTATTAAATCTACTTAAGTAAAGTACAGATACACGAAAATTGTACTTAAGTACTTGTACTTCGTTACTTCCCACCACTGGTGATGTCTGCAGCTGCAATAAACTCCTTAGCGCTACAAGCCCATTTAGAGTTCTCTATCACATGAATTACTGAACAAGACTAACCATTGCTTTCAACTCATTGCATCTTCTGCAGATTTATTTATAACATCAAAACAGTGGATATTAGTACTGACTAATAACAGACAAGGGGAATATTGAGTTAATTGTTGTTTCATTGGTCTTGGTAATTTGTCCAAGTATCAGTGTGTGTCTGGCTGTTTGTCGCTCTTGCTCTGCGATGAACTGGCAACCAGTCCCGTGTGTTGCCAGCTTCTCTCCTGATGGCCACTGGAGATAAATATCACTACCTCCCACTCCCTAACTGACTAGACTAAATCCTGACAGGGAAAATAAACCAGACTTTCTCTGCATATAACTTGATGAATTAAAATTACATTGTTATCCTTTTTACAATTCATGAATAAAAGGTCTTTTTATCTTTGTTTACACATCTGATTATTCTAAGGTACAGTCTGTACTGCTGTGCATAATATTACAACTTTGTTACAATTTTAACACCAACATAAAATTTGTAAAAATACATTTCCCCTGGAAATTTATCTGGGATGATATGATCTCTGGTTCAAGCAAAGAAGAAAAAAAAAGTGGGATGATGAGTTTTGTCTGCCTCTCTGTTCAAGTAGTTGCTATTATCTTGGTTCAGCTCTTTAATTATTTAAGAGTTTCTCTTTATTTGTGTGAAATAAACTTTTTATTGTAAACTTTTTTTATTCTAAAATGTTATTATCAACTTTAAAAGAATGTTCAGTTGCATAATATTTACATAAAAAATGCCAATCTAGATATTAATGTGTAATTTGAAAAGTTAAATGAAAAAGAATCAGTGAAAGGAAAAAAATGTATAAGTGTTGGACACAACAAGTTACATAAAAAATTGTTTCAATTATTATTACAGTGGTGGCTGTTAAATAGCCATAGTCCTGCAGAATACATATGAAAACTAACTGGTTACTTTTTAGAGCCCCTTTGAAATTAGCCAATAATTAAACCTCTAAAAACCTAAATGGAAATTACATGTTTAGATTGTTTTCCAAGAAAATCGTTTCCTCATTCTTCAAAATGGCTTAGATGTAGCTCAACATCTTTGCCTCATTTATTCTCAAACCATGATTATGCAAATTGCCTCCACGTTCATATCTTTTGTTGCTCACAGTGCTGTTCACATAAAAATCTGCTCCAACACAGCCAAAACTGTGCTACGCTACACAAAGTCAAGTTGTAATTGGAGCAACTCAGCCATACATGCTTGAAGCAGAAGCCAGCTATGAAAAGAAGGAAGGGAGAACTGGTCAGGATTGGAAAACCATTCATCAGAGTGGCGACAGATCTTAAGTGTCGCACCAATTTTTCTCAAAACTTCACAACAACCAAAGAGATAGGCCTTTAGTTAATTAATATTACGGAAATGGTAATATGTTGCTAATTTTAAAAAAAATGCTCATCAGCTCTAATAAGTCACTTCTTGAATAATATCTGTTTTCCTCATCCATGTTGCTTCTTTTGATAAAAATGACAGGATTGTATTATTGAAACATTTTACTAGAAATGGAAAATAACAGCAAGTGATGTTTATTTTTGGTGTTGAAAGTACTTCCTACAGGTCGGCTTTATCAGATTCCTTCTGTTGCACAGACATTTGTTTGCATTTGCATCAACAAAAAAAAACAGAGTTGCATTTTGCATCAGACAGTTGTCACAGCCTATCTGTTCTCTGTAAAATCCGTGTTTAAGATTTGAACTGAGGTTGGAGTAGACGTTTGCCCTGCACTGTCTCTTATTTCTGTTAGGTGGTTGCAGAGGATTCTTGCTGACCGAGCTCTCCTTGCTTGTAGGATGTGTTTGAAGGGGACTTCCAGGGCACTGTACTGTATGTACTGTATACATAGAGGCTGTTTTTCGCACACTCTGATCCTCACGCTAAGATTTGCAGCCTGAATGATTATGCATGTTGTAATTCAATACCAGCTCTTGGTTATTAAAGTTAATGGTCAACAAATGATATTTCTAACCAAATCAACTATAACTGAATGCACCTTTGTAAAGAATTAGCAAAAACAAGTTTGGTTACTCATATAATACTTTTAATGTTGGAGGTTTTTGCATAAGAAATTCAATTCGTATTTCTGTGTTCTAGTGAACACGAGCAATCCTGCAGTTCTGACGAGTTGAGGTATAATTTTCTGTAGTATAACTTTTAATTTTTGTATTGCATTTTGAACATTGTGTTATGCTCTAATATACATGAAAGTCTCAAATGGGTGACATGCATCATGAGTCAATAATTAGTAGAATAACTTCCCACTGCTATTGCAGCTACTATAGCCTTTATGGACAGGCCTCAACCAGCTTTTCACATGTAGAGACCGAAAGTTTCGCATTTTTTTTTGCTTGCAAAACTTCAAACTCGGTCAGAATGAAAAGTGTCCGTGAGCATCTTTTTGTTGTTGTTTTGAGGATTTCTTCTCTTTATCATAATCATACTACTGTAGCTCTCGCTGTATGTTTCGGCTTATCCTGACGGAAGCTGAACCATCAGCGCAAACTCAGATCTTTTTTTACTTACAGGCCTGCCGTGTGTTTAGCTTCATCCATCTGCTACTGAAGAAAAATAATAGTCACAGCATGCAACAACCACCATTACAGTGGAGACGGGGTGATATTCCAAGTTGTTTGTCCCTGTCACATAATGTTTAGCCAAATACGCAAAAAAGGTCAAGCGCATTATTTTTTAATAATCCTGATGTGAAGTTCTTGCTCTTCCTGCTGCTGTTTGTTTACTAATGTTCACATTACAATTACATGCTCAATTCCCATCACATGAAATCTTAATTTTAAAAAAAGTGCCCATAAAAATCCAACATCTGAACTATTTTTCAGAAGCTCAGACATTCTTTACGCTACTGCTGTCAAAGTCAAGGAAGTTACTAAATACAATTATTTCCTTTTGGAATAGAACATGGCGTAAACAGTCACGTCCTATCTTTCATGTCAGGAAGCTGAAACCTCTTCCAAAGCTCACAACATGAACGTCTCTGGCTTTAAAAGTGAAAACAAAACCGAGACGTGACAATTTGTCATATCAAACAGTCTAATTTTTTTGCCTTTCCCCCTGCCTCAAATTTTTCTTTCATCACTCTCATTACTCGCATAATTCTGTTACCTAGCACCAAGATGAGACATCAATTCCTCTGCCGCTGAGAATTGCAAATTAGCTTTGAGTTAGCTCTCGAGGAGATGGGAGGAGACGGGAGTGGGAGGAGGAGGACAGATAAGCTGATGAGTATGTTTGAAATTAGCCCTTACCCACAGAGGGAGAGAAACAATGCTGGGAAATTTGAGAGGGTTTCAGTGACAAATTAGAGAGTTTTAATGTCATGAGCGACAACTTGCACCAGAGCGGCATGCTGTGCCGACTCCTTTCCAGTGTGATTGGGGTCTAGCAGAGCACTCCCCAGTCAGGAAAAAATTTACATACAGTGAAGCTTCAAACTGGTTTTCCAAGGTCAATGGAAAGGAAAGGAACACGTCGCCCCATCCCTGCCCTCCACCCCCACACGCCTTTTTTTTTTTCTTGTTGCATTCTTGTTGCATTCCCTTGGAATAGTTTTTGCGTTTCCTCACAATAAATTAGCAAATTCACCCTGGTCTGTGTTGTATGCAGTCACAGTGATAAAGTATGTTGATTTAAAATAGTATATAGTACAACTTTAAAGATCCTCAGTAAGTATATATGCATTTTCCACATACGTTTGTGATGCTCTTATGTCCTAAAGAAAAAGATATTATAAAACTTCAGATATCTCAGAAATGATGTGTGAACATAAATGTAAAGCTTTACAAAAACCTTATATTTTAGCAGGAAAACATTCGGTATTCGAGGTGCCACAGGAACTGATAAGTAAATGTATTATTTTTCTATGAGAATGCAAAAAAAATTTTGCGAGGGAGCACAAAAACTTTGCAATGGAATGCAAAATTACTGTGAAGGAATGCAATATGAAGAAATACTCTGTGTCCCCTAGGAGGCTTCTGAAGGAAGGAATAATGAGCTAAACAAAAAGGAAATGAAAATCAACATGTCTGTTATTGACACAGAAGTAATATTATTGATCAAATAAAAGTGTCTTGTTTAATGCACTAAAGTAAAGCAAGGCTGACCTGAATTAAATCTTAAATGTGTTAAGAACACCTTTAGAAACATCACACCCCTCGCAGCACATTTTGTCAAACACCACCTGCTTTTGATATGAGGAATTTCCCTCATTCTTAACCAACAAAGGCCAGACAGGGACAGATTAAATTTCCAAGCATAAATAAATATTGTGAAAAGGTCACCTTTCCATCTGTTATTTGTGCAACCTCTAAAAGTAATTACACACAGAATGGTGTCAGCAAAGCTGTTTGTGCACTTCTGTTGTCTAAACAGCATATCTCCCAGGGCTCATTTCATATACACCTTTCAACTGTGAAATAGTAAACAGACCCTGTAATATATGCAAATTTTTGATTGGTAGCACCCATAAAAACAAACTTACTGTCATTCATCATAAATTTGTAAAAAAATAAAAAATAAAATAAAAAAATATGTGAAGTGCTTTCTTTAAAAATGCGCAAAATTTTCTTCTAAGGAACAGGTTAGTTTTTACTTGTATTTTAACATATTTTTTGTAGTATATCCTGCTGTAAACACTATTAGGTAAACATGATAAGCTCTTAACATTTGAATTTGCATATGTAAAAACATGCATCACAATAATAAGGTAGAAATATTACTCAAATGCATAAGCAGTGATGCAAGCATTGTAAATAACATAATAGGCCATGTATTCCCTGCAGTGCAGCATTGCGTGCTTTCCTCCTTTTAGGGGAGGCTAGAAAAAGAGGTCAAACGTGACATCAGGAGAAAGCGAGTGACGGCACCAAAGCAACACACTGTACTTTGAGGAGAGAGAGTGGGAGAGAAAACGAGGGAGTGCGAACTTTCTCGTGGGACTGATTTTAAAGGCCAAGTGGTTTTCTTCGTTGTCTAACTTGAGATTCAAATTAAACCGGCTTTTTTGACAGGCCGATGTTTTCCTCAAGAATTGCATTCCGTACTTTTTTTTTTTTTTTTGCTGCCAAAACAGGAACTGATATGTCAACAGCAGTTGCCAGAAAGAAAATGAGATTTTATTCAGCTATGAGTGCGTAGATGTTAGAACGTTTGAGACTTTGAATCATTATGCTTATGCCCTCAAAAGGACTAGCAGTGGATTTTACAAACATGGACCACATTTACCACCTTACTAATTTCAAGAAAAAAATTTATTTGATAAAAATATATAATGGGTACATATTTATGTGTTCCAATCCCCCACTCTTTTTTTTTTTTTTTTTTTTTTGTTTTTTGCTTGGGTATAAGAATGTCATAATTTATGGAAGTATGAGTGCTTGAATTTAATACATCAGTGTTTTTTCAAGAATACACAGGTGTATTCTTCACTCAATGTAACTTGTAAACTGAAAATGATTGGAGAAAGGAACATAGCCTTGAAAAAGTACAAAATGTAATGTAAATGTAGTCCAGCCACCACATGTATGCCAGCAATGCAATAGTGAGGCCTGGCGGTACTTTAAAAGCCTTTTTTTGTGGCACCCAATTGTAAAGAAGGTGCAGTATTCTTGCTTTAATCATCTTCATGAAAAGTCATCAAAACTACACGTTACATCCCTAACATAGATAAAAACATAGAGTGCGTGTGTGTGGGGGTGGGGTGGGGGTGGGGGGGGGGGGGTGTGTACATCTTCTAGCAGCAATAAAAAGTTGAAATATCCACTCTGGGGTTGTGTGGTTGTGTCTTGACACCCCAGGATTGCGGTTTTAAAACCTGGGCAATCTGTACCAGAGTCTAATGTGAAGCAGCTTGTCGTAAACTCTTTGTTGGTCTCACAGACCGGCAAGCATGATGCTAATAACGTCAGTGTTGTTAAAATTTACCGTGTTTCTACTCACCAGAGACGGATCCCTCATTGATCAGAGTAAATCAACTCTCACCAAACGGTAAAAACATCATCTCAAAGTGATGCAGCTAATGATCTGCCTCAGCTGACGAGACCCACCGTCTGAAAGGCTGCTACTGCTCCTCCTGCTGTACCGAGGCCACATTGTCTGTCTCTTCCTCCCCCATGGCCTCCTCACACTTCATCTAATAATGGGAATTTACTGCAGGTCTTTTTTTTTCTTGCTCACTTGGCGAGATAAACAGCCTGATGAATCAGGGGTAATGCACAGGCTTACGGGCACAGACAGCACGCAGCCCACAGTAAATATCTGCAGACAGGATCGGATTTCAGCATTAGCAGTGAGGAGATGCATTTATTTGCCTCTCACCAGACTCGTAACAGCACTGAGGCTCAATTACCACGTCTGAGAGGTGCAGATAATACATGCAAACGGCACCACTCCCAACCATTACCAGCACATATATACAGTTTGCTTTTCACCCTGTCTGTCTGAACTGCACTTCATTGAACAATGTTTGTAACATCCATAGTTGAGTGATTATTTTCTTAATGAGGTGTGGGTGTGCTGTATGTTTGCCTGTTTGTGTGGTTTTGAATGTTTTTGTTTTTCCCGCTGTTACTTTCAGCCACCATATATAATAAATTATGGCTGCATAGCACTGCATTCTGAAACAATGCATTTTTCCTTTCAACCTATACTTTTTATGTACTTTTTATTGGCCAGTAGGAATGTATTAGGGCTTTGAAGATGAAGGTTAAGAAGATCAAATTTTCTAGATCACTTTAACTTCTCAGGTACTTACTTAATTATCATAATTTACTAAAACAAATGTAGAATTTATTGATTGCATTATCCAGGTTTATTTAATTACAGTAAATAAAATTACGTGGAATGGCGACAAAAGACAGCTGGATAAAACTGGCAGATGTGGACAAAACAGTTTCATCTTAATAATCCCACAAGACTTTAAAATGATTTATTTGTTGATGATTGAACTTAATTCAATTTGTCTCTGAAAGAAAATGTAGGAAAGCGTAAAGTTCAATTTTTACAAAAATGGATTCAAATGAAAATAAGTTAAAATTTCTATACTAAATTCATAGTCATGAAATGTACAGAAGAGAATTAGGGTCACTGAAAATAATAATTCTGACTTTAATACCAGAATTCTGAGGGGAAAAAAAGTCAGAATTCTGAGATTAAAGTCAGAATTTTATTTTATTTTTAGTGGCCCTAATCCTTTTCTGTATGAAAAGTCCTTCATAATCATCATTTATCATTTGTCAGTAAATAAAGTCTCCAAAAAGATTCAAATTTGTTTACCCCTTTCTTCAGTTTCTGCTGTCAGATGAAATAAAAAAATAAAAATTCTAAAATCATAAGAAA
Organism: Poecilia reticulata; assembly: GCF_904066995.2. Taxonomy (NCBI): domain Eukaryota; kingdom Metazoa; phylum Chordata; class Actinopteri; order Cyprinodontiformes; family Poeciliidae; genus Poecilia; species Poecilia reticulata. The sequence goes on from NC_088831.1 coordinate 36,102,325, forward strand.
AATAGTCACACTTGAGTGGCTAAATTAACTTAACCAGGGTTGTTCATACCCTTCCTTTGTTCCTCTTTCCTTCAGTAATCTATTTTCCACACCTGATCAGTGTCAATTGGGTCACTTAGCCTGACTTTGTACTGTAAAACTAAGACCGAGCCTTCACCTGAAGACAACATGCAAATTCTGCAGAAACGCCAAAACTAAACATGACCAAATTGTTTGAGAAATTTTTACCTATCAATGTGCAGGAGACACGGGCATATATATATTTTTTATTTTTGTTAAAAAGAAAAAAAAAGTCCAAAGACACTTGTTTCTCAGATTAAAAACATCTTTTCAAAAGCGGGTATTAAATAAACTTTTCATTTAGCCACATTCCTGTATCTGTCTGATGTAATATTGCAATTATAAAAGTGTAAGATGAAAATCACCATCGTAAAAACTTTAAATATTAGCCAGTGTGTGTAAATCTACATAATTTAATATTGTAAATTGAGTGAAATAAATCACATGTTGATTAGTGCTGCAAGATTAGTTCCTGCACATTTCTATTTCATAAAAATGGCATATCAAGTTTTATGTATCTGAAACTGTAAAAAGAAAATGTTTTGCCAATATGGAAACCAAAAATAGAAAACTTGGTGCACAGTGGTTTCAGGTTATGTATTTTTGTATGCAAATGATCAACTATAATTGGACTACAATGATGGTGATTCTGACTCTAGTTATACTGAACGATGTCAAAACTTTATGTATAGAGTATACATACACTAATGTTTCATTTGGGTAATTATGCATAGAGACGCATCAAAATAATCTGGACACATTTTGTTTGTGTCCAAACAAAATGGACACAAACATTTTGTTTCACCTAATGAAATGATAAGTCACCTAATGACTTATCATTTCATTAGGTGAAATGATAAGTCGTGAGTTTTTAGGTTTTTACTTGAACTGAAGGAAGAAGCATCCATTTCCCCTGCAAAGATGTGAACGTGCAAAGTGTGTAGCAACCTGAGCAGCCAATGCGCAAACATCTGCAGTAAGTAGGAGAGATTTGTTACAAAAGTGCCTCTGTTTTCATCACCTATTCAATCTCTAAAACTGCTCTGTTAGGAATCAGAATGTGTTTGTGCACAACTGTGGATCCATCTGATTCGAATTCGAATAGCAGGAAGTTTGATTTAAGTCTTAATAAAATGTGTATTAAACAACTTTTCTTCACTATTTGTGAGAGTTTATTTGGTTGTTTCATTCTGTGAAAAGGAACTGCCAAGCCAATATCTTAGTCACAATGCAGCATTTGCCGCCTGGGTACATTGTCAGCTCCCTCCCCCTCCTTTGCCCACTGGATGTCAGCCCTGAATTGTGTTTTGATGTTTCCTCAGACCTACAATTGAGCTCTATTCTCAGCAGCCAAAACAGACATTTGTCAATTCATATGCATCAGGGCACTTTTTTACCCCCCACCCACTCATCTCCTGCTACTTTCTACCTCAGCTGTGTCTTCCTTCATTTTAACTCTGCTGCACTCAGTAACTGCAATCCAGTGTGATGATTTCAGTGACCATGAGCCCCCCTGCTGCGAGCGGTGTCACATGCGATTACCATTATTTATAAAACTCACTCAGGCTCGGTTGCGCAGGCGGCCTCTCCCGGCCCCTCGTCCCTACACACTACAGTCAATATTTGCACGCAATCCTGAACTGTTGAGAGGTTCCATGGTGGTGAGAGCCTCCATTACATGAAATATTCAGGGCGCATGGAGACTCCCATGAGGCGCAGCGCAGGGTTTTTACTCCGATTTGATTATACGACATGATTTTTTCATGAGCTATGACAGTCCTGTTGAATTAGAGTCAGCTCTGAATCTTTGTGATAGTCACGGAAGCCAGAGAAGAGGAGGAGCAGGCTGTCCTCTTCCCCGACTCTGTCATTAGCTCCGAGTCTGACGAACAGGGAGAGCACACTTTACCAGATGCAGAGGATCCCTGTTTAAACACACATGCTGCATTACATATGGACCTGTTCGGAGTATTATTCTCGTGTCATATAGATAATAGGCCATAGTTTCTCTGTCTAATAATTACTACAAAAACCCAATGTTTCGTTGATTTTGGAAACGATCCCATTATCTCTGATCTGAAAGTGTTTCTTATGAATGTTTTCTGATTATGTATATGAAAAAGCTATATTTTACTTAAAAAAAAACAGATTTTTTTTCATGTACATTAACTTTCCTTTATAAATTAGGTATGCAAACTATGCATAAAATTTTTTTATTGGAATAATGTTTATGAACGATAAAATTATGAATATAAATCAAACAAATTCACAAAAAAAGAAAAATACAGCAATTTAGAAATAAAATAAAGTGCTATGTTTTAAAATGCATTTATAAACATGTGAATACATATTTTTACTATGTTATGATGTGTACATTTTATAAATACAATTAATTATATTAAGTGTTTTTAAATAAGTAAATACAAGTTAATTAGAAATGTAAAAGCAAACAATGTTTATCTAAAAAATACTTGAAGATACACAAACATGGATGCAGATAAATGAAGCAAGTAGCCTTTATTATTATAATAACAAATAAACTTGGTCCATGTTTTATTGCACATATTACTTATGATCATAACTTATCTCTGAATGTAAATTGTAAATTTTTACGATGCATCTCCAATACAATCCTGTTTATCTATTGCAGTTTATTACATGCATTGCATCACAAATCTTCACTTTGCGATCATGTGTAGATGTCCACTGACTCTACTCCTTTTGTAAAAACACTAATAAAAGTCAAGAAAGGACATGAGGAGCCAAGTGTTCAGCTTGAAACTGAGAATAACCCAGAAGACATGAAGGTGGGTGAGGAGTGGAGGGAAGAAGCGGTTAAAAGTAAAGAATTCAACAATAAGCCTAACAGTTCTGCTGTCATGAGCATGAGAATCATCATTAAAGGCATGTAATGGCTGAATCCGTCATGCTACCACACAGAAGCAGTCGATGTTTAAACGACGCTTACAATAGAGAGTTACTGCACTGTGGGGATCACAGGGCTAAACAGAAAAGCCACACGCAAACCAAAACCATCCAACTGTAATGTAACTGTTTTGAGACAATAAATAAACACTTTGAAACCCCACATTTGCCTTGTGAAAGATGCTTTAATGCAAGTTTTTTTTTGGAAAATGTTGAAAATTAAATATTTGTGTTTACTCTAAAACTAAAAATAATAGCTTCTTTTTTATTATTATTTCTTTTAAAAAAAGCAGCTTTGGTAAAATAATGAAACCTTAATAATTTGAGCACAAAAATAACAATTTTGTCTTTGTCCAATAAACATTCCCCGTATTACAAGCATGGCGGGCTGCCAGGCTTTACTTGTCTTGCGCCATGCTAAGCGTTGTTTGTTTAAACTGTTTTTGTTATTCACCAGTAACCATGACAGCAAAGGTTAGCTCTACAGGTGATTTACTGAAAGTAGACTGTTTGCTACCTTTCACTCAATTATATTCCAGCATTTATATGGTCCTTCTGTGAAGGCTGTGTTTTACTATGCAGTCCGCACAAGCACGTTTTTAGAGATTTGACATAAGCACGCAGTAATGTGAGCACATAAATCTTTATGAACATAGAATAATGTTCACTTACTCAATACACATTGTGGCAAACGCTTGGTTCTGGGTCTGCATTTGAAACTTTATGGAAAATAAATCAGTCAGGTGACTTTTTGGCTTTTTCCTATTTGTGAATTATGTCTTCCAGTGACATCATGAATTTCAAATTTTTAAACACCAGAACATGTTGGGCTGCTGATGAATTTCCATAGCACCTAATTTCAAGATTAGAGAGCTTTCTGGGGGAAACCCGGATCTCTATTCAATGTGTTTTGTTGAAGTATTTTACCTTTTTCTATATTGAAAGAAATCTTGATCAATTCTCATTGTATTTGTTTGTATTATATTTCAATAATTTCCACTGGTTATTTTTTCAAATCACATCTTTTGAAGAATTTGTGAGACATTTAAGGAGGGATGTCAGAGCTCCTCTCTGATACGTTTTCACTTTGCTGTTCTGATGCTTGATGAAGAGGGATGTGATATTTTCACACACTGGCTGCTTCTTACCGGAACAGCCAAGGTCATCTCAACACCTGCCTTTGGTCCACTGCACTAGATGATTGTCAGCTGTATCCAGCGTTGTCGATTTGGCCTTTTGATTTTGTCTCTCTTACACACACACACACACACACACACACACACACACACACGCACACATATACCTGGTGAGAAAATATTGGCTTCTGACCTTAACAGGCTAAATCTTTGCTTCCCAGACACAGACTTGGTTGTGTGTGACCCAGCTTGAAACAATGATTGGTTAGGGGCCACCAGTGTGCACAGAAGGACGGCAGTGAAGATACATCTCTGACACGCTCTGCCATGTCTGTCTTTGAGGAAATTCCCCGTTCAGTACTGCCAACTTCATAACGACCCTCCCTGGCATCATATTTTCCATAATGGCCTTTATCTAATCCATTACTTGCCTCTATTTCAAAATATTATCTTGGAAATTAGCCTTAGACATTCACAGCATATTTCCACACGGAGTGGATCACTTTTAAATGCCCCTGAATTTGTGTAAGCTGGAAAGCACAAATGTAATTACTCACTAAACTCTGGCTAATCACACTCCTTCATGATAAGCAGTCAGAATTACAGGTTGTGACATTTTTCTAAAAACTGAGTTGTTTTTTTTTTTAATCTATGCAATTATTTAGCACCTCGTAACTAAAGTGAGCTGCATGTTAAGAAAATGTTTGCTTGACTGTCTTGTGAAAAGTGAAGGAAAACACTGTTGTTGTTGTTCATGTCAAATCCAAGGGACAGAATGTTCCTCATTCCTCATCATGCCTCTGTTTTGTGAAGTCCACCAGTCCCTGCTGTGCCACAACACCCACACTGGGAAAGGAAAGTGCTCTCTGGCTTTCAAGCTTCCTCATTTTTCATCTGAGTGTAATTATGGTCACTATGGCTAAACACCTAACTTAAGTAAATAAATATTAAGTCAGCGCACTTACCGTACACATGGAGTTAAAAGAAAACAATTCTCTCTGTCTTTTACAAGAATGGAAAAATATGCAGTTTCACTTAGCGGTCTCTGCAATAGATACCATCCGATTCAGCACCCTGAGCTCCATCTGGGTGAATAAAAAAGAAAGCAAAATGTCTCTCCTTACAGGAATGTTCCAGATGTCAATAACAAAGTTTTAGTTTTGCTATAAAACACTGCAGCCAAACGTTTGCATTATTCCACATTCCCACCTTTTATTTTTCACATAATTAATTTAATAGTCACAACATTTGGTATTACGTAGTTACATTTATGAACCCTCCACCAAGTGCACACATAGTAGCACTAATTTAAAATTTTGTTAATGTATTAATGGTAATTATGAGTCTAGCTGTATTTAGTTGACGTCTTTTTTGGACCTTTGTTAAATTTTGGGTACCTTATTTTCCGCACTATAAGGCGCACATTCAATGAATGGCCTATTTTAAAACTTTTTTCATATATAAGGCGCATAGAATAGACGCCTCAGTTTGGGTTGCCAATTTGTTCCATACTCTATTATTACACAGAAATTACAAAGAAATAGTCCCCGAGTGCTTTATATAGTAGGCTGCCCCAGTCGTTGTTTCACTCACGGTGTTGCAATATTGTGCCCAACTGCTTTCTGGGTAACACAGACCAACCGACACGCTGCTGCCGCAGTCGTCTCTCTTCCTCCGCCCCTCTGCCCCCCTGGCTTTAAATGTATTATCAAACGTTATTAACAAACCAGCGTTCTGACAACTATCCCAGCATGCACCACACACTTTTTCTTCTACGGGGGAAAATGAAGTCGGCGGCTGCTCACAGTAGTTGCTAGACCTGTTGTGGCTCAATATTGGTCCATATATAAGGCGCACCGGATTATAAGGTGCACTGTCGGCTTTTGAGGAAATTGAAGGTGTTTAGGTGCGCCTTATAGTGTGGAAAATACGGTACAATAAAAAAACGATTTTTATTATGTCTTCTGTGTGTTCACTTCTCTGTCCCTCAGTCTATGTCTTGGCAAAAACAGATAGAGTTCTGCTTGGAAATCCTGACACTGTTATTCATAATACTTCCCTCTCGATAAATTTGGCAGAACATCAAATGCTGTAAATGGAATGGAATAAATTGCATTTATGATAACCAGACATTTTCTCAGATATCAGATTATAGCATGACTAATTAGAAATTGATTGTTGTTACATAAAAGTCTTTCATTAAAATATCTATATATACAGCACTGCTGCTCCCTAATTTTTCTTTATCTGTTTAAGGTTTCATTTGGGAAAATCTGAAACAATTTTTGACATGTTTTTTGCACAGTTTCAAACAGAACAAGCTACAGACTATGGATAACGCAGTCTTGAGCTATCACAAAGCTTTAAAATGATCCGACGGCCATTATAAATCTTTGATTCTTCCTGGGAACATCAAGCCTGCCCATGCAGACCCCTATTAATCAATTTTGTCAGGAGAAAAAGGTCAAGTTTGCATATTCTCAATTGTTGATAGCCGATACTTACTGTTCCTCAAAGCGGACAGCGCTTCAGGCAACCTGCTGCTCTGAAACAAATCAAATGAATTGCTTGAGATCACTGCTCTGTGATGACTGGAGAGACAACACAACTATGCCTGATTGTGTGACTGTGGGTCAGTGGGACAGAGCTGGCAAACGGAAAATGAGTCTGACATTCATTCCCATTGCAAGCACTCTGTAATAGAGTTGCTACATGAAGTTATATTATTAAATTAAAAAAATATGTAAAAAATTCTCATAAATGAAGGCAAAGGTGCAGTGCTGAGATTTTTTTCATTTATTTTGCTTTCAAGGGCTTTTTGTCACCAGTGTATTTATTCAGCAGTAACTTGATAGGAAGAAGGGCAGAGAGAGCAGTGGAGAACAGAGTGCAGTTAATGGTTCAGGGCCGGGAATCGAACCTGGGACTGCAGTCTGTGCACATAGTGCATTTACTCGACCACTGAACCACATGGTGCCCCACCACTATAATTTTGTAGGTATGTATCTGCATCTCAATAAACTATAATGTAATCAAAAAGGGATGTATTTCCGTAATTACACTTAAAAAAATGAAGCCATGTAATGTACAGATTTATTACATAAAAACTGATATTCTCCAAGCATTTATTTTTTTTTGTTAATTCTGATTAATGTGTCTTATAATTAAAACTATTTATTTCCCTATGAAAATCTTTTTTTTTATAAGACCCACAAAAGATTTTTGGTTAAAAAATGTTATGTTATGTTATGGTCTTCGCAATGATCAGGAATAATACTTACCTGGCAGTTGTTCAGCTGGCAATGAGCGACCCCCTTTAGAAGACATGCAACCTATAAATTGTTATCGCTGAAGAAGATCAGTATTAACAAAGTGCTGAATCCAATCATATCAATGAAAAGTTGAATGGAAGGAAAAACTGAGGAAGAAAAAAATGCACCACAAATAAATATCTCCAAGCCATGGACCGCACCACCGCTGCCACTTCTGAATCAACATCTTTTCTGGGCATCAGACTGTTGCTCAGTTGTCCAAAGTCATCTTCTCAGACAAAACAAATTTTACATTTCATTTGGAAATTATTTTGCTGGGAGTCAGGTGGAAGAGTGAATAAACACAGAATCTAATTTATATGAGGTTCAGCGTTAATTTTCTACACTCAGTGATTTAATCAAGGCTGATTTCAGATGCAACCTAATCATCAAAATTGATAGAAATAAACACTTGTTTAGTTGATATTAGACAGTCTGTAATGAACCAAAATATGAGCTTTGCTTTTTTATTTGAACTCCTAAAATACATCAACTTTTCAATGATGATCTAATTTATGCTACATACAATGAAACATCATTCCAGAATCTATATAACATAAAAGTTGATGTTTCAATCATATTCACAGGGGATTTGTAGCAGAAGTAACTCCTACCTACTTCCTAAGCATAAACAGTTATCCACAGTGTAGCTCAGCAGTTTGTTAAAACTGCTGTGTTATTGCTGGTCTAATTCAAGTGTTAACAGCTTTATCACTGTAGCTTTGGGGCGTGGAAAAATGAAGAATACGGAGTGCAGTTATCTATTATGGAGCTAATTATAGGAATACGCCTTGGGCTCAGCAACTGTCCCCGGCACCAGGCAATCTGTAATCCATCTCAAAACTTCAGAGTACTTTACAAGGTTAGAAGAGAGATGAAATAGACATCATAGTAGGTGTATTTGATGTTGTATTGCCTACTAAAACTATTTCAAAACAAAAAGTGGAAAATTAGTTTTGAAATTAGTTTGATTAAAACCAGTTTTCCTTGCAGGTTCATTCATATGTGGCTATTTAAGCTGTGTGAGTGGAATCACTGAGAGACTGCTGATGAGAAGAGCCTGACTCGGAGAACATCAAGACATCTTAAATAAGTCGGAAGCTTCCCTCTTTTCTCTGTAAAGTTTTTACTTCTATGAAAGGTTGTAATTACTATGTCAACTGCAATATTAGAAAAAATTTCCTCTCTTGCTCAGACAGTAAGTAAGAAGACAGTGAAAAGTAGACAGCAACACAAAAACAATGTTGATACCTAAATGTTGGGGGAATCCCAGGTTACAGAGTAACTGTTCTTTTTATTGGAGGAGATCTACGGAGGATTGGCACATGATGTAGAGGTAGAGTAGACGCCCCATGTGCCGTGGCTGTTAGCCCTCAACATGGTACTCCTGACTCCCAATCCTTCACTACAGGTCTTCCCCCCTTTTTCCTTCCCATTTCCTGTCTAATTCTGAAAATCAAAGCCAGCAGTGCCACAAAAAACATCTTATAAACATGATAGCAGTCAACATAACATAGCATGACATATTTATGTTTTACTATTTACAGTTAATCAGTGTCTGAGTTTGTATTAAGTAATCCATTGCTTACTTTTTTGTTGGGGTACATGGCATGACAAGCTAATTTTTGCTTAGTCTTTGAGCAACAAGCTGGAAAAGGATCCATATTCATCTTGGCACGTTTCACAGAAAGCAGAATGATAAGAGAGTTAAAAAAATCATCAGTCTGATGATTAAAAATGGCCACACTCTCTGTAACATCGATTAGAGACCATCTGTAGTACCACCCTAAAGTGTTAACGGTAATCTGTGCAGTGTACTCAGTTATTTAGACAATGGACTTGTTTTTATTTTTTATTTTTATTTTTTCAGTTTGTCTTTTTTTATACTGGTTGTGATTGTGTATGTCCCCTTATGCAGTAATTTGTCAAATATATATATGTTTTATACGTTTGTGTATGATTTCTGTATGTTGCTTTTTTTTTTATTTAATAAAGATATATTGAAAAAAGAAAAAAAAACATCCAATATGGATGATCTAAATGCCAAGCAGCTGTTTGGAGTTTGTGTCAGAAAAATTCATTTTTGTTCTACCATTACAAGCGTAAACTCTTTTAGGACTTTGACTGCAACTATGTGATTTAGTCAGATGAGTCTGTTTCAAAAGGTTTACGGCATAATAGCAATTTTAGCTCATCAAGGCAAAACATCAAAAATTCTGATATTAGTTTCCCAACAGCAGTTTATTTGGATAAAACAGAGCAGTGGAGCTTTAACTTTTATCAGATGAAACTGCTGAGTGTCACAAACAAATCTGGATTTCATTTGAAACCCTGGCTTTCCATCACACCTCAGTGACCTTATTGCACGGTATTTTCACATCGAAAGGGACATCAGTTTCACATATTTGCATGACACACTGACCCATGGGATTGATTTTAGGACGGAAACAGTTCCAGTTCAATGCACAGGAGCTCAAATCCAGAAAAAGATGAGAAATAAAACCTTATCCGAACAGCTTTTCTTAACTCCATGTTGGTGTGGTATCTCTTTATAGTCAAATACTGGTTATACCCTTATATGATTAAGATTAGCTAAGACTAGCTTATCATTAAACAATGCTTAGAATTTTTTTTTTAGAAAAAATCATGTTTCTGCAGATCATATTTCTATTGACAAAAAGTTTGCAGTGGACTCCCAGTATTTTGGGGATTTAGGGACCAGAACCAACTGTCAACTACTAAAATCTGTGAATACTTGACACGCTCTCCAAAGATGCTCAGACCTGCCTATTTTGATAATATTACAGGTTTTCTTTTTTCCGTTCTAGGGGAATAGCTAATCAATGCCAAGGAAAATAAATGGCACTTCTGGATTGACTTCTTGCCAGCCAATAGCGAGAGCAGCATAGCATCTAGGCTTTTCAGCTTCCCAAGCAGCATTTTGTTTTGAACATCTTAGTTATGCTATATGGGAAAAAAAAAACATAAACAGATGGGGTTTTCCATGAACCTTAGGCATGTTCCACAGCAAAACAATTTCTTAAGTGAATCTGCGAATACTGAACTGCAGTATTTGCAGTTCAGTATTTCTGGACAGGAATCCAGAAATATTTATCTGACACAAAGTTTGCTGTTGTAGGAAAAAAATGCCTAAGCTTCATTTGCAATATATGACAGAGTTTCCCAGGGATCTAAAGTTGTTTTTTTCCCCCCCACATAATGCAGCATGAGTTAGGATATTGCAGCCAAAATCAATTTCATGTATATCAATACAGATATATGGATTCTTAAAGATAAAACATCAGTCAGTTTTTTAATACAATTTCATCAACTATTTTCCTTTTGCTGCCTCCAGCAAAAATGCAACAATTCTCTTTGTATGTTGGACTATAGTGAAATTGTTTGCACGTTTGCTGCATGATCCCTGTTTAAAAGGCTGGACTCAGCATATCTTGTTGCATTAGGTTTTGTAACAAATGCAGCCTCTCAAATTTACTACCTTCTTATACTTCAAGCATTGATTATGATGATTATGGGAGTGTTTATTACATGAAGTTCAATTGTAAATGCTAAATATCTTGTGGGAAAACCTAATTCTTCACGACTGTGTTTTTTTTTTTTTTTCTTCACCAAAAAAGTAATCAACCTTCAAACACTTCCCTCTTGGTATATTTCCAAAAAGAAATGTTTAAGCGTGTCATTTAATGTTTCTTGTAATTATTTGTGCTGAATTGGAGTTGGTGTGGTTTTAAATATTTCAGATCTGCCTATTTAACTGTGTATCTGTTCACATTTCAAAATAAGAGGGTAACTCCATGGAGAATGACGGTAAGATATACTGGAAATTGGGAATAATTTTTTTTTTTTATTTCCATGATCAGAGAAGAGTCTGCCAGTTGTATGAAGGTATCGTTACTATTTTGTTTATCTGTCTGCAGCAAGGCCTTGGCTTTCACACAAACAGAAGGACACACCTGAAACAAGATTTCTGGACACGCTTGGCATCACACATGCACAAGCTTGCACCTGTCGATGTGCTACTGCAGGTTTTCCCTTGTCATTGTTTATTTTCCTCACGCCTTTGATTTAATTGAGTTGGATGGGTCCCTCTAATCCCTCAGGTTATTGGAATTTTGCTAAGGAAGAAAAGTCCTGGCTTGCTTGGGCCTTGTTTTCTCCCAAAATATTTCCAAGCACTTTGTTGGGGGAAAAAAGCAACTTCATCCATGTTGTTTTATTGAACTTAAAAAAATTAAAAATTAATGCTTATCAATAATGTACACAATGCATGAATATAAGGTAAAATGTGATTAAGAGATGTCATTTTGCCATTTTTAAAAGCATTTTTTTCCCTGTTTTTATCTTTTCTTATATATTAAACACCCCAAATATTTTAAATATTTTATTTTTTAAAGCTATCTCCATATTGCTGATTAACACACTGGACAAGACTAACACTAGACATTGATGAGAGTTGCAGGAACATCTTGCGGCCTCTACCATGTATGACCCCAGTCTCTAATTTCAAACTATTGAGGCTAAGTTATACTATTACTGGAGTTGGTAATTGTTAAAATAAATACTAAAAGTAAACAAAATGCTGTACCACCAAAGGTTTTGCCATTTACTTTGGGTAAAGTACTGTTAATTTGTCGCAAGTTTGCTTGAAACATACATCCCAAAACTGTTTTTGTTCCCGCCTAGCTTGTAATGTCAATCTTGTATTTTCTGTTATTTCATTGGTTGATGTAAACTAAATGACCAATCATATGTATGAGGGCGGGGCCTAAATGAGGCAAGTAAAAGGTCATCTTAGCCTGTCGGATTTCAATTACCATGTTGCGTTAGCTACGTTGCACTCTTAAAATAAACTTGGATGCAGAATCTACATTTCTGTTTTGGACTCTTAAACCTTCTGATCAGTAAGTACTCGACGCAAATGATTTTTGTGATGCTAATCAGGAGTTAGCATTAGCATTTTGTCACTGTAAGTGTATGTAGAGTACATTAACCTTAGCCAGATATATGAAACTAATCATACTTTTTATCACACAGTGGACCAAAAAGTATTGTGAGGACTCTCCTGCTGTGGATTGAATGGTTTCGCCAGTGTACTCCATGTAGCCTTTGTTGTGAAGTTAATTCCAACTCAGCTGTCAGCTGGGACCTGCATAGCCACAGACGAGGCTTCATCCATCCCTCACACCAAAGCAAACTCAAAGGATTTGTGAGTAAATTAAAGCATGTGCATTCATTTTCTATTTGGTTTCAAATAATTCAACCATTTGTATTTTTGGGTCACAACAAACACGAACTCAGACCTGCAATGGATTTTCTTTATTTCAGTAGAAGTTATTTAGATGGTCAAGTTCTGAACTGAGTTTAAAGGGGAGCTATTTTGTTACAATGCGATATTTTGTATGATTTTGGTTTTAAGAGTTTGGAGAAATATTCCTTAAGATTCGACCAATGTTGGAACACATCCTGAATCTTATTTCAGTTTTATTGTACATCCTAATGTATTTTATTTGCTTCTTTTGACGTTAAACTTTGAGTTGCATCTTAATGTTATTACTACAGTTATTAATAAGGATTAAAAGCTGAAATGTATTACCCTCAGTGAGTTTAAAACAAAGTAGCTTATAATTTGTTGTTTGTTGGAGGCACATCTATAACTAAAAATCATAAATAAGCATATTATTAGTAATTGTTTATTAGTGACATGCAAACATTCCCAGAGTACAACCATCACCTTGACAGAGTAAATGTCTAGCTACTTGGGTTGAGTGCTACACAAAGAAAAACATGGTGTGATGAAAGTAAGGATTACGTTTTTGCTTTTGATGAGGCATAATAAAAAATATTTTAGCATTTTAAATATTCTTAAGATACCATGTGGAGATAATTTCTTACATCTAACTCAATTTCCTGATAATAACTTTGTAGATTTTTGTGTATATTATCTCAAGGAATTATATTACTTGCCCTGACTTCTGAAAGCCTGACTTTCAGAAGTCCTTTGATCAACTCTGTTTTTGAACAGAGGAGCAATTTGTCTTTTCTTTTTACACTAAAACCTTCTTCCAGACAGCCAATCGTATCCTAAACCCCACAGGGGTCATGGGAAGCACGTTCTAAAAAGGCTTGTCTGACATGATTGACTCTCCCAGGTTCCCATAATGGATGGGTTATTTTATACACCATTAATCCATCTATTTGTCAATTACAAATGGAAATTTTTGTAAAGAGGGTAAGGACAGTGACGTGCGGTATTCGGAGGGGGACAAGTTTCAGGAACTGACAAGTCACTAAGCACCACCTTGCATCACTGCTGACTGTAATTACTCAGCCTGTCTGAAAACTAATGGAAAGACTCGTCCCGCATGAAGTGAGATAGTGGCTAAATGTAAATGATGTTTATTTAGATTACAGTAAGCACTGTTAGTTTTATTTAAGATTTATTTTGTTTATGCCTTGCTAGCATGTCCGAAGAGTGCTGTGCAGTACACACACATGGCGGTCTCCTCTAGTTTTTTTTTTTTTTTTTTTTTTTTGTAGCATTTTCCTTACACTTCTCATGGTCTATCTGTACTCTGTCCAATTCGAATATATCAAGTCTGTGATATTTTACCATTTCCCAGTATTAGCAATGGGAAATGGTAATAAGGCTAATGTTGCAAATCCTTTTGCGAGGCAATAAAGTGAAACTTAGCCCCAAATACACTTTTTTTTTACTGATTAATTGTATGAAGAGGTTATTTGGGAGTTATATCTTTGTGTTTCTGTTCAAATGTTGACATTTATGTGCAGTTGAATTTTCCTGCAGCGGTCCGGGTTGGTACAATTTAGTGTCTCTTGGCTCCGCCCACTTTGCTGGAATTTTTACAAATTTTCCAGAGGCGGGGTTTATCTTTCAGATGGGGGATAGTTACACTTTAAATAATGACTCAATGACTTGGACACAAGATTTGAAACATTGTCAAATTAAATGTTTAAGACGTAACGTTTTTGAAAAAGCCACTTGAATTTTATTTTCCAGCTATGTACCTTGGGCTGCGCAGCTGAATTGCAGCAAAGTTTGCATGTTCTCCTCTTACATGCATAGGTTCTCTCCAAGTACTTTGGCTTCCCAGTTTGAAACATCACTGGTAGATCGACCTCTCTTAATTGTCCTTGGGTGTGAGTGTGTGCACACATGGTTGTTTATCCTGTGTCTCTGTATCAGCCTGTGACTTACTGGTGACCTTTCCAGGGTGTACCCTGCCTCTTCCCAATGACCGATGAAGAAAAGCACTATTTTTTGTCTCATTGACTGTTTAAAATACATGTAAATATTTCCACAGGAGAAAATATTATCACAATAGAGTACGGGCCAGTAACATCAAATAAATGTGGAAGGCCAAAGGCAGATGGAAAAACTACTGTAGCTGCCATTTTTTTCTTCTGAGATGACATTTTGGAGGTAGGGCAAAGAAAAAGGTTTACTAGAAACTATAGTCTAGAAATTACCCCATCTTGCAAAGTCATCCCATTTCCTTTCCTCGTCTCCGAACGATGTGTGGATGTCTCCTTAACAGCTGGAGTTAGCGACACACTGGCTCTCCGGGCTGATGAGCTGCTCTCTCTATTTGCTCTGCTCATTCTCCTGAGCACCTTGGCCATCCAGATTAGAGCCTATGGCCCATTAGGTAGCCAGGGAGGTGGGCAACGTGAGTGTTGTAGCACAAGTGTGTATAAGCGTGTTCATGTCTTTGTGCTGTAATGGACGCCACAAGTCATTTTTGGGAATAAAAATATCTTTTAGCACTGTGCTATGATTACTTCATTGATCACATTCGAGATATCTGAAGTTCTCAACACTGAAAGATGTTAAACAGAAATAATTTCATTCTAGGCAGACTGAGGAAGTTTGTGACAATTTTCTTTATGCCAAGTGATCTTAACAATTAAAACTGTTTTATCCAACACTTAAATGACTTAATTTGCATGTATGCATGCGTGAGGTAAGTCTATTGGCAAAATAATAATTGAACCTAGCCTGACTTTAAGTTTCTGCCTGTTTTGTCATGCAACATTGTGAATTATATTGATGCATTGCCTGGACAAAACAAAAATAAAAAATCACTACCTGAATTTAATTGAGGAAATAGGTATGAGCTGGCAGCAAGTTAAACTCCACCTGCTGCAAAAGATGTTTCTCTGTTCAAGACATCTGTACCAGATCCTTGGCATCAGGCATAGAAAACATCTAAAAGAGATTGTAGAAACTCCTAAAACTGGACTGAGAACTGCCAACACTATTAAAAAGGCCAGTGGTGAGTCATTGTCTTTGAGGAAGAAATGTGGTAGGAACAAAACCCCTGAATGACCATGATTGGTGATGACTTCACCATAGCCCTGAGGTCTACTGTTGTTTTTATTCAATTTGATGTTGCCAAATGTTTAATAGTACAAATAAGAGCATTTCCTCATGCACAACATGAAGGGAACTCAAGAGATTAGAACTGAGCATTAGGACTTAATCTGTTTTATTTAATACCCAAGCATTATCAGGCAGGTGTTGATAATTAACAACAGAGACTGAAAACTTTTTGGCTGTTTTGTCCTGATTCCTGCGAAAGATCCAGGATGCAATTCAGACCTATATTATTATTGCACACCATTTCTGACATTCTGTTTGTTCTGGGTATTGAGGAGACATGATGTTGTTGGTTCTCGGATAAAACATCGAATCTTCAAGTCATGTCACAGTGGCTCCATTCTCAGATAAATCAAGACATTTAGAGTTGCGTGACTTTAGTGGTTTTTACAATTGCAAGTATTTCAACCAATAGGAGTTTGCTTTCCACTTTTTATCATTCGTTGTGTGATTATCCGTAGCAGTTTAATTGAAGATTAAAAATCATAGTGCAACAGCAAAATTTTAGCTTCTTCATTGGAGAAGTTAAAACTCAATTGCTGTTTGCCTAAACACTGACGTTTGGCTTTTAACAGCTTCGTTAAAAATACACCTTTACATGCACACTCTTCCCAAAGTCTCAATCCAATTGTGACAATATATGTCTATGTAAATTCAATAATGAGTGTACTCCATTTTTAGTTATTGTGTAAATGATTTGGACTTTTTATTTTATTTTTGGGAGCCACTTTGTTGCTTTGTGTAGCCAGGCACTTCATTAAAGTGGATTTTATTGAACCTATTAGTGCTATAAAGTCTCATAGTCTTTGTCAGTTGTGCTGATGTGGTTCTGTCCCAGCTTTTTGCCTGTGATGAGTACAGCTGGATGAGGGTTGCCCTCCTCAAATGGGGGAAATCATTCCTCACAGTTAGGCCTGCAATACTCTGCAGTCACACCTCATTGACTACTGTTACAGCAATGGAAACCAGATCATTGCTGAGGGGGTGCCTCACTAAAGAACCTGTTCTCGACCTTCTAAATCATCACTCAGTCATGTTGCTGGTTGCACTGTTTACAAGAATGACAGCTGATTTAGGATGTTAGCAATATGTTTCTTTTTCTTTCATTTAATACAATCTTATGAAATAAGAAGTGTCAGTACAGAACATTGCTGTTTCGGGTCATGAAAAACACAAGATGCTCTTCACTGTGATAAGGTTGCAGGATGCTTGTCAAGTAAAGGTGGATGCTCTAAAACGCAAGTTAATCCTCAAAGAAAAGTTTGTAAATTTTGCTGGAAGTTAAATTTCAGTTTCAAGTTGAACAAAAACCCTGAATATACACCTAAAGCTACAATGGCATGGTTTGAGTCAAAGCCTTGCACTGGCCCAATCAAAGTACCCACCTAAATTCAATTGAAATTTTGTGAACAGATTAAAAAATTTATGTTCACTGACATTTTCCAGCTAATCTTAACGAGCCTGAGCTACATTGAGGTATAATTTATACAGTGCAACTGTCCGAAAATGCTTTGTAGACATCTGTTTTCAAGAGATTTGCACTTGTACCATTCTTTTCATAGCTGAATTACGTCCAACGTCTGACATTAATAGTTTGATATACTTCTATAGAGCTTGTGGCCTCCCTCCAGCTACAGTAGACACAATGAGACAGCTGTGGTCAATACATTCTAGTCTAAAACTCTCTGTCCTCCAGCGTGTTTACACATTGTGCCACGAAAAGTTGTTGGCAGCTGTTCAGCATTGTTTGGTGATTGGCTGGCAGCTAAGTGATGGTGACGGACTGTGATGTTGATGTATTTACCTCCCCTCTGCTGACAGGAAGCTGTTCCTACATCTTGATTGACTGGGCTTCATCTCTGCAGGCAGCATTGCTTTGTTTAACCGGGTCAAAGTGAGGAGGGTTTGCTTACTCACTCAATGAGATGTCCATGAAGATGAGAAGAAGACCTTCACTAATCTTGGCTGACATTGGCATGTTGGCAGCGCACTGTTGCACAACAGAGGATGAATATAAACTATAAGTTTTTCAGATAAATCTTAGATCTATGAATAAATTCAACGTGGAATGACTGATTCACATGTCCACAGGTGGATGTTCAGTTATGTGACTGAACACTTTTCATGATTATACTCTACGGAAACATTCATCTGGGTTTGTAATAAAGAAACTTGTCTAAATCATAGAAACTTGAAAATATTTTATTTAGAAACAAATAATGTGTAAAACCCTCTTTTCATAATAATAAAAAAGACATAATCAGCCTATAGTTATATGTTCCACCATTTAAATATTCTTTGCATGGCAACATTTTTGAACATTTTTTATTGGCTCTCCCCAATTCTCACATTTTTGTTTTGCTTTACTGGCAGCAAGCTAAAAATATAAAAATAAAGATAGAATTGCTGTGCCAGTACTGCAATAATGCAAATTTATTAACAAAGGCAAGTTGATTGGGGTTTTATTTGGTTTATGCTTGCAATCTTTTCAGTAGTTTTATTGTAAGGCAGTTAACATATGCCAACTGTTTACAGAGTGGCTCAACAGATGCTGCTTGCAGTTGATTATGTCAAAGACGGTTGACATGCTCTTCTGCAAAAGCCCTCATACCCACAGACTTCCATCCATCCATTTTCTTGACACCCTTGTCCCCCAGTGGGGTCGGGATCCACACAGACTTATAAAATGTAAGTCAAGGAGAGAAACTACAATCTGTCTTTTCATTTGAGTATAAAGTAATAATATTAATGCAAAATCACTTATCAGTTCAATCCATTTTCTTGGTAGAGTAATAGAAAACCAACAGACACAATGGTTACAACATACATGTTAGTGATTAAGTGTAAATAAATGATCAGTCTAAAGCAGTGTGATGCTCAATCAGTGAGGTAATTCATTAAATTAAAAAAAATCAGCCGTCAAACTGGTGACTTTCTTTAAAGGACCAAGGCAGCAAATGCACAAACTGGTTGTAATGCGTTCCTGTCTGAAGATCTGGGCAAAATAGATTGTTCCAGACATCATGTCTTTAAGTCTACAGTTACTTATAGCAGTTATGTTTATTTTCTGTTTTACCAAAAAGCTTTGTATGACTAAGAGTCTGTGGTCCAACCAGAATCCGGGCTTGAATTTGGCATTGAATCTGTGAAGGAAGCTCTAGATTAGGGTGATGGCAAGGAGGCCATTCCCCAAGCTGAACTGTCAAAATAACAATAGAAGAATGCAAAAAGAATTATGGCAAGGTTAATTTGGATGGATTTTATTGGTGTAATATAAATAAAGAATTTCTATTGATTCCTAAAAGTCAAAGTAACATACCATTCAAAGTCAAATTATCCTTTTTTTTCCCCAAAAAAATTGGTCCCCCTTTTATATTGTTTCATACTTTTTAAAGAGTCATGTATTTTTTTTTCCTCACTTGAGAGTGAAAACATATTTTCTGTATGTTTTGATTTGGAATAAAATGTGCAGTGTTCCCACTGCATTAGAATATATGCAAAATTATTTATTTTTAGTAATTTTGACCTTTGTTTTTCTATGAAAATATTTAACGCATATGCTTACGTTATGAAATAAACTAACAACTGACATCTCCGTCACATCTCGACACTTGAAATAATAGATGTGACTAAACCTTAAAGTGAAAAGAGAAATGTCAGACCGAGAAAAACTGAAAAATATTTTTATTTAAAAAAATAATCTATAAAATCATTAAGTATATACATTGTCAGTGAATCCCTTCCACTGAAATATAAGCTCAGACTATATTTATTTTATGTTGGACATTTATTTTCTTTAACCTGTATATGGCACAACTGTTTTCAGAAATAAAAATAAATTACATGAATATTTTTTATTTAGATTTTTTTTGACTGGGACACCTGGTGTTCCAAAACTTTGACACACCTGTGTCCAATCAAAGAGTGGAACTATTATGTAAATCATCAAATACTGAATGTAATTAAAATCCGTACATCAGCAGTATGTATACAGGGACCCAGTTCTGCAGATGAGCAAGTAAATCTTTTTTTTTTTTTTTTAGCTACAGCAAAGGTATGAGACCTGCTACAGAAAAAAATGTAGCTCTTGGCATGACAGATGGCAACATCTAAAGCTATTTGAGCACTGCAGGCGCAAATGATTAACGCATGACAGGTGTGGTATAGTTGGAAACTGAGGAACAGTTGTGGGCGGTGTCATAAAAGAAGATTAAAGCAAAACAAGAAAAATGAGGCATTTAACAAAATAAAACCCACATTTTAAAACTAGGATTAACAAAATACAACAAACCAGGATGAGACAGCAAATTTATGCTTTTAACTTTTTCTTTCACCTTTAAGATTGTCAGCGAAAGTGATTTATTTATTTATTCCCCCCACACACACACACACGCATTTACAGTTTCCTACCTTAAACGACCAAAATAAGCTAAAGCAAATCAATCCTGGTGACAACTTAATGAGAGATCCAGACGTCACAGTGTATTCCAAGAACTTGTTACCAGCTTCATATTTGCAAAACCTGAATAACATCTTACGTAACATCCGAACACGAACTATTACATTAAACTTCAGTCAAAATGGGGGGAGGTGGCATCATGTTTAACATTTACCAGTCTTTAGGAAGCCCTGCTCACGAACCAATGAGATGAACGCGCGCGCACACAAACACACACACACATCCCATTGCCTTGTCAGCTAACCCCCTCTAGTGCCGAGCATCCTGCACAGATGCGCGCAGTCCCGCAGCATCGCCTCCACTGTTGCTGCTGTTCCGCTTGCATCCCAATCATTCCTCTGTTCACCTTCCACCATCGCTCTGCAGCAGCGGACCGAGCTGGAGCCGCAGCCGGAGCTGGCAGTCAGTCCGCGGCGCCAAACACACGGTGTCTCCAGTCTGTCACGACTCTACGCGCTTTAAACTGCGTTTTAATGCCCGTTTCGAAACACTAAAGAGGGTGGAGGGTGAAGTCCGTTTAGAATCTGCAAAGTTTTTTTTTTGTTGTTGTTTTGTTTTGTTTTATTAGCGAAGTGTCTTACTTCAAATATTTTTGGGACTTTATCCAAAAGCTGTCAGTTTAGCGACGGAGCTGCGGCAGCCGCCAGGTGAAAAGGATGAGCCACCTCTTGTTCCACCGCACGGCCGCTCGCTCCACACGGGATCAATTATAAGGACCAGAACTAGTGGACCTAAACGGAGCCAGAGCGCTTCATCGCTGATCTAACGAGAAGTAAAGCCGCTGGTAAATACTGCCGCAGACATGACTTTTGGAAACAGATTCTTCGTTTCACTCTTTCTTGGAATTACGATCAGTCGCTTCAGCCGCTGCAATCAAGGTAAGACGGCGCACCACGACCCACTCAGGACCACCTGGGTTAGTTTCTGTCCTGCTGTACTTTTGGACATATGGTTCAGTTGAACAACAGCGGATGTGAAGGCGGATGTTATTTGGAAGTTGTGGATATTTTTATTATTATTTTATTTATTTATTTTTTTTATTTACCGCTAGGCAGGAAATTCTCATCATGATGCAATCGCAGCCTGACAGTGAAACAAAGTCATCACAAAAGTCCTGCAACACATACAGACATTACAAAGACTCAGCTAATGTCAATCGAATAAAATAAATTGAATAATTTGACTTTTCCTTTGCAATATTTTATATTTCATTTAAATATTGCAGTTGCTTTCGAAACTATTAAAACATTTCTGCGTCCTCGTTTTAAGCGTATTGAAATATTGGTAGTCTGCACAGAAATGCATCATGTCAAAATTTAAATATAGATGAAGAGACGATCAGAAGCCCAGAAGGTTGGATTCCCTGTAGTTATTTCATGAGGAAGTGAAAAAATTACTTAACTTTTCTTTTTTTTTTTTATTAAATGAAATAACCTTACTCAAAGATTCATTACACAGATGCATATATGGGGGGGTCTGCTAAAAGGTTAAATCATTGAGTAGGTGACCTGTGTAAGTTGCTTTTTGTGTATGAGAGCAGACTTCACTGTGTCACTTTTATTGGAGTAATATTCAATTTGTTCACAGAGCATTCATTTATGTGGATGCGAACAAACAAATATAGGAACTAATAGATTCTTAATTTACTTTTTCATAAAATATCAAAAGTGGGACCACATGTCTGTCTTTGTGTGTGTTCCTGCATATTTACCCCCCACCTTCCAGACACACACACACATACAGGCTGCTGCATCAGAACGGTTTAAAATAGTCCTATTGATTGTGTGGAGAGAGCACTGTGGGATCTGCCCCCCAGGTTATATTTTATTGTTCTCTGTGTTCAATAAGAGCGATGCTACTCCCTGTTCTCCCAGACAGCTGCTACATAACAGCCTCACTGTGTGTTTTTCTGCGCCGCAGATTGAATGATTGAACTCATGTCTGCTTTCAGCTGTAGTTTAGTCCTTCATATTGACTGGTACGAGACCTCAAGTGACACAATTGTAGTCGCTGTCCAACACAAAGGCGTGTGGCTCAGAGGAAAAGTGAAAAAGCTAAAACTCATATCAACGAACAGAGTTTCAAAACAAGAAATAATTTGAACGCAAGCGGAACTAAATTTTATGAGTCCAGCAAGTAGAATTTTAATTTGCGACATCTACGCTAATATTGTTCCTTACATTATATCCCAGTAAAGAATACTTGGAGAATATTTTAATCTTATTAATCTGGGTTCCACAGTCCAGTTTGTCTGGATAAAGACAGCTGTCATTAAGTTGAGGTTGCATGAAATGTGACTAGTTTCATTTGGAAGTTCCTAAATACAGGTCTGTTTTAAATGAGCAAGAACTACAAATGTCAAAATTATCTATGCATAAACCTGTAAATGAAAGATTGATGGATTATTTTTAGACTCATTCTTGACAAACATAACTGTAAATTAAAAGTTTTGAGATAATCTGGGTGTTCCTAACCATCCCGGCCTGCTGGGCTGCTGCTTAGTTCACTTATGCCTTGGGCCTGCTCTGATTTTTGGCCTGTGCTTTTATAAAACTTTGTTTTATAGTACCACCATATTTACAAGGACAATTTGAATAAAAATACATAATAAATTTTATTTAAGAGAAAAAAGAACCAGTTTTCCTGCTGCTGTCCAAATAAATAAAACGTATAGATTAACATATAAAATAATATTAATAAAATCTAGCTATTATGTTTATTGAAGTGAGACATGCTTACTAGGCCATGAGTATCTCACACAACATTCAAAAAAGCAGTGTAGAAAACGCCCGTTCAGCCAGCTGAACAGCTGTGTGCAGCAATAATTGGGAAAAGATTCCCACCTGGTTATTCTATGTTGGAGAAAATCCTGCTGGTCACTCTGACACCTTCTCTGGTATTTCATTAAAATGACTGTAAATCATTGTGATGCGTTATGGTTTTCTGACTTCTTTTGCAAATTTTGGGAGCAACATTCAACTTCAAAACTGAGAAAAAGCTTCTTTTTTTTGCCTTATTTTAAAAACCTCTAGAACACATGTCTTACCTGCTCTGCAGCAGTATTGACCGTGTTTTGCCTGTAGGTTGGGGACGGAGCCCAACTCCATCACACAGCAGCAGAGATCAGTGTTTTTTGATCCGTACTTTCTGACAAAGGCAAGTTGAACTACAGAGATTGGGGATTTCACTGGCAAAATGGTCACAGTGTTGGCTGCTGGAAGAACAATAAAAACCAATCACTTTTTGCTTCTTGCTCGTGTGCAACAAATCCGTCACCTGAACCCAGCAGGGACTGCAGACAGTTATTAACAAAGCTCTACTCACTCAAGGCTGAACAAGCCTATGCGCTGCCCACTAACAGATCTCCTCTTCACATCGGTGTTTACCAGTTTGTCATCTTGCTAAGTCAGTGGTAACAGTGATTGCTGCAATCTTGTGTCTGTTTTGCCAAATTATTTGTTATTTTTAATAACTTGAGCTAAATTTGGAGATGACGTTTAGACACAAACTTCCACCATAGTTTGTTTGCTTGTTTTAAGAGCTTTGCACATCTGGTTCCTCCTCAAGTAAGTTCTCTGCATGAGAACGAATGTTTGAATGAATTAAAAAACAATAAGTAAATGCCGTTTGCAATTACATACTTGCTGTTCTTCAAATATGCATTGATCTAGCTGGGAAAGCAACACACAAATAATTATTCACCTCTCTGCATTGATTTATGCGGATGGCTGATTAAAGCTTTTGCTCTTACAAAGCCCAGTCTAGCTGAGTACAGCTATAACCATCACTACACGAAGGAGATATTCACAATTAGCATGGAGTCAAAGAAAATCAATCAACCCACAAATCCACATCAGACTGAAAGTGTTAACTCTGCAACTTTGTGGATATGCAGGTTTATATACTTGTACGGTCCGTATCAGCAAGTACCCGCTTCCTGTCACTAAATTGAAGAAAAATTATTAATGATTCCACTGCTCCCCTAATTTATTTTTACTTTGTAGAAATCAGTTACAGCAAAATCTGCTACTTTCTGTCATAACATCTAGTTTAATAAACAGCGGTAGAATAACGCTGAGTCTCATGGAACAGTAAACGCATTTTGAAGGGTTGTTTATTTTCTTGCAAAACTTTGCTTTTGTCGCTGGCGTTTTATTTTTATTGATTTGAACTTGGAGGAACATAGTGGTGCTGTGGTCAGCTTTGCAAAAGTAGCCATTTATTATGTTGCTGGTCAGCTGGGGGGCTGCCTTTGTAAAGTTTGTGTGCTCATGCTGTTTTATTTTCTGCTTTAGCTGCTGCTTCTTACTCCAGAAGAACAGAATGTGGTTGAATATTCTTTTTTTTTTTTTTTTTTACCTTTTTATGAAGAAAGTTTTGTGTGGAATGAGCATGATCGTAATTCTGTAAAATGTAGGAAACAAAAGAACATTGTTCACTCTCTTTTGTTTTTCTTGGAGCTAGATGGAGATTGTGACAGTACACCTCCACAATTCTTTAGCGGAACTTTTAAAGCAGCAATTGCTTCTTTTGTAACTGTTTGTCTCTGTTTTATCTTATAGAATGCAATATTTTAAAATAATTGCATTTTCTGCTTTTCTCTCACCATATCCCCTTAAACTTTCCAACAAATTGAATAAATTCTGCTTGATAAAAGGTTATTCTAAAAGGTCTTTTTCGCCAGACTTCTGCCTTTCAGGTTAATTTTCTAAACTGATTATATTCTATTCAAGGTTGTCTGGCTTTTTGTGTTACTCCTTAAAGACACACAAAAAAAAATCATTTTTTTAAACAAATCTTTCTTTATTCATCGCTGACTTGTCTGCTGTCCTCGACCTTTTATTATTATTGATAAAATAAGTTTAGTTTTTCCACTTGTGATGTGATATGTAGCACTTGTGATGTAGCACTGTTGCATTGCAGGAAGAGGGTTCTGGGTTCAGATTGGTCTCTAAATTGTCCGGAGGTATGAGTGTGCATGCATGGTCCCGCCTCTCAGCCAATGACATTTCAAGAAAAACATCTGCCCACGCTTAAAAAAAATTGACTGGTATTTTAGGAGACACATTTCAAAGGGGGGGACGGTAGATCTTCCCCACTCAGCTCCACCAGCAATATTTCCGGTAGCAGCAATTAGCAAACTCCTGCTGCAACTGTACATCTGCTGAGCTCATCATAAAAGCTACTCAGTCCAATGCTACCAAGCACGATTGATAACGGCATAATGGACTAGCCTTTTTGTGATGACGTGCTGAAGGTGGAGTGTTGGAAAGAGCATGCATTTCTTAAAGCGACAGAGGCCAATTTAAAGGGATAAAATTGCAAATTTAAATGTCTTTTAAGTTATGTGTGATGCATAGGTATTTATTAAAACTGAAGGGAATATAGTTACCCTATTGTGCAGTAAAATGTCATTTATGTATCTGGAGAATACATAATATCTCCCCTTTAATACGTGTTTAGTGTTAATCTTAGCCACACGTGTCTTTGAGGGCTGGCGTCCTGCAACTTTTAGACGTGTCTCTCTGTCAACACACCTGAGACACATGATTTGGTTTTTGCCATGACTCTGTTGAACATAATTGCATGAGAAGGGAATTCAGTCCTTTGATTCAGGTGTATAAAACATGGACACCTCAAACAGCTGCATGACAGCAGCCCTTCAGGTTGGAGTGTGTCTTTATATTTATGATGTAAAGCAGTTTGAACTGTCTTGTTACTGAAATTTGCTTTACAAATAAACTTGATTGATTGGTTAGAGTGTTATTTTTCTGTTGGAAGAAAAATAATACTAGATTTTATGCTACGTCTTACTTTCATATCTTTTCCATTTTCTTATTGTTTTTCTTGTGGGACTAAACTATATTTATTTTATCCATTTTCCTGTTAACTCAAAATAGTTTTTCTGTCCTCGCTGAAAAAAAGTGACTCCACAGCATAATGCTGCCCCCACCATGTTTTACTTTGGGGATAGTGTGTTCGTCTTCATATTAAGTATTAGTTTTTCCACCACAAATAACATTTTGCATGCAGGGAATAGTTACTGCTCTGAGGAGAGCATCTCCTTTCACTTGTTTTGTGCGCTGCACATGGCTTGTGTCAAACTGCATACAGGATGTTTTCTGTCTTTCTTCCACAATGATTCCCTTGCTGCTGCTTTACTTTACTTTATTTTATTTTATTTTTTATTTTTATTTTTGAAAGGTCAGGATTGGGGAATGAACTAATGGTTATTCTGCTGACCAATTCTCCAACCTGAGTCTTGGATATCTGCAGTTTTCCCACAAGCATCTTTTCTGCTGCTCTCATTATTGATTAAGTGGATGGTATTGATAGGTTTACTGTTATGCCTAAATCTTTTTGGATATTATTTGGACCAGGCAATGCTTCAACATCCTCGTTAAACCTCTCTACAACCTTCTGCCTTACCTGTGCTCTGTTCCTTGGTTCTCGTGGTGCTGTTTGTTCACAAATGTTTTCCCAAAAACCTCAAGCCTTTAACAGAGCAGCTGCATGTGCTGAGATTTAGTTGCACACAAGTGGTGTCTACGTCCCGATCAGGCAACTGCTGGTTAAACTTGATTTTATGTAAGGGTACAGGGAAAGACAAGAGGAATACATATACACGCGATATATGTATTAGCTATATTCAATTAGTGATGTTAATTATTTTAGTTGTAAAAGCATCTTTTTTATCTCTGTATTTAAATACTGGTTTCAGAAGCATTTGCAGAAATATATGCACTACCAAACCAGGTGCATGTGCAGTTCTCAGATCGCTGGAAAGAAGTCCAGCAATCTCTTTATACGCATTGATAATTCACTCTGGTACGTCTTCAAAATTAAAGGCTTCTTCTTCCAAGATGAAAGGAAATTTTTCTGACACACTATAAGATCTGCCCACTTCAATTTATCACCATAATCTCCCCTTTAAAATGCTAATTTAGGAAATAATTACAAATTCAATGCTAGACAGAATGACAAACAACCTCAGCAGTTCATGCCTTCTTTCCACAACTAATGCTATGATTGCTATCGGGTGATAACATCGGTGGTCGACATTATTGTCACATATGGTGACTGGACACTAAATGATGATCAACAGTGGTCAAGCATTTAACTATTGACTTCTTACCCATGAGTCCCCTTTGCATGTTTTGTTTAAATGCACCTCATTATGAAATCAGCCACATTAAATGGTTTCCTTTTCTTTGTCCTTTATTACGTTGTTGGATGCGTCTTTTGTTGTGGTTTTGTTTTATCACAGTGATCAGAGACAGAGTGTGTTGAAAATTCTGTCATGCCTGTCAGACTCCCTCTGTTATGGATAGTTTTCAATTTCACAGCATATCATTTTTTCATCTGTTGAGAGCCCAATGCTTTGTTTACACCGCTAAATGACCATGTGCAATCCACAGTGAAACACTTGCCAGAATCAATTTTCACAAGTGTCTGTTCATCAAATGTTGCTGTTTGTCTTTTAACATGGCATGCCTTGTGCTGCTCAACGGAATGAGAACAAAAAGTTGATGTTATCAGCTGTAAATGTGGGTTACAATCATTTTTGAGTAATATATATTGAAGTGCAGTATAAGTGTGATATTTAAAAAAATAAAAAGAAAGGCCCTTGTTGAGGCTTCTATTCCATTTAGAAAGGAAGTGATGTACACATCTGTCGATGGCGTTCACTACCGATTCCTGAACACTGAAATACTGCTCCAGTTCAAATTTACATGGAGTAAGACTTTGATGAGCCTCATTTGCAGGAGCAGTACAGCTATTTTGGGGTGTTTGTGTGGCCTGTGAGGGGTGTGGACCGGACAGGAGATGTCATCATTCTGCTTGGGCTTCATATATTTATGGGCTGGCCAGCACACATTCTATTTATATCCAACTAGAGGAAGGCCCAGGGGACCTGCAGCTCCAGGCAGGGTCTTATGGGTGCCTTGCCCAAAGATAACTCTTATGTAGTGGGAGAATGGATGGATGGATATTTACATGCAGGCAGTTTTAGGCTACACTGGCAATGTTCACAGGACCCAAATATATACACCACCAAACCAGGTGCACGTTCATAAAGACGAGTGCTTATGCAGAGACTCAGACTAACTTTTTTTTTTTTTTCTTTTTAGAAAAGTTTGTACTTTGTCATGTTGGTCCTCCAGCAATGAAAATTGGTGTCACCTTTTAAAAAGA
Source organism: Poecilia reticulata (assembly GCF_904066995.2). Lineage (NCBI taxonomy): Eukaryota > Metazoa > Chordata > Actinopteri > Cyprinodontiformes > Poeciliidae > Poecilia > Poecilia reticulata. Next base: position 36,130,831 of record NC_088831.1, read on the forward strand.
ATACTCCATCTTACTGAGCAGCTTACAATGCAGGAATTCACACCAATAATATGCATCAGGAGGATGTTGACATATCCCAAGCACAGCATGGCTGACTGAATATTGACCCAATCTGCCAAGCAAGACTTTATTTCACTGGTATTTAGCAGAGGATCTTGCAGCTTAACTCAACATGACATTTTAAGGAAGATAACCATACTGACTAAATTGAAGGCGGAAAATGATTTGACCTTTATGAAAGGTTTGTGGAGATGTTCCTCCATAACTTAATGGTCTTAAATAAATTAATTGTTTCAGGGTGGGACGAAAATGATGATGTGCAAGATCAAATTCTATAGAACCCATAAAGGGGGTAAGACTGAATCATAGACTAGTAAATGTCTATCCTTCTCGTAAGCTATCATGTGCGTTCCTAAAATTTAAAAGAAAATGTTCACATTCGTCCACTTTCAAATCAAAAATTAAATGGAGCAATCTCACCAAAATTGCTACACAACAAAGGTGACTCACAATTATTCCTTCGAACTTGTAAAAAATAATGAAAAATAAAAAGTTAAATCTTGACATGTATCTCAAAATGTAATTATCTGTACAGCTACTGTTAATAGCAATTAATTGTACTGCAATTAATTTCTGTGACCTATAGTTTCAAAAACTAAGGCAAATACTAAGCCAGGAGTGTCCAAAGTTGGTCCTGGAGGTCCGGCATCCTGCATGTTTTAGTAGTAACAACCTCCTCATCAAGTCGGTGTTCTCTTTCGGCCTCTAATGAGCCATCATTTGATGCAGGTGTGCTAAACCAGGGAGAGAACTAAAACATGCAGGATGCCCCTGGACTAAGCAAATAATTATTGCAGTGAGTTTGCTAATGACTTTGCTTTAATTCTGGCATGCACTTCAATAATGAAGTTCCTTTTTGAAAAAGAGTAATATCCTGTCAGTGTGACGGGCAGTCAGTAATGTGGAAAGTTCAAAAAGTAACACCCATTCATTAATGTTTAGATCAGGCTCAAAATCTAGTAATTAATACAAGATATTGGCATAAAGATCTCGGTGGTCAATGCTGTTTCCTTGCACTTCTGCAGTGGGGTGTTATAAACCATGCTGGTTATGATTTTAATTAAAATACTTTTCTGCAGATTAGTTTTTCGTGACAGTTATTCATTGTGATTATGAGTAATGTGAAAGCAATCCACGTCACTGAGTAGATCACCTCTGGTAGTTTGCATAAACTTCTGTTGCTCTCATAAAAAGCCACTACTTGGGTCTATATACTCAAATTACCACAGGAAGCTCAATGTCTTTCTATTGCAGCTTTCCAGCTCCAAATCAGAAGTTATCTCTGTCCTTTCAGGTCACAGCAGCCTACAGTCACTTCTTTCTTTGGTGAAGTTTACTTTATAAGCAGAAGTAATCTTATTCTGGTGTGTAACATGGCTTATTATAAGAAACTTGGTCCTTTTCCAAAAACTGAGCTGGTTACCTGCCCGCAGTAGTCTAATGGTACCCATTACCAGCACTGGCAGGGTCAACTGGTCCTGCAGTCTGCCAGTGATGCAGCCAGGGCACAGACCTGTCATCAGCTGGGGAGGAAGAGACACAGAGATGCTGGAACAACCAGCCGACAGAGGAAATATTAAACTTGCATTACAGAGAGGCTGTGGCTGGAGGATAAAACGATCAGCATGAAGTCTGTTCTTTCTACGCTGGACAGGACAGTCAATCAATAGAATAATCTGTTGCAATTTCATATAGATCAATGTCCATTTTCTCCACCTAATCTCATACAGCTCTAACACAGCATGAGTCATTAAAAGCTCTCAGTTGCTGTTCCAGAGAAATCGTTCAGTTTCTGGTTAAATCTGTGCTATATAAATATCCTCTGTTGCTCAGGATTTAGTTGTTTTTTTTTATTATGCCTGTGTATGAAGACTAAATGTAAAAAAATAAATAAAATCAACCAAACATTAACTTGTTGACAAAAGTTCTAAAATGTAATTTAACTGTTCAATAATCAAGAACATGAAAACTGTATTGCAATTAATTATTCATACTATCTATGACTGGTTTTAAATAGTAAATTCCTGTTTGGGATTACTTTGATCTTGTTTTTTATCAACCCTCTGAAGGTCTCTCAACATCTGTCATATGTCAACGTTTGTTCTTTTTGGCCTGTGATTGGATCCCTTTTTCTGCTCTGTGTTTTCTGCATGACGATGTTTATATATATAATATTTTGTAATATATTGAAAACTTAGGAGAGCATATTTATATATCCCTATAAAACCTGTTTATAATCTCAGTTTTTCAGTTCCCATAATCTATTCCCATCAGTTAAAATGGCCTATTAATATGCTAATGCATTCTTGGACACAGCAGGGGTTCCTACTCCATTATGCAGTTTGTCTTTTCTCCATCCTGCATATGTCAAGTTTTTGGGTTGAAGAACAGTGAGAACATTCAAAATATTGTCCAGGAAAATGGCTTTTATATCTGAATATCTTCTTTATAGACAATCAATCTGTGTGATTTTTTTTATATCTAACATAAAATAATATACACAGACCATTTCATGCTTACATGTAGCACACACCACGGGAGTTTGGACAAGTAAACTTCTAAACATTTATTTTATGAGCCTTTGTATTGAGCCAAGCTGATTAAAGATGGGCAGAAAGATGGACATTTAATATGTTACATTTAACATTTATTTTATACATGCTGGCATTAAAAATAATTAGTTTGTTTTGATGGATTAGGGTTTGTTTTAGAAATGCCTTAGGCTAAGATTGCTACATAATTTTCAAGACTTCCATTACCACTCAAATAGACTATGTTAGGATAATTTGGAGTAAAAGCAAACACAAATTCTGGCCAAAAAGGGCCTTTAATGCTTCACCTCAGGTATTGGATCTGTATTAGGATGTTTCCTCACACTCTATGTATGGGAGGATTCTGTATCATAACCATCGGTTTTAACCTTTTTGTGGAGAGGGAAACATCAGTAGGACTTGACTTTATGAACAGCATGAAACAATGCATGTCGGGGCTTCTTTGGGCAGTGTTGTGCATCATGTGTTGATAATGCAGTGTGAATAATGCAGTGTTGTGCATCATGATCATCATCATGCTCTGAAACTTTAAGGTTTTCTTGTTTATTTTGCTGTGACTGTTGTATAACTGTATTGTAAAGCCCATGTTTCTCTGATTGTTCCTTTGCCCTCCCTCACATATCTAAATAGATTTACTTTTTATGCTAAATGTTATACAAATGTTACATTTGTTCTGCAACCTGTAAATATTCCTTTGGTCAAGTAAACTTGTAAACATTAATTTTATGAACCATTTGCATACACTTCAAAAGTGCATACATTTTGAAGTGTATGCACTTCGCCACAGTTAAGACCAGGCCACACAAAATGGGTCAAGCCATATCGGCTGCTACGAAGCTCCTCAACACTAAAGCTAGGACTCTGATATACTGCCATTATAATTATGAACCACATAAATCTCACAACAGAAGCTTTGTGCATGCTCAAACTAGCGATGCTGCTATAATGCAAAATGAATAGCGAACAGAGTCCTTGATGCACCAGAGAAGATCTCTCCAAGTCCCTGCAGAAACCAACACTACTGCTTTTTTTTTATTTTTTGCAAATGATTCTCTGGTCAGCCACACAACTACTTTCTGTTATCAATGAAGATGCACAAAGTTTTATTGTTGCCACCCAAGAGAGTAGGTCGTTGAACAATCTGTCACGGGTGCAATCAGAGGTGATCACTGATTTCTAAGAGAAAATGTTCCATTTTCCTTTGACACAAATGGAACCATTTTTGTACAGAAACAAGCTTCTTGAGCTTATTTGCTCTTATAAAGTAATTCATTCACAGTAATAATGCTTATGGAGATTTCTTTGGAAATGCCATCACTAACAATCATGTGTATTAGTATAACTAGCCTCAGAGGTCTACTTAAAAAGCTGCAAGTGGACATTCATGACAAACTGACACATACAATCAGGTCATTTTCAAGAAGAAAATACTCATTGATTTGTTCAGGAAAAAAGTGTTAACATTGTTATTTACACAAGATCAATAGTATTTTCCTTTAAAAGCAATCAAGCCTGGCCTGAAAACGTATTGTTTCTCAATGCCTACCTCATGATGCCTTACTCCTACATATAATTAGGACATCCTGTAGGTGTATTGTCACATATAGCGTGTACTTTGCTTGTTTGACAAGGTGAATAGATGGGCCTCATATAATATTTATACATTTCTGAAAATATGTTGCAGTTTTAGTCTCCTGGTTATTCCCTAATGTTGCCACAAGTGAGGGCAAAAAACATTTCTATCAGTTCACTGGGTATGTTGGCATCTAACCGAGAGTAAATTCAAGAAGTCATGTCTACTTCTTTTCACTGTAAATGACTTATTTTGAGGAGAAATGCTTTCCTCTTGAATTATTAAAATCTACTGTCCTTGGGAGTCGGAAAAAAAAGCATAGACAGGTTGGTGATATTTTCCACACCAGAACTGCATTGTCTTTTTTTAAGCTATCCTAGAAAATTTAACTTCAGCCAGAAATGGCATAATGCTTTTGCAAAAAAAAATTGGATGATAAATAGCATCTTTCTTTTCCATACCCATATTACAAACCAAACAAACATGACACTTAACTGTCTTGTGAATTGAACACTGATTATCACTTGACCTTTTGCACCTGTTTGGGAGATGGAGTATATTAGATACCAAGGGAACATTTTTTTCAAGGGCCGTCTGGTGATGCCAGACAACTGAGTCAGAGATTTTCCTCTCCTGCTGTTTTTGTGGGTTGCTCCCAGTCTGCAGGGGTCTGTAAATATCAAACAGGTTCTTAGGAAGATAGGAAGTCAAGGTTAGAGGTCTATTTCACCAGATGCTGGTTCTGATGGAAATGTGTCCAAATCCACAGTGCTTCACATTTTTTTGCATATGCAACTGGACAGCCACATAACGAGCAAAGTGCCTATATATGCACATTTTTATATTTTCAGTTCAGTCTATAATGCTTCTAAAAACAGCCCGAGCGCTTAAAATAAAACAAAAAACAGCCATTTTTTGACAATAAGTTGATGTTTTTTGGTGTCTGGAAGATGAGCCGTTTCAAGAACCTGCTGATTGTTGAGAAACATTGCGCCATTACTTCGTAATCCCAGCAAAGCAGAGCCTGTCACCTAGCAACCCAAGTGGAGCTCCTGCATCTTTGGTCAGCTGGTTTTTACCACTGGGTGCACTGTACAATGGCTGCTGGAAAAGACAAGTGTTTGGTTGTTGTCTTACTATTCAGAAGCCACTTGATGCATTCTTGTTGGTTGTACAGGAGAATCCATTTCTGCTTTTCAAAGATGTATAATTGCACATCCAGTTTGCAGCCATTTTCACGTGCGAGTGTAAACATTGAGCTGTGGCTTGTGGTCAACTGCAGATTATTTTGACTGAGGTCACAACAGGCCCTAAAATATCTCGTTCTGAGAGGAGCACAAAGTAGGATCCTTTCAAAATGGTCAGATTAGAAACTCCTTACCTAAGAGTGATTTTGTGAGGAGGAAAAAAAGTAATGAACATGTTTTTCATAGACCGATCCCAACCTTTTCAAGGAAACATAATAGTCCACCTTTAAAGGATCCCCTCCTAACCTTTTGGTGCCTGACACCACAGCATACCTTCAGGGGTGGACTGTAGTGAAATCCATGCCTTGATAGGTCAGTGCAGTCTTGGCCACAAAATAAGAGCCAACAGTTGATTTGGCAGGTGGTCATAATGTTATGCCTCAGCAATACATAGGATTCTAACTGTAAACATTAGCATAATGAGATGCACAGTACGGCACAACGGGGCTAATACAGATGCATCTAAATTATTTTATCCCACCAACAGACAGTGGAAGGCAGAGGTGGGAATAGATTTCTGACAGCAATCTGATTTCAGTCACACATGACAAATATTGCTGCTCCCAGTGTAAGTGCTGCCAGTCTTCTTTATATTGATCCAAAAATCTAATTTTTGTCAATATAAAAATGTCAACATTAACACATTCATGACTGCCATTTCAATTTCACTGCACATAGATGTCTTTTTCTGGGCTGTCAGATTGCTTACCATGTTGTCTTTCTCTGTTTGTTTTCTGTTTCAGTGGTGTTGCTGGATACAACGTCTGTGCTTGGAGAGCTGGGATGGAAGACGTATCCAATAAATGGGGTAAGAACAGCGCCTCTGTTTGCTTTTGGTCTTACTGTACAGTTTGCCTAGTTCAAAACATTGCCACTGCAACTTTAATGAGGTCAATTATAGTGATGTGAACTGTCTTAGTGGCCTCTTTCATTTATTCCTTCCTCTTGCATCAGGGTCTTCTTTTCACATGGGGAAACGCTGTAATTCAGTGGTAGATAATGAATCGGTGTCCCTTAGGAAGTTTCCTATTTGTTGTTCCTCACCTATGAAGGTCTGTCATTGGCCTCAATTTATCTCCAAGTGTTCTTTTCAGTCTTTAAATGTTGCCTATTAATAGATCACTATTTAAAATACTTTGGAAATGTTGTGTTATTAAACATTTGAAATCAATTATAATAAAACAAATGTCTCACCATCATTTCTCATTTTATCATCATTTAAAAAGACAATTTAGTGGGAAAGTATGCTCTTCAATCTTGCTTTGAATGTATCATTATCTATTTTTTCTCGGTTAGCTCTAACCTCCCAACATAATTCCCTTTATAGCTTTAAAAATAAGTGCCTCTGGCTCCCAAGGACAATATGCTATTGCCAGCTGATGGGAAGTATTGCCACTGATTGGAAGCTGCAAAGCAGATGCCAGCTTTAGCATTTCTGGTGGTTTGCCAGTCAGTGTTCTCCAAGTGCGTGCAAATGATTTGTATCTTGGCCGTCACTGTTTCCTTGCCTTACCAATGACCTAAAATACATACAAAAGATTTATGTTGGTGGGCATGTCTTTAAGACTTGTATAACCAAGAGTTGTCAGCCAACACCTCTTTATTAGACAACTCAACAGGGTAACAAAAAACATCTTCCTTTCTTACTTCATAGATAAAAAGGGTGTCAAGTTTAAAGGAGATACATTTATACCCAAGGCCCATCGTCTTTCAATTCATTAGGGAACGTCACTTGTTGGCACAGTGTGGTGGGCTTGACTTTAACGGAAAATATGTTAATGTCCCAAGATCCCTTCCATTTCACCTCTAACAATGAGTCATTTTTAGGTAAGCATAGGATGATCTGTTGTTTTCCATATTTACATAAATTATCGCTCAGAAAATGAGCAGCGCTCAAAATGTTGGTTGATACCTTGATGAGGGAACAACTTATTGTGTATTTAAAAACTTTTCTTCATCTTCCCTCTTTATAAGTTGACAAACCAGTGGTTTACCTTCGGTCGGGACCGTCTTTGTTGAAATGACCCAGTAACGGCATGATTACAGGTGCATGCATGTAGGCGAGGAAATGGTACGTCTTTGCAGAGTCAAGAAATAAGGTTAACCTTTTGAACAAATTACACAATATTACACAAGGCACAAACACTTTCACTAAAACATTCTCCGTTTTCTCAGTATACGCGAGTTCAATAGACAATATATCAAGGACTCTTATTTTGAAGTAACAAAGGAAGGGGTCTTTTCAAATAGTAGCTTTTTGAGGGCTCAAGAAACTGCATCAGCTTAGCGACTTCTGTGGATCTATGGTAATGACGGTGCGTATGGTTATTACATGTTAAGACTCTGTTTGACATTTCTGAAACATTTTCTCCAAAATAAATAATTTTTACTATTATCCAAGTTATTGCTGAAATCTGATTCTGTCTCGTGTTTTATGTATTGGCAGACTTTTAATAAAAAGCCAAGATTTATAGGGTCAATTTTGTAACTAAATAAAAACTAATTCATATACTCATTCTAATCTAGAAGTATTTAATTAACTTTTTTTTTCCTGAATATTAATTTAAAATAAAGGGAACATTTAAATAAATTGCAAATTGAATATACTGGGAGTGGAGGAAAGGGACTATAAACTCAATTATTTTTTGTCTTTGGGTTTAGACCTGAAATGATCATATGCTGAGGTGATCTCCACCTTTCTGCCCTAGAACGTTCTGTGTTTCTGCATCCCTTTCCTCATGGCCCTCAGTGGCCCATATCAGGGTTATAGATGTGATTACATCATGTAGGTCATGGTGACAGCCGCCCACAGCGGCAAGGAAAGGAGAGAGAAAGAGGCAACTGCCTCCATGATTAAGCTGTCAGTCGTCTCCTCTCCTCACTCATCCTCAATCCTCCAACTTACTATTAATATTTAAGCCATCGAGGTGAGAGGGCCTGGGGGAAGGTGTGCAGATCCGGAGTGGTAAAATAGTTCAAAATCCCCATCACTAACTGGGAGCCAGTAGGAGTAAGTCAATCTCCAACATATTAGACACAGCCCCGGTATCAGTCCAATACAGCAGCCTACCTATCTGACACATACAGTTGTTGTAGTTTTGGAAACGCGCTGCTGTCAGTCTGTCCTGCCTAGAGCACATTTTTAAAGGATTTCATAAGCAGTAACTTCTTTATTATGATGTCCTGATGATGGCTGTGAGAAATTATAGATGGTCATATAATGTCAAATTCAAGGTGAAGTGAAGGTGTGTAGCTGCGGAAGAGTTTGATCAAATAACAGTAACTTTTTACAGCAGAAGTGTAGAATTGGCAGTGATGAACTGGCATTGAGTTTCCTGCAAAAGTATCAATACCACGTAAACTTCTTCAAAGTTTGTCAGGTTGCGCGTACAAATTTCCGGTGGAATGTAATCTGATAGACCAGCACAGAGCAGTGGATGATTGTGAAGCTGAAAATAAAAACGGTGCATAGTTTCTCGAAAAAAATGTGAAATATGTGGCGTTCGGCCTCCCGTATTATATGCTTTGTAGAAATCTGGAAAGTTGTAAGTCTGAAGAAATACTTCGAGTTTCTGTGTCTGGACTTTGAATAGACCATTCTAGGACTCTCTAATGTTTTGTAAAACGCTATTCTACCTTTCCTGAACTAAAACATTCAACGCGATCATATCACCATCTTTCACAATGGGTATAGTGTGTTCAGTGTGATAAATAATGTTTTCCACCATGCTGAATTTTATTTGTAGGCCATTGTTTAATTTTGGTCTCATATGGCCAGAGCATCTTCTTTCATGTGTTTAGATGAAGTTCAATTTTCTGATTTGATGTGTTTTGATTGAAAAAAGTATATATTTATATCCATAGTCACGGTATGAGCACAGGGTAAGAGGGTAAAGCAATTAAACTAAAAACATAATGCAATGTTCAACCATGACAATTGCTTGTGTGATCTTGTGATGGGCCAGTGACCTATACACACCTCTTGCTTATTGGTAGCTGGCATGTTCTATCAAAACCTGTGAGTCTGAACTGGTTAAACAAGGTGTATAAAAGAAAAGCAAAACAAAAAGAAACTGCATGTTAGCCTTTTCTTTTGCTGCTTCTCTTTGGTGCCAGTTTTGCAAGAAGTTGTGGATAAGATAGTTTTGAAAAAAGTTTATTAGCAATTCTGAATTGTAAATTCCTGACTTCAGGCATACTTGTGTGCAATTATCACACTTTTCTCAGAAAACTTTTAATTAAAGTGAAAATTGCACTGGAAAGTCTGAAATACTTCAGTTAATTATTGTGATTGGTGTCCCACCATCCGCACATCGTGTGTTTCTGTAGCTCCACATCTTAGACATCAGAACCAAACTGAAAAGCCGCCAGCAGATGTTTACTCACTGCAAACAAAATCAAACATTTTTGCCATGGCTGTATTTTGTGCCAAGGTGCCCTTTTTCTGCCTTATTCCTGCCTTGCTTAGATAGTAAATAGATCTGTTTCAACTATCCGCAAGGGAAACCAACCAAAGTGGCTCACTTGTTAATGACGTGAATGCGAGCATTTCCTCTGAGTTGGTAAACACATTCAACCTCAAAGGCTCCAGCCATTAAATCTGTGCATACTGAACGAAAATCTCACTCAAGGCTATTGAAATCTTTTCTAGCAGAACTTGATAAATGTGGAGTGGAGAAGACAAAGGGCGTGCTGATTTATTATTGGCTAATGTGTTGGGAGATTTTTATGTGGGAAAGATATGTTTTTTATAATGTTTTGTGCTACCAGTTTCGTAAATAGTTATGAAGCACAAGGTATCAGGGGTGGACAAAAGACAAAAAGGATGAGAATAGGAAGAAGGCTGCTTTGGTATATGCATGCAGCCACAATAAGCTTCAGTCAGTGGGCAAATACAGTGCTGAAATATGCATGAGTCCTTTTCCCAGTGGTGAGTGGTGGTGTGGGAAGGGGAGTGAAGCAGTGAATGGAGCAGCTTATTTATTAAATTACATAAAAAGGCTTTAAGGGATTAGGAATGCCTAATGTTGCCTTTTGTTTTCACTAATGCACGCTGAGAAAAACAGGTTGGAGCCCAGAAAAAGGGTTGTCCATCATGAAAGCAGGGGGTAATCCTATTTTCATTTATTGTTTGAGATTTCAAGCAGTGGATAAATTCATCCCCCACAAAAAAAAATACCCAAAGGCCACTTTGCAACAAGGAAAAATGTCTCATGATTATGTGTGAAGAATATGCATCCTGTATTGCATTGTGGAGCAGTGTATAAAGCGCTGTCACACAGCTTTCTAGATTGCAAATGTATAAATTTATAACATTCTGCATGTTGGAAAAACAAGCAGATTATATGGAACATCAACTGTGTCATGTTTTTAAAGCTTCTGTGTAACTTTCAAAGTGCTCCCTGTTGGAATAGTGCATATGGATTAGGATGTGCAGCCAAATGAGTCGTGCATTTGTCTACAAATGTCAGAGTAAAGTATTCAAATTATCATACAATTATCATCTAATCATTTAATCATCTCGTAAGTCAAGGCATCTGTTATTGTTTTAAACATCCAGCATCCTGAAAGTCCTTAATTGAACTTTGTAGCTTGTTAAAGAATTGTTGAAAAATCTCATATTGGTTATTTTATGCTAAATTAATTTCAAGGACATTCCCGAGTCCTGTGTATTTACAGGTTGCAATTTGCATTGTTTTTAAGTAGATTTTAAACCAACACTTACCCTCCACACAAACAATGCTATGTAAAGAAGACTTTCATAATGTCTGGTTTACGTTTGCTAGAACACTGCTCAGTATAGTAGACTCAACATTTTTGGAAAAACTCGGAGATAGTTGTCTTTCTGGGTATATTTGAATGTCCTTACGCAGTAAGGATATCTTTATGTGACTGTCACACAGGGTGCGAAGCAAGATTTAAAGTGCATTTATTCCAAATCTGCCACCACTGGAGACATCAGCCCTCTTCTGATAAAAGTGGCGTGAAAAGTTTCTAACACGCAGACACACACACACACACACACACACACACACACACACACACACACACAAATTCAAACTGTTTTGTTCAACTGGGACTATTGATGGAGCTAAATGCCGGAGCAATCAAAGTTCGGACCTAAATTCAACTTGATTTGTGTGGCAAGATTTGAAAATTGCTTTGTACAAACTCTCTCCCTCCACTCTCACTGAAAAGCTATTTTACCAATAACAGGTCAAACTTTTCAGCTCTAGATGTGCAAAACTGGTAGAGACAACCAACGCAATTACACATCACAATTTTCAGATTAACACTGGATATTTTTTCCACTACGTCAGAATTATAGTATGTGTCACTCTGTTGATCTATCACAAATTAAGTCCTTATAAAATACACAAGTTTTTAGTTTTAAAGTGACAAAATGCAAAGAGGTCAAATGAGTATAAATACTTTTAAAAAGGAATGTATACAAAAAATAACTAAATGGAACTTGTAGAAAAGAATCTGCCTTTAAAACACTTTGAATGGTTGCAGATGTTTAGAACACAAACTCAGACACAATATCTTGTGAAAATTCAGTAACTGCTGGTCTAAAAAGCAAAATAATAGAAATTAATTTATCATCGTTCGAAACTACAATGCTTTTTATTCGCCTCAGACGTCTGATCTGTTGTTTTCCGAATACCTTGCGGTTTTTCTTTTTTCTCAATCAGGAAGTTTTTACAGTCCTTGTTTTCCACTTTACTTTGATAAGAAAAGACAAAGGCAAAGCTTTACCAATCTTGCAATGGATTATTCACCCTGGAATATATTAAACTAATCTGTATTTTGTGTGAAAGCTTTTTTTATATACTATAGCTGGGCATTGAAAAAAAAAATTTGCAGTTGCAAACAGAGAACATGAGAAATGGATCTGAAGAGAAAAAGATGAATAGAGACAAAATACAATGGAAACGAAAATTGAGACATCCAAAACATCGTCTTAAACATTCCTGCAGGCTTCAAACACCATCTGAAGCCTCTGTACTTTCCCTTAGTCCTAATCCTTAATCTTTTTATTACGATATTTAACCACAGTAATTGATTGCGGCTGCTTGACCTAAGGCTTATCTCAAAGCACTTCCTCCCTCCCTAATACTATTAGCCTTGAGAGTGAGACTGAACAACAGGGAGGAGAGGAGGGAAGAAAATCTGTATGTCAATGTCCTTCATAGCTCAGATAAACTTCTTTAATGTCTGCTGTCGAGTGGTGGCCAGCAGCTTTGTGAGAGAGAGTGAGAGAGGGAGATAAAAAAAAAAGGGGGAGAATAATCCGGAATCATTCCACCTCTCCCCATGGAGGCTCTAATATAAAAAAGGTATGATGATTTAGCACACCAGTGTTCATCTCAGGGACCTCTGCCATAACCAGGCTTAAGCAGTGCTGGGGGATCCCTTAATTGGCTTGTTTCTTGTCAGGGACACGCTGAGGCCAAAATCTAATGCGCTCCACTCGGCATCTTGCTGACAGCAGAACATATCCTGACAGCTTTTTGGGCTAACTCTCACCGTGTGATGAATACAGCGAGACGAGTTAGAGAACGAGTGGGAGGGAGGGACAGCATGGATGCAAATGGAGGGAGGAAGGGAAGACTGACGAGAATATTAGTGCCAAGCTGAATGCAAGCGTTGAATATATGAATATAGAAGGTGGGGGCAGGCAGGAAGAGAACATGAAATATGTTTACTGTAAGAGAGGCTGAGCTTAGACAGTAGGACGTGTTTCTTTTTAACAGTAAATAGCTGAGGAATTACAAACAGGTGAACAGGAAAACCTAAATATCAAATATTTCCATATGTTTGAACTCACCCTAAAAAAAGCTATAAAAAAATAAACATAACTAATCATTGAGTTATTTTTCAAAGTGAATACATAACTTTAAATCACACTTTTTTTTAACACAAAAAAAGTATGATTTAAACCAAATCCAGATACGGTTTTCCATATTATAACACTGTATGTAGTCTATGGATGTAAACGGATATTTCTCATATAGAAAGGATGGCTAGCTGCTTATTGACATTTGTGAGCATAAAGTTCATCTGTTAAAGTTTCCTGTAATGGCAGTTATTGCTGTTTATGTACCTGCTGATGTCCGCAGATCCTATTCGATCAATACCCCCTATAGTTTGGCGGAAGCTGCTTTTTGTGTAGCATTAGCTCAGTAAGGCTTTTTGGGGCCAAAACTCAGACAACAGAGACTGACTGACTGGACAGAGCGTATTTAAATTTTGCTCTAAGACTGATAATTTTGGGGGGGGACCTGAGAATTGCAGAATATTGCATAGCTTCCCACTAATAAATATTCTTATGGTAGGAATCAGAGTGCTGACTCTTGTGCACATTAGAGAAACTGTGCTGATCAGAGCTGAAAATGCAGCTGACCTGAATCCTGCCAGAATTGAACTTTTAAATTACGTCTTCTTGCACTTGGTCATTCACCGCTGTGGTAAATTCCCCTTCATTCCTGCTGCAACCTGGTTTTGAACAGATTTCCCAGTTTTGAACATGAAAATTACTTGGGGAAAGTTGTACAAATTTAAAAACAAAGCAATTGGTGGTATTACACAAACCAAAACCCAAAAAAACAAAAGCAAAGCAAAGGTTGTGATATGTATCTCTTATTTGCAAGGTTCTTTAAAAAAACTGGATATTGTTTCAACAAATCAAGCTGCACAGTGGCGCAGTTGGTAGAGCTGTTGCCTTGCAGCAAGAATGTTCTGGGTTCGATTCCCGGTTTTTCTGCATGGAGTTTTATGTTCTCCCTGTGCACGCGTGGGTTTTCTCCGGGTACTCCGGTTTCCTCCCACAGTCCAAAAACATGACTGTTAGGTTAATAGACCTCTCCAAATTGCCTCTAGGTGTGTGTGTGTGTGCATGGTTGTTTTTGTCCTGTGTGTCTCTGTGTTGCCCTGTGACAAACTGGTGACCTGTCCGGGGTGACCCCGCCTCTCGCCTGGAACATTAGCTGGAGATGGGCACCAGCAACCCTCCTGACCCCACTAAGGGACAAGGGTGCAAAGAAAATGGATGGATGGATGGATGGATGTGTGTGATTCCTACATAACTACTTTTTAAATCTTGCATTATCTCTTTATTTTGAGCCTTGTAGTCTCCACTGTCCCTGAGCGTACAACAATAAAAGGTTTAAAGTCTTTACAGAAAGAAGGACATGTAGTTGTTCCAGTATAATAATAATAAAAAAAATCTTGTCTCCCCTCAATTCTTCCCTTTTTTCAAGCAACCATGCAGAGTTTCATCTTAACCTGCAGTGTTTTTCTCTGGATTATCCGTCTCTACTTCCCTCCTGGCTGACATTTGTCTACAGTACTTGCAGCATTTCAGTAGAAAATTGTCTTTCTTTTCTCTCTGTAAAGTCCAGAACAGCTGCCCATTTTAAAATCAATTATTGTAAAACTATAAAAGATGTTGATAAATATTTAATTACAATAAATCTAGATCCAAGTGACTCAATTTGGCTCCATAAATGAATAGCACTCAGCCACTTGGGAACCTCTGTTTTAGAGATTAAAATTCAGAGTATTTCTTATAGCATATCACTGCAGGAAATGGGGGCTGTAATTGCAGGTTAGCGCTGCTCTTTCTCCCAATCACCTCACAGCTCTGCTTTCTTTTCAGGTTTATGAAAGAAGAATCCTCTCTATTAGCGGCTGAACAGTTACAGAATTTCCAGCAGGAGAGATTATGATTTCCCACTGTGATTGGAAGAATTACATAAAACATGTGATTGAAATCACCTAATCCGGCATTTGTACAAACATTTATCTAGTCTAAAGTAATCAGTCAGATGGTTATGTTTAATCTTTGAAAGCTTATACCTTTCACCAGTTATTGTCAAACTGGTGCTTTGTTCAAGAAATATTCTTGCTCACCAAGAATCTGCATCGTAAATTGTTAAAAGCTTCTTTTTATGTTCCGTGCACAGCAAAGGGCCGATGAGCAAAAGCTAAGAGGTGATCTGCTGACACACATTCTCATAAAAACCGCAATTTATATGTTACATATTTACAACAGGGTCTTTTCATATTTCTTTTTCTCATGTGCAAAACCCAAAATGCATTGAGATTGTCTGCATCCAGAAAACCCAAATATATTTGCACACAGGCATAATCTGTTGTACACTTAAAGGACAGTTCTGTGGCCTATGTAGAGGGAACTTGCCCAGGGTCACGGTGCTTAATCTCTAGTAGGCTGTTTACTGCTGTCTGTTTCACTTGACTTGCATCAGAAAATATAGTGCAGTGACAATGACACATTTCAGCCGTGTTTCACACCAGAACCTCTAATCGGCTGTTCTCTTGCTGCAGTGGCCACTAGCTGATTGTAGCTTTAGAAAAATACATTTTGCTACTGTCAGTTGCCATAACTATTGTATAGAAAACAACTGATTCACAGAATATCAGGTGCTTAAAATAAGTCTTTTTGCAGCAATGTTTCAGTGTCCTGTGTTCCTTATCAAGCTAAATGGCAATATGTCCTTTGACATGTTCCACGTCAGCAGAACAAAAGGCCTTTACACATCTTTAAAATATAATTTACCAGAGCAGCTTTAGAAATTGTACTGTGCAATTTTAAAAGTAAACAAATCTGTCTTAAATTCTCTTACCAACAAGTCTGAGTGTGTATTAGCATTTGCTATTGCTCAGGGAGGAGACTTTTTCTGTCACCTCCTAAACATCTTTCTTTGTCTCCCGGATTATACGTATTTGATTGAAACAGGATTTTCCTTTGCAGCTGTCTATATAGTCCTGTAATAGCTTTGTGCCTAGCAGAGCAATCGCAGTGCTCCATCAAGCTCTGACACATCCATTTGTCACACTCTCTGTGGTCAGATAGAAAACCAAGGAAAGATGCACACATCCACACTGTTGTGCAGAGAAAACGGCATCACTCCATGAATTGTGTCGTAGTCCGTACTACAAATGGTCTTATCATATTTTGATGTCGCTTACAAAAATGAATCTTCACTGGTGATTGTGTTTGGACATGAACATGCTGTGACCCGCTGAAAGGCGTTGAAGAAAATGCAACGTGAAACTTTGAAATGAAAAAGGAAATGTTCCGAACTGAGATGGATCAGCACCAAGCCTAAAACTGATATTCAGCTGGGCGGATGGAGTCAGAAAACAGACGAAATAAAACAGGAGGCACATTGATTGATCTTCGCACAATTTCCCTACTATATCCAGAGCGTGGGGTCCTGTCAGATTTTTTTCCTTCGGTTCAGCTGAACCTAAATATTTTCTGTAGGTTTTACGCCATGTGTTTTGGGTTATTTACCTCTTGTAAGGTCCCAATCATTGCAGCTTCTCAACCTTACACAACAGCGAAATTTGGTATTTTCCTCACTAAACAAAACAGGAAAAAAATGTACGATTTATATAGTATTTTTATTGTGTTACTATTCTTCTTGCAGAGTGCATTTAAATGTGATATGTTCTGTAATACTAAAAAGAAATTAGGATTTGTGGGTTTTTTTTATTTACCTAAAATTGTCAAGTGGTGAGCTTTTAATTTAACTTTGATGATCGGGAGTGGACTTACTACTTGAGATTTCACTTGAACAAATTTCATATTCTGATCAATCTTATCAATCCAATCTTATCTATGTGGTAAATATATTTATTACATTAATGGTATGTGATTCTTGTTGTTTTTTTTCCTCTTAAAGCAGGAACTACACAATACAATACTACTTTCTTTTCCTGAGTTTACAACTTTTGGTCCAATTTGTTTGTTCCACTTTGGAAACTTATACTTGTTTCCTACTGCTTTAATTTAATATCTTTGTGCAAAGGGTTCATTTCAACTTGGCTAGCCTACTGTGCTGTCCCAGTTCAACATTTTCTATAATTTTGCTTGCAAATCTCAGAAAATACATTTTCTGATTCATGGAAAAGCTCTATATCGCTTTGCATTAACCATGAACCTCAATTAAATAGCTGGTGAAAGGCATGAATCCTGGCACGTTGAAAATTGAAGTGATTTCCATATTTAAAAGGTCAGATGATTTGCAGCGAATTAAAAGCTTATCCATATTCACTATTGGAATTGACAAGGGTGGGCAGAGATCCTCCACTTTTTATGAATAACATTTTAGAGACTTCCTCTTCTTCAAGATGCATAGATTTGGGAATGGTGATCAAGAAAGTTGTGGCAATTATGTATTTATAGGGATTAAAGTAACCTTCAAAAGTGTATTAAAATACTAAATGGCCACCGGCAGACTGAGAGAGGACACAGGATGTGTGAAGTGTACTAGTTTAATAGGAGTGAGGATCAAAGCTGTTTGCTGGGAACTACTTTGAGCTGACCTCTAGCTAATATTTGTACCTCTGATAACAGTCCGGTTTATTTATAGCTGCAAGTTAGCATGCTACATGTACACGTGCAAGTAAAAGTTTGTTTGTTTCTGACTGTAATTCCCATAACAATTATTTCTGAATCCAGCAAGATTACTAATTGCACTGTTAGCTAACACTGTTCTGTATAGATGACAAAGCAGTGCTTGGTATGTTGTGATGTTGTGGTTTGTATCTGAACTAATGTGAAACAGCAGTGGAGCTAGTGGGGGCTGCTGCCATGTAATTACCAGTAAATCATTTTGGTCACTATGGAGACCAAGAGTCAGTTATATTTCTTTGGCAAGTTTCTCTAATGTTTGCTTGCTCAATGTTGTGTAGTGATGTTTGATTATAAAAGAACCCAACAATTTGAGTCCAAACATGTCTGTATACAAATTCTTGCAAGTAATGAAAACCTTGTCATTATGTAAATTAAAGCCAGAATTAATAACTTTAACCATTAACTGATTCGGTCAAACTGAATGTACTTTGGATTATTATAAAAAAATAATATTTAGACCCAATTTATCACCACAATCGTTTAGGACCAAAACTTTCCATCATTAACATTTAGAAGAAAATGTACTTTATCTGGAACAAGTAATTTTAGTCTTTAGGAATTGTTGCACATAAACCACAGTCTGTGGCAGTCCAAAAGTCACATGAAGAGTAATTATTGACAAATTTAATTATTTCCCAGGGCTTAGAATGCATGATAAGTTATTGTTCGCAAATAACAAGAACAATAGGTTTCTGTGCAAAAAAGGAAAGGTCCTCCAACACCATGCCTGTAAATTTAGCCATACTGACCTGGTTGTTGTCCATGAAGCAGTGTTTATTTTTAACTATAAATTCGAAACAAGGTTTTAGATTGGAAACCTTATCCCTGACCTTCAAGGTGTGTTCGTTTTCGCTGTTGTGTTATTTTGGAGTATGATGGCATTGCAGGTGTGAAAGACGAAACTGTATCTCTTTGCAAAGATTCACTTAAACTGATCAGTTTATTCTCTTTTCAACAAGCAGAGGATGGTGCAAGAGGAGACATCTAGTTTAATTTTCAGACCCTCTCAGACTCGAACTTCTGTCCTGTACGGGAACATTAATGGGGATTTTGGGGTCACAGAATGGCTCCCATTAGAGGGATATGGTTTCACTGGAGATGGGTGTTTAGTCTGGCCACGTCTGTAAACCCACTTAACATTTCATACAAGTTCTTTGGATCCCGAAAGCCATACCCTCACCACATGCTTTTTCTGTCGATGTTTTTGCTGCTTTCCCTGTCATAATTGATCGAGTAGGCCAGACAATCGCATCTCGTCTCCACTTATTTCCAGTCAGGCTTAAACAAGCCTGACTGGAAATAAGTGCAGACTGGAGTCTGATGGCCTTGCAAAGGGAAGATGGATGTCTCCTGCTGTTTCCATAAAGATGGGCAGGCAGGTGAGACACTTTGTGCTAAATTAAAACTCTGGGCAAACAGTAATTTCCTGCAGGAGAAGTTGATAAGCCTTGAAAGAGCTGACAGAATCCCTATCTCCATGCAGATTAACAAATATTCAGCTTTTATTTTTAAATTAAACCAGCACAACTTGTTTGGATACTTAATTTTTTTTTTTTTTTACTGATTTTACTGTGCTCTAAAAGTATTTTCTCCCGTTAGAGATTTCTTTTTACTGTGTTTTTCTGATACTTGAATGGTTTCACATCATTGGGTTAGTTTTAGTATAACAGAAGCATGACCTACGAGGAGTTACAAGCCTTCAAATGACGATTTCATTCAAGGTATAAAAGCTTTTCAGACCAACCTTTTTTGAAAGTATTGTCAAATTACATGTTAGCTGTGATAACCCAGATTACTCAGGTGTGTGGTGGTCAGTGTCGCCAACACATTTTCCTCTTTTTAACAGCAGAAGGTCAAATTAAAGCACCAAAATATAAGGAAATCCTAGTTTTCATCTGCAGAAGAAGCATCCAGCTAAAGCTACCCAGAGAGCTTGTTCCATCAAGATGGATGTTTTGGAGAGGCATAGTCAAAGCCAGATCTCAATCCAATTGTAAATCCTGAAGGAGAACGTCTGGTTATCAGTTTGTGACCTAAACGTAAGCGTACTTTAACACAGCAGCTTACACAACATGTCAAATACTTTTGGAGCAGCCTACTCAAAGTCTTAATCAAAACAATTCTGTAAAAAAAATAAAATGGACCAAAGTTTTTACTCAGCCATGTAAAACTCGGCTTGTTGACTCAGTTGTTGCCAATTTGTGGGAAAACAAGCTTGTTGCTTTAGTGGGCTGTTATTTTTCACAATGAAGCAGGATGGTTTGGAAAGCTTTTTGAAAACGTTTTGATTTACTCAGGTTATCCATGTTTGATATTAAAATCAGTCTTATCTGAAACATATAAGTGTGGAAAAAAGTAGAAATTTGTTTTAACAGGGTTGCCTAGTACAATCTCTTTGGGATAGTAAGCTAGAAACCAGAGATATTGCCTTACCTTTTCTTCGTCTTCCTTTCTTGTCGCGGGTGTATTATTTCCTCACCTCCATCTTGATATCTTTCTCTCTTTTCTTTATATTATCTGCCTCTCTGACAGCATCTTCTTAACAAAAGGCAGCCGAGTGTGAAAGCAGGAAAGAAGCAATGTGTTTTGGGTGTGTTTGACTGGTATCCCGTTTGTCTGCAGAAAGAAAGATGGTATAATTAACTGAATGATAAATTGTAAATCAAGTCAGATCTTTATTTGTTTCCCTTCCTCTAATAGAACTTCACCACTTGCTATTATTGTTCCTGTCAAATTAATTTTTGAAACGTTTTTGCTTGGAAGTTGTCATCAAATCAGCAACAGCAAGGCCTCGTTTGACCTCAGATTTGTTGGTTCAATTAATTTATCAGAGGTGTGGAAATGATTTGAACCTGAAAATAAATTATTTTATGTTAATTTCTAAATGTACAATGTAGTGGAAAGGCAAAACAAAGCAATTTTTGTCAAATGAAATTAATTCTACGGTGTCTTTTATTATTGACTTTGCTCAAGCGTACATCCATCAGCAGCACTTGATGGCAGCGCATTACTGCAGTATTATTCCACCTCGATCAATACAATAATGTTTCCGCAAAAAGGGTTGCTTGTGAGTCAAGCCAATAATGCCGATTAAAATTTAATTGAATTTGGGATGGGAAGAAAAAGACAATAAAATGAGAACGCAGTGACCTTTCCTACAGTTGAGAGAGACGTCTCTGTCAATGCCTTCAGCGCTCGGCTAAAACCGACGCCAGTTCGGAATCTTGCATGTAGAGCGCTGATCTTGAGAATGCGTACAAAAAGGTGAGAGACCTTTATGTGTGCAGCTGTTTGAATATTTCAATTGAATTCAACTCCAAGATACTTTATTGGCCCCAAAGAAAAATTAAATGTTGTAACTCCTTTAATTAAAGTTATTGTAGATGGTGATTGGTGTAGGCAGGAAAGGTTTATATAGCAGTCTGTACTACAAAAAACCTGAAACCTCTGACTGAAGACACTGTATATTTCTATGACAGTCTCATGAAGAGGATATCTTCTCCAAGTCTGTTGTTGAGAGCCTCATCGCTTCTGCCATCATCTGTTGGGGCAGCAGCATCAGAACCAGAGACCCAAATTGGCTGTTTGGGTCGTTCTGGAGTCGACTGTGGAACCTCTGGAGATGATGGTGCAAAGAACAATTCTTCAGAAAACCAAGAAAATTACAAATAACTCTGACCGTGATGGACAGAGACAGGGTAGTGCACGGCTGTAAAGTGAAAGTAAAAAGATGTGATGTATAAATCCTTGCAAAATTATTATTTTTTTTAATAAAATATGTTTATTTTAAAACAATATGCAAATCGCTCTATATGCTCACACACACTCCTGCTTGCTCTCCGGTGCACTACAACTAGTTATTGTAGTTATTGTAGTCATGACAATGGAGCCTGTCATGAACTCTAAGGTTAGTTAGCATAGCCACGAACAATGCCGTAAAAGCAAACAAATAAAAAAAAAAAAGATTATACTCACATTCAAGCTCAATTAAATACAGTGAAGCCTGTGATTTCAGTGTGGCAAAAGGTGACAAAGTTCAAGTCATCTGAATACTTTTGCAAGGTGCTGAATTTCTGTGTCTCGTTGCCATTTTTCCACCTGGGCAACCTGTCCTTATCAAAGTTGTACACGGCTTTCCCCTCCCACTTCACCCACTGGCACAGTCTGTGTATGTGTGTTCGTCACACCACTGTGTGCAGCCGTCACTGTGATCTCACATCAGTCAGAGGCTGCTGGGCCATACATTGACATTCCAGACTGCCTGCCTGCCACTCTGGCAAAAATAGATATGTAAAACGACAAGTTCCCTCCCCCTCAAGCTTTCCCACGCATAGTTTGTCTGAGCTGGTGGGGAGAAAAAGAGAGGTCTCTGGTCTGTGTCGGCTCGGATGAGGAACAGTCAGCAGAGTGTAGAGGAGAGTGACACATCACCGTTTAAGAAAATGAGATGGAGGAAGAGGTTGAAAGGAGACAGGGTTCATACCCTTAACCAGTGTTCGCTTTGATTGGAAGGCGGTTGTGTTTTTAATGACTGGAGTTGCTTTAAGATTTTGTTTCCAATAGGCTTTTGAACTGAAAAAAAATTTTAATCAGTTTGAATGTATCTATGACGTTCAATAGACTGTAAGGGTTTGTTCTCAGACAAGAGGTCAGGGAATGGATGCAGAAAAATAAAAAAGTTAAATTACTCAATATTTGTTGATATACTGACTTTGTACAATAAACATAATTTTTTTGTGTGATTCCATTTCTGAAGATTTTTCACATGTAGTTATATTTTCTCCTCTAACAGAGTGGAGATGCACAAAGAAAGGCAACGAGAAACCTCACCTCAGAGTCGGCTCTCTGTACAACAGGTTCAGATTATTACACACCAATCTTAGCTTGGTGTGATTAAAAACAAAAGCTTCATTGCTTTTAATGAAGCTTAAAAGGTGGAGGGTTATGCAACCCTCCACCTTTTTTAGAGGTGGAGGGTTGTTATTCCACCTGATTGTGTTGTATAATTAAGGGCAGCAAATAATTATTTTAGTAATCAATCTAAAAGTTATTCTGACCCCCTTGGATCAAAAATGGTACATTCTGCAGATTTTTCATTTAACAACTTTAGCTTTTTATACAACATTAAATTATATTAAAATATGCAAACAAACAAATTCCTTTTTTAAAATAAGGATTTGTTTTTGCCCCAAAAATTAAATGTCTTAACCATAACATCCCTTTAGTGTGTGCTTGATCGAAGAATGCATCTGCAACTAAAAATAACTGTGACATTAACATGTAAAATCCTCGGCCCTTTCTGCTTGACTTAACTTTAATACAGCGTATGGACAATCTATTGATTATGTTTCCAAATAACCAGTTAATAATTGGATAGCAAAAGGTAATTAGTAGGAGATTCTTCTTCTAGAACTGGGTAAGACTAAAACTAGGCAAAGAGCTTTAATGACAGGAAATAACTAATGAAGACAGTTAAGTACATTTATTAAAAAACTTATTGGATGCGTTTACATTTTTAAAGTTTGCAGATAGAAGTCAGGAGACTGACTGGCTCGTTCAGTTAGCCCTTTGAGACCTAAAGATACAAAGGGCATTAAAATAAAATCTATTACTATTATTATAGGACTTATTTTCTTTCTCTTAAATCATTATGTTTTATTATATGCATTTTTGAAACTATTGTTATTCCTGCTTGCTCTGTTTTTAGATTTGTATCTCTCTCCCTCTCCCTCTTTCTCTCTCTGATATTGTTAAAACACTAAAGGCAGGTAAACCTGGTCATGTAATAGAAAGATGTTTTGGTTCAGCTCGGAGTTCAGAGGTCAGGCATAGCTTAATAACGGAGCCACTGGTGATGGGCAAAGCGTCTGACTCAAGGACAATATCTAGTGGTTTCTGACATAGTTTGTGAATTAGAGCTGTCTTCTCTTCAGGGCCAGCCTTTGATTTTCTTCTGCTCCTTGACTTTACAAAATGAGACTTGTCAAAATACAAATTAGCTTTTCTTTCTTCTTTTCGATTGAAAGGTTAAAGGTAAAGCTTTGCATCTATTATTGTCAATCTTGATTGATTTACAACACAGGCAGAGTGATCTGTGGCTGATGGAGCCACATGATGGATTGGAACCTCCTTCAGAGGCCATAACTGTAATAGATTTTATACAGTACTAAATGGTATAAATGCATTACTGCAGCAGTTGGTGCTAAATTGAATATCAGACGCCTCAGACTTAATGTGGAGGAAGAGTAAAACATGTTTAACCTCCAAGCATGGCGCTTTAGCAGTCTCTCAGTCTCCTTCTGATATACATTGATGTAACTATCTTATCATTTTTTATTGTTGCTCTGACATTTATCATCCACCACTCTGCTGTCTTTTTAGGGGGAAATATATGGAAGATGTGTGACTTTACAAGGCAAATTCATTTTGTATAGACGTGATGTATTATGTGGGAATCAATAAAACCTTGATGGATAGTGCTTAGCATCACATGGTGTGAAGTAGATGTCAAATTGCTTCCTTTTCGCTCTCTTTCAGTTTCTCTTTTCTGTAATTTACCAACCAGGGTGCTTTAGGACGTTTCAAAAGATTGCATTTCTAAAGAACGTGAAACTGCTATCTGCTCTTTCTTAAAACCCCGTGTGTTCAAACATACAATCCCCCCCCAACTCAAACAGAGCGATATAAGGAGATGGCCCACGGTGACACAGAAGGCTGTGAGTATAATAACATAAGCTGTAAGTGAGCTGCTTTGTGCGCTTTTCTCCAGCTGAAGTGCTGTGATAGTTTGCTCAGTTTGCTGAAGCTTCTCATGTTGCCTGGAGAAGTATTGCCTGTTCAAACAAAAGTTTTAAAGTTGCAGAAAACAGAAAGCAAAGGTTAGCCAGTTTGCAGTCACTGTGCAGACCCCCGTAGTCATTATGGAAAACCCCTGCTGTGGAGAGTCTGTGTGTATGTCTTTATTTTTCTCCATTTCTTTATGAAGAAATAAATCATGTTAGTGAGAAGAAAGAGTTTTTGTTTCAACTCTGTTGAACCTGCAGACATATTTGTTTCAGGACAACCACCGCATCCTAAAAGGGTTTTATTATTCATGTTTCTACCAGCTGACATTAATTTTCAGGTGCCCTTGCAACCTGACCACAATGAACCCTAGAGGGAACACTTTATCTTAGTCTTTGAAGTGTTATGTTGACCTTTTGAAGTGGTCATCACACAAAAGAAACTAAATGACCCCCAAAGCGCAGTACAGCAACAACAACAACTGTTGCAAGGTTTGAGCTCTATTTTCAGTGCCCTTAAACCTCTTTGACTTGACTGACTTGACCAGCATGTCTGATGGCACCACTGGGATGACTGATGAGTCCTCTGGCTCCACCCGGTTTCTACCCATCTGCTGTGATGGATGCGGGAACGAGAAGAGCACAGGGTCTTTGGATTTCATTTACTCAGACCTGTTTACCTGCTGTTATTGATTTCGGGGTGTGTTGTTAATGTACTTAGGATCTTGGAGTGGTAGAGGGTGTGGGTTTTGCTTGATTTTAATTTTTAAATTAATCACCAAAGGGGACGCAGATGACCCGGTGATGTATTAGAATGGTCTAGTTTGGTGGGTGGCTCCCCTCACAGCAGGCTTGAACCATGATTGCAGCTGGCTGATATATTTGGAAATAATCCTTTCCTCTTGAAGGAGACACATCCTTTACAGATTTCTTTTGCAAAGCTTTATTTGGGTGCACCAGTCTCAAAGATATTAAATCAAGGCAGTACAAGTCGACAGGTCTTTTTTTTTTTTATCGTATAAAATAATATAGAACCACCACATTTTAGCCTTGCCCCCAAGTTTAAAGTTTCTTCCAAATCAAATATATTCAAGGTAAAGATATCTATTAAGTTGTGGGATGTGGCACAATGCCAGCATGCTGTTTGTCTTCCACACCATATCTTCTCCGCGCCTTTATTGGTGTTAGAATCAAGGGTGAAGGCTGCTTTCTGCTTCCTGAGCACTGACCTGTATTGAAATGAAATCGTAGAGATGACAGTCCCATTTTTCACTGGCATGTATTAGGCAACCAAAGTCTTTGAGATGAAAGCAGATTTGATTGTCAAAAAAATTGCTACCTTAATTTCAGTAATTTGAGTGGAAATCGGCTCCGATTTGTACCTTTTCAGAATGTCGATTATAGCAATTTCCCCCTGAGGGAGACAACCTGAGAAGTACGTCTACTTTAATTTATACAGTAGAAAAACTTTTTGCTCTTTTTTTGTAAATTTATCAAATGTAGCAGTATTTTAGATTTCTGTAATAATGGTTTGTTAAAAAGGATTTCACAACTCTCCTGCACTATTCGGGTTAGCCAGCCCGAGACTAAGACTAATCTAGTTAGAAAAGAATCGAAGTTGAATTCTGCTTTCTTAAAAACTTCAAATTTCAAAACAATTATAGCGGCTGAGACGAGCAGCATTTTATAATTTCATTTCCCCTTTTTTGCTCATATTTGTTGGGGTTAGTGGTTGCAGCTTTGTCAAGAGATTCAGAATGCTTTAAGATGGCTTGAGCCATAAATTGTTTCAATGTTAAGGTTACAGGCCTTTGATAGCTTTGAAATGATGTTGTACAAATGTAAAATTTAAGTATAAAACGGTCAAAACATAATAATCTTTAGAACCAAACAGAGCTTTTAAGCTGTTATCAAATTTACAGAAATTTAGACAGAATCTTACAGTGTGCGACTAGTAGTTATACTTTTTTGTGTGAAACCCGTTTCTGATCAGAGTAACTGTTTAACATGAAAATAATGTAATGAAAAAGCAAAAATAGTATACCTGAAGTGAGCACTATTTTCCAACAGAAACCTTCTCTGTTAGTCAGGTAGACTAACCATTAGTTTGCCAGTGTTGCACAACCTCCTCAATTTTCCATGTAATTAATCCCTGGCTTGTGTATAAATAACTGTAAACCATAATGCATGTTGATGACATTTTGGACGCTGCAGTTGTTTAAGACAGAGTTGATTTTCTGACCCTGTTGGACTAGCTATTGTCCAGTTGCAGTTTTTATACCAAATAAAGACACATTAGCTGCTAATGTACTGTTTCATCAAAACTTCAGTTTAAAAGTTATCTTTTCAAGGAACTCTGCTTTATAAACTACAAATATTAGTGACAAAGTGGTAATAGTAAATCAGTTCCACTGTTTCCTTTAAACTAGTTTTCTTTCCAACTCTGAAAAATGTAAAAGTAGGTGTTGGCTTTTCAGCCCAGTCTTTCCTGGACCAGTGATGCTCCCATAGTCCTGCTGAGTGTTGCTGTAAATTACATCATCGGATGACCACAACCCTGCGTTGACCAACCAGAGTGAGACTTGACAATGGAGAAGTGGCTTAAGCTGCCTGCTAATAATCTGTGAAATAATAAGAAAAATCTATGGAAAAAAAAAAAGTCAAAATAATGCTCCATCAGCTGAGTGTATTATCAGTGGTTGCAGTTTTGTTTATAGACACCCGGTTATTTTATTAAGAGGAGAGGATTGTTTAGGATTTCTGTTTGAAAGTTTGTGTGTGACTCAACAGCATTTATAGGCATCAACTGTAAATGTCAGAAATGCTGTTTGTCATCATAAAATGATTTCATAAACACCTGCTGATGTTCACAAATTAGACTGGAGATGTTTAGACATCTGATTGTGGATGATGAACAGATACTGGGGTTTGTGGTGTTCGACTAAACAAACTTACTCATGGGGTTTAAGTCCTCCGCAATAAAACAAATTATGAATCTAAAATATAGTGAAAGAGAAGCATATATGGCACTTTCAGTTGAACTCATTTGTGGGTTTTCTTGTTGTTTGTTTTAGGTAGATCAGAAAAACACCCTTAGTTTGAAGGTTGCTAAAGCCAAAGTGCACATCTTACCCATTTTTAACTATGATCCCCTGATAAATAGTGCCATAATTAAAGTCCTTCTGAAATTTTTTTGAAGCTAATAATGTCAAAAGACTTTCTGCCATGTTCTCTGTTGTTCAGTACAGTTTTCCTCAGTGGCTTGCCAATATACCTCATCAGCAAATCGTTAGAAATTTAATTAGGAGTCCTAAAGCACTCAATGATAATTTATTTCCATAATTCCCCAATCAAAGTATTGAATTTCCTGTTGACACTCAGTTAAGCACAATGACCTGTCTGAGGTTGCCAGATATTGATGGAATCCCCATTTTAAGATTCACTAG
Organism: Poecilia reticulata; assembly: GCF_904066995.2. Classification (NCBI taxonomy): domain Eukaryota; kingdom Metazoa; phylum Chordata; class Actinopteri; order Cyprinodontiformes; family Poeciliidae; genus Poecilia; species Poecilia reticulata. The sequence continues at coordinate 36,158,939 of NC_088831.1, forward strand.
CCCCTAATAAGATCCCAACGGACCAGCTTCTTTTGATACATATAAAAACACACGTATACTGGGCATAATGATGGAACAGAAAAGCAAAGAAATATCTTTTATTATCCCTCGGCGGGGAAATTCATGTCTACCAGCAGCAAAGTGACAGGCAAATAGAAGGATGCAGATCAACGTAAAATGAAATAAGAGCAAGGACGAATCTAAAACAAAAGAGAACAAGAAATGTGCACTTAGTAAAACAGTATATTCATATTTAAAGAAGTGTGAAGGTGAGTATTATAATTGAAAAAGAATTGGGATATTCTTAATGTCATATTAGATATGATTATTCAAGTTATGCAATTGGAAAAAAGTGTTTCTAAGACCTTGATGGCAATTAAGTGCTTAAATTATAAAAATGTTGACCATATTCTCTGTAACAAATAATTTTTCCTACAGTCTTCTATTAAAGTTTGCAGTTTTATTACCTTCTTGTTTTTTTTTTCTTTCATAACAAAGACCTGACATCTAGTTTCCTGGTGAGAAATGATACTTCATCTACCCCTGTGGTAATGATTTGTGTATGTGACTGTGCGTGCATATGCTGTTGGCAGGTAGAGGTGGTGTTTCATCATACATCACAAACAGGAGCTGTAAGATTAAATACAAATCTTTCAACCCCAATGATGGCGGTAACAGACATACAAACAGAAACAGAAACAGACAGAACGCATGGGGACCACAGACAGTCAAGGTGTTGGGAGATTGCATAGGAAAAACAGAGGAGACTCATGGGAACTGGAAGAGAAGGAAAAGATAGTTAAGATGAATGAATAGGAAAATATAAAATAAAGTCACACACTCCAGGAGGAAAATAAATTGCATCGTCTTGTAACACAAATTTTCCCTTCGCTGTGTGCAATGACTTTCGTTAGTGCTCTACATATTTTATGACAAGGTTTTTCAAAACCATAAGATTGATAAGCATGACGAGTTTACGCCCAGAGGTTGAGCAGAGGTTGCGCTAGATTTTCACGTTGTCTGTCATTTCTACTGACGAGGTCAAACAAATCCTGTCATAGTTTATTTTTACCTGACAATTTTTAAAATGATTACGACATATTCCATTACATTTAATCTTCATTCAACTTAATTAACAGAGAATCCAGATTGTGTCATCAGACATTAATCAGATGAATACATGCAACTTTTTATCTCCACAGTGATGAAAACTATAAATCAACTGCATTTAAATTATGGATGATTTGCTCATATTTGTACACAGTTTTTCCCCACTAACGGCTACATTTTTGCCCATCCCTTGCTTTGACTATGCCACTCTAAAACACAAATCTGCTTTGCATTAATGGCAAACCTAATTTTTATGCCGAGTGTAAATTTCTGAAATTTAATTTGAAGTAATCAAACACATATTGCTTCTCAACTGTCCTTTACAGATGTGACATTGTACACTTTCATATTGTGATGGTGATAGCAATTCAATGAATATTATAGATCTAAATTAGACTGAGATTATTATTTCATACACAAACTAACAGTTCTTATTACTTGGGTGAAATCACATGGCAGTTGACTTCATTAACACATTTACAATCTCTTTATTCTTCACAGTCGGTGTAAGATGAAAGGAATGATTGCAATAATATAGCTTGCCGTCAGTAAGCATCTTCTATTTTTGTGTATTTTCTTACATTCAGAGAGACTTAAGACGATGGGAGAGCACACCTGCTACCAACTCCTCTGCTTCTCTCACACGTTGTGTTTGCAGCATGCCACAGCAGAATCATTTCTTGCTTTATGTAAATCTGGGAAGGCAACTGGACATTTCATTTTGAATGTTTATTCAGACCGAGTCCCCGGCAGTCCAAATGAACACCTGTGACTTAACTTTATTCTGTGCCAGTCCGATGTCCTGTTTGGGTCCCATTGGACATCTGTAATTCCTCGCTGAAATTGCTGAGAGACCCCACTGCTTCCTTACTGCAGCTTGGAGAACAAACATGGCGTATGACAGTTTTACATTTACTATTTTGCTGCTTTTTACAATTCATACTTTTTAAATAACATCTTCATGCTGATGCTGTGCAAATGTATTCCTGCTATCAAACTAGACACCGTCCCGTAACACTGAAGTCACAGCTGCAGACTTTATCTTCTCTGGTTTCTCACTTTCACCATTCTCATTGCACTGAAATGTCAGACGACCCATTATACTAAAACATTTCTTATTTTTGTTATTCTTTATTCTGTAAGGCTTTGAATTCGGATGCCAAATTTAAAATTGGAAAAACACGCTATAAGTTTACATAAACTTATCATTGTATGAAGTGCCATATTTTTTAGCCTTTAATGATGCTTTTGAACTGTTTTTTTTTTTTCAAAAATATATAATATAACATCCAAATTTAAGGATATTTTAAAACACAAATTGGACACACAACTGTGAACTTTTATTGAAGTTAGTCAATGTTATGGGATGCATAAATGTGTAAATTTGAGGCTGTAGGTATATTTTTGACTCATTTTGACCAATCAAACCAGTACAGTCAACATTTACTTTTAAAATAATTAAAATTATTGTGTAAAACCGTTTCTCTGAAATGATAATTATTTAAATTTATCTCTAAAAGGCCAAAAAAGGCGGTATGACACTCATGTCTATGTAAAGTGTAATTCTGAGCAGCGCCGCTATAACTGTCCATGTGATCCCGTCTCCCTCCAGTTAAACAGGAAACCTTTACAAGTACTGCTCTTAAACCTTCCCTTGGTTCTGAAATGTAACACTTAACTTTGAGAAAGTGGACCGTAAAATTTCAGTCATAAATTGCGTTAAATACTTTTTCTTTATATCTTTTTATCCAACCAGTGGGAATGTTGGGGATCGCTAAATGTTTAATTCTGATGAAGAGAGGCCATTATGACACTAAAGTTTAAAGTACAAATTTGAAATGGGCTCTGGGAGTCACAGTGTTAATAAAAGAATCCCTGCCCTGGGCAAAAGGCCAGTAAAATGACTGTCTTATATCTGCGAGATGGATTATAAATGGCTTGAATTCAGGCTGCCATCAATCATCTGCATTTTCTCGGTTTTCTCAAATATGTAAGGCAGGATGATGAGGAAGATGGCTGTCAAGGAAAGACTTTAAGCTTTCTACTCTGAAACAGAAGTAAGACGACTCTTATATTACAACTTACCTACAAGAAAGTGGTCTAATGTGTGATGGTGGTCTACAAATTGCCCCTTTATTCTATTGCTGGATAAGTTTTACTTTTTATTGCTTTGTTACAAGCAAAGCAGCATGAAATTATTTAAATCGTCATTCATTGATGGACTGTTTCAACAACTTCACACAATCTTGGATTTCTTTCTCTTGTGAATGGTATTCAGTTGGGAACTGAGCTTTAGCTGTTTATTAGAGGATCCTAGAAACAATGTGTTTCTATCACACTGGATTGTTTTACTCCTTTGAGACAATTTACTGTGATGCTGCTGTCTCAGTCTTTCTGTCATTGGATGATATCCACCCTGGCATTTAAATTTGTTTCATTGAAATCTAACTTTACTTATTACCTTGCAGCATCTGAAGAAAATTGTTTTTTGGACACAAACCTCCACGCAATCTTGGAACTCTCTGTTTTTCTCTTCCCTCAGCCGCCTGGTGTCTTATTTTCCCCCCTCGTCTCCCATCTCTCGTTCAGTGCTCTACTGTTAAAGAATGCAATCTAATAGGGGGAATGCATTCAATTTTAGACCAAGATATTAGCTATTATCTGATATCCATTTACAGCAGAGGTGTCCCTGTGATCTATAAAAAAAGTATTATGAATGAAAGGCTGAGAGCTATCTCTGACCTTGCTTTGTGTCTGCATCCCTGTGGTAAGCTTTTTTTTTTTTTTTTACTGGTTTCTTGAAATAAATTGAATAAAGTTTGTTTTTTCAATAATTACTTTTTTTCATTTGTGAAGAATTACATTTAAAAGCACAATGGATACCATTCTGTTGAAAGGTTTTGCTGGCGAAAAATATGCTAAAAGGTCATTTTTACCATTTAAGTTCTACCCCTAAAATTGTGGTAGAAGTTTAGCAAACTATTTGTTGATATTGTTTACATTATTCATTTATCCATCAGATATTTTAAAAATGTTCATAGTTTTTGTAATGAAGAATATGTTCAGTCTATCTTTGATTTGATTTCTCGAGCCCAGATTTGTTGGACTGCTGGTTATCATTTGATATCATGTCTTTATAAAGTGTCATTGCATTTTTCTTAATATTGCATGTTGTGTTTACTGATGTAGCAACTTCAAGTGAGTTGATATGCAAAATTATGATAACATATTTATTTCTTCATTAGGAAACTTCTGAAGTAAATTTTTAAACACAAACCAACATAAAGTTTAATACATTTTGTTGCACAGAATATTTCATTATGTAGTTTTTTTCTAAAGCTATTTTAAAAATAATTTTTCTCACTGGTGATCTACATAGAAAACGATTTCAAAGGGGGATCATAACACAACTTACCATGACTGTAATTTAATTTTGTGTCATGACATCTCAGGATATTAAAATGCTGCAATATTTCCTTTCTAAAAAAAAAAAGGAAATGCTTTTAGTGTGTGACTTTGTCTGGTGAAGATGGTTTATAAAAATATGACCTCCGGATAATAAAGATATGTGCTTTAGACTTGAGAAAAAAAAGGAAAAGTAAGACAAAAGAAATATCTTCAAAGCCTTTTGGCAGTAAGACCTTCTTAGAACGAGAAAGTCATGAAAATCATCATTTAGGACTCGTTTTTTTATGCTGCCCCAGAAAGGCTTTTTTTTTTTTTGCAAAATCAAGTTGAAATGAGAAATTGACTTGTGTATATTTTTTAAAAAGCCTTAGTTTCATGAAATGTTTATCTGACCAGCTTATTGGAATTACTCTCCATAAGAAAATCAGGGGGTATTTTCAAAATAGGTCATGTAAAAAAGTACTGTACTATAAGTTAAGATGCATTATCTACACTGTAGTTTGTAATACTCTTTATATTTTATCAGTTTTTTCCCCTTTGTGCTAAAAATTACAGTGAGAGATTTTAGACTTAATTTATAGTGAGTTTGGAATGGACAATATCACATCTAATCAAAATCAATTTCACTGTAATTCTGCAATTACACCTTGAGGGAAGAGCAGATTAAAGCCTGTCGCCTTTAGATGATTGAATTAGAACATGTTATTAAAAAGGATAATGAGTATGCGAAAGCAAACATTAGGCTTCGATTACTGCTCTCAACAAGAGGTAATATTTAGCTAAGTGAAAAACAGCTTATTAAATGTGCAAGATTATCAGGCAAATATTGTTAAAATAACCAGCAGCTCTGCAGCCAAATCTCTTAACTGTGTTAGTCAATAAAGGGAGCATTTTTGTGCAGTTAATTGGAACGGTCGGATCTTCTGTCTGAGCCTCAAAGTGGAAACCTGAAGAGTGTTTATGTTTGTGTACATGTGATTCAGCTGGTTTGCTTTTAATTACCGAATGATGGTTACGGGTGTGTGTGTGTGTAAGGGGGTAATTAATAGCCTTATACTTGATTCTGTGAATAAAACCTCCCAGTAAAACGCTCACATATCTTGGTAAAAACAGTATTAATTGCAGTGTTTGGATAAGATCAAGCCATAGTGAAAGCATGACGTCTGAAAATGATGCATTTTGTTCGTCTTTGAGTTCATTGACCAGCCCTTAATTTACTTCGCGATTACAATTTTTTGTTTTGATAAAAAGTGCAATCTATGGCGGTGTATGCAATAGGATGGTTTTAATTGCAACTCAATGTTACAAATATAGTACAGAGCAGTGGTAGGCTGAAGTAGGTTTTGTGTAAATAGAAAGCGTACGTACAGAAAGGCAAACTCCGTAGCTTGCACCGTAGAGGGCCCGATGCTGCATTGTAAGCGAAGTGATTTGAGAATTCCTATTCCCAAGCAGGTAATTTGAGTCTTGCAGGTGGATGTTTGGTGGTTATAGGGTCACCCTTGAAGCCAGTCCCAACTCTAATAAAACCAGAGAGCAATGCAGGACCGCAAGGCTAAAAACCCCCATTAACTTTCTTCCCTTCAACATGGGGACAGGTAACCTAATGACCCTGCAAAGCTGCCATGCTCCCTGATCACATGACTTGGGAGTTTCAGGGTTGATGACTTGGCACCTGAAGCGAGACATCATTCTAGGAGAAAAATACGACCTGCACCTGAGGAAATAAGAGTGAAACGGATTTCAATCTTAAAAAATAAAATTTAAAGCTTGCCTACAAGGATTTTCATGCTTTGTACGTTATGAAAACCATCACTTGTTATATAATTTGTGGCTTTTAGCTTCTGATCTAAATATCCAACTTATTTTCTTCTCCCTCTTACCATCCTCTTTCATCATGCTCCTTGCTCTACGCCTTTCTATTATTCTTTATGTAGTGGGACGCCATTACGGAGATGGACGAACACAATCGACCCATCCATACTTTCCAGGTTTGCAATGTGATGGAACCTAATCAGAACAACTGGCTTCGCTCCAACTGGATTTCTCGACAGGCGGCCCAAAAGATCTACGTGGAGCTTCGCTTCACCTTGCGCGACTGCAACTCCATCCCCTGGGTTTCTGGCACCTGCAAGGAGACATTCAACCTCTTCTACCATGAGATGGACGAAGCCCACGGTGTCAAATTTAAGCCCAGCCAGTACACCAAGATCGACACCATTGCTGCTGATGAAAGCTTCACTCAGATGGATCTGGGAGATCGTATTCTCAAGCTCAACACGGAGGTGCGGGAGGTGGGACCCATGACCAAAAAAGGCTTTTATCTGGCTTTCCAGGACATCGGCGCCTGCATTGCATTGGTTTCGGTGAGAGTTTACTACAAAAAATGCCCATTCACGTTGATGAACTTGGCCTCGTTTCCAGACACAGTCCCTCGTGTGGACTCTTCCTCGTTGGTGGAGGTGAGGGGAGCATGCATTGATCATGCTGAAGAAAGAGACACACCCAAACTGTTTTGTGGAGCAGACGGAGACTGGTTGGTCCCCCTGGGAAGATGTGTGTGCAGCGTCGGGTATGAGGAGATTGATGGCTCATGTGTTGGTAAGTCTTTGAAACTCCTGTTTATTCACAATATTGTCTTGGGTAGATAAGCACCCACAGCTGGATTATTATTTTTAAACTCACAGGGAGTCTCCGATTGACTTCTCACTACACAGAGTTTGTCCATACATTTATATATATAATTGCTATTGATTTCCCAATTTCTCTGTATTTGTGTGTGTGTGTGGTATTTTCCCTTCACATTGACAACTTTTAAACTAGGCATTTCTTTTAGAATTAACAGCCTAACCCTTTGGGTAGCATTATTTCCTTGAATCGAAGCCGTCTTAGGAGTTAAATTGGAATATTAAGCTAGAGGAATAGAGAACTTTACACATGCTTTCTTTTTTATCTCTCTCTCTCTCTCGTGGGCTGTCAGTGCACTAAAACACTATCTCTGCATTTAACTTCAATCAGAAGTTAATTTTTATTATATGAAGGTAAGGTCTTAAAATTGGCACAACCTGTGCTGTTATTTCAAGCATCACATAAAGTCTTTATAGTCGATGTACATAGGACTTTTAGTGTCTCATGTTTGCTTCCCATATGTTGTGTCTACATATTTACTCAGTTAAAGCACACCAAGAGGTTTGGAGGTAGGGTACAATGTTTCATACTACAGCAACGACAATCATGTATTTTCACTCAAAGAAGAGCAAATAGAATTGTTTTTGCACTTTTTAACTGATGTTAAAATCTAATTTTATTATTTGCTCCCCAAATTTATTCTTCTTAGTAATTATACACACCTTCCATATTGCTGCTCTCATACACTAAAGACAGATTTATACTCTGCTGGTATTTTTTCCTACTTTAGCTCCTGTCTTATCTTCCCATTAGCATGACTTTTCAGTTTACTACCAGTATTACTCACTGAAGCCTCTCTGTAGAATAAGTTAGTAAAGTGAGAAGTTTTGCCTTGTTTTGGATCATAAATTTGCTGTCAAAGAGCTTTACTATTGCTGAAGCTGCATGTTTATATATGTATTAGTAAATGCTTGTGCATGCACAAATACGAAAACACATTTTGTGTATTTTTGCAGAATATATAGACTATAATCCCATGTTTTCTCCTAAAACCTGGCATATGACCGTTCAGCACTTTTTAAATTTTTTATCTCGATTCAGATTTTTGTAAGTGAGTTTTGTTAAGAACATAAGCAGTTACTATCTTGCCATAGTTACATAATGTTTTTAGCATAAATTCAGATTAGTTGGCCCCACAGGCTGCAGCTCAGGCTTTATCCAATAAAGGCCAAGACCTTTATAGAGTAATCAACCGATAGAAAAGTGAGGTAGTGAAATGGTCAATAAAATGGACTTCACTTACACTACTACATAAATTGTCCTTTTTATACCCTTTCAGTCTTTTTTTCAGCCTGTTATCTGTCTAAGTCTTTACAGAATTACTGTTGAAGCACCTTTTCTTACCTCCATTTCCCATGTAAATAATCAGTGGCTTCTAAGTTAATAACCATCAAATGCAAACATGATGATGATTAATAAAGTAATGTTTGTATAACCTAGTAGTTATTTTTGAGACTGTTGGTGTAAGACAGTAGATGCTTGCCTTGTACTTGGCTTTAGCCTTCAGAATCTACTATTTGTAGTGAATGAAGACTTAAAGCAGATATTAATCAGATATTAACTGCTTTCGATCTTTGATCAGAACCTCACATCAAAACGCCTACATTACCCATTTAAGGTATCAAACTTCACAGTTGTTTTTGTTCAGGGCTTTTGAGAATTGTTAGGATAAGTATACACATGTTTGCTCTTTTTGACATAATGCATACCTTTAAGAAAAGATAAGGATTTCTTTTAAGAGTTTTTTTTTTGTCAATTTTGACTCTGAGTCACCGATAAAGTGTGTTAGCCAGTATGTCAAACTTTAAAACTTAAGTTTATCTAAGAAGGGGTACCTCTGATGAGACACGCTTGTATGTATGGCGTTGTTTTGTACATCAGTGTTCAACCACCAGCTGTCCGAGGGGCTATCTCAGTGAGAAAGATTACCTCAGCCAGCTTGGTCGCAGTTTGATCCTGAGCCCTCTGATATGAGCTTTAGGTTATCACTGGCAGTACCACTCACTGGGAATGCTACTTTCAACAAGGTCCAATGCAACTTCTTTTTAACCAGCCAAAGGCCTGATGTCGGGTCATCAGATACACATGTCTGCAGATCTGCAATCTGCAAGGTACCTGATGTGCTTGCACAGAGAGTGGCATCATAAACCGCTGAAAGATTCTTGATTTAAAGGTCAACTCCAGACTGTATGAAAACAGATATCTCACATTTGTGAACCTGGTTAACTTCCTAAATTAAACAGGATGTATGATCAATATCACAAAGCTTTGAAACTAATTACCCTTGAGAGAAAACAACAGCTTTGTTCCCTGACAACAATGATCTATAGGTCCTCTGTTCTCACAAACTGCCGCCTTGCTTTGCCTACTGTAGAACAACTCTTTCTAGAAGTCTCCCTGGATCTTTTCCCTCATCCAGAACCAGATGTCTTTGCAGAGCTGATTACAATTTGTGGAGTGACACAGGTCGGCTAAGCCTCCAAGCTGCACCTGCAGCTGCATCGCAATCAAGAGGGCAGAGGTGAAACTGCAGCTGTGATTGGAGTCCAACTGTTCCAAAAATGCTGCCTTTCTTCATGTGCACTCCTTAAATCGTTTGTAATATTCTGAACTGTTTGTTACAAAACAGTCTGTAAAGGTAGAAAACCCACTTTTTAAAGCAGAAATTATTACAATTTTATTAATTTTTTTGCCAATTCAATTGTGTTAGATGTTTTTCTTTAAAGCGGTTAGACATCTACTCTTCGTAACCTCTGTGATATCAGCCATACTGAACTGAATTATGTCATTCCAAAAGTTGTCGCACTGTTTGCCCCTTTTTGTGATTTACAACCATCCTAATCAAAACATCAAATAGAACTAAAAACCAAACCTTTGTCATTACCAAATTAAAATATTAGCAAAATCTAAACTGTCACCATCATGCATCCCTGTTCAGCTACATACAGTATATAACAGAATTTAAATCAACCTTTGTTTCCCTGCTCTGGGCTCTCTCTGAAGCAGATTTCACAGTTGACTAAAGTTTAGCCCTTTGGGCAATGTGATGGCATTTTACTGCAATGTCAGCCCTGAAATGCAGCTCCCGATCATTGTTCCAGGACTCAAACAGGCTTCGTTATTAAATGCCTCCACACAAAGGAGCACTGGAGCACCTTGAGCATTGAAGGAGAAGGCTGAGGTGGCATGCTTAGCCGATCTTTCAGTCCCCACTTTACAACGAGCTGTTTTGTTAGGAATAGAGGCCGTTTAATTGGGCTCCATAAAGGAATTAGTTCTGTTTTTGTTTTGAGGCATTGCTCAACTCGGTCGGATTTTGGCTGTGTTTGGATAGACAGATGACAGTTTTTGTGCCAACGTTCAATGATTTCAAGGTTAGAATTTACATTTAAATTTTTTTTTATACAAAAAATGCCAAAGTGATGATTTCGTTTTTGTAGGTTTTAGGAGATTCTTTTATAGCCATTTCTTATTTTACAGCGATCTGCTTATTTTTGGTCATTCTTGTGATGAAAACTCTGTATATTAACTGGTAGGGACTAATTAACATTTCGTTGTAACTTATTTAAAAGTAGTTTACGACACGTACTGAGGGTATACTAATATATTGGCATTGATCCACCTTCTTTGCTTCTCATCACTCCTGTCGTCCACCGGCTTACTGTGAAGGAAAGCACCGACCATCTGGTCTTTGTGGTCTCTCTGTGCTTTCAGTACTGTTGTTCTACCATTTCTCTAGTTAGTTTCCAGTACCTCAGTTTCCTGATTCTTTCTTAGCTGCTTTACAGTAAGAGACTGTGCCAATATTTTTGCTGGATCTGTTAAATAAGGTTCTTATACCAGAGTTTTCCCTACACTCCCTTTAGACTTGGGTAGAGTAATTGCATCTCCTTCCATCCTTCAAAGCTCACCCTCGTGTTGCTGCAGGTAAGATAAAGACTAAAAAAATCCAAGCAACATAAGACAAACTGCCGTAAATGCAAGATGTGCAGTTAAAAATACTAACTGAACCGCCTTGTTCAACATACCAGAGCTATTTGAGACTAAACGCTGCTATGGCAAACAGATTTAGCACTCCAGTTTTGTCGTTCCTTTGCTGGTACTGTCTTATGTCTGCTGCCTGTTTAGTATTCTGGATTTTGAACTTGTTTTTTTAGGCTAATTATTTTTGCATCATCCTACCTCCCAGCCTGCCAGCATTCATTTGAGCCACACTTCATTACCATCACACTAACAAGAAATGGGAGTTATTGCATTTGTAAAGTTTTCTGAGTCCCACAGCATGAGCTCAAGTTTCTGAATAAGACTGCAGGACTTTGAGCAAACAAACTCTAACAAAGCACCAGATATAAAAAAATAAATAAATAAACATTCCTAGTAAGAGCTCTGTTACAGTTTTAATAAAGGGTTCACTTGTGTAAAAAGATGTTTTTCAACAAAAATTCCTGAGTTTAAATTGGTGCCTAAGTCCACAGTGATTAAAAAAAAAACTATTTCTTGAGTACTATTTAAACTGTAAGTGTATTGTAGAGTTGTCATTTCACTTTTTACCCAACAGAGCCATCTGTTTATGTACGTTTTCCAATGTTGATTTGAATCCACTGCAGAACGAAGCATTCTGCAGAGCGAACTTCACACCAACTCAGTTAGTTTGACTTACCACATCAATGGTGCTGCTCACTTACTAATTTAATTAAATTTCAATACAAAAAAAATACTTTGCTGATCCCATAGGGAAACTAAATGTTGGTTCAACTCATAATATCCTGGTTGTAGATGCCAATTGCTGCAGAAAGTAAGGATCTTCTGAAGAAGCATCTGACTGAATACACTCTGTTGTTGTTTAACAGTCACATGAAGACGATCAACTTGGTTAGTGGAACCAGAGTTTCCTGTAAGACTTTACTTCAAAAAGAGTAAAACAAGCAATTTATCTTCATTACAGGTTTTCGTCTTCCCTAGGTGGTGAAAGAAAGTTTTCTGTAGAGTTGTCAATGCATGCATATATCTGCAATGTCATGTGAATACAAAGGTATGAAGAAGGATAAAAATATTTACGTGTGTAAATATTTAGTGCATCTATGTTCTGCATGTGTGTAGGTGTGCACGCATGAGTCGCATGCAGACTGTCCAATCCAGAAAATGTTGATTGACACACACACACACTCACATTTCACACATTTATTCTCTAGGAACGTGTTTCTCCCTCTCCTCCTCCTTCCATCCCTCACACTGTAAGACAATCTGGCTGATGCTGTTATCGCTCTGTGTTTACAGCAGCCCTTGTGTGTTTGTCAGGCTCTGTGGAAGAGCTCTCAGCAGTGCTATGAATAATGTAATTGCCGCGTGTTTGGGTGGGTTTATTTATATGTGAACTCCAGCGAGTTTTGTGTTTGTATCAGAGCGGATCTGCCCTGCAACGAGTTGAGGCAAACTAGCTGCAATTTATTTACATTGTAAAATCTTTCTTTGCCATATGCTTGGAAAATGATTGCATTCCACATCTTACGTATCAATCAAAGCCCCGTGGAATAAAACGAACACATTTAAATAACATTTTGTGACTTGACGTTTTCTTGCCTTATCATAAACCGCAGTGCAAAAGTTTAGAGTCATTTCTCATCTTGAAAAACTTTTCTTTAAAGCTTGCTTGTTTTCCTTAAAGTAGTCTCTTGACATTTCTTCTGGCCCTCTTTATATATATATATATTTTTTCTTTTTCTCATTCACTTGGCCATATTCCAAGTAATGTTTAAACTTAAATCTAACCTAGGACTCATTTAAGCAGGAAATTCTTAAGAAATTCAGAAATTATATCAGCATTGTGCTGTAATTTTCTTTATTTGAATGCAAGAGCAATATTAAAGATAAGTCATATAAACGCACAATTTCATTTCATCAGCAAAAATGTAGTTCTCAAAAATATCTTTGCTAAACCCTTTCATATTTTTGAAAATATATCTTTTAGATGCCCTCCTATCTGTTTTTCGTAGTTTTATTCAATCATTTGTTTTCCTTTCCTCTTTTTAAGTACATAAAAAAGGAACAACATCTGCTGTTCTTGTAAGGGACAAGGAATGGCAGAAAATGAGTGAAAAATAAAAAAAAAACTGTAAAGACCAAGACCAGCGCAAGACATAAATGAAAGAATCCCATTCCAGGGTTAACGCCAAAACATAGGGAAGAAGGTTTTCCAGGAAATTTAAAAACAAAAGTAGAAGTACAAAGTGTCGGAAAGAGTAGAATTTACTTAGAGACAGACATCTATTTCAAGACGTCAAATTGCCATGTCAAATTACTTTATGTTTGATCATTTTTATAGCTGAAGGTAACATATTCTTGATTGTCATGTATTGAAAATACATGCCACCCCTTAAATAAACGGATTTTCTTTCAATTTAACAGCCCTAACCACCTAACCACTCTGAAGAAGAAAACATTTGAAAAAAATGTGGCCTTCAAAATTGTCTTTTAATGTTAAATAAACGGATCCAAAATATTTACCTTAAATGTATTACATGCTGGTAATTGTGCAGATAACAGGAATAGCTGTGTTAGCATTAAACGTTGTGCTTCCATAAACATCTTGATGGAAGTTTCACTGATGAGACATTTTCAATTACAGCATGAAGACAGTCAGACAACAATTACAGCACATATCCTTCAACCTGTCAGCCATCTAAATGAGATGTCGCGCACACACATCAGGATGTGGTGGGTGAGGACACGGAGACGCGCATAATCAATTACATGAAACACACAGACAAATATGGAGATGGAGAAATCCAAAGATACCAGCATTATGGCAAACAATAACCATACAAGCCAAAAAAATGATAATCTGCTCACATCAGGAACAAGAAATCAGAGGAAATAACATTTTGCTCATTGTTCTTACAAACAAACACATGGAAACCCACCGGGGGGCTTAGGTTGGCAGCAGCAATAGAGCTGTTTACAGATGGGCTACACGGCAGGGAGACGCTGTGACATTTCAGAAAAGTATGGTTTTAGTTTAACAAGGATGGCCCCTCAGGCTTAATTGGGAGAGTCTGGAGAGAGCGAGAGAAACGGAGTGTACAATGGCGGTGGGTCATAACATGTCATATGAATTTAATCCCCACTCACTCAGAGTCGCCGCTGACTTGTCATATATGACAACATTAGATATTCAGCTATTTTACAGGGGGAAAGTTTTACAGCCTCGCATAGCATTGTCTTCAAAATGTCACATCCAGCTTATAAATTTTAATTGCTCTATATTTTTTATCCTTTGGGGTGCAAATGCCACACTCTATACAGGAAGCTGCCTTTTTTTTTTTTTACTTGATTTTAACTTTAAAATTAGCCTGTTCTGTTATAAAATCTACTTGATATGAATCTTTTATGATCATTGTATGATATGCAGTGGGTGCAAAATAGAACTTTTAATTTTACTGTTGCTGTCTGTGGCGTTCTGTGATGAACTAGCAGCCTTTCCAGGATCGACCAATGACTCCAGGAGAGTCATTGGTCATTGGAGAGTCATTATTTTACTTATTGCTGCAAAATTGCAATAAAACAATAATTCAAACTTATCATGCAGCTAGCACTTATCTTAGCCTATCTTTGCCTATGAAATATCTAAATATTAAAATTTTTAGTGAGTTACTCTTTGAACCAGATATTGCACAATGTTTGCGACATATAAATTTTCTTAATTTTTTCTAACTCAGTTTTGAACACCATAGCTTTGAAGATGATATTCGATAAAATGTTGCCTTCTGATTTTCCAAGCAACTTTATGTTTAGGAAATTTCTGTCTCTCTCTTCTTAGAAAATGTTTTAACACATAAACCTAATTTTCACAGCAAGAATCACAGTGATGACAAGTGGTGCAGAGAGCTGTGATTCGCAATGCTAAAGATTTAGTCACTTACTCTGAATTTTTCAAATGTCATTTGCTTGATTCTTTTTTTTTATTATTATTTTAACTGTGAAAGGAAAACATGAATGCATACGTTGATAGGGTATACAACACCTAGTTTTAACCCTTAATTGTTGCAACAAGCCACACTTGTTTTTAAGTCGAGCGGCGTTTTAATTTAAAGCCACTATATTGTTCAATAAATTTCAGTTTCTTCTTGTCTACGTTTGTTGGCTTGGGTTTTAGCTGACACTTTTCTGTTCCACAATATGCTAATGTGCATCATGTTACAAAAATTACATTTTTGCATCTTACAGGCCTTTAACAGAAACGAGTTGAAAGAGTAAATTTGGCCCCAGCTGCTCCCAAAACAAAGTTTGAAAAAATGGATCAATCAGCAGACTGAGAATATGTTGACATGAGATGTAACGAAATGAACCTTAATGTCACTTTCTTTTTCTCTTCTTCGTATTTTAAAATTTATAATTTAAAAAATTCCATCCCTGTTACCAAGTTTTAAAGGGTCTTGTAAAGAATATAAGGTATACACACAATTGTAGAGGCTGGAATTGTCAAATTCTTCTTGAAATTGGCCTTTTTAGGGGAGGCATATAGGTCAGAGGTCGACTGGGCACCCTGGGTGCAAAGGCTACAAGTTCTCGATTCAGCTGTCCAGGATTCGGTTCCTGTACTCTGCATGTCTTCCCCTCCATTTCTTGTCTAAACACTACAAATAAATCCATAAAAAACCTTTAAAAAAAGATTATTTATTTCTTCACCTTAATGGTTTATTTTGTCACTTTGAAACAATCCTAAGTGTAAAGATTCAAGTATTCTCTCATCGAATTGTAATTGAGAACAAATATGTAGAAGGAGATTATTTAATTGCCATTGTCAAGAAGCTCTGGGTTTATGCGGCACCGAGATCTTTTTAATCACTTTCCGTTTTTAACTGTTTAAAGAATGAATTATGCAGATTAGAGTTTTTGCGAGTCCTAGTTGAGATGTGAACTTGCCGTGACTTCTGCTTGGCTTTTTTCCCCTCTTTGCTGCGAGTTACTTCAAAGCTGGAAAGTGATCAAAGACAGCCGAGTTAAAAAAAAAAAAAAATCCCTAACATACCGGCACCCTGCTTACGTACATGTAGCTGCTGCCTGTCTCCACGCGGCAGGCTCTCTCTGTTAGAAAACAAAAGCAAGCGACACTGTCTGATGTTCCGTCTTTTTCTCTCCTCAAGCGCACTCCTGTCAGACATTGCAACATTTCAATTGATTTCCCCTTTCCTTCGTGTGTGTTTGTTCTATTTTAGAACGCAAGCCGAGAGACTGAATTAGTCATTAAAGGCTATGTATAATATGACATGGCCCAGATAAAACATCACAAGCCTCGACTGAAGAGCAGACTTGTCATGAATGAAAGTATATTTTAGGAGCTGGAGACAGCCGCTCCCAAGTTAAAAGAGGAGCGAAAAACAGAAAAAAAACTGGGGTTACTGAGGGTTCAGCATCAACGATGATTTTGTGTTCAGTAGCGATTTGGTTGCACCAAAAACCAAAAGTTAATTACTTAATACTCATTTGTTCTGCAATAGGAGCATAGACGCATTTTATCTGCTAGATTTTGTGTGAATCATTTGACAGTAGTCCTTGCTGGGAAGAAGCTTTGAGATTGGTTTTGGAGCGTTGCTATAATTAAGACATCTGTATTTCTATCCAGCATTTTCTTATGCATGCCGATGGGTTGTGTCCATGAACCAGACTTACAGCTCCATTGACAGAAGTACTCAATAATGTGTTTTTTCACAGCTGCACACATAGATCACTGCACTCTCCAAACTCAGTCCAAGCTTGGCCATGCCTTCACGTCTTTATTCCTTGAAACTCCAATATTCAGTTGTGTAAAACTCACACGTGCTTCAGACTAAGCTGAGTTTTACCGTATTGACTTTTAAACACATCCTTCTTGGATGCCAAATTTTCAACATATTTCCGGACTTTGGATTTGCAATGACCGGTCTAATAAAGCTCCACATAAAGGTAAAGTTTTTCCACTTTTTCAACATTCTTTCATTCAGTAAATCTTTGCACAGGAAAATACTGTTTTCAGGTCTTTGTATCTATATCTCTTGTTGTGAATCTATTGCATATGTAATAGTGTAGGTGGAATTTCATGCATCTGCTTTGGTGCCATATTGGCATGAAACTCCAATACTTGCTTTAAAATGCATGTTTATTGTAAGCCTGGTGGGTTGTTTTCAATTCTTCTAGAAAGAAACAAACAAGTAAACCTGTGAGATGATGAATGCTAATGACAATTGAGTTGGTGGAGTTGTCTAAGACTTGGAGTTTCTTTTTTGTTTTCCTCGTTTCTTTTTGAAACGAGACAAACATTATCCAGTCTTATATTTTTATCAGGTCTTGGACCAAAATGGTGTCCTGTAGCACCATGTTCTAAGCTAAATCGGGGCATTTCTTACAAAGATTAAAAACAGTCACCTTCCTATTGTTTTTGAAACATTAATTAGACTCATTTATGTAAAGAAAAAATATATTTTTGGCCAAATTTCAAACTCATTACCCTTTGGATAATAACTAATCTATCATACTAGCTTGCGGTTAGTTTTTAGTTTCACTGTTTGCATCCAGTTGTATCTAATAATACCAGCAGTAATGGTATCCATCAGAGTATAAACGGGCATCATGACATATAAACAAACGGTTTATTCCTCACAGATTTCTTCTGTTTAAATATTTTTCGAATGGCTTGTTTAATGTATTTCCAGAGCATATGAAGTGGATTAAATCTGGATTTAATATCTGGACTGAAGTCGGCCCACTGTAAAACTTTCATCCTGAATTTCACCTGGACTTGCTGGTAGGTTTCCAAATGCCTGACTGCATGTCTCATGTTGAGGGTCTTCAACAATCAGCATGATGTTCTTCTCTTACATGCTACTTTGATTCATGCCCTCTAAAAAGAAGTTTCATAGACAATGCAAATATGTAGCAGCCCAGTGAGTCCACAATGAAAATCACATTTTCTAGGAAAACTGGTTATTTTTTACTGAGTAAAACTTTAGTTTTATAAATAAATAAATTACGCTTTGTATGTCTACTTTCTGATAATTTAAAAAATAAGTATTTCATTTAGCACATGCACAAATGAGCTAACATGGATCGTACTTCCAGGACTGATCGTGGATTGATAATACACACCAGTTTAGAGAGTTGGCAGAGTAGGAAACAAGTTTGTGACAATAAAAATAAAACAGTGGAGGCAAATAAAGCAAGTAGCCTGCAGTAAAAGACCAGGAAATATGGCAAAGCTTGCACAGCCCTTCGATTTGCAAGCTTGTTGTTGCAAATATTGTTGCAAATTTTTCACAAAATGTTAAAAATGCATACCTTTTTGAAAGTTACAAATGAGTATTTAAAATTACTCTTTGTCTAAAAATGCATATTCCATTGAATCATTTGCATTTTTTTTCTTTTGAGAATCACTGAACAATCTTGATTACCGTAAATGTTTTTAAATGGAAATCGTTTTAAGACTTGATACAATAAAATGAGCTGTGAGCAGTTCATTTTGACAACCAAGTGATTATATGGAGAATGCTTGTTGGCAGTGGCTTGTACAAATACATAATGCAACATCAGGATCTTGGTAGCATTGTGTGAAAAAATTTATGTCATTAAGCGAAGACATGACAGGAAATAATTGAGAAGCACTGGCTTAAAGAAAGACAATGAATTGTGGGCATATTTTTGGTCTTCTATATTTGATAGTGTAAGACACAACTTTATTTTGTTTGGTTTTTGCAACCATGATGGTCAGAATTTTTCTTTACAAAATGACAAAATAAGAGCGTAAGTATGAAATCCAGCTTTAACAAAAATGTCAGCACAGTGTCAGTAGCATCACCTCTTTTTCACCCTTTCCCTCCTCACCCTGTCATCTTATATGTGACCAGTGCAGAGAGTGGGCCAACAACCCGAGGGTATGAAACGCTTTAACTAGCAGTAGGTGTCTCTCAATCTGCCAGACTGCGACAGCCAAGCTTGTTAGTCACACTGGTGGAACTGCACACACACAAACACTCGTGCACAAGTGTCCTCTGGATAGACTTAATCCAGTCATTGAATGGGGAGAGCGGTGATTGCAGAACTGGGTCAGTTCTGGAGAAAACAGCGGTGTGAAATTGTCTCGCATGGGTTGGATTGGAGCCTAAACTCTGGTTGACCCCACCAAGTTTAGTCATAAAGTGAAATCTCAGAATTTAAATCTGTTCGAAGTAATGTTTACAGCTTCAGTGATTATGCTAAAGTGTGGGCTTAAGCCTCAAGAAGAGTATTCTTGACATGGATTAAATAGAGAAGCTGTAATTGGGTTTCTTCATGCTGAAATCAACAAGACGAGTGGCAGTTTATGCATGAGAAACTGGCCTGGATTGTGATTTATACAACACTGGCTGTAGTTAGATATGTATAAGAGTGATTTTTGTTTTATTCTTAAATCCTTTTAACTTAATTTTGAGCACACTATCCAGATGTACAATCTAGGCCTGCAACGATAACAAATTTTACTGGACGATAAATTGTTCGATAAACGATAATATTTTTGCTTTGAGACCATTTTCAAGCAATATAATGGTAAAGGCATAATAATGCAATAACACATTTTCAAAGATGAAGAAACTTTGCATTTTAATGAACATTCAACACTGGAACTGGAAGACATTTTTAATATCCAAAATAAACAACAGAAATTATAAATATAAAGTCTTTGTCTGGTTGAGACCAAAGCACCAAACTGAAGTCTTTTGTCATTCAGTTTTTGGTGGAAAGAGAAAAACAATAAATCATGGAAATGAAAATTATTGAACTCGTTTTAATTTATCATGTGATTAATTGATTTATTGTTTATTGTGACAAGCCTACATAGAACAGTAATTTTAGAATCTTATCACAGACTCTCAGTTGGATTTCAGTCTGGACTTGACTTGGTTGTTTTACCAGTAAAATATATATTTATCCATTGTAGTCTGGTTCTGTGTTTAGGGTTATTTGACCTGCTGGAAGATGAACCTCTGACCCAATCTAAAGACTCTGGAGGAATCTAACAGGATTTCTTCAAAATTGCCCTGCATTTATCTCCTTTGGTTGAAGTCTAGCTGCTATATCTAACAACGACTTTCTTCCTGCCGCTCTTTCTGATATTTGTTGAGCACAGTTCCTTTGTTGACAGACTCTCCCACCTCGGCTGGGGAACAGTGGAGCTCATCCAGAGCCACCATTAGTCTCTTGGCTGCTTCTCTGATTAATGCTGTCCATGCCTGGACAGTCGGTTTAGGATGCCAGACATGCGGTGGCTCATCTATGGTTGTGTCTTGTTCTTTTGCTTTTTGAAGGACAGACTGTAGATCTGTGAGATGGTCAATGCCTGCAATATTGTTTAATAAATTAACCCTGCTTTAAACAACATTATCTATCAGGGTGATGTGTTCCTCGGTTTTTATGATGCCGTTTGTTCACTTATGGTTTAAAAATACATATTTTAAATAATAAAATCTGAGGTTTTCACAAGTTTCCTTTGTTTATATTGAAAATTACCTGCAAGCAGATGAATTTTGCTGACTAATCAGGTTGCAGTAGGTGTGGTATGATTGGACAAACAGAAAATTCTTGGTCTAGTATATTGGATATGTTTTTGACTGAGCTAGGAGGAATGTTCTTATTGAGCAAGGAGAATCCAGCAGAAAAGGCTTGAGAACCACTGAAACAGGTGAACTGTAAAGTTAGTGGTATCAGAGTAAAAAGTTGTGAAATTAATTGCACTTTTCAGATTTCTTTTTTGGTACTACACTATTAAAAAGGATAAAGAAAACCATCATTGTTGCTGCACTTCCCAACTGTGTGCAACTTTATATTGATTTATTACATTAAATACCAGCAGAATTGACTGAATATGTGGTTGGAACATGAGAAAGTGGAATGAGGGTATGAATACTTTTAAAGGGACTGTATATTGCAGAATACGTTCATTTCTTTTGTCAGAAAATGTTTAAGCTTTACTTTAAGGTTCTGCCCTCCTACATTTTGAGTTTAAGTGCTCCTGCTGGCCCACAAATCAGTAGAATGTTAGACTATAGCCCATTTTAAAACCAATTTACACTACCATTAGTCTATACAATGAGAACACTTTGTACCAGAAGGATTCATAAATGAATCAGATAGATGGTTTTGCAGGAGGTTTTCACATCTGTATTTGTGAACTTTTTATAAAACGGTAAAGGGCAAGACGGAGAAAAGGGAACTCTTTACAGCTTAATATTTTAGTAGTTGTGGTATAAAGACAATAAAAGGAGATTGTCTACATTTTCATCTTTACGCAAAGCTTTAAGTGTCACTTTGCCACTGGGTGTCATTTGAAATGTGTAGTGGTGTTTTCATTATGGTTTATGTGTCGTATCATTTTCTTTATTCAAACTTGTGTTAATTTATAGTTAATTGTGTGGGGAGGTTTTAGCCGTGGGTTTACTTTATTATCCATCAACAGCTGCAAGTAGGAACATCTTCCACTGCTTACCTTATAGCTCGTGTGTTTACTGAGCCAGCCAGAGGCAAAGACTGCAGATGTGGCTCATAAATCAATACAACTTGCTTTATGGGGAATTGATCTGACTGTGTGTCCCTCAGTGACACAAATTCTCTTTTGTAATTCAGAGTGACACTGGGAAACAAAGTTATGAAAGTGAAAGAGAAGTATTAAACTGTACACGTCGTCTTTTTAGTGTCACCGCTTTTGCTGACTTTAGTGTCAGCAGAAGTGGCGACATTAAAGTCAGCCATGTTTTCTTCATCTTCCAGATGAAGACAATATAAAAATGTTAAAAAACAGATTGCAGTCTTATGAATAACTACATTATTAAAACCTAAAGATCAGCCAGTTTTAACAATATTTTGTTTGGTTCTTTACAACCAAATAAAATATTATTTGTCATTTGAAAACCATAACAAGAAATTATAATACAAAATGCAGTGCATTGGCTTTCTTATTGCAGCACTCATCTGTTGTGAGTGCAGACAGTTTTAACAGTGTAATCATTTGTCTCAATTCTCTGTAAATGTTTACAAAAATAGTACAAAAAAATTGCAGTAATTTAAAGAGAAAAGATCAATCACAACAATCTATTCTGAAGTGAAAGTAAAGTTTATTTAACTGTGGTTTGCATATTAGAAAACACAAGTACTTATTAATTTTTTTAGCTTCATCTCCAGAAAACTACTGTAAATCCAAAATTCCCCAAATACATGTCAGTTGTAGTTATAAAAATTCTCTTAGAAAAGTGTCATAACACCCTTGCTGGTTTGGTGTTGTAACAAATTACAAAGGAGTCAAATCATCTAACATCCAAAGGTGTCGATGAATTTTGTGAATTTATTTCTTGCTGAAACAAGCAGAAACAAACACATCTAGAAATTTTTAATGTTTTAAATGTTGGGATCGTGAATTTTCAATCACCATTTTTGTCACGTTACACATTTTTGAACCAGCCAATTTAGGTGTCATAACTTATTTCAGAACATATTGATGAAATTAGTTTCTTGTTTTATAAACCCAACATTTCAACATTTGTTCCCCAGATTTTACAATATTTTGTAGACACATCTGGTTTTAACCTGCATCAACTATCATCTGTTGTACAGCATCAAAATTCTTTAATAAGTACAAGACATGCTGATTGATTATTTTGTTTGTTTTTGTGATGAAATTGGTCGGACCTCTTTTGTGCTTTGTGCTACATGTGCAAATCTGATGGAGGAAAGTGTAAAGCATGCAGAAAACCCTCACAGTCCAAAACAAAAACTATGCAAACTCCATGCAAAAAAAATAAAAACATTCCTCTTTACGAAGTTAATTCTGCTAAAACTGAAAATTGCTGGTAGCTGTTGCTTTAATGAACAAAGTTTCTGCAGTTCTCTAAACGTTTAAGTATAACCATAGTAGATACTTGGTATTCTGATAAGACAAACTTTCTCTGGAACAAATAAGAGCCTTTCGATTAGGACGGTGGTTAGCATCCGGCGGACAGCAGAGGACTCCACTGTATCAGATCTAAACCTCTCAGCCGACACTCGTCTTTCTGCTGTGTTACACACATACACACACTGCCCCTCTCTCTCTTGTCCTCCTCTCCCTTTCTCTTTCTCAGTTTGTCATGTTTTTCATCTTTCAATCAACCTAAGTTATAAAAGAAATGTCGCTGTAGGTGAAAAACACTTGCACCATCTGTGGTTTTCACATCTCCTGACAACAAGGAGTGACAGAAGGATACAAATTGATACACACAAACTCTCTGGGTGTCAGACTGCTGAAATGACTGCAGTCCACTTCCTAATGGGATGCTAGAGAAAGTATGTCATTACTCTTTTAAATGTTGACGTATTAACAATAATGTCCCCCATGTGTAAATCTCAAGCAATTTAATAATTCTTAGAAGTAAAGAATTTAGTGGCACACGTGGTTATTTTTAAACTCTGTGATGTAATTGTCTTCTGATGCAGTCCTGTTCTGATTAGTGTGTCTATACAAGGAGCTAAGGTATGAAAATCAGCAGTCTATGTGTCACCATGTTTTTTCAAGCATCTAACATGTCAATGTACAGGAAACTTATTCAAAACAGTTTATTTAGCTGAAGAAATGTTAGTTATTTGAGTTGCAGTGGATCAGTTCTGTTGCAGTAGCAGACATGTACAACTTATATGACGTGTTGTTAGCATCGCGGCGTTGATGCTGAGGAAATTTTGATGAGCGAAAAAAGCGACAGCCCGGCTTAGGCGGTGATCAAATCATGTATGCTCGTGTTACACGTGTAGGAAAGCAATGCAAGAGTGTTATTTTCTTAGGACACAACTCTGTGACACTGCTCTGCCTCTCTGCCACTGGCACAACTTCATTACCCCATTGTGGGGCAATAAAGGATACCTCTATTCTCTTTCTAACAGTAAAAATAAAACAAAAGGAAGACATACAATTGTGTGATAGTGTATTACTAAAAACCAAACTTTGGTTAAGTTCATTAGGAATAAAATAACCCTTTGTAATGATCAGTCTGTCCCATTTACAGTTTAAAACTCTGCTGCTCACTTATTGACAATCTCACATAAACATGAACCTAAATTATCACTCCTGTCCTCGTATCTGTGCACTCACTCCAAGTTCAACTTAGGATACAGTTTAAGCTGCTGTTATTTGTTTGTTTTAAAGCACTAAGCAGCCTTGCACTTAGTGTCTGAACTTTTGAAAACCCACCAGCCCAGCAGAGCTTCACAGTCTGCTGGTCAATATCTGCTGGAGGTGCTTCTCTCTAGGAGTAAGCAATGGGGGAACCGTTCTTTTTCTGTGGTTGGCCCAACATCCTGGAATAGCTTTCCCTACGAGTTACGTGGCATTTCCGATTTGACTTCACTCAAAGCCAAAGTAAAAAAGGCTTGTTTGACTTTTAGTATTTGTTTTCTTTTAACCTGGTTGTACTTTTTGATGCTATTTTTTGTTTCATTGTGTTTTGTGTTTATTTGATGTATTTTGTAAAGCACTTTAGTCAATGCAAGGTTTTGTTGGAAAATGTTACATAAAGAAGGTTTGGATGATGAAATGGTTCACAAAATCCAGAGTTTGATGAACAATTTGAGGGTTACAGTTTTCAGCTTGGATCACTTTTTTAATGTTGACAACACTCCAGAAATAAGAAGCTTACTAATAAGTAATTCAACATTTAAAACATTTGTTTCTCTTATGAACATGTAAAACAAGGCAATTTGGTTATGTGTAATTTTCTCTTTAGCTGATCAGCTGCTCCCCAGTGTGTGTAAAATAGGGCTTATGTGGTAAATTGAAGTGCTTTAGAAATGAAGTAGGATTGGTTTGGATTTAGTAAAAGGAGATATTGCTGATATTTTAGGTAACATTTATTTAGCATGTAAAACCTCATATTTTCTTTAGAAAAATATACACTTCTTGTGTAAATTGGAGGGAACCATTTTATACAAGTTCCCTGGTCCAAGACCTGTAGTAATATGTTGACATCTTGCATCTGACACATGGGCATGACGCTGCACATCTTTAGCAATGAACTATACCAATGCTTAAGTTATACCCATTACATTGTCTGACTTTTAACTGAGATAGAGAATAAGTTGTTCTTTCTTTCCCAAATATAATTTTTTTGCGCTGATTAGGAAAGGTTGTGTCTAAATAAATGTATAACCCAGGTAAATTGGACATTTAGTTTTCATTCTGATCACAGCAGAAAAACAGAAAAATGTGAAACATCACATCAACTCTGTTTGTTTTTCTGAAGTTTACCGTCTGATGCAGTTGAGACTGAAGATAAAATACAATTATTAGCATCCAATCTAATGAGAAATGATCTGGTAATGAGTCTGGAGAGATCATTTACAGTAAATTAATTACACATGTTAGGATACAGCTTGCAGTACACTCATGCTGTTGCTTTGTGCCCAGTTGTCAAAGACTTACACGGAGACCTTTTGGTTCATTGCATTGGTTAACAGCATTGATGCACAGTTCAGTGCATCTGTTTTCCCAGGAAAATGCTCAGCTGCATATCTTACAGATCAACACACAGGAAAAAAGAAGCTGTTTTCGTATTTCCTTTTAGTTTTTAGATGGACAGTTTTCACAGATCTACAGGGTTGTTTGCTTCAGAGAGATTTTCTTTTGTCTGCCCAAAGAGACTAGAGGGAACACATGTCTGTTTTTGCTTTGTTACCTTATAGAAAAGAGATGAACTTAAGTGTTTAAAGGACAGCAACAGGAAAAGAGCAACTTACTCAATTCCTAGGTCTAAACATCTTTTGTATGGTACTCTAGACATGCTGTGGAGACTTGGATTCATATTTTATCTTACCTTTGTCATACTATTGTGTATCTGCTTTGTGTTTTAGTCAGAATATTACGCCACCTTAGGTAAACAAGACTTCAACATTGTCATCCTATCTCTATACGGCTGTTGTATTGGTAGTTTAAGCAGCAGTCAAGCAATGTTACCACTGACTTACTGGGCATGTCATTGGGCTGCACCGATTTATCAGTGCCAATTTACTTAATTTTGGGAGATCGGTGATCGGTCGATTTTTACATGTGAAGCCGATCTTATCTACCTCAACAAAGGTCTAAAAATCAACCACTGTCCTCTTCTGCTCTCCTGTGAGAACACTGGTAGACCAGAACGCTGGTCTACCAGTGTGACTGGTAGATCGCCCCACCAGGTCATGTCTGAACGTTTGCAGTTAACAATAGCTTCCCCACTGTTGCCAATTCAACAACTTTCTTACTATCTTGAGCAAAATTTCTGACAAAAACAATTGGTATCGGTCTAAATCAGAATCGGCGGGTCAGGCTTTTTAGAATATCGGTAATCGGCCAGAAAACTGCAATCGGTGCATCCGATTTAGGTTTCTCAACAATGAGAAGCCACAGCATTTGGATTTTTTATTGAGTAATAATAAACACCTTCATTTAAAAACTGCAATTTGGGTTTACTTGTGGTTTTTTTGACTAATATTTAAATTGATTTGATGTTTGGAAGTGCTGAAATTTAACAAACATAAAAAAAATAAAAAAAGGAAATGAGGAAGCAGGCAACATTTTTTCACACGACTGTACAGAAAAATAACGTAAAATCCTATATTGCAAAGTCCACATTTGAGTTTTTTGGAGGGGTGGTTGTTGCAATTCCACAGATTTCAGGCAATCAGGTTCCTACCGTGTTGAAGACCAAATGGCCCCAACACAAACACACCACACAGAAACACACTCCATCTCTGATTTGTCTGCCTGATAGTGTTGTCAGTGAGACTGGATGTCAGAGAGAAGGAATCTATTACCGGATCGATTTGGCCGTGCAATTAGATGGCAATGGGAATTTCTCATTTCACTTTTTGCCTGTGACATGCGTGTCTCGGGAGCTTTGAAGAAGGGATAAAGTGATGCACTAAGATGGTTGGCGGAAGAATAAAGAAGAGACGGGATGTGCGTGGAGGAAAAAGAGGATGAGTGTAGTTTTGTTCCTTTGAGACACGTGGGAGGTGTTTTAGCTGTCTATAGAAGCACGAAAAAGAAAGTGGCGGGAGATGGGATCAAATTTATATCGGAGCACATATGGGAGCAAAATTACTCATACCTATTTCCTTTTGTGGCTATTTCTAATCTTTCCTTTCAGACTCCTCAGGCTCCTTCTCCAGCTCATCTTCTTTTCATTTCTTGCTGAACTTTCTATCTAATTGAACACTGAAACAAATATAGGCTACAACTTTCTACTTGTTTTTCAAGTTTTGTGTCTATTGTACTTCATGGATTGACTGAAATTGCGAGCATTAACAAGAACATTTTGAAAATAATACTTTTTAATTTACTCTTACAAATACAAATTATCCAGCTTTAATTAAAAGTAAAACGCATATAAGTTTCTATATTGCTACTGAAAACAAGAAAGCCTTTAAACAGCCCATAAAAATGTCTATGCTAATGGCAGCATCAAAGTGAGTGAAATACTCTTCTGATGCATCTGTCACTACAGAGACTTACTTAATAGCAGTGAGCATTTTGCATCAAGGCATAGCCTGGCAGGACAGGAGAGGCCAGCGGAGAGATTTAATGAAGTTTCCTCTGCCGACTAATTAAAATCTTTCTCTCACTGGCTCTGTCATTAAGTAAGGTTTTAGCAGGAAGACGGAAGAGAAGATAACCTGGGACCCTTTATTTGCTCCAATGTTGTGCAGAGCGCATGTGTGTGGGTGGAGAGTTTGATATATGGACACCGTTCATGTTCGCATGTCGTTTTCTTAACATTTCAAAGCAACTAACAGTTGGAGTTTAAAATAAAAAAAACAGGTGGAGTGGCAACTAAAACAGCCAAAACAGATAGAAAATGCTATCTAATATTCATTCTTCTCCGTGCCCTCTGTGTGCCTGTGGATAGGCTAATGGGCTGCGGCATCATCTTCTGACACAGGCATTTTTCTAATATGTTTGAACTGCTGGAGGACTCCGCTGGGGTTTAATTGCAAGGGAAATAAACAGATATGTACTTAATTAAATCCCCTTACAGAGCCATGTTGTTGTACATTTGCATTTTATTCAGAGGTGGAGCATTTCCCCGATAACTACTCCATGATATAGAGAAGAGCCTCTCAGCTGTTATAATGAAACCTTTCAGATTTTTTTTTCTCTGTTGTGGAGACAGGGGCTGGCTCAAGGGAGCTTTTTGGCTCACTGAACTTGTCGGAAAGCTGCACATTCAACAACTTTTAAATGATTTCAATATGCTTATTTTGATACACTGTGTGGCTGCTTGAGGGACTACCTTGCCCAAGAGCTTTGTGACTGCACTGAAGTTTATTACGCGGGATTTAAACTGCATCACAGTTGCATTATTGCTAACCTAACTTAACCTAAACTGCAGCATCCACTTGTGCAAAGTTCAATATACAGTATATCTCCCTCTATTTGTCATCTCCATTGACACTTTTGATACTCAAGTTTTTTAACATTTTATTTTGGACTCTTTTTAAAGTTCAATGTTAGGAACAGAGATTGAAATTCTACTATCCTGTGATATCACTCTCTCTTTTAAGGGTCACTTCTAGGTTCACTGCTTTTTAATCTATATGTCAGGCTTTCTCAAAGTACGGACTCCCGTCTGGATCTGGAGCAGACAGCACATCAATTCTGACTCTGGCCATGGTGCGAAAAATGCCGGTAGAATTGTGGAATTTGAGTTATGAAAACATAGAGTATTATAGAATTTGGTCATTTGTGCATTTGATGTAACAAAGATCTGAGTGTCCCATGTGTAAGTGAACCCTTACAGCAGTGTGGAAGATCAGTAAGTCTGTCCAGTGACCCACTCAGCTGAAGCTCTGCTCTCCCTCCGTCTGAGACCTGATGGCACCATAACACTGTTGATTAATAACTATGGCTTTAAAAGGCAGATCTGTTAGAAAGTTTTGTCCACTCTAGTTGAAACTCCAAAGAAAACATTTTCTGATTCTGCTCTTAATTATTAATCAAAGCAAGTCATCACAACGAGAAAATGGCTTGTCTTAGTCCGATGTTTCTGGAATATAATTTCTGATTCTTTTTTTTGTGTATTTTTTTTTTTTTTTGTCCAGGTTGACATAGAAAGTGAACTATTACAATCTGATTTTTTTAGCTACAGTAGAGCTGTTAGACATTTATATCCAATGTTAAAGCTGCCATCCTGGCAGTATTTACCAAAAATTACCAGTATATATTTCCCTACATGTGATCCAAAACTTCAGGGAAGTTTTGTATGCAGTCATACAAAACTGACCACACCGCCAACGTTGCTTTTCTGCTTCAGTTTAACATCCCATAATCCTTCACTGCATCACTGTTTTTGTGACATGACTGAACAAATACCACATGTGTTTCAGGACTGGAGCAACTGTCCTCTTTTTTTGGGAAATAAAATAAACTCATGTTAACTTATGTTCCTGCATTGATGATCTTAGTACAAAAAGAAATTACTCCATCTTTTTTTATGTTGGTGGACACTTATTAGTAGGAAAAAAATAGATGGAGTAATTTCTTTTTGTACTAAGATCATCAATGCAGGACATTCCTTCCTACTCCCTTCCTAAAAGAGAGGCAGCTAATGATTTTTCTGCTTTGGAAAATATGGCACTGTGTTTATGTGATTTATGTTTTGACCATTACTTTAAATATTTACTGGACTTGTACAACTCTGGAAAAAATTAAGAGATCACTTAATATTATTAAGTTTCTCTGATTTTATGTTTTATAGGTATATTTTTGAGTAAAATGAACATTGTTCTTTTATTCTATAAACTACTGACAACATGTCTCTGAAATTCCAAGCAAAAATTTTGTATTTGCAGAAAATGAGAAATGGTCAAAATACCAAAAAAGACACAGCACAGCGCTTTCAGACCTCAAATAATGCAAAGAAGTCAAGTTCATATTCATTTAAAAACACCAATAATGTTTTAACTCAGGAAGACTTCAGAGACCAATACTTGGTGGAATAACTATTATGAGGTTTTCAATGGGGTTCAGTGCAGTGGGCTCTTCTTTTTTCCAGAGCTGTTTATACTTTTTAGACAGTGTGCTGTGCTTTTTTTCTGTGGTTTTTCTTGTTAACTTAGATTAAAAACAGTGGGTCATTTGTTGGCTTAACTCCATGAAGCAGCTGACAAGACTCTGATGTGTAAATTTGACATTTCTTTCTAAAATTACAAGTGCATTTTTATTGATTTATTTTTAATATTCAGCATGCTCGCATAGCCACAGTGCCTGTAGGATATACTACAACAGGAAATGCCCCATGTGGTGGATCCATTTATCCATTGGAAGCCACGTTGCTTGGACCACCAGCATCCAGCTGCGGCAGTGACAGCTTTAATTTGGTAGCTGGCGGTCAACATGATTAGCAAACTGCGGGGAGCTTTTACAAAGTGGACCAACTAACTTTACCACCCACAGTGAGGGAGAAGAGCATGCAACCAACAATGAGAAGGTCTAGAGCTGCTATTAACAAATATTATTTCCATCATTTATGAGTTTCGTCAGCTTTCCTTGGTCATTTTGTTGACACAAGAAGCTCTCCCTTTAGGTAAAAATGAATAAACAATACAAACAAATACTGTAATGATTTTGTCATGCATACTAAGATTTTATGCATCACCATTAGTAAGATGTTACCCGTCCAAACACAAGTACGCACATCATTGATTCCTTCATGCAGACTCTTTGCTTCATTTTCCAGTTGGCAGGGAGTTGATGTGTTCAGATATGATTTATTGATTATGTAGAGCGCATTTGTATACCCACTGTGTTCAGTTAAAAAGCAATAACGCATTTAACGCCCCCTGTTCCATGCGAATGCAATAACACTAAACTAATTATGCAAACTGGGGACAAAAGTGTGATTTGTAAAAGCCTAAGCTGCATGCTGACTCTAAACCACCTTCAGAGAAACGCAGAGTTTAAAGCTAATACAGTAAGAAGTGATTAATTCCTTGAAATATTTACTTTTTAGTCTAATAGAAAATTAGCCATGAGGCAGGGACACCGTTTGCGTTTAATACAGAGACCAGACGCATGTAAAGGCCATTCTCTTGAGGTGGGGATTTTCTTAACACTTATTCTCGCTCTTGCAATCACTCCAACTTTTTCTCCAATAAACGAACAAAAATGAAACACAAAAGGTTTGGTTTGTAGTGCAGCACAATCAATAAACAATTTTGGCTCAGCATTTCACTCTTTCTTCATCATAGTGGATGAAATCTGTCATGAATTTCCTCTGCAGCAGTAAACTCATAGCACTAGATGATAATGCACCACAATAATATGGAAATACATTAGAATTCACATTTGTATTGGGTAGGAATATTGAGCCCACTGAATTTTTTATTTGTTATAGAGGCTGATTATTTTTACTTATAGAAGCACAAAAGTGAACATCTATTTACTGACAGAACAGCTGTGACTGCTTGTTTTTCTGTGCAGAGGTTAGCATTGTTAAATCCCTATTGTACAGTCCAGAGATTGCAAAGTTCACAGCTTTCCTCCTATTTAATATACACTGCTCAAAAAAATAAAGGGAACACTTAAACAACACAATATAACTCCAAGTAAATCAAACTTCTGTGAAATCAAACTGTCCACTTAGGAAGCAACACTGATTGACAACGGGGACCCTCGTCGGGTCAATCAGTGTTGCTTCCTAAGTGGACAGTTTGATTTCACAGAAGTTTGATTTTGCTTGGAGTTATATTGTGTTGTTTAAGTGTTCCCTTTATTTTTTTGAGCAGTATATTTTCTTTATCATAAAAAACCACCTCATGAGAACCCCAAAATTTTAAGATTTTAGAATTACACAACATAACTCCTTATTCAGCATTTTATTAAAACGTAATTAAGTAGTCATAAACAATTTTAATGTTAGATTTTCTTAATTTGTATTACAAACAATTTCTCCATTAATAGAGTTCTTGTTGTCAAAAAATAACTACATTCCTGCCTGGAAATATGTGTAGATCAAGTAGAAAATGTTTTTGTCTGCCATAAAGAATTGTGAGAACAACCTGAACCTGCTGCCAGGAGTTATTATAAGTTTTCCAAATCCTGCTCCATTGTGCATGTTATGTTCTGTAATAAATGATGATTTTCTGCAGACTTCATTACAGAACAGTCTGAAATAAATTGGTCAGACTTTGGTGATGTTTTAGTTCGACAAATAACCAAAAACCTGTTAAAAATGCCAATATTAACTTTTCATCTACAAGCTTTTAATTTGATCAACTTCATTTTAAATATTAGCGAAAGAGTTATTCAAACAAATCTGTGTCTAATTGTTAGAAACATAGCAGACAGACATACCTAACTTCAGCAGATTGAAAACTTCTTGTTGCTGTTTCTTCACCTCATCAGTAGTCCCCGTGCGTCGTCTCTTGAGCTGCTCATCATGCATCGCGTTTCTGTTGCTATGCTGCATCAAGGAAAACTTAGAGCTTCCAAACCCCCCATTTGTCATCGTCTAACTTGAAGTACTCTTGTACTTTGGACCAAGTGGGCTTGTAAAAATATCCAAACACATTTCGGACCGGGCCTATTTGACAGTGAAGAAGATTTTTTATCTGTTATATTCTTTTTGAAAGTACAGATCAGACAGAGTGAACCAATGGCTGGAACAAAACATGACTGAGAAACACAGGGCGTGCTAACACGCACACACACGCGCACACACACACAATTTTGATATAAACTTAATCAAATATGTCGGTTATGTTTCACTCATTATTTTGCACTTTTTGTTTATTGATTTCAGTTATTCAGAGAAAAAGTATGGCTATACTTTAGCTAGTAACAGCTAGCTAGCTAGTAACAGCATGTAACAGCTAGTAACTTAGCTGTTACATGTTTGACAATAAGAACTCTCATCAACTGTTTGCCAAATCTGGAAATAATAAATAAATATTGACACCCTAAGTCAGATTGTCTGATCGGTTTTAGTTGATTCCTCATGTCTCGCAGTAATCAGACATCGGGGGTAAAAATGTGTCTAATCACTCATAAATTACAAGGTTGGGATGATTTCTGTAATAAATAAGACATTTATTTGAAAACTGCATTTTCTATGCATTGTATTTCTAAGAAATTCTAATTAGTTTAATATACAATATTAAAGTGACAAAACTTTAAGTATTTTTACAGTACCTTTATGAAGACGGGTTATTTAGAACTTTTTATACTAGTTAGCTGTTTGCTTATCTTCACTGCAAAGAATAAAAATTACATTCTTCTGACACAATTGTATTTTAATCAACTATATTAATCTGTGTGCTCTCTTAAATTTATGAATTTTGCACAGCAGACAAACGAAATCTTATATAACATGAAATTTACACGCGACAAAGTAATTATATATGTTTTTCTCAGCTCTGAAGAGACAGAAATACATGAATGCTCTCACAAATATTCGCCATCTGAAATGACTCGAAGGCAACAGCTTTTTTTTCCACAGTTATTTCTGCTTTAGACCAGTCGGGATTAATTTTTCTTCATCGTATGCTGTTATCGCTCCATAATAGAAAAACATATTAAACTGAAATGAAAAGAATTGCCCAGGATTTGAGGAAATGTGGCATCCATCAGCTATTTTTCTTCCCTTCTATTGGTGGTAATTGATATTTGAGGCCTCGTTTTGTGCCCAGTTCTCCTTTTCTTTAAATGGGCTTTTGTAGCGCAGGAAAAAAACAGCTGAGGAGGTGGAAATGGAATTGGTTGTGTGTCGGTGCATGAGCGAGTGGGATTATCCCAGTGTAATGTCAACCTTATTAAAAACGTTTATTCTTTATAGATCAGGAAATTGGAAGCTGAAAAGGATATAGTCCTTGCTGGTGTCTGTATAGGCTTGTGTGTCTTGGGAGAATTGCATGGCCACAAATTAGAGCCGACTGCTAACCGCGGATCACTAGGTATTTACTCTGGCTTGGTATTTTTACAAAGTAACTTGAAACTTTGTAGATAATCATGCCGTGTTTCATAGCATAACATAGGAAAACATCTTCGGTTTACAAAATAATTTTAGTTCTTTTGAAATGTGCCAAAGCTACATACTGGCACACTGTCAGATCAAAGCATGTACAGATATAGCTGGAGGCATGGTGCCGATTCTTTTTGTAAGAATCTAATTGACAGATCACCAGCTTTCTTGCTTGAAATGACAGAGTTCTGGATCTGGATATATATATATATATATATATATATATATACAGTGGTGTGAAAAAGTGTTTGCCCCCTTCCTCATTTCCTGTTTTTTTGCATGTTTGTCACACTTAAGTGTTTCGGAACATCAAACCAATTTAAACAATAGTCAAGGACAACACAAGTAACCACAAAATGCAATTTGTACATGAAGGTGTTTATTATTAAAGGAGAAAAAAATCCAAACCATCATGGCCCTGTGTGAAAAAGTGATTGCCCCCCTCGTGAAAATATACTGTAACTGTGGTTTTTAACACCTGAGTTCAATTTCTCTAGCCACACCTAGGCCTCATTATTGCCACACCTATTTTCAATCAAGACATCACTTAAATAGGAGCTGCCTGACCCAGTAAAGTCCACCAAAAGATCCTTAAAAACTACACATCATGCCGAGATCCAAAGAAATTCAGGAACAATTGAGAAAGAAAGTAATTAAGATTTATCAGTCTGGGAAGGGATTTATAAAGCCATTTCCAAAGCTTTGGGAATCCAGCGAACCACAGTGAGAACCATTATCCACAAATGGCGAAGACATGGAACAGTGGTGAACCTTCCCAGCAGTGGCCGGCCGCCCAAAATTACCCCAAGAGCGCAGCGACGACTCATCCAAGAGGTCACAAAAGACCCCACAACGTCCAAAGAATTGTAGGCCTCACTTGCCTCAGTTAAGGTCAGCGTTCATGCCTCCACCATCAGAAAAAGACTGGGCAAAAATGGCCTGCATGGCAGAGTTCCAAGAAGAAAACCACTGCTCAGCAAAAAGAACATTAAAGCTCGTCTCAATTTTTCCAAAACACACCTTGATGATCCCCAAGACTTTGGGAAAACATTCTGTGGACCGGTGAGACAAAAGTCTGGCGTTAAAGGAACACTGCATTTCAGAAAAAGAACATTATACCAACAGTAAAATATGGTGGTGGTAGTGTGATGGTCTGGGGCTGTTTTGCTGCGTCAGGACCTGGAAGACTTGCTGTGATAAATGGAACTATGAATTCTGCTGTCTACCAAAAGATCCTGAAGGAGAATGTCCGACCATCTGTTCGTGAACTCAAGCTGAAACGAACTTGGGTTCTGCAGCAGGACAACGATCCTAAACACACCAGCAAGTCCACCACTGAATGGCTGAAGAAAAACAAAATTAAGACTTTGGAGTGGCCTAGCCAAAGTCCTGACCTGAATCCTATTGAGATGTTGTGGTATGACCTTAAAAAGGCCGTTCATGCTCGAAAACCCCTCTAATGTAACTGAATTAGAACAATTCTGCAAAGATGAGTGGGCCAAAATTCCTCCAGAACGCTGTAAAACCCTCATTGCAAGTTATCGCAAACGCTTGGTTGCAGTTGTTGCTGCTAAGGGTGGCCCAAAAAGTTATTAGGTTTAGGGGGCAAACACTTTTTCACACAGGGCCATGATGGTTTGGATTTTTTTCTCCTTTAATAAAAAACACCTTCATTTACAAATTGCATTTTGTGTTTACTTGTGTTGTCCTTGACTATTGTTTAAATTGGTTTGATGTTCTGAAACACTTAAGTGTGACAAACATGCAAAAATACAGGAAATGAGGAAGGCGGCAAACACTTTTTCACACCACTGTATATATATATATATGTTAAAAGTATGACAACACATCCTCAGTTTGTTGCAAGCAAACTGATTGATTCTTCTTTACCAAAGTCAGGAAACTTTAATGTACTGTTCCATTATTTCAGACCACCTATAAATTATTTACTCAACCAATGGTAGAAAAATGTTTCTCTTTAGACTAAAGAGGATTTTCTCCTAATTTTTGCATTGGTTTTTCTATCTTATGAAGGTATACTGAGGTTTTAAACAGTTGCAGTCTCAAAACTGTCTTTCCATTACTGCAACTTAAAGACCTTTTAAAAATAGACCACAGAAAGTGCTGGAGGGACCAGCGTTTTTCCTGGCTGAACGCAGTGCAGTGCCAACTTTCTGTCAGAAATCAAAAGAACAAATCAGCTGCTTGAAAAGATTTCTGGTTGCAACAAACGGGGACAATAAATGTCTGCAAAAGAACAATCATGAATTTTATTGGGGTAACGCAGTTTTCAAATTAGAGTAAGCAAGATATTAGTGACATGTCTCTTGAGAAACTTAAATGCTAGCTTGGTACTGAAACAGATAGCCTGACTAATTAGCTGGCTAATATTTTCTTCTTACCTTCTTATGTTTATATTGCTCCATGAAGAGCAGGCTAGACAATATTATAACATCCACATTTACTAACTGGTAGTTTTAATACTTTTACTGTATTAAAAATTGTCCCTAGTCCTGTGTGTCTTAAACAAAATTAAGTAGATTATGTGATACATTATTGTTTAAACATTACGATGTATACTGCAAAAATGTCCCTCGTATATATCATTCTACATGAATTTCTTATATATTGTGGTCTTTAGAAACAAAAGCATTGTGGACAAACAGAGGACAGAAAAGTTATGTTATACCTAAACAAATGGTTCATTTTTTTTGTTAGAAAAATAGAAAAACAAATTAATTAAAAACGGGATACAAAAGATCCAACATACTACAGCTGATTTTTTATTTTTTTTTTACATGGCACATTTTTTGCATGCTATGAATCAGGTTATTTATTTATTACATTTTGGGCTGTGACTTTAACATGTTGATTTTGATATGTTGATTTCATTAAATTTAGTGCGTTAACTTTTACATCCAACTGTCCCGAGGCGGAACCTTTGTATTTTGTTTCTGGTATGCCTATGAATCTGACGTGACGTCCACAACAAAGCTGCGGGGGGTTAATTTTTGCTTCAAAAGCCAATCTGACGAGACGCCAGATAAGACTATTGTTGTGTGCAAATTTTACAAAAGGGAGTTGGCCTATTATTGAAGTTATTCAACCCTGAAATACCATCTCAAGACATATTTCAACAAACACAGACGTAACCATCTCTCAGCGCTCACAGCCCACATTTCTAAAGAAGCATTTTTTCAAATAAGTTCCTTGAATGATCAGGGATTCATGAAACACTTGAAAGCCGACTGGCCATTGTAACACTTTGCATCAATCTGATGTTTTATAACCTAAATGACTAAAGAAACATGAAGTATTTGTCATTGAACACTTATTCAATAATTTAGCAGCAGCAAAAAGCTTATTTTGTCAACATAGTTTTAGATTAAAATGAAATAAATTGTGACTAAGTAATTCTAAGATTCTGCAGTTAAGACAGTTTTTTAATCAAATACCACCATAAATTATAGTCCTCTAAAACATACTGCTTTGACTTTTAAAAGCCTCAGTCCCAAATAACATCTTAAAAAAATCCATTTACATCATCACTTAGACAATTAGCAAGAACTCCAGCTCCTTGAAAACGTGTAAAAAAAATAAAAAAATCCTTTTGTTTTTTGCTGTCATTTTTTTCTACCTAAAAAAATGGCTGAAATAGCAGCTGAGATGTTTATAATTTTCCCTCTTGTAGGTCCTGACTGCAGGACTACACGGGCGCTTGAGTGAGAAGCACATAAAATCAATGACACTCAACAAACCCTTGTGTTGTCGGCTGTTATGTGTTATCACACAAGCATGACAGCCGCTGAAAAGATAACAAAGGACCCTCACAGCCATAAGCAATATATTAGATCAAGTCGAGCCCACAACAACCACTTGAGAGTGGCAGCACTAAACACTGATTTTAACACGTACTTCAGTACACGTCAGCTTAAATATTTGGGTAAGCACAGGCAGTATTTTTATTCATCTATTGGAATAGCTGGTTGGAAAATTTGATAGAAAATATCTACGGAATAATTTTTTTTCTCCTTTGTGCTCCTTTACAAATTAACCTGAGTCAGCATGAAACTCGATAATAAATGTCAATTGTCATCATTCACAGTCACTTTGTGTTGGAACAAGTTTGACATAATTTTGAAGTTTTAACTAGGGATGTTTCAAACTGTGAGTAAAGAACTGATTGACCTGTATAAAAAGAAACAACCAATATCAGATTAATTTAATAATGTAAGGGTTCTCGCATCAAAAAAGATGCTTTAAAAGCAGTTTTTGACAGTAAAAAAAGCTTTTGCAGGCATAAAACTCCTATAAACAGTAACTGCATACCATATGGATGATGACGTCTCTGGATCCTTAGTGTCTGATGGACCCTAACCCTTTCAGTTGGAACCACACTGCCCAAGACTGTAAAACCAGTGCAATTTGGGATTGTTGGTACACTAATTGCAGATGAACTTTGACTTTGAGTGGTTTTACATTATGTTACTACTCCATTGCATTAGTAGTTAAACCCTGATGGATGAAGCAAATCCTGTAGTTATGTGGAAAAAAGTGAGACAGTGGCAAAGCTTGCTAGTGCAAAGTAGACTTTACTACTGACAGGGCTGTTGCCAGGAACATCTTTTTGTTTCATATAGCATTAACAATACCGGTCAGAACCAGAACAGAAAGTACTACATCTACCTGAATGCTCCCAGAATTTTAGTCTTTCCAATTAGTTTTTGTGACAAAAAGTAACTAAAAATTTAAATAATTAATGTGGACTGGAGAGCTTTCACATCCCTTCTGAAAGTGTCATTTTGCCAGGTCTCCATACTGTCAGACAAACTTTTTTTTATTGTAGAATATACCGTATTTTCTTCAGTATAAGGTGCACTGGATTATAAGGCACATAGAATAGACGCTACAGTAGAGGCTGGAGTTACATTATGCATCCACTAGGTGGAGCTGCACTAAAGGGAATGTCAACCAAACAGTCAGACTCCGGTCAGCGAGGAGAGCCTTCTGCGACTGGGCCGGGGCGTGGCCGGACGATGGTCACCCTTCTCCGTTCACGCACAGCATGTTGGTGGAGAACGTGGTGCTAAATGACCTGCAGACGACCTGATTCTAGACATTCAGTAGGTAGATAGGTCAGTCAAACTTTATTAACAAACCAGCATTCTGACAACTATCCCAGCATGCACCGCGCTCCTTCTTCTACGGGCAAAAATGAAGTCGGCGGCTGCTTATCGTAGTAGCTAGACCTGCTGTGGTTCAATATTGGTCCATATATAAGGCGCACCGGATTATAAGGCGCACTGTTGGCTTTTGAGGAAATTGAAGGTTTTTAGGTCCTCCTTATAGTGCGGAAAATACGGTAAATATTCTGCTTGAATTTTAATTTGTGAAAATCTTGCTCTTATTACTTTTGTCTTGAGTGGACGTTGTACATTCCTGTTCAAGTTCAGCATTCGAAACAGTGATTCTTTTGCAACAGTCGCTCACTTTGTTTTTTTAACTCTTTTTACTTGATTTCGGTTATAGAAATGAATGGTCATGAATAAAGCTGTCATGGGCCACAAGTCTGAACTCAATTGAAATAGGCAAAAGTTAAAAAAATAAATAAAGAAATTTCTTTTAGAGCTCTTCAATAAAAACTCAAACCAGCTCTTGGCAATAAAGAAAAAACACATATGGTGACATTGGTATATCTTTCACATTTTACTCCACCACCTCCCTTCCCGGCTGTAAGAGGGAAATGTATCACTTAATTCCAACATTATCATTGAATCCAATTTGGATTCCCATCCTTGCTCTTTGCTTTCTCTTCTCACACACAAACACCAGCACTTGTTTTCTTCGGTCTTTCCCCAACAGGCTATTTTGAGTCAGAGCAGATCTTTTAAGAAGCTTTCTCTTACTTCTCATTAACACTTCAGGAACACATTTGATTGCATGAGCGCATTTTTAACTGCAAGTCGGCTCACATTTTGTGTGCTGGAACCTGTCCCTTATTCACTGTTGATGGTGGCAAGTCACGGGCGGGTGCAGATAATCCCCTTACATTTGTGCTGTAAGGTGGAAACCTATCGTGGATATTGTGAGAGTCTTCTTTTGTATTTGCTTTGAGATAAGCGTCACCTACACATGCTTAACTTTAATGTCTCTTTACATTTTACTTTCTAAAACCCTGTAAAAGGCAAGTTGTTCAGCCTACCTGTTTTAATACTTAACAATACAATAAGGTTAGCTTTAACAATGCTCTGTAAAGAGTGTAATGCTGAACATCTTATATGTTTTGAATGCGGTGAAACAAATTCTGTCTTACTCTGTTGCTGTACACGATTTGGTCAATTGACTGGCACATTGACTTTGAAAGAGGGGAAGATTCAATCTGCTGTTTCTGTCACTTGATGAAACCAGTTTTGATTTGCACTAAGTGCTGGAGTAACTGATCTGAAACAATGTGACAAAGCATTTGTCAGTTTGAAAATGTGTGTTGGATTTAAGTCGTTCTGCAGACTGTGTTGTCTGCAGATCGGTAACAAAAGAAGCTTGTGTTCCAATTGTCCTCATTCTTCCCTAATTACTGGGAAATGTTCCCCACTAGTCCCATGAAGCCCCTCTCTATCATCCCAAATTACTGCATTTGGAGTGTTTCATGTCCTTTGTTAGAAAATGTTTATTTAATACTGGACCTAAAAGGAGGTGCAGGCTATCCATGACCTGAAAACGATTGAAATTTATGGGTCTCTTAACGGCTACATTTAAGGGGAAAAAGAGGACATGAATTATTGTTTGCTGCTTCAAAGAATAGGAATTACTTTTTGTGTTTGTGACTTTTTCTTTTCATAGTTTTTGTTTTTGTTGAACAATCTGACCTTTCTCAGGAGAACAATGTATATATGAAAAATAAACCTCCCATTATCTTCTAGATACTGACACTGGGGGGTAAAAGGTTATTTTAGTTTCAGCTTTGGAACCTCTAAATAACAGGAAAGGAGACTTGAAATCCCAATTATCCTTCATGGAACTGCAGACACCAGGATCCTGAGATTTGTTAGTGATAGACCATCGACACGCTTAGCTTTATAGTTTTTGTTATAGTGAGTAAGAGGCTGAAAGGAATGCATTACATGTGCAACAGTGACAGTCCAGAATGTTTTGTCAGTGCACATTAATTAAGGTTTAAAGTTTTAGTTTTCTTGGCATTCAACCTAAAATATCTATTGAAACAAAAACATATAATCTTAATTGTCATCATCAACATTTGATGAACAGGAAGTATGATCAAATAAGGCAAGAATAATCTAAATTTAAGCATTTCAGCTCCATTATTCAACCCTATAATGAATAGGTTCAATAATTTTCCTATTTTTTTTTTCTTTACTTGTTTCAGCTATAGGACTAGATTGTACATTTTTGACCAACATCTAAAATGTCTACTACAGTTTTTTGTTTTGTTTTGGGGTTTTTTAATAGTGTTTTGGCTACCTGGGATATAACTTGGTATACTGTGAACTACTATGACACTAGGGCTGTGTAATATCGATTTTGCGATATATATCCATACTTTCTTTCCTAGAAAAAAATCAATATTCATCCGCAAGTATT
Organism: Poecilia reticulata; assembly: GCF_904066995.2. Lineage (NCBI taxonomy): Eukaryota > Metazoa > Chordata > Actinopteri > Cyprinodontiformes > Poeciliidae > Poecilia > Poecilia reticulata. Next base: position 36,200,764 of record NC_088831.1, read on the forward strand.
GTAACATCCAACCGTCACCTTGCTCACTCACTGCTTGCTTCGCCGGAAGAGTGTTTAGGCTTAGAGTTATTCCTTCAGATGTTAAGTGTCGAGGTTAAAAAGGTATCAAACTATTCAGAGCAGGGTACTTGGTGCACTTTATTTACTTTACAAATGCATGTATGCTACAGTTTGTACTGTTTCAATTAAAAGAAACATGTTTTCTCACCACTTCTTTGATTCATTTTGTCCAGCTGTCGACTTTAAGTTGTGTCCATGTCCAACCAGAGCCAGGCATTGTGTAGTTGGTGCTTTTAATCAGTTTTCAGTTAAATTAATTCAATACAAACTCTATAATAGTCACAAAATGTCACCAAAATCACTCTGTCCCTCTAGAATATTTCAGAAAATCGCGAAGGTGTATTGAATTGTATTGTTTGCTGAATATCGCAATATATATCATATTGTGAGCAGAATATCGTGTATGGTATCGTACCGTGAGATTATTGTTTTACTACAGTCCTATATGACACTGTTCCTCATCTTACCACGTAATTGTGTATCTAAACATACTTTTTTTCCACTAGTGTAAATGTGAAGCAATTAGGCTAATTTTGTAAAACATTAAGTCACGCTATGCGTGTCATAACTGCTTTGTCTGCTGCACAAATTGAAAAGAAGAGTTCAAAACAGACCATGCTAACAGGATAGACTTGGTTAATTTTTTTCTCATTTTTCTTTATTTAATTTTCCCTTCATTAGTGACTGCCTAACTACCAGGTGATGAAGATTCATCAATGAATGATTCATCAGTTCTGGAATGCCTCAGTTGGGCAAATAACTCTTTGCTGACTTCATCAGAAAATGGGTCATGGAGAGGCCTGCAGACGTCTTTCCATTACAGCCAACAAATATAGTCTCTTGCTCAGTAATTGTTGCTTTTCTGTTATTTATTCATAACTTTTTTTGCTGGTGTCAGTTTGCCTTGAGTTCTGTATGAGAATATGAAACAAGAAATGGACCAAATTTTAATAGAAGCAATTCATGCACCTTGTCCTTCACTCTCCTTTTCCCGTTCTCCTTTTTGACTATATTTTTTTATGCCATCATGTAATTTTGGGTGCAAAAGGTTGATCTATTTGCGTATTTGCAATCCTCATAATTGTATTACAAAATTCCTACTGAATTCACTTCCAATTTTGCCTATGTAGAAAGAACTATCAAAAAAAATAAAAAGGTATTTTTATCTTTTCTATTGGGCTCTATTGATGCTTAGACGACGTATCCCAATGGAAAACAGAAAGCTTTCCATGTCTGCTCATGGCATTTAATTTTCAAACATTGAGTATATTCATGCTCCAGATGCATCTTAGAAATGTTCTCCTATGCATCCACTTCATTCAGTTGGCCTGAAATGGTGAGCTCTCTAAAGAAGAACAAAGTGTCGACAATCATCCGAGGCATTTAAGTTGACTGAGCCAGTTTAATTTCGCTCCACCTTCATTATGTGCCTGATGCTTCTAAAGCACTACCGTGTCGTTATCTCCCTCTTTTGTTTCCACACTTTTTGAAAAGACATTTGCCGGTGTTTATTTTCCACAAGAAGGCGCTTATGCTAATGCGACCTCTTCTACAGACGATTTGCTGTCAATTTAGCAGCGTGTTAAAACCACAGTCGGCATCAATCAAGTGGAAGCCAGGCACACAGGGAGGGAAAAGTTTTACGCTAATCATCATACACCTTTATAATAAATACATATAGCCTCTATGTGTTAAAACATAAACACTTTCTCTTTTCCAAACAGACAGAGATACGGCTTTGAGGGATTCATACAATCAAACTGTGAAAATTGTTAAACAAGATTGTACAGGATGAGGGAATGAAACCAAAGTCAGTAAGGGTACAGGAAAATCTAATTTTTAGTAAATGCAGCTTTAATTTCCAATTTGCCGTTATGTAAATGGTGAGATTAAATAACAAGCCAATCTTGAAGTGATATCATAAAACACCCAGCCTCAAACAATCTGCTTTCAATGAACTCACATTCAAATAAATACTAAAATAATACTCCAAACCTCTCCACTGGGCCCAGCTGCAGCGATGTCACAAAAAATAAAATAATGGGGAACAGATAGCTTGACGGGACTTTAGTATGAGTTTCTGCTCCTAAAGTCTAAATGTCATAAAATAAATAAAATGCTGATGATGCCTAATAATGAAATGTTGAATTGATACTTTGACTCGTCAATTGCTGAAAATCAAAAAAAGCAGTTATTTCATTTTATGAATACACTCTATCTTGCAGAAGTATTCACACCCTCTTAACAATTTTACATTTTCTCACGTTTGCAATCTGTAATTGACAGACGCCACGAGGTATTGAACCATTGTGAAGTGAAAGTAAGCGGATGTGTGGTTCTCAAACTGCATTGCCAATAAGTCCTGAAATTTGAAATACCATCCACCAATTTCCTTATAAGGTCTCCTAATTAGTAATTAGTCAATTTCTGTGTAATTTACTCTCATATGAAAACAGTTACTTTATGAAGGCTGACTACAGTGAGAAAACATTAGTAACGAAGAAACATCATGAAGAGTAAATAGCAAATTAGAGAGTCCACATAAGCACAAGTAATAATTACAACAATAAGAAACAGCTTTCCCTCATATTTGTAGATAAAAAAAACATAAATCACACTCGACCAATCACAACACCTTCTGTCTAATCTGTGTAGAGACACTAAAACAGCAACAAGCAGATGGGTCAGAGGATATGGATGAGATAAAAAGCTGATATGCTCATAACTTCAGATGTGAAGAACCTATTAAAGGTCAGATTTTAAATCTAAGGCGAAATGCTGCTATATACCACTGTAGCTAAGATAGAATATTAGCCTATTTCACTAAATTAATTTCAACTCTCCACTGCAAGAGCAAGGAACAGACTAGATCAGCAATAAAGTTGTGGAGAGGTTTAAATCAGGGTGAGGCTGTAAAACAAATCCAAAGCTTTTCAGATATCAGTGAGCACTGCTCAATTTTTCATCAAAAAATGAAACAAAAAGCAGAATGGCAAACCCACAAAACCAGCCAAGATGGCATTTGTGGAGAAGCTACAACTGTTGTGAACTTGTCAGATCTTTACATTCTTTACATTAGAATCAATCTGACAAGTTGTGAACTTGTCAGATCTTTACATTCTTTACATTAGAAGAATGTAAAGAAACTGAAGGTAACATTTTTGTCTAAATGTGTTGCACTATTTGTGAACCGTGATAGTGGCAGCATCATTCTGTGGGAATTATTTTCTTTGGCTTGGACAGATAAGCAAGTTAGAATGGATGGGCTGATAAACTGATTGTGGTTAGAACATGAGAAAATAAAAGAAATATCACAAATGCTGCATAATTTTATCATTTTTACAATCGTGATTGCAAAGCTTTTCTAACATTTCATACTAGCTCTCACCATAGAAAATTATATTTTCCTTGCGTTAGATGTTTATGTATCTGTTATAATTCAAGACAATCTGACAATTGAAAAAATAAAAGGTTCAGCTGCTTTCTTTCTAAGAAACAAAGTCAGTTTAGAATTAAATAAAGCTTTGAAAGAAATACTACTTTTCAATTTTGACACATTTTCAGACTTTTTTTTATTGCAATAATTGGACATTCTTATCCTTAAGCCTTAAGGAATTTTGTTTTGGAACCAACCTTTTTTCAGAGCTGCAAGAATATGCAGCTCTGAAAAAAATTTAGCAACCCACTGCACTGGACCCCATTGAAAACCTCCTGGTTATTCCACCAAATATTGATTCTGAACTCTTCCTGAATATGAACTTGCTTTCTTTGCATTATTTGAGGTCTGAAAGCACTGCAAGCTTTTCGTTATTTTCACCATTTCTCATTTTATGTAAATAAATACTAAATTTTTGCTTTAAATTGTCAGTAGTTCATAGAATTATAGAACAAAGTTCATTTTACTTAAACGTATCCATATAAAAGGTAAAATCTGAGAAAGTGATCATTTTTAGTGGTCTCTTAATATTTTCCAGAGCTGTAGCTTCAACTTTTGTTTTGCATATTCTGCTATGCATTATAATAAGATTTCTTTCCTCCTGTCCACAGTGTTTAAAAAAAAAACATCATCATGAGCAACATGCTTATTGTTTTACTTGTTGCTCCACTAACTATATTTTTCTCTGGTAAATGCTCGTAAGGCCCATAAAACAACAACCACCTCTGGCAAAGATTTACTGCTGTTTCTAAATGTTGGAGATTTCCTTGCAGATAGCCAGCACTATCTTTGAGCCAGTCAGAGGATTGTCTCAGCAGTCCAGCTCAGACTACATAAACAAATCTTTACTGTCCACTCTTAAGCCAGTTATAGGTTGCATTTTGTCTCTAAAGTAAGATTTAGAGACAAAGCGGGCTCTCAATTTGAGTTAACTGATGGATTTTGAGAGGTTTACTACTCTGTTAGTCCATTCTGCCCAGTGCTCTGTCTGTGCTGCCATAAACACTGCTGTAAAGGGATCAGTGAGGCTGGGCTCTGTAAAGTTCATAAAAAGATCCGTGCCTCTGATAATGTCACTGATACAGAGTAAGAAACGTTCACCCTTGAATTCTCCCATCTAGCGCCGGTTAGACAGTCTGGCTCTTACTCCCTCCTCTGTGTGTTTTCATCTTCAGTTCAATGTCAGGTTGTAAATTTGTTCTTTATCTTTTATGGAGGCTTCCTTTCTCTTTTTATCTGAAAGTTCAAGCTAAAAATCTGAGTTTATACTTGAAATTAAACTTGAATTAACTTGAAAATAAGTTCTCAAATTGCGAGAATAGATTTTTGGATCAATAGAAACGGTAAATATCTTTAGTTGACTCTGGACTGATGAGCTTGAGAAGTAAATCAAGAACTTCCAATTTTTTCAAAATAGGAAGATTGGAGGAATATAAGTGTGCATTAACAATAAATAAGTCTATAAAAAGAATATTTACACACACATTCACACGCTGATGATGGCATGCTATACAATTATACCAGTGTATTGTAGCCAAAGCTATGATTCAATCGGTCCCGCCGAGCGCTCTTACCACTACCAGCTGCCACACTGGGTGAAGTGCCTTGCCCAAGTACGCAGCGACAAAGTGACTAAGAATCAGCATTCAGCTTCTATGCACCACAAATCTGGAACAAACTTCCAGAAAACTGTAAAACAGCTGAAACACTGAGTTCCATTAAATCAAGAATAAAATCTTAAGAATTGCTTTTGAGCCGTATAATAAAAAAGCTGTGTAATAAAAAAAAAAACAGACCAACATATTTGATGATTTTGTTGTTGGCTCTCATCAAAATGTAATGCTTGTTGACCGCATGGTGTTTTCTTTATAGCTTTGTGATTTTTGTGCTTTTATTATGTAAAGCACCTTGAACCGCCTTGCTGCTGAAATGTGCTGTACACATAAACTGGACTTGACTTAAGCCAAACAGAATGGGTGTTTGAACTATAACCAGTTACAAGATGAGCCCCTCCTAAGCCACTGCCGTCCCCACACAACTGATTTATACAAGATGTGCAAAATTTTTGCAACAGATGAACATCAAGGAATTTGTACTCCTCACAATGTAGTGTTTGACTTATTGCAATATCTTTTACCTCCTTTTTTGTTCACATTTAAGATGAGAGGATTGTTCTTACACCAGGACATAAAGCGGTTCACCAGTCTCACAAGCTATGATCTAATTGTCAGGTAGTCATTGGTTCAGGCGATTGTTGAGACCTCCGCCTGTGTCTTCTGGAGTTTCTGGCAGAGCAGATCAGGCTGAAATGTGTTAAATACACTGGAGAAATCAGAGAACAGTTTTGAGTTTTTTGAAGCAGGTGTCTGATGGCGTCTTCAGCTTCAAATCTGCAGAACCTTCATAATGTCGGGATAAAATGTCTACAGGCATAAAGGACTGATGAGTGAGCTATCTGGAAAAATGTAGGATGTCTTTCACCAGGCCGGAACCTTCTACTGGGTCAGGCAGAGGCTAAAGAAGTGCTGCAGAACTTCTTTAGCGCACAGCAACAGAGCTGCTGTGCACAGGTTGAGGTTGAAGTGCCCAGGTTTTTCTTGAAGTGAACCAGTAAAAGAATGTGTTCAGTTCATTTGCTCCGTCTAGACTTTCATCTATGCGATCAGCTTGAAGCCTGTTCATCCCTGAGCACACATCTCTTATATTGTTGTTTGCTGGACCGTGCTTTCCATCTTCTTCCTGTACACCTCCTTCCTGTCTCTAATCGTGACTTGAAGTTGCTTCTGTCTCCTCCTGAATAATTCTGTCTTTTCCTGAAGGTTTGATTTCCTACTTGGTGTTGATCGACTGTTCTTTCTTTAAGGGGAGTCGTCTCCCTGCTCCAGCAGGAATGATATTTCCACAAAGTTTAAATAGTTGATCTCACTTTATTTAGTTTTTACTCTGGTTATTTATATTTCTTTTACATTTGACAAAAAGCAAAATAAAAGAAATTTGTAAGGGGGGGACTTTCTTAGATGGAGTGTATTAATTCACTCTCAACCAAATGCTTTTGTTGGTCATAGCTTAAACGGCAATATTATGTGTTTTCCAGCCACATCTTGGCATTTTATAGCACAGTCAAGTAACTGTTACCTCCAGTTTTTAAAAAAAATGCTGTATATAATAAATAGCAAGTCAAGTCAAAGTTAATTTACATAGCAAATTTACAGCCAAAGTGCTTCACAACAATCACCACATCACAGGTAGATAAGCGATAAAACAGAAAATAAAATTATAACTTAAAAAATGTTTTACTTTGTAATTTAATATCTTGAAATTGGGCCTCTGTCTCTTTAAGAAACTCTTGTCTTTCCAACAGGAAATCATCACAACATCACTTCTCTATTAACCATCTAAAATCATTTTTTCTAAGGTGAGAAATAGCTCGTATAATGAGCTAATCAGATGCTCAGTTCCACCAGGTATTTGCTAATTGCTGCTGGCTAGTCTGAAGGAGCTGACTGGGGAAGTCATAGGGAGGGCTGCTAGGTTCACGCAGGCTTTTTTCACAGCTGACTGGTTGTAATGGAGATAAAAGGATTCCTCAAACATGCATGAAAGAATCACGGCAACACTCCAGGCATGTTTTTGACGAGGGGATAACATTATAGTATGATGTAAAGCTCAAGAAAGTCGATTTTACACAATACTGCCCCTTTAAGTCATAATTATGTTTCAGTGTTTCACCATGTTTTTGGCATAATTTCTAACAATAATTTAAAGTTTTCTTCCTGGCATGATTGTAAGCATAGTTCGCACATTTTGAGTAGTATGTTTGTCCGGTGGCAACAGAACACCCTGCTTCTCACCAGCAACCCAAAGAAAGCTTTATGACCATTAAATGGAGACATTTCACAAAACTACCCTGCATGGAGCCACAAAGTGTAGACATTTATATGTGACAGATTGACAACATAACCTTTGCGCAAGTGAAATACTGAATATTTACTGCAGTGAACAAATGACAAGCTAGTGATAATGTCTGATGCTGATTAATGATGCTACAGTGCTGATAACGATATTTATCTTATGATTTAACAAGGAAGGGGGGAAAAAGTCACACATTTTGTAGCTTCTGATATAGATATAAATACCTTGCTGAAGCTATCACTCTGAAGGCTGCTTTTCCCGCATCACCAACCACTCATCACTTCAGCAGAGGTGTGTTAGAAAGGCCTACTAATGCTCAAGTGCAAATCAGAGATAGGACTCCTTGATTCAGCTAATGAAGAGAGTGTGGAAGTGTGATGAGCAGGAGAAATGGACGGGAAGGCAGAGGAGAGGATTGCTATTTCATTTTGAAGTGTTTGAGAGTGTGTTTTTTTTCTAATTACATGTGAAACTATTAAACTTAGATCTGAGAGTGCCGTTGCTGCTGCTTTTTTAAGCAGAGCTTAAAAGGATGTGTTACTTTTCATCATCTCTAGTGTCAGTAGGTGGTGCATAATGCATTACAACTAGAAGCAATGCAAATGAATGTGAAAGCACAGATGTACGTGTTATATTTATTTATGTCAGTGGCTGCCCCTGCTCCTGGCAGTCGGTCTTGTATTGTTTGGAAGTGGACATGAATGCATGTCACATGAGGAAAGAGAACGGAATTGTGATTGGTACAGAGAAAGATGGGGGGGTTACTATTTCACCATGCCACAGACGCAGTATGTGTGAGTAAAACACACACCGTGTCAGCAGAGGCAAAAAGCAATAAAGACTTTACTTGGATTGCTTTATAGATTTCAAAAGGGAGCTCTGAGGACGGTAATATTTGTGTTGGAATGAAAGTAAAAATAGAGCATTTCTTCCATTTTGTTTTCTCTCACATGCTCACTAAGTTTCAGGCTGCATCTCGCTTGTAACGCCACCATCTCTGCAATGATCTCTCATCCTCTGCATCGCCTCCTCACCACACTGCCTTTGATTTCAAGAGCTGAACTATTCTGCAACATTTGTTGATGTGGATCTGCAAGTAAATGCTGCAGAATTGTGCTCCTCTTGGAATTGTTCTTCTTCGCTGCGACTGCCAGGAGAGGAACCCACCATCATCTGCTGCATACCAAAAAAGGCTCAAAGTGCATCCTGCCTATATCTGAGAAAATGTTGAGTGGAATGATGTAAATATAAATGTATTAAATGCAGATATTTTAAGAGAATATATATGCTATTTTACTCTTGAGTTTCATTCATCATGACATGATGAATGAATTTTCATCAGTCCAGACAGACCAACTGTGTAGACTGGAATGAAATGAGATTTTATAGACTAAACGTCACATATTTCCGTTATTTTGGGGATTTTTAAGTTGTAATGCTAATTTTACAGAATTTTTTTTTACCATGTAATCTGCAGCAGCTTGCCACTATTGGAAGTCACATTAATACACTTTTTTGCATTTTATACACTAGAAGCAGAATGTGTAACTAAAGTTTTAATAGCATTCATGAACGTACAAATGACAGCGATTCTCAAACTTTTATCTACTGACCCACAACATAAGTGAAAGATGCTTGTGACCCTGAGTATTGGTTGATCGAACCACTAACTTATTTAACCTGAAGTATAACAATTGCACAGACGGCAAATATACGACTTATGTATTTACAAGTGCAATTTTTTTGTCTTTTCTACTATTTATAGCATAAGTATGTATAGTTAAGACACGGCATGTTCCAAAAAAGGACCAATTTTTACACCAATTCTTGAATTCTCTGCTGTGCATAATGTACAGCACCTCACCTCTAACTCCCTTTCTTCCTACTTAAAACACCTTTGAGTAACACGTCCTTTATGCTCCGTTAGTTCAGAGCTGTGCACTACTTCTTCTTGTTCAAAGGACGTATTTGTTGGCCGTATTTAAGGAGATGAACAGAGAAACTACACATTGATATGGATTGCAGGTCTTGTTGAGACATACAGTTAGACAGGCAGGGGCAGGCAGACAGGTCTGCTGCTCATATATGATATGCCTGCCAGTTTCTCTGGTGTTGTTCAGGTCCAGTGATTATGGAGTAGAGACCTTTTCAACCAATCTGCTACCTTTGTGTCTCAGGGCACTGTCCGGTGCTCTGAGCCTTGGGCTTGGAGATGTTCTGGGTGACTTCCAGATCTCATTAACCTTGAGTTAAAGGTCTAGAATTACATCAAACACTCAAAGGCCAGAGGGTCACCATACAATTTTCACATCCTGCTCGGCTCTGGTTAATTTTCCTCTAAGGTGTATGGCATATGCCTGTGTAACCTGATCTGTTGCTACTGGCTGTTGTCAAGAAGGTGAACACAATATAAGATCAACTGTCATTTAAACATGTCAACAATGATTGTCTGTAATGTATGTAAGTTTAAAGATAAAAATGTTTATTTTCATATAGAGGCTCATGAATAAGTTGATTTCCTTGCATACATTTTCACATACAGGTGACCAGTATTTATGAGAGACAAAAGTAGATAATTTGGGTTGGTAAATCTTTAAAAGTACTTTAGGGGGTGGATAAATTTAAAAATGTAGATAAATTGTACCATAGACAAGTTACAGGAACAAGAAACTATTTTTTTGTTTACCTTTGGGAATGATGTGTTCATGTTCATATTGCTGCAGTCAGTGAACAGTTTTTTATACTTCTGTTTAGTTGAATGTTTTGGGTAAGGTCTGTCAGTCTCAACCTGTCTGTCAATCTTTCTGAGTTTTAGGGTCATTATTGTAACCTTTTTTGTTATTTTCTTTTCAAAGTTGGGGCCTCGTTGGGACTCGCCCATGAATCACTGTTTTTGTTTCAATATGCAGCTCCTGTTTCACTTCACCTTCCTCTATTGCTCTAAGTCAGCATCAAGAACTTTTTGTTCCACAATCTTCAACAACTTGAGCATATTAGTTTTGGCAAATCCCAGAAGCCTCAGTTTTGTAACAATGAAACTTCTTGACAAGTATTTTTGAATACTTTGATTTGTTCTGCAATGCCCTAAAGCCTTTTTAACTGTCATGTTTATTGGCATCAGCACATTTCTGCTGGTGTTGGACAGCTGTCTGGTTTTATTTTGAGATAATAAACCATTCCAGTTGTCTTTTCATGTTAACACTGGAATATTAAACTCAGACATCTTGTTTTTGTTCTATTTTTATTGGGTTTTTAGAACTGTTTAAAGTCTACAATAGAGTTAACCTCTCTAGGGATGTCTCAGTCAAAACTTCGCTTGTTTCTTTCTGTGTTTTTAATTGAATTGCAGTTCATTACAGGCCATAAAGGTTTAGTGCACTGTGAAAGATTATTGCTAATTTACTTACTCCCTTTGCATCTAAATTATGCTTTTAAAAAAAAACGCAAAGTAAGTTTCAATGTTCTGCTAAACAAAATTGTGCAACATTTAAGCTAATAAAACCTTTTTCTAAGTAATTAACAAACATATTTGCTTCACTCTGTCAATTTTTTAATTTGGTTCTTATTCATATACTTCACTTTAACATTGGTAATTTATTACGAAACAAAAGATATTTTATGCTCAACTGGAAAATATTGGAGTATAATGGTAACTAATCCTCTCATAAAGTCAACAAAGCAGGTTGTTGCCTGTTTGTTGAGTAAAATCTCACTGATGGATCCAAATCAACATTTGATGATCAGATCAGCCATCTATTTTTCCAGCTCCAGGCTTCATGCACATTCAACACACTGTCCACTTGAGTTCAGTTTGCCGTTTGTCACAGTTCTTCTTCCACAGGTGTAAGTGTTTCTGGTGGTTCAATAAAGGCGCGTGTGTGAACCCCACTTTGTGCTCCAGCTCAGATGACGCATGGTCACCCACTGTGCAGCATCGCTGTGGCCTTGCTGCAAAGCTCATCTAGACAGATTGCAGCAGGACACGGTGGTTCAAAAAAGGAGCATCCCCTCGGTTCACAGCGAAGGTCAGGCAGAGGCATCATTAGGTTGACAGAGTCTAAAACGGGGTCTGCTGGGGTGTGGGAGTTGACTGACGGTTTTTGACTCAAGGACATGTTGGTATCAGAGGTTAATGATGGAGGCAGCCTTGATACGCCGTGGGGGATGTCACTTATCATACTAATACAGATTGGCTGTGGGTGTGTTGGTGTGCTGCACACCATGCATGCTTGCCCACATCCAACTGAGGAAGTGATGACCAGTATGGAAGCAATCCTGTACTCTAACATCTTAAAAAGCCTTATAATTGGCATCTGCAGCTTACTTTCTCCTGTCCCCTGTACGTGTGTGTGTCTGTTTCAGTGTTATCCTTTCTGACTGTGTCCTAATTGCTCTTATTTGATCAGTTCAAGCCTTGGTTTCAGGCTCTTCCTTTCCCTCCTCACCGCTCCATTTGTTGCAGTTAGCAGTGGAGAAACACAAAGCCTCTTGTTGCTTCAAGGTGGTTCCCTTCAAACAGCGGCGTTTGTGTTACCAAATTCAATTATTCTTGTTAGTGAAAAAACAGCAATAGGAATGTGAACAAGGAGCATTTGAAGAAAAGTATTTTGTAGGCTGGTCACTTAAAAAAACAATAGCATTTAATGAACAATGAAATGTAATATTATAAAACTTCTTGTAAGCATTTTTCAGTTTATCTATCTTCTTAAATGTGCCAGTAGAAATGCCAGTATGTTATTGAATAAAGAGCTACACTATTTTTTTTATTGGATTACAAAGAATTAAATAAAAAGAAAAAAATTCCAGTTGCAATTCCGTTTGACAATCTTTGAATAGGAATACATTTATTTTGATGGTTTAAAAAAATGTGTAGCAAGGACTAAAACAACTCCTTACAGAAACATGATAGTTTAAGCAATTGCTTCTGTTAGGAACAATAATTTATTGCTTTACAAGCATTTCTCTGGCATTCCTTACACCCCCATTGTGCTATTGTGAATCTGCTTTGCATTTCATTGTTAAATGAAGGTGCACTAGCTTTAGTAAGTAATGCCACACTGTGGCCTTCCTGTGCATCAGATACTGTATAAAGTCAGGCTACCATATGTCAAAAAATAGCATGGCATGGGCCCTCCAGGACATCCCACTTGTGAATCACTGCTACAGAGTTTATCTATGTTCTTCCTCAAAAGTAAATCTCATGTTGCAGTACTCCAGGAGTTCGCAGCTTCCTGTCTCAATCAACTCGGCATGCAGAATGCTTACAGCAACTTAACTGATAGCGGTGTGACCTACTGATTTAGGAAAAAATGCTATTTAAACACTTGGGGGATTCATAAAACCTTGCATATCCATGTTCAGCAGTCAGTTGATCACTCAATATAAGATGCAGTAGAACATTGTGAATTCTACACCTTTTAAACTACACTTGCACTATACAAAACAGAGGCACATCTAAAGGATCTCATGTACTTTAAAAACGTGACGAGGCTTGATGTTCCAAAAAATAGCCTTTATTTCTGCTAATACCTGTCACCAGCATAGACAATAAGATACTGTAGGTGTGTTGGAAGCTTAGGAGGAAGAAAGAATTTGGATTGAAACACACTTTTATCTGGGAATCATTTGTAAGCTTATTTTCTCATCTGATTCACATTCTCATCTTTTTTGTTCATTGTTATACTTGCTAAAATATTAATCTACCTGACATTTTCTTTGTTCCCCATTTATTCTACTCAGGAACAAAGGAGGCTTGAAACCCAGCTATGGTAAAATTGAGAAAAAAAAATAACTGAACAGTGTAAACTTTTTTCATTGTTTTCTACAGTTAACAGAAGAAAGACATTTTGTGTTTGTGGAAAAAACCCATCAATGCACAGGTCGGACATAAAAGTTGTAGAGACATTTAAAATCAGGAATCTGTCATTAAAAATGTCCCAAGCTTTAAATAAACTAGGGAGCTCATGCCTTTCCACCTCAACTAAAATGATGGGCAAAAAGCATTAATCAGAGAAGCAACCAACAGGGCAATGGCAACTTTGGAGATATTAACAAATCTGGTGTAATAATTTGTTTATAGAAACTGTTATCCACTCCACATGCATGTGGTTTGGTTTTGATGTGATGGAGACCAAAATAAAAGCCGTTCCTCAACGTAAGTCTCAAAACACCATTTAAACTGTGTTACAAACCATGTAGGAGGGAGAAAAAATATTAAAGAATGTGTTATTGTCAGAGGAACGCGACTAACTATTTTTGGGATGCAAAAGGAAAAGTGACATAGAAAACTACCACTGCATGTCATGTAAATATGAATTAAGAGTCACAGCAAAAGATATTTTTTTTATGATAGTTCTTAAATTACCAAAAACAAAATATGTTTCTCGTTTCTTCTATTTCGTGCTCATCATAAGCAAGTGCTACCAAAACCTTGCTTGCTACCAAAAACCAAAAACTGAAAATTAGACACCATGTCAATAATTTCTAGAATGACATTTTTATTAAATTACATTTTAAACTCTTGTGGCATGTTTCTATCACACCTACAAATCTATATACTGCAATTATTGCCAATTATTTATCAAAATATTCTAAGGTCATTCAGTTTGCTGAAACAAAACATTCCCCAAACATCATGCTGCCACCGCCATGTCTCACAGTGAATGTTTTTTTTATAAAATCAATAAACCTGTGCTAGGTCAATTTAATCTTGTCCAATGTATATGTTTGTGGTAGTTAGTTTTTTGGAAGTACCTGCTGTGTACTATAGATGAGTAGCTTGGAGGTTCTGTTTTAGTGCCATTTTTTTTCTCTTTTGTATGTTCTTTTTGTGTGGTTTGGTTTGAGGATTCAATTACACAAATGGATACAGCTCATCATGAGCTACTGTACAGAGTATCATAATTAATGTGCACATACACATTACAACCTGTGGCCAGGTTTCTTGAAGCTCGCTGTTGGTGAACTCAGAGGTTCTTTGTTACGACATTTTCCAGGGATCCGATTATTCACTGAGAATTACATGCCAACAGTAAATATAAATTGGGCAAAGAAAACTTTGACAGTTATTATCAATGGGGTTAACACTTCTTTCCCTTTTTAATGAGCGTGAAAACAAAATGGAATCCAAATCAGGAAACGAATCCTTTCACCTCTCTGTAAATACTCTGAAAGTTGCAGACGTGGAAGCGTGTCCCTTTGTATCTTCCTATACTCCCCCACATGAGGTTTAAGTGCCAAGAAACGATCCCCTCGAAAAGTAGGCTGCAAATTCTGAAAGCAATTAGTTGCACTGAATTTTATTCAAGGGAGTCAGAAGAAAGGTTTCTAAATACAAATTAACTCCATACTTGCTATTATTCCAGCATTGTTTTGTGCTTAGTTAAAACTATCTTCCATCGTCTCCTGCAGATTAAAAGCATCCCAAAGGCATCTTTAAATTTTAAATTGCAGAGATGGTTTGTTCAGGTTGATGTACATAAATTTTAGCAAAAGGTTTAGCTTCAGTCTCATCTGACCAGAGGTAGTTCTTCTGCATGTTTGCTGTGAGCCCTACAAGAATTGTAGAAACTTTGTTTTAACACGAGCTTTCTTCTTGCAAAGCTTCCATTAGAGCCAGCTGTATTTATACTTAGACTTAATTAAACACAGGTGGCCTCTAATTATGTCTCTTATGGAAGCAATTGGTTGCCCTGGTGAAGGGGGCTGAATACAAATGCATACTAAATGTTCCAGGTTGTCATGCATAAAGACATTAGAAAACATTGTATGCTACTCTATACAACTTCACAAATGTCTCCTGCCTTGTGTCGCTTGTTTGTGTTTATAACCTGACAAAACGAGACATTTCTATTGGTGTGGATACTTTCACCAGGTCCTCTGGTTGTGCTCGGCCTCTTTACTAAACATCCGTGACATGGTGTACCCACAGACTCACATCGCATCCTGTTGTCTCTTTGTTCTGCGTAGCATGCCATCCTGGGTTCTACAAGGCGTATGCAGGAAACATCAAGTGTTCAAAGTGTCCTCCACACAGTTTCAGCTATGGAGAAGGAGCCTCCATCTGCCGCTGCGAAAAAGGCTTCTTCAGAGCTGAGAAAGATCCATCAACGATGGCATGCACACGTAAGCCTGGCTTATTTTCTCTATGTATTTTTTAGAACTTTTTGTGTGAACTTATATATCTGATGCTGCCGTTACGCCTGAATTTTTCCCTCTGTGGTGCATTAAAGGACATTTCTATTCCCTAAAAAGGAAGCCTGACAATTTGCCTATAAGGATTTCCTTACTGCTTATCTCGGTAAGATAAGCACCTTAGGTAATCTTTGATTGGTTTACAGCAAGGGAAATGATGAGGGGAATCATCCCAGAAGATTTACAAAGTAGAATTAGGAATCTGCAGCACTGTCGGAGATAGAAAATGTCATTATGTATTTTTGACTGATTAAGCTTTAATTATTCCAGTGTAAACTCATTCTAAGTATTTCAATCTTTCTGTGTGTCTGACATTCTGGAAAGGTTTATTACTTTGTCTTAGGAGCTTGTGGATTTCGCCTGAATTTGCCCGGGCCATAAATCCAGCCTCGTCTTTCGGACTTATCTGGTGTGAAGCCGAACATTAGAGAGTCTCTGGATGAATTACATGGCTTTTGTTCAGCTGCCTTGTCTTCATCGTTGATTCACTGACTGTCATTACGACTTCATATTTGCATTAAATTACAGTTTAACCGGACTAATTCTCCTTTAATTAAAAAGCCATTTGGCTGTCGCCGAGATAGACGGAGGCCACGTCTGAGAGCTCTCCGGGGTGGAAGAGCGCATTTGTCTTTCATGGCAAGACAACGCAACGACACTATGGAGATGCTTTTAGTTTACAGTACTCTGTAAGTTGCACTGCTGGCAAGAAAAATGCTAATCACTAGGTGGGTAGTGATGCGTCCAGCTCAGGGGACTATTCATGATAATGCATAATATTGGGTTTATGAAATGAGTTGTCAGCAATAGTTTATGCAAATAACATACACATTTCACAGTATGGAAAGATAAGATTGTGAGATCAATGTAGAATTATCCAGTTCAGAGTAGATTAGATTCTTTGAAGCCAGAGACAGAATCTTTTAGTTTAATCCCAAACTTTAGCAACATTAAGACCAATAACTGCCTGCAGTCCACAACCATTCTTGTAACATTGGCAGTAAATTTAAAGTGGCATGTGTTAAAAGTTGTTGAAAAGTTGATCTTCCTGTTGCAAACTTTTTACCGAAATGTTGCATTTTTTTCTTAATAATGTGATTATTATGGCTTGCAGGTGATGAAAACACAAAGTCTCAGAAAATTAAAATGTTACATAACGCCAATTAAGAATGCATTTTAATATTGTGGTCATATAACTGGGAAAAAAGTACACCAGTAAAATTCATTCATGGATTTGGAGAAGCTTCAGGAGTCAGTACCCACAGACCAATCCTACAAACGTCTCATTATTGATGTCAGGCTATTCCTCAGCCAGAGATAATGACCCGTCCTTCCTGCGCTAAAAAGAAGTGGACTGTTGCTCTCTAGTTCAAAGTCCTCTCTTCGGGTGAAAGAAAAGTTTGGACCTAATTTGGTAAGTGGTCCCAGAGTTTGGTGGAAGAGCGGAAAGGCGCAGTCTCCATGTTGCTTTACGTCTGGTTTTCACAGCCCGTGATGACGAGTCGTGTCATCTGCCGGTGTTGGTCCTCTGCGTTTGACTTTTAAATTTGTCCATATGATTTAACTGAATGTATGTTTTTAAAAAATAACCTGATGGTTTTTTTTTTTTACAAAGCACATAAAGACAAAATTTGCTGTGAATTAATTTGAATCAGAAAGACTTTAAAACATCTGACTTTGTGAAAAATATGAAGAGAAAAGAAAAGTTTTTCTTGATTCAATGTCAGTGAAGAGAAATATCTATTTATCACAGAGTTGAGTCTAATGCAGCATCTACATCATTTTAAACTAAAATAGGCACATTTTTTCCCCGACTGAAAAGCATATAAAAACAATCTGAATAAGTGAACCCAATGCTCACTTCAAAGAACTTCAAACCCAGCTTAGTGTGCAGGGTTGTAATTAAGTATCTTGTTTATGGCTTGTCAACAGCTATTCTTCCTCAGGCGAACTCCCAAGTCTTCAAGGCCACTTTTTGCTCCAAGTACAAACACTGAGAGTCTGAAAAGCCTTTTGGGGGTTTTGACAACCACACAAACTAAACGGAGCTCAGACTGCGCTTGTGTAGCATATCTACTATTGCAACCG
The DNA here is from genome assembly GCF_904066995.2 of Poecilia reticulata. Taxonomy (NCBI): domain Eukaryota; kingdom Metazoa; phylum Chordata; class Actinopteri; order Cyprinodontiformes; family Poeciliidae; genus Poecilia; species Poecilia reticulata. The sequence continues at coordinate 36,218,453 of NC_088831.1, forward strand.
GTGAGCTCTTGTTTACTCGCAGAATGCATTTTAATTAGAGGTTAAAAAGTCAGTTCATAAACTATTTACCTGACTGTAAAGTCAAAAGACAGAAGAAAAAGTAGATTAAAGAGTGAGAGGAAGACAAAGGCAGGGAGGAAGAAAGCGAAGATGTCACAAGAGGAAAGATAAAGGCGGGGGAAATGCGTAAGGACTGGATGGAGTAGACAGTGTGAAGAGGGGAAGGAAGGAGGGCGCTGATACCAATCTTCCCCTCAGAGGAGAATAGGGGCTGATTGATGGCAGTGGGATTGCTCTGCAGGAGGGTAGGTGGGTGGATTCTCCCTGATGGAGAGAATAGAGCAGGTGAGATAATGGCCGAGGGAGGAACGGAGAGATAAAGAGAGAGAATGGACGCACTGACAGGAGTGGCGGATCGGTAGGAGGAGCTCTCCTGTCTGCTGAGATTTTTAGCAATGGTGGAGAGAGAACATTAGGGAGGGATGTGAAGGAGAGGGAAACATCCCATTGTCCTGGCAGACAGTGAGCTTGGCAGGACGGGAGTGTTCAAATCCCTTAGGCCTTTTAACTCCACCCTGTTGACAGCTGGCTGCCTGCTAGAGCACAATGCTTGCCCTGACACACAAACACTTACATCCAGGGAGCACAAAGAAACACCACAACAAAGGCGATTGTGAGGGAGGTACTGTAAAATAACTTGGACTCTTTACTGCACTTGAAAGAACTGGGAAGAATGTGGAATGTTGTGGAACCCGTGAATACGGCGTTGGGTTTTAGTCGGCTTCTTCAGAGAGATGTTTACATGGTGTTTTGTTATTTAGGTAAGTTTGAGCTTTGGTTTCCAACCTTTGTTGGATCTCAGATTGAAAGATTATACATTTTCAATGAGAAAAACCTGGGTGTGAAAGCCAACAGAGGCCTTTCTTCTACTTATGTCTTTGTGTTGCCCTGTAAGCTCTCAACCTGTCGAGGATGGAAGGATGGACAGACGGATGAATGGGTTGATGGATGGATGGACCTTTCATTTTCAGCCCCTCTGCATTCTGTGCAGAGATTTTTTGTTAGTTTTGTGACATTTTGCGTCCAATTTGTAATACTTTCTTGTAACATCTTGCAGATTAAGCAAAAGGTGTTACGTCTTTTATACATTCTTTTGTTTTGTCCTTTAAACTGCAAACACACCCATAATTAAGACACGAAAAACTCTCACAACTCACCCGTCACGCTTGTTGAGAGAAATCCCCCAACATCCACTGTCACCATGTCTGTGTACACACATCATAACACACACACAGCACTAATGGCTCATTGGTGACCTCAGGACCATGTTGTGGTCAACAGAAAGGTCAGAAAGTCCTCTCAGCACTGGCTGTTGATATGCGAGTGGCATAGAAAAGCTTTAAAAGCTTGTGCACTTCTGGGAGGATCCTTATTGTCAAAGGTGCTGCATCTATTGCTTGTGCCGCAGATGGTGCTGCAGTTGTTGTTGAAGTCTGAATTGCTTTGACCAGCCATAACCAGCCAAACATTGGTGTTTAAGAGAGAGTCCTGCTCAAGAGTGCAGACAAACAGCAGAGTAGCTGTTTCGACTGAGTCGTAGTAACTACCAACAATTACCAATTGCTTGTTGAAAGCAATACTCCGCTGGTAATTTTAAAACGGCAATGAGTTCAGATCTCTTTTGTTGAGTCAGTGCCGAGTCACCCGTCAGGAGGGAAAATGCAGAGTCTACAGACAGAACAGCTGCAGATGTGCAGCTTCACTTTGCAGATGTATACATTGACAAATCTGCAAATGTTATCAGACAGCTCAAACATTTCAGGTAAAGAAAAAACTAAAATCTCCAATTCCTCTTTGCTTATTAGATAAAAGCTTCCTATAAAGAAAAGCTGCAGACTAGCAGTTTAGAGCTGTTTAAATATCACTTGGTAAAATAAATCAGTGGTTTGCTTGTTTATTGCTTTTGAACCGCTGTGTTGACACATTGTTTCATTTTTATGGCAGAATGTTGGAGTTTTCTTCTGATTTTGAAAAAAACAACAACTCCTCCAGTAAAAACAATCAATTATCTCATGCGATCTTCAGCCAGTTTGTCACTAAACATCCACAAAAATACGGCTCATTCCCATTTTAGGTGGTAAAAAGAACCAAAGTTAACACAGTCAGACATAAAATAATATTAACACTTTTTGTTTAATCTTTTCCATACGTTCACTCTTGCATTATATTTCAAAAATATTCAGATAGCATAAAGCATTTTTGATTAAAGGCTGCTTTAAAAATATACAGACGATTTCCACTCAAAGGAAGGTAAACATTTTTCTTAGTATACTCTTATACCCTGCAAGAAAACACAATGATGTGAGGTTCTTTACTAAATAATAAAATCTCTTGAGAGCGTATAAAAGCATAAGAGTGTCTACGAGGCGCCGACGGTAGGATAGAGATGAAGGGGTTTGTAAATAACTCCAAAGAAGTTTAGAGTAGATTATACAGAACATAAAACTTGGCTACATTCACTATTTCATCTTAGAGCAAGTTTTTTTTTTCCAGTAATGCAATGAAACAAATCAAATTCTTCCATACTCCAGAGAGGTATGGAGTAAGGCAGATAAGGTAAACGCTGCATGAGTTGTGACGTTATGCAAACATTTCAACAATTATGCTTTTAGGAAATTATCCAGTGTAAAATTGTTGCTGCAGAGAGTTCTGGCAACGTAAAATAGCAGACTCTTCTGTTTTAATTTAAAACTGTGTAACAGTGGAAAGTTCAAAGAATATAAGTTTACAGAGAATAAAGTCGTCTAAGAACACGGCACGAAATTACAGAAATCTTATGTGAAATATTTGAGAAGGTATCCGTTATCTGTCTTTATGTTTAAACCACAAACTGTAACAGCATGTGAGCAGTAAAGGCTTGGTTCAGACCTGAACTGATGTTTGTTATTCATCAGTGATTTCCTTCTGTTTTTATTGACAGGCCCTCCATCTCCTCCTCGCAACCCGATGTTTAACATGAATGACACTTGCCTGATGCTGGAGTGGTCGCCTCCCAGCGACACTGGGGGTCGCCGGGATCTCACGTACAACGTCCAGTGCAAACGCTGTGGCCCCGGACCCAACCAGTGCCAGCTCTGTGAGGACGAGCTTCGCTTCCTGCCGAGGCCTTTGGGCCTGACCAATGCCACTGTAACCGTCACAGACTTCTCATCGCACGCCAACTACACCTTTGAGATTGAGTCACTAAACGGCGTGTCAGAGATGAGCACCTTCCCCCGGCAGGTGGCCATCATCACCGTCAGCACTGACCAGGGGGGTGAGTATATGAAAGTTGCAGTTGTTTACACCAACGCAGCATCTTGGATCTTTTCTACTGCCTTCACTCCTCTCTTAGTAACCATCCTTTCACTGCCTTGCTGCATCGTATTGAAATAAGCATAAATAAGAGCTGAGTGAGATTGCTTTCAATGGCTGGAGGCTGAACACGACTGCTTTATAACTTCTTCGTTTAGCTTTATCGGTATATTTAGCTGCCTGAGCTGATTTGCTCTAAAAGCTGGGATAGATTCTGAAAACATCTAATGTTTCTTAAACTGCAAACTAGTTATCACCTCATTAGTGTTTCCCGATCCTAAAAATAAGTGACAGGACGGTTTCCGATTGTCTCAACCTCTATTTTTCTTACATTGAGAATCTAATGAACTTTTTAAATATCTTCTAGAACAGCGTATGTGACCATTTGTAAACAGTACAGTCCCACACCTGAAATAGTCAACTTGACAGACACCCATTGCAAACCAACACATTCCTGTCGGTTTGTATCTGAATTTAATCACTTGCATCGTAGAAGCCATGCTTTGAGATGATATCCATCTGAGGAGGGATTGTTCAAGGACAGCATATGAAAGAAATGTGTCTGGGTCTTCGATATCTGCAGACGGGCTTAACCAGAGAAAAAAAATTGGGAGAGATGGTGGCAAAGGTAATGAAATACAATTTTGCTTCAGTCTGAGAGTGAAATGTCAATACTTGAACTCGGAAAAGGAATTCAGATTTCTGTAGATGGCAATCGGAACAATGTTCACAACTTTTGCATTCTCACTTCATGCAAATGACTGAAAAATGTACGTCATCTTTTTAAATGTATCTGAGGAGTTTATAAAAAGTCTACAAGATATTTTGTGCCCTTCGAAAGTGCACAAAATATCTCAGTGCACTGAGATATTTTGTGTGTACTTTCTTGCAATAACTTGCAATTTCTTGGGATACAGATGCTACTTTGCATTTCGAGGGAAATTTGCACAATTAGTTGGGTATTTAAGAAAAAAATAAGTTTTTGACACAAAACGACCTGCATTTCTTCACGTTTGTTTTGCTTAAAAAGCAATAGATTTGCTGCAAAATATGAGAGATATTTCTGCTGTTTTGGACTACATTTTTATAGTCCAAATCACCATTTCTTGTGGGCCTGTGTTTGGTTTATTGCATACTTATTAGCTGTCATTTTCAAACAGTTTTTGTCCACCTCCCTATGTTAACCTGGAACTTCTCGCTTGCCTTCGTTTGTCCTCGTTCTGTTTCCAGACGTTCTTGTTTTGCCTTTCTTCTTTGTTCTCTCCTATCCGCATAACCTCCATGTTTCTACTGCTGAGAGCATCTGGGAGAAATACATTTTCTCATACAGCCATAGCACATTAACTGCATTATTCTGTGTCTCAAAGGACAGCTCTAGATAGTACATGCGACTCTGCGTTACACACAGACTTTTTTATTTGATTAACATGCCTTGTTTAGAACATAGTCAAAGCTGGTCCCTTAGCTGTAGACAAGACGCATTTGAACACTAATATAGCCAGCTGCTGCTATTTAGGGTCCTCAGGGGAGGAGGCAGATTTATGGCTCGCTGTTAGTGATAAACAGCCTAATGCTGTACTTTTAACACGGTTACGTTTTCAGAAAGCAGAATTTGATCAGTGCTGTTAAATTTAATGAGGATCATTAAAGGGGTATTGATCACACAGCTGTTTGTGTTGGGTGTAACTGAACAATGTTCTTACCAGCCTGTCTGCTGATGAATGTATAAAGATGCTGCGTAAATATTTTAAAGTGTATATTTTACAGCACAATTCTTGTGCTTGACGATGGGAGTGAAATGATGGTGTTTTTTTTAAATTATCTACATTTTGTCTTCTAATCTAAGCTCATGATTACAAAGGGGTTAGCCTAAATACACTTTTCAATATTCTGTCAGGTTAAAATTACAAACTTTAATGTATTTTAACAGGGTTTTAGGTGATGGACAAACGCAAAGTTGCAGATATTTGTAAGGAAAAAAAAACACTGTTTTCTTAATTAAAAGTCAGACGTTTTGTGTAGACTTCATTTATCCTATGATTCTTTAAAATTAATAACCAGCCACCCAGTTTGGCTACATTCACGCAGCAGCTCTTGATGCTCAATTCGGATTTTTTTCATTTTTTATTTGCTGAAATATGATTCTTTTTGCCTGTCATTCATGTTACTTGCAGATGCTACTTCAATCAGTTCTCAGTGTGAATGGTTTACAACTTCAAAGCGACCCGCACGTGCAGAATTGAAGTGTGTTTACAGAAGTAATTATGAATCTAAACGTCTATGTATTGATTTATGAAGTTATTCAGCAATGGGAGCTGATGGTATTGCCACAAGATCATAATAAGACGAAGGAAGCAAAAAAAACAAAAGCACAACTATTAGCAATGGTCTTTTGAGGAGCATTGACTGTGACTTGTGGAGGGGGAGTCTGTTTGGATGTGTTGTTGGACCAGGAGAGGTGGGATAGTGAAGTGGTTTGCTTCACTAAAATAGCCTTCTTTCATATTCTCAGAATTATAATGTTCAGCCATTGTTTACATCTGGATTTACCGCATCTTCTTTAGTCCCTTATTTTGCTTTTTAAATTTCTTTCACACTTCTCTTATTTTGCCATACTTTTTCTGTATGGCAAAATAGAGAATAATGACGCATGTCTCACCTCGATGAGGTGAAAGTTGGATGAAAAGCGACATGACCGTTCAGAATGCAAAAGCTTTGAGAGTAATTGCATATGTATCTGATTTGATACCATATATGGATGTGGCACAAATCAGATTTTTGTCTGGCTTGAAAAAGATTGTTATTGGGCCTTCCAGTTTCGCAATCTGCAAATTGGACTTTTGGTTTTATGGAACCAATGACTTTGTTCTTTCCACGCTTCCATAAAAGCCATATTTGCAGTGCCTGCAACTAATGGTCGTCCTGACAGATTTCCCTTCAGTGAATCTCTGTAGTTCCTTCAGAGCGACAATGGGCCACGTCGTTGCTCCTCTGATTAATACTCGCCTTACCCAGCATGGTAGTTTAGGTCAGAAAGTTCTTTTTTGCAGTTGTGGTTGTAACATCACAAAACTGGAAAAAGTTCAATGTATATAAATACTGTTTCAAGGTACTGTTTGTACCAAACATAAATTCACTTACTAAATGGATCCTAAACTCTGATGCATCCTTTCCATCTTCCTGGCACTGTGGCTTGTTGAGAAATGCCAATTTGCGTCAGTGTCAGCAGTCTGAAAGCTCCAGTTGCTTTTGAAAAGGTTGAAATGAGCTAAAGTGTGCCTAAGGTCAGCATATTCATCCCAGTCAAAGATAACCATGCAAACCATCTGACGAAAAGCAACATTTGCATGCAGCAGTGATATGCATGCATGCTTCGGCACAAACAGAACTCTTTCTCCCGCCTCGACACATCCACCTAAACTGCTCTGTGATGGGCTTGTTTGGAAAAGTGCACATAAAATTCATATACACCATTAGCATAGTGTTGCCATCAGCAGAAAGCAGACAGCCATGTGAATTTCAGTGTTTTCAGGAGTCTGCTGTAATAATTTACTCTGACTATAAATAAATTGAACTCTGTCATTAAAATGCAGATGGACGTTTTTGGTCAGTGATTTGTTCCAGTAAAGATGTGATTTGCTTTACTGAGAAGACAAAGAATTATAATGCACAATGACAAACAACATCTGAGGTTTTTAGTGAGAAGAAAAATCTCTTGAAATTGAGAATAAAATAGATGTTTGTTTTTTTTAATGTTGACACGGTTTCTGACTTTACTCGTTTATTGTCAGCAGAAAGGATTCTCATCTTTATTTGGTCTGATGTCCCTGAAGAAGTTGTCAAAATATTTTTACTGAACTTTGCTAAAAAAGATTCGTGACAGAGGCACAAAGAAAATCAACAAGAGGACAAGTAGCACATGTGGAAACTTAATCGAGATGATGGTTTAAAAGGAAGGAGAAAATTAGATTTAAAAAGGAAAAGTACTTTTATAAATGTGAAAACAGAAAAAGTATGGCAAAATAAGAGAAGTGTGAAAGAAAACAAAATTTAAAAAGCAGAATAAGGGAAAATTATTGAGTTATTAAAAGACTAAAGAAAACAAAGCGAGAGTAAGAACCAGGATTAGTTTGCTAACGTTACGTTTGATTAAACAAATAAATGAATCCTAGAGAAAACAGTTGTACCAGGGTCCAATCCAGGCTTTATCCAAGCTGAAACATTTTTACAAAGTATGGAAGACAGATGCATGAATCAATAACTTATTGGCAGAATAAATATGTTTGAAAGAAATCACTTTGTGGGCATAAAATAACTGAGGAAAAGAAGTGACATTTTTGATTATGTAGTTAACTGTATTTTTATACAAACTTTTAAATATGTTTATGAAAGACTGAAATTGCTTAAATTGTGTCTCTTCAACTCTGGTTGGTTTTTTATGCTGCTCCCCCCTACATTGGTTCTGACCTCAAAAAAAAGTTTAATATTTGATAACACAAATAGTTGCGAGAAGTTCTAAAAAACCTGAAACCATTTACCAAGAATAAGTCATAGACTCTATATTGACATTTCTACATTTATTCATTGATGTACCATGTAGACGTTTTGGGAAAGGGGATGAAATCAAACAGTTTTAGCTGTTCTATACAGTTACATGAACTTGCAGAGTTGTACTGGCGATAACTTTGAAGTGGTCTACTTCACTGGACCCCCTGCGGTTTGCGTGCCACTCCACTTGCTCCACAGCTGACACCATCTCCCACACACCGCACACTGCCTGGTCCTCTACACCCACGTTAGGCCACTGTTCGTCAAATTCAGCTCAGCATTCTATACAATCATTCCCCAGCAGCTGGTCACCAAATGCTTCCTGCTGAGCCTCAACACACCCTCCTGTAACTGGATTCTGGACTTCCTGACAGCAACCGCAGTCGGCTCGCATCAGCAGCGCAGCATCACAAACCATCAGGCTGAGCACAGGTGCCTCCCGAGGTTGTGAGCTCAGCCAACTAACTGGTGTTTATGTTGCATGACTGCACTGCACAGAATCCAAATATATCATTGAGTTTGCAAATGACACAACTGTCATGGGGATCATCAGTGACGGCAATGAGGGGTTTTACAACAACCTTTTCCTGAACGTGACACAACCAAGGAAATGTTGGTTGATCCGAGTTTGTCAGCATATTATTAACGTCTCATTAAAAGCTCAAAGAAAAAGAGTCAGAACAACCAAGTTCCTCAGCATGACTAGCGATGTAAACTCTGAGACGAACACATGGCAACGTCTGGCTTGTCATATGAGCGAACACATCCAATCCTCACAGATTTCCACAAGCGAACAGCTGAGTGTCCCGACATGCAGAATTTTTGTCCTCTCAGGTCTAAAATATCCTCCAGCTGCAGCTGGTCCAAAATGCTGCTGCTCGCGTTCTGACTAAAACCAGGAAGATGGAGCATATCACCCAGTTCTAAAGTCCTTCCACTGGCTCCCAGCAGCTCAGAGAATAGACTTTAAAATACTGTTCTTAGTTTATAAATCACTGAACGGTTTAGCACCACAATTCATTTAAGACCTTCCAGAACCTCTCAGGTCTTCTGGTTCTGGTCTGCATCCAGAACCAGAACCAAACGAGGAGAAGCAGCATTCAGCTTCTATGCACCACAAATCTGGAACGCTGAAGTGCCTTTACATCTAGACTGAAAGCCCAACTGTTTAGAGTTTCTTTGGAAACATAACCAATGAAACATTAATCAACAACCTGATGTGTAACGACAGCAAAATGTAATGTTTCATCGTTGACTTTGTATTTTTGTGTTTTTATGATGTAAAGCACTTTGAAATGCCTTACTGCTGAAATGTGCTGCAGAACTAACATTTGATTTGATGCAGTGTAGTTTGGTCTGCAATGCATTGTGAGGACAGCTGATCATATGGAGCACTCTCTCCTCCATCCAGAATATTTTTCTGACCTTGCACAATATTCTCTGACCTCGCCATCCCTTCTCATAGACTGAGGCTCCGAAGCATCAACCAGAACTGCTTGGTTCTGTAACAACGCCTTTATCCCCTCGGTAACGCACACCTCGCTGTGCACTTGCACTTTAGATTGACTGGACAATCAGAGTGAACCCTCCTTCCATCCACTGGCTATTCTTGCGCGGTCGCAGAGTAATGCCACTTTTTGAGAGATCGACTTTTGGGTGTTCTGTGAAGTTAAGGTTCAGAAAGTTTTTCAAGGCGCTGTGAAATGTTTTTTTCCAACTATAAACATTTTTCACTCTCTTACTTATCGTTTGGGATATAAAGTCGTCAAAGTTAGATTCTACTCAAGGAAATCCCCCTGCCTTGAAATCAAAACAACTGTCTTTATACAGCAGTAGCATTAAATAAATAGCTTTTAGCAGCTTCCCTGTTCAAGGCGGCCTTTCTTCTGGCACCATGCCACGCTATAACTAACTATGACAAATTAGCCACATACCTAATTACTAGCCTGGGAAAATCACAATGATGTTTATTAGGCTCGGCATCATAAAGCGGTGTGCCTGTGCCCCAAGACCAAAGCTCTATACTGGAGGAACACTAATAATAACAGCTATACAAATTGGCTGAGTGAAATGACCAGGGCCCCAGAGGTGCTTAGCTGTGATGGGGTGAAGAGGAAGGTGACTTTCCGTGGATTAATCAATATGGCTATCCAAAGTGCTGCTGCGCCGGGGTTTGGATAACACCGTTTCCTGCTATACACGATATTTGTGTGTGTGTGTGTGTTTTAGCATTTCTCACTTTGTAAAGCCCTTTTTTTATTTCAACAAATACTGTGAGGACCTGTGATCCTTATGGGCCCCAAAGCTTGGGCCCCACATAAAGAAGTGCTGTTAGGTTACAGAAATACATAAAATATGAAAGGTGAATGCAAAGTCCTTGTGAAGAAAAATGTAATGTGTGTCTAGATTTAGCTGAGAACCTGACTCCATTATGGGTTAATAGGAAAAAGCAGCCACTGATAAAAATGCTGAATACATCATGTTGCTGTTTTTTTTTTTTTTTTCTTTTTTCCTCTCCCTGGACATATAGTTGTGGGTGAGAGGGTTTTTGGGGGTCCTACATCTTCTCGCAGTGAAATGTGTGTGTTTCCTGTGGGTGTGTTGGAGCGCCGTTAGATTGCTGACACCGGCCTTGTGGAAAGAGCAGTCGTAAATAGAAGCTTCACGCTTGCTGGCTTATTAACAGTTGATTTATCCGACTCTCTGCGGGGAACACGCGCCCTTGGCACCCGAGCCCAGAGATCGGCCGCGGGGGGCCCCAATTACCCGATGTCGTGGGTATCTGAAGATGTGCTGAGGGGAAATCTGGTGTCTTTGTGTTGCGAGCGGCGCACGTGCTCACGCGCCTCACATTGCTGCGTACGCCAGTCCCAGGGTCATCTTCATCATCACTCTTTCTCTTCGCTTGCACACTCACATTCACACCCACTCTGTATGCCTCCTGTGGTGGGAGATACAAGGGGGGAATAATAGGATGGGAAAAATTTATTCGACAGCTCTCTTTCTCTACACTGATTTATCAGAGCATTCCCTCCAATGATGTGCCTTTATCTTTCTCAGTTTCTCTTGTCGCTCTGCTCCCTGCAATTTTTCCACATTAAGCACTGCTGTGTGTTTGACTTGTGTGTTCATCACACTGTACTGACAAGTACTAACATTATACCCAGTCATATTTTACAGGGTTAAGGCTGCTGTGAGGCAGTGCTTTATTGCAGCAAGACTGAAGTTTTAAGACCTATTATTTAATCATAATGTTTGGCCTTCTTTTTATTCCTTCCTGTCAAATACTACTTTATGTGTAAGGCTGAACGAAAAAAGTCCTTGAAGAGGTTTTTCTTGTGTTCTGTGCTAATTCTTTTACTCTGTGGACATAAAATATCAGGTTGTTACGTTTTTCAACCGAATTATTTGTTTAGCATGTCGTATAAATATTTTGATTTGTTTCATTCTGAAACGTCTAAATATGACAGTTAAAAACTTTTTTGATGAGATATTTTTAGTAAAACACACAAAAATCAACGATTGAAATGTTTTGCTGTCTTTATAGTAGGATCAAATTAATTTTGTAATCATTTTCTATATGTCACATTTCTTTATGAAATATAGTCTTTTTGTGATATCTACCACAAAACTGTGATTATGAGGAGTTGAGCTGAAGCAGTGAAGTCAGCAGTCTGGTTGGTTGTTCAAGCTGTTAAGAGTATTGAAATACATAAATATTATACATACTATCAGTAAATATCGGTTATTGGCTGCAGCAGCAATTTTAATATTGGATATCGACATTGGTTGTTCCCTATTTTAAGCTCCTTTTAACACAGTTAAAAATGAGAAAATACAATTAAAAAAATTGCAAATGTAAATTAAAATATTTCTTTTATTTTTAATTGCATAATCTCACACTGACAGTTTTAGAATTTCTTTATTCACTTTTTTCTAAAAAAAAAAATCACAATTTCCCCAATGTCTTCAAGGTCTTATTGTTTCAATAAAATAAGAGAAGTTTGGTATTTTCCATTTCATTTCTGTGAGGAGTTTGGAGTTTTGATCTGCTTTGACGCTGCGTTTGCCAGGAATGTAAATGTCACAGGACAAATGGAAACTATTTCCTAATCAAAGTGAGAAATACGAGAGAAAAAGAAACTCTGTTCTGTCAAAGAAGACTGAGCAAGAACCAAGATTTTATAATTATATTAGATGGTAATTATGTTAGATAAACAGAACAATCCAAAGTAAACTACAGCAGTTTTAATGGTGTGAGATTATGCTACTGAAGCTACATAATGTACTAATTTTGAATTTGTCTTGAGGCTTTTCACCGATCTTGAAGTTGCTCTTCAGGAATAAATCAACCTACATGTTTGACTTTATCTCATTCAATCAGTCACATAAAATATGATAAACTGGGTCTCTACAGAGTTTCATCCCATGTCAGTTTTAGCATGATTTTGGTCTTGTGTAGCACTTCAGATTTTTCATGGAGCAAAGAGAGAAAAACTTTGCATTTTTCCCAGTTTCTACTTGTGCCAAAGTTATATGCAACACTGAATCTAATCATTGCTTTATTTGGATTTTAAATCCTACAATAATGACTGAAATGAGAAGTAAGTGCTAATGGAGGAAACTGAGCATATAAATGTTGCTAATTGTTGCAGTAGGTGATGGAACCAATAAATGTTGTGATGTTTTCTTGAAACATTAATTTAATTAAAACTTCTGTTCCTGTGAATATTATGTCACTTCTGTTATAATGGTTAACACTTACAGGTATCATTTGTTTTAGGTAAAAATTGAAAATTAACACATTTTATGAAAACGAGTCTTTGAGGCAACACACTTACAGTACATGTCATTTAGATGAAAATAATCCTGGATCATGGTTCTAAATAAATATCAAAATATTTTAGATAATAACATTTCTCCATGTCAATTCATGTCTTTTTGAAAAGGTTATGGTTTCAAATCTCCATTTCGGTTACAATATAAGACCTACACTAGACTCTTTTATGCTAAAGTCAATTTTATGAATAACTTATTAGATTACTCATTGGTGCTCGTGTTGTGGATGCAATATTGCAACACTTGAACCTGAAACACAATTTTTACTGGTAAAAAACAATAAGGTTATTTCTCAAGTGTGAAACTGGTGATGAATATCACAATGATCCTTATTCAGCGTCTCAAAATTGTGTGTATTTATTACGTTGTTTAGTTTTAGTCTTGGGGGAAATATATTTTATGGATTATAATATTCTGCATTCTCAGTCTATCGTTGCTGTTCTCTTGATTGTTTGCAGTGAATTGGTTACTGATGACTGCAGAACACAAATTGATTTTGTTTTATGTAATAAAGAAGTTAAAAATGTGACTTGGGGGGGAAAAAAATTGAGGATGAATAGGAAATTCTTCCAATTATTTTACACTTCAAGTCTAAAAATAACTCAATGATTTAATTTAAAATGGGGCTGGACACTACCAGACATAAAAACCGATATTAATGAGAATGGCAGTGACAAAATCAAACTTGTGAAGAAGCCATCACTGCTACAGCGACTCTGACCTTTAGCATCTTGGTCACTAAAATCGTGTGTGTTTGAGGTACATGGGGAATCATATAGTCAGGTTTGCATTTGATGTTGCTTGCATTTGATTTTGATTTCCAATAGTGATGAGTACTTTCAGAGTTTTTTCAAAAATGTTAAGATTGTCATAATTTACTACGCTAATCTGCTAAACCTTTTAACTAAAATGCGATCCAAACGGGGTGACATTCTGTCCTAGCCTCTTGCCCTCTGACCTCACTTACTAACAAAGCTGTCCTTCACCCTCCTTAACGAGGTGTCCATCTTCAGGGACATTTTTGGGAACTTCTTATGGTGTTAACAGAAGCTAATTTGACGTCTCTCTCCTCATCTTGCTGGTTCTATGGATACCTGTGAATAGCTAATTCTGCCTCCTTCTCTAGCCCTGCAGTTGACCAAAATTATTATGCTTTTCTGGTTAAATTACAACAACTCCGGGTTCGGCCTGTGATTGTGTGTCTGCCCACTGGAAGTTTCCCAGTATGCCAGATGGCCAGTCCGGCACTCAGTACTGGCCTGAACCAGGTCAACCAGTCCTGCTAAACCAATTAAAAATAACAGACTTTTGATGAACATACAGTTAAACCCAAAGTTATTAATATTCCTGGCAGATTTATATTTAATATTATTTTGATCCCATAACTAAATATGCAAAGACTTGGTGGAAGATGATGAGTCTATGTACAAGGAGAATGATTTTTAAAAAATGATTTTAAGAAAATCAGCATGTTAAAATCATACCATTTCCCTGTCAGTATTGAATTTAAAAGCCTTTTAGGCTTTATGACAATCAAACACATAATACTCTAATCTCCTTCCTTAGATTCTGGAGCAAATTCTAGTCAAAATGTTAATATTAATTCCAGTTATAGGAAACATATTAGTAAAATTAATTACTTAAAATTTACCTCTACTTACTGGGATGGATAATTTTGGACTTATCTGTAGGATATTTCTCATTTTGTACAACAAGAATCTGATCTAATGAACATTCAGTGTTGAACTTTCCAAACTATTTTAACTAAATAGAAGGATTACCTTTCATAATAAGTTTAATCCATTCCAGCTACAAATGAGTTTCATATAACAATAACAGACACATCCATTATCTTTGGAACCTAGTTTAGTCATTTCAAGGAGTTACCGCAAGATTTAAAGTAAAGGTTCATTTTGGTGTTGCTAAATTGGGAAGTAAAGCCAAAAGGCCCTGCAGATGAAAGGTTGGTTTTACAGAGTTTGAGAAGAACAGTTTATTTTTGTCCTCCTATCATTTTGATCAAAATGTCTACTTTCACCTGGTGAAACAAAAAACCCCACAAAAAAGAACAGCTATTCATTAAATGCTAAGTGTAAATCTACATGTATTTTAAATCCAAAGCATGTTGCATAACACATTTTTGTTAGAGTAACCTCTGTGGGTTGAGTGCACTTCAAAAGTGTCTGAACTGCCATTATGGCTGCAATTTACTCTCGGTGCTCCATTTGTGGTTGTGGCCCTGATGAAACGGGCAGAAGAAGCTCATGACAGCCGGGATCTCTAACCCTTCATGTCTTCTGGCTCCTGCAGCTGCTGTCAACTGTCCTGAATGATATTAACAAGCAGCTGATAAGTCTGAACCTCCACCTTCACTGACCGACAGAGACCTTTCACAAAACACAAGAAGAATTCATGACGTGTAGAGAACGATCCCTTAACATTTATTGTTTTACAGCCAGAATCTGCCAGGTTGATGCTTCAGGCGATAATTTGACTCCAGCAAGCAGGACGACGTAACTAATGTGCAGATATGACTACAAACTGCGACTCAGGATACCAGAAATACTAAAAACAATTGCTCGCTTTAATCCGTCAGTGCTGGAAATTCTGAAATAAATATTTTTCCGGGCGATAAATTGTCCCAGGAATTATTGCGATAAACAATAATATTGTTTTGAGACGTTTTCAAGTAACAATGCAAGAGCACATTCTCAAATATCAAAAAACGCTCGATTTTAATGAATATTTCACACTGAAACTAAAATGTATTTTAAATATCCGAAGTAAATAATCAAAGCAACTGAAATAGCTAATAAAATTAATTATAACGTCTTTGTAAACAAAATTGTCCTTCAGTTAAAAGGGCTGGTTGAGGCCAAACCACCAGACTGAAGCTTTTTGATTTCCATTTTTTTTTGTGGAAAAAGAGAGAAAACAATAAATCATGCAGATGGTCATTATTAAGTTTGTTTTAATTTAATTCACTGATTTATTCCTTACTGCGATAAGCATATACTGAATGACTAAACTGTTTAAAAATAAATGTAGCAAACAGTTGATAATTTATCTCCCTATTTTTGTCTTAAATTTTTCACTTCAGATTTACATATTCCACTCTTTTAATCGCTTCCAATACTTTTTATTGTGATTAAAAATTCCTGCCTCTAGTATTCCCATTAATAAGATTGCTTTTATGAAGGGAACTTGGCAAATTTTATTTTGCAAATAATTTTAGTACGTGCAAAATTAGAAAAGTTTCTTTGTATTATGCAACATCTAAATTAAATTACCTATTATGTAAAAAGAAAACCCTTCAGATTCTGTATTTAACTTCCTTATCTGTGTCATCTTTAATTTTACTATTTCCTGATGTTTTTTGGGCACTTTAACATTTTCTTACATTACTGCCCATATTGTCTTTATTTCATCCCAATTATGTTCATGTTTTTCAATTGTAAATGTAGTAAAAAAAGGTTTTTTTTTTACATATTGTACCACATTTGTAATCTCTGAACTTTGCTGACCTTACATGAGCGTTTCCTAAGAATATGTCAGCCCTCTGGAAGGTGTGTGTGGAAGAACCAACCCAATATCCTGCCGTCGATGTGCTCACTTCCCATCCTTGCTGCCAGAGCCTAATCAGTGTGGAAGCAGAGCTCGGCCTGCTGATTGGTGGTGGATCTTTGGGATGAATCACACCAATGAAAGGGATTCTGCTGGCACAGAAATGAGGCTTTTGGGCCAGAAATTCTTTGTGCTTTCTGAATACTCATTTCCTATTTTTCTTTTTCTGTTTGAGTCATCATCCAACAGTGCTATTTGTTTCATATTCAGACATTTGCATTGATCACAGAAATTCCTTTACCATTTGCAAAATGACAAAGACGATCTCTTTTATCCTATAAGGCATTTGAGCTGTACAGCAGGGGAGTTAAACTCACTTTCGTTTTAGACCAAATCCAGATCATAAACACTCTTAAAGGGCCGGTTGTGCCACAATGTATTGATAAAACCCGTTCCCAAACTGTTAAAATGTCAATGAATTGTTAAAATGAAATAATATTGAACATCGTTTCAGTCCCTCCAGGATTTTTGTGATTCTCTGCAATAAAAAGTGAAATGTTTGTGGTACTAATTTGGAAAGATTTGTGATATTTTGTGACTATTTATGACAGTATATGCAAGTTTTCATTCCTCGCTGTATAGATCATGGACAATAATCTGACATCAATTAAAGTTGAGGCAGCTGTTTAGAACAATTAAAAAAGTTTTTCACTATTTTTGAGAAAAATCTGCAATAAACTCCCAATTATGCATTAATGCACAAAAGTGCAGGGATTTATTAATTTTGTGTGAATTTCCACAATAATTCTCAAATGCTGGAGGGACTGATTGATATAATTTGGCAAAACAGATAAAAAATGCATTGATTTGATTGATAACATAAAATTTAAGCACATTTAGTATCTAGTCTAGTATCTAGAGGGCCGCATAAGAAGCTTTGTCGGGCCGGATTTGGCCCACGTGCCTCGAGTTTGACACATGTACTTTATAGTGAAGCTCGATTCATTTATTCAGAGGAAATTAGTGTTAGTGATGCATCTGGTGTTGCATCTTTTTAAAAAGAGTTGCAACTTTTTAGTGAGAGCTGCAAGGTGCAGATGTGCAGGTTGTGAAATATAGAGGGTATTCGAGCTATTCGAGCTCATATATGCACAGTGTCAGATCTATGGTGCACGTTTTTTATAACTTTGGACAAAAGTTTTCATAAAACCATCATCAATTTAAATGACATGGTATTTTTGTCTTTTACTTTGAATTTTTTTGTGATTGTGCAACTTGCCTCTTCAAACTTAACAATAAAATAGTGTGAGACATAAAATTTCTTGTGAAACAACTGAAACGTACACAATCATACATTCAGAACTACAGACTAAATATTTGGATAAATGTTCCTGAGTGAGTTTTGCGGAAACCACACTCTTTTTTTAAATTTTTTTATCAGAAATGTGATAGCTCATTTGTTTATTTATTCATTTTGTTTCTTGCTGTCAATCTACTCTGAAGTGTGTTAATTTTTAATAAGGTTGAGGAACTCAATGTTATTTTTGCTTTATCCATCACAAAACCCGTTGTGTGTTTGGGATCTTTATTCTGTCGGAACAATTTTGTCTAAATCCTAGCCTTGCTGTTGATTTGGTGGAAATATGAATGAATTTAGAGGTAGTGGTTTCTATTTTTCAACCTGTTATGAGCAGAGCTCTAGCAAAAAAAATAACTAGACAAGTTGATGCTACAACCACTGTGCTTTAATATTGGAAAAGAGCTTTTTAGATTTGAAAGTCTTATGTTGACGAAACCAAACAAATCTCCTCCCACGGTGAATAGAGATGGCAGGAAAGCTAAATTACTCTAGTAAGAGGCTTGGTGTATCTGTTAAAAGTATCTGCAAATTGTAGTCAGAGTTGACTGTGTTGATCTTGGAACGTCGTTTTGGTTGACGACTTTACAATGCTTGCTGCTTGACTTTGCACAGTGGCTCTGGCGTTTCTGAATCTTCTGGTTTGTGATAGTTTTGAACTTTGGCGGTTCTGATTTTGTACTCAATATCCTAAGTAAACGGTGGCATTTTGGATCAGATGAGGTCAACTTTGACACAAATTGGTGTTCCAACTGAATAATGACCCAAACCAACATGGTTTTGGAATGAAAAAGGCAGAGCATCACGAAATTACTGAAACGGCCTCAACCACAGCAACGTTAAGTATTACGGGGCAACCGTGGCTCTGTGTGTAGAGTAGTCGTCTTGCGATTGGAAGGTTATAGGTTCGATTCCAGCTTCCTCCTGCCACGTGTCAATGTGCCCTTGGGCAAGGCACCCAACACCAAATTGCCTACCGAGCTGCATATCGGTGTATAAATGTGTGAGCGTTTGTGAGTGCGAATGGGTGAATGTGACGCTAGTGTAAAGTGCGTTGAGTGGTCAAAAATGATTGGATAAAGCGCTATATAAGTTCAGTCTATTTAAAATATCTTTTGAGAATTATGCCAGGACCTAATTTATGGCTGTAAAAAGTCTGTGGTTTTTCAGCAATTTGTAAAAAAAAAAAAAAAAAAAATGTTTAAACCTGTTCAGCAAATTTTTGCTCTTAAAATTTGTCGATGTTGTTTTTTGTATGTAGGTTTAAATGCAACATCAAAATCCAAAACTACCATAATATTCATGTCCACGGTGAGAGGATGCGAAATCATGACCAGCATTTTCTGCATGTCACAGTGATACATACTGTAATTTAATAAGCTGATACTTTTTTCACACGCTTTGATCACTGTGATGTGGTTAATATCTGGGTTTTTACAAAACTGTTTTCGAAAGTCTGGACTGCTGCATGATGACAAAATAACGGTTGTCAAAGCAAGCTTAGAAAGCATCTCTTTTCTCCTTCTGTTCTTTTATTCCGGCTTAATTTTCGTAAAAAAGAAAGCTCCTGAATTGTGTCACGATTTTCACACTAATCAAACTTTTCTGCCAGACTCGCCGTAAATACAGGTTTCAACTGCTGCATTTAGCATTTTCTCAACATTTTCTGTTTTTATAGATGTTGGCTGCATTATAGGTGAGTCATGCACTAAAATAAAAAAAATGTGAGGAGACATTTCTGAAATTATATAAAGAGAAGGTGACACTTCTCTCTGTAAGACAGGATTAAAATATTCAAATATAGCTGTTAAGTTAACGTGAGTCAGATTTATGTCTTTGTTCATTTGTTATCAAATTCATCACTATGTGAACTGATGGATTATCCTTTTTTTGGAATGTCTCAACCCAATGTTCTTACATGAGAGTTTGAAACATTAGTCAGCAGTGCACAAATTCAGAGTAAATGATGGAGGATTCATAAAACCATATATAACTTTTCCTTTTATTTTTTGTCATAGCTGCCACTTGAAGTCCATTAATGGCATCATATTCTAATTTGCATAATTAACATAGTGCATTTGATTATAAAGAACACAGTAAAAGAGGAATGTCTCATGAAAATCAAGTCAAAAACATTTTTAACATTTCCTACTCTCTTCTTTTATCTGGGTGTGTGAACAGAAAGAAAGCCAAAGTCAGTTACTTTTGTTTATTCAATATTTAGTTTACATTTCTTACATTTTGTTTGGTTTTGAACTTTATGATCCACACAGAAGTCTCGTAAGAGTCGAAATCAAAAATCAGCATTTGACTTTTTTACATAAAATCTACGTCAACAATCTGAATGAACAAAAATGCTTTCACAGCAGTCTTCAAAATTCTCCTTTCGCATCAGTTCTTTGTCAAGTCGCTGAAAAGGAGTGAATATTCTCTAAATGTAGCAAAATATACTTGTCACGTTTGCAACACGGACAAGAGTGAAATCTTTTCTCTTTGAATTTTGATTTTGATATTTCTATCTAATACTTCATCAATACCGTCAGTATTAAAACCTTTCTTAAAATTACAATTTAAAAATTATCAGTAATGTTGCAGTCTTCTGAGATAACTAATTGTACAATGACCCAAGAAAAAATCATTTTCCCGGTTCCTGGTCATACTAAAACAATGAATAACATTATTAAACATTTTTTCTGATGTCTGCTCATGCTCACTTTGGTCACCAAGCTTCTCTTGTCTTTATTAAAGTGTAGCTTTCAGCAGCTGGTATGTTGTACACTTTCATAAGGTTTGCAAAGAAAATAACTTTGAAACTTCCATTAGTGTAAATGCTTTTTGTGTATGTAATCCGGTTTATTCTTTCACTTTTTTTACAGTGAATTTCTCAAGGCGAATGTGTTGACCTAAATTGTGTCCTTGTAATGTTCTAGTAACTTCAAGGCTGAAATAGTTGCACCTTTTAAGTAACAATGAGTCGATGCATACTGAAAAAGGTAAAATTTTAGAAAGGAACGCTGGTCCTTCAGCTTGAACTCTGTCCTTTTTTATACAACGGTAAATGTTTTCAAAGGAATTTAGAAATCCTTGGCCTCAAGTTGTGTAATTTCCTAGTATTCTGACAAAAGCCCAATGTCACCTGACAAAGTTTATTTTTTTCTTAAGGAGTCCTTTTTTCATCAAAATGTCAGAGGTACCTTTAGTAGCTTTTAGCTTTGATTATTACACACATTCACAGTTAATAAGCTTCTGTAATGTCACGAGATTCATTTCCGTCCAGTGTTGCAATCATTTTTCTCCAAGATCTTGTATTGATGGTGGGAAAGTCTGACTGTTGAATCTCCATATTCTCAATGGGGTAAAGATCCTAACTCTTGATAAGTGACAAATTCTTTCTATTTTTTATTTTATTTTTATTTTTTTACAGTTCTTTGCACAATTACAGCTGTGTTTGCACTTTCCTTAGATGGTTTCTCTGCTTGATTTATCCTAAAGATTTTTTCAAACAGACTAGCATCTGTTGGTGTTGTTGGACATGATTGCTCAAGAAATACGAAGCTACTTATTGCATCAGAAACGAGGAGAAGCAGCATTCAGTTTCTATGCACCACAAATTTGGAACAAACTTCCAGAAAACTGTAAAAACAGCTGAAACACTGG
Source organism: Poecilia reticulata (assembly GCF_904066995.2). NCBI lineage: Eukaryota > Metazoa > Chordata > Actinopteri > Cyprinodontiformes > Poeciliidae > Poecilia > Poecilia reticulata. Next base: position 36,239,772 of record NC_088831.1, read on the forward strand.
GTGCCTTTAAATCTAAACTTAAAACCCACCTGTTTAGAGTTGCTTATGGCTAAATTAGGGTTAGAGTGCGGGTTTTGATGTCTTCGATGTTTTTGTCTTTACTTTTTATCTATTTATTAATTTCTTTTTGTTCCTCTTTCTCTGTGTTTAATTTTTAATGATGTAAAGTCCCCTGGAGAGGCGCGGGTACTGTCCCCCACTCGTAGCCCTATTCGGGTTAGAGTCCCTTGAGTAAAACGTGGGTTAGAGTCCCAGTTAAACAACATTTAACTAAAGTTCTACGGGGCTTAGAGTCCCAGTTAAATGGCGTTTAACTAAAGTCCCAGAGGTTAGAGTTCTTGTCAAATGGCGTTTTTGACTAAAGTCCCAGATTGTTAAGAGTCCCAGTTAAACAGCGTTTAACTAAAGTCCTAGAGGTTAGTGTCCTTGTCAAACGGTGTTTTTGACTAAAGTCCCAGAGGGTTAGAGTCCCAGTTAAACAATGTCTAACTAAAGTCCTAGAGGTCGGAGTCCTTGTCAAATGGCCTTTTTGACTAAAGTCCCAGAGGGTTAGTCCTAGAGGTTGGAGTCCTTGTCAAACGGCGTTTTTGACTAAAGTCTCAGAGGGTTAGAGTGCCAGTTGACGGGGTGCGGGTTTTAATGTTTTTATCTTTTTTAATCTTTTTTTTTCTCAAAATCTCTTTCTCTTTCCTACTGTTTATTCAGTAGGAATAAACAGAAGTAAATAAAACGGCATGTCACATGCTGTTTTTTTTAATTATGTAAAGCACTTTGAAATGCCTTGTTGCTGAAATGTGCTATACAAATAAAATTTGATTGATTGATTGATTGATCAGCTAGAGTTAAATAACTTTTTACCACCTGATTTACCCAGCAGTTATGCAGCACCTGTAAGAGTCTCAAACCCATTTGCCTAGTTACATTCAGGCGCTGACGTCTTTTAAATATTTTATATTCATTCAAATAGCTGGGTGAATTTCTAAAGGTTCTGCGTCCAGCTATGTTTTTCACACAGGTTGATAAATTGTGTTTTCTTATCCAGACCTGCTGTGCTTTTGGAACCTGACACTTTGACCATTTTGCAGCGATTTGAAACACGTAAACAGCACACTGTGAAGAGTACTGACACCTTGCTGTCACTACAAACATTAAGACTTTTACTGCTTTAACTCCCAAGGCACTTTCTGAGAGTTACAAAATTTTTTGCTGTCTTGTGCATTTTAGCCCAAAGCATGACAGTTTTTTTGTTGTTGTTGTTTTTTTTTTTTAACTATAATCCAGAAATAGTATTGGCTGTAAAGTCGAGCTTGGAATGACCTACAGCACCTTGCAAAAGTGTTTAGAACCACAAACATTACTCTATTTTGTCAGGACTTTATGTAACAGACAAACACAAAGCAGCATGCAAAAGTGAGTTGAATAAAAGCGATACACATTTCATCAAAAAGTGGCTGATTTTCATTCATTCGATTTTTAACCTGCATAAAATCCAGTGCAAGCAGCTGCCTTCAGGTTTGAACAACTCGTGGAGCATTGTTCAATCCGTTATCTGAAGATAGGAGAATATATAAACCTTGAGAGCCCTCTATTCATAGTGAGACTAAATTACACACAAATGCACTCTTCTAAAGCCAGATTTTTGCATTTTGAAGTATCATAGTAAAGGGAGGTCAAAAGAATGCACAGATTTTCTTTTTTTTAATAATATTAAGAGGTTGGACCAATTTCCTTTTACAAGTATACTTCTTTGTGTTTGTCTGTTACATGAGGTGAAAAGAAAAGACCGTAACAAGTTTAAGGGGTAAGAATACTTTTGCAAATGTTTTAGTCTAAACACCTGAGCTTACAGTTCTTGGCAGTTTTTTCTCTGATTATGAACAGATATCTTTGTATGAGCAGGTTAACACAACTGAGAACAGCGTTTGGTCAACAACATCTTGCATAAAGGATATAAAACATTTATATTGTTTTGATTTTTTTGCCCTGTTTTGCACATTTAACATCACACAAGCTGGGTAAACATATTCGGCTCAAAGAGAGTTTTTCACCTTGGCTTAAATATTCATTTAGCTCAGTGTGACTCATTATCACAACATATGGCATAACATTGGAGTGATTTATTTTACACTTTTGTTTTATTTTCTTTTTCAAATTCATGCGATGGTTGTGATACTGCTGCAGGTTTGTGTCCCATTTAACTTCAGAACTAATCAAAAACTGCCTGGTTTTGTCACAACAGAAAATGTTACATGACCTTTCTGTTAGCATGATAAAACATACTTACTTAAAATCCCAAAATAACCTGCCAACCTTTTGAGAAAAGATCAAGGAGATAAACTGAGTTTTTTTCAAGCCGGTTGAATATTGCTGCATTCGTATAAAAATTAGCATGATTGAGTGCACTTGTCAGGCGAGACCGCTGTATGTATTAGAGCGGTGGAGTGCTGCGCTTGCAGTTGTTCAAACAGCTCTGTATGCACAAACACACACATGCACAAAAAATGCATTAAAAGTGCACAACAGAACCGTGTGAAAAACCCCGCACCTGTAATGAAGTGATAACGCTGAGTAAGACAGATACACACAAAACGCACATATACACACACAAACACACAGCCATTATGACTACAGCTGTGTTTAACCGAGGAGTCGTGACCCTAATGGGTTGGGATTGTTGCATCACTGGTGATTACTACTGAAAGCCTGTGATATATGGTGCCTATAAACAGACAATAAGGGAACAAATTCACTCTGAATCATCATCGGAGATAATACCCTGCCAATATATTTACAAATTAAAGCCATCTACTTATCATATTGACAACATTTCAGTTTAAAAGCTAAAAGCACCATTTTATTTGTCATTATTCCCCCAATGCTTTCTTTTCTGCAGCTCCATTTTTACTGTTTGGAGCCTGTTTATATCTTAATAGGCAAGGCAACTCAAAGCGCTTAAGTCAACAACATGCATTGACAAATCAAGTAAAAATTCTAGTTGTTTTTAACCTTGTTTTAAAAGAGGTCAGAGTGGGAGCAATCCTGGAAGCATATTCCACATTTTTGTTGCATAAAAGCTGAAGGCTGCATCAGCATGTTTAGTTCTGAGTCCTACAGTGGTTAGTAGGTTTGATTAAAATGACTTTAAACATCTTAATGGTTTATAGCATTGAAGAAGATCGGAGACGTAGTCTGGGCTTGTACATCACCAAGGTGTTTTCTGATGTTTTTGCTGCATAGTTTGGCAGGTTGCAGCATAAATGCTGCCATTGTTGCAGTTTTCGGTAATCCAATCTAATTTCTGTTGCATTTAGTTCCTCTTATTAAGTCTTTAAACTACTTTGAAATTGTTTATTATGTTGCCATCAGTGATGAAATAAACCATAACTAAGTTATAGTCTGATACTTTATTAAAACTGATCAAATCAATGCTATATTTGCTTGACAGTTTGGTAGCTTCCTACATTTTATCAGTATATCGACTAACTCACCAGTTACTCTCTGTATATCAGGCTCTTCTATTCTTCTTCCCTCTATACCTTTTCTTTCAAATTGCATGTTTTGCATCCATAAAGCTTTAGAGCAGAAAAACTTGAACTTGAGCGACATTTTTTAGTTGAACTGTTAATTAATGCCATAAAACATTTCGGTGTCTGTGGTTGTTTGGCTATATATATATATATTCTACAATATCAGAAGTGCACAATAAAACCCATTACAGATATTCAATACTGTGAGAAGAGTATTTGATAACGATGACTCAAGTTTTTACTGACTTCATCATCTAAAATAATTCCTGTTTTGTGAAGATTTTAATGAGATGCTTCTTAACACTAATGATCCAAAAAATAATAATTATCTAAAGTGTGTGGAGCAAGTAAAGTAGCCCTGAGCTGCTTGAAAGAATGTCCCTTAGTAAATGTCAAAGATGGAAAAGAAAAGCATTTAAAGAACTTCCAAAGAAAGCCGTCAAAGCCTTACATGATTTTCATCTCCCTTACTTCTTAGTTTTAAAGGAAACTTCTGAAAAGTGACCCTTAGACCTGTGCTTCTGTGCAGGAATTCCTTCCCCTGTGTGTCAATGCCATTCAGACACCTTATACATTATTGATTGAGCCCCCTGACGGCAGAGCGTCTCAATGTTTTTCTCCAAGTGTCACGTAGAAGTCACATCTATTAGTTCTTGTATGTGTGTGTGGGCATTAAATGATCATCTGTTTGGTTATTCTGCTCCATGTTTGTGTATGTGTGTATAAGTTTAGCAGCTCCACAGATGGATGGCACACGAGCCTCAGTGCCAGTAAATCCCAGCAGACCCTCCAGTCCTGTTAACAGCAGGTTTTGCTGTCAAAGTGTCCTTGAGTAAGACAATCAAGCTCTGCTTGGTCACTTATAATAAGTCAAATAAAACCCTCCACAGAGTGAATAAAATATTTTGTGATTATCCTTGCTCAAAGAGACTCTGAATAAGTAGACAAATCAATCTTGTCAAAGTGATGTCAAGTAATAACGTTTCCTCTAAAAAGTGTCCTTATGATTGACAGAAAATACACTCCATTCTTTAGTTTGGCTTTGTTTCACTATTAGGCACTGATTAGCAAGCATTTCAAATTCAAGCATTATTCTCTATGTTAATAGTTTATCTACAATGCACCAACCTTTAATGCACCAGACTTCTACTTCTGGCAGCTGAAGGAGGAACAGCTTATCCTGCTCTCTCCCGTCCTTACTGATAACTTTGCTTGTGGATTATTTTTAAAGTCACAATTTTTATGGTTTTATTCACATTATCGACATCATAACTGGATTACTTCAAACCTAAAGACCAGGAGATTTTCTCACTTTTATTTTTACCTCACTTTTCTTCACCTCCAAGTTGAACTAGGGCAAAATGCCCCCGTTCGACCCCAAGGACATTAGCAGTATTCTACAACGACTTCAGTTTTTAGAAACAAAGATTCAACGGCTGGAGGTGAACTTTGAGATCAACGCTACCTGTGGATATGAAACAACTCTTCCTCAAATCAGCGGAGAGGTTGTACACCCCGCACCAAACAGCTCACCCTGGATCGCTCAGGGAGCCAAGCCAAAACAAAAGTCTCACACTGCAGATCCCATGAGACGACTAACGGGGAGAACCCCTCACCTGGATGAATCAGCGTGGCCAGCTCTGAGCAGAAACCCACCTTCAACCTCAACACCTGCTCCGCCAAAGAATAACAAACAAGCAGCTGGAACCAAAACGACTACACCGAGCCCACTCCCAAGGACAAAGCGACCAGCCCGAGCCTCAAAACATCCTGACTCCGTGGGAATCCCACTGAAAAACAGATTTTCTGCACTTCAGCACGAGCCTCTGAGTGAAAATCCACCTTCAAACATCAGCAATGAGGCTAAACCAACGCATCCACCGCACAAAGCTCCGAAGGACAAAGTGACCACCAGGAAAACGAAAGGTATGCCAAGAGTGCTTATTGTTGGAGATGAGGCAGTAAATGGAATCAGTCATGTTTGCAATCCCAAGAAAACGAGAGTGGTTTCTTTTCTTGGTGACACTGTATCTGATTTGACCCGCAAAGTGCTCTCTCTAACCACTGATCAGCCAAACATGGAGACTTTAGTTGTGCATGTTGGAGCCAACGATCTGGAAAAGCAAAAATCCGAGATTCTGAAAAAGGACTTTAATATTCTTCTGGACACTATGGGAAAATTAAAAATGAAGTTATTTCTCAGTGGTCCAATTCCATCGCCTCAATGGGGAGACGAAAAACATTCCAGGCTGCTTATGATAAACAAATGGCTGATTAAAACCTGCTCTGCCAGCTCAGTGACCTTCATCGATAACCTCTGGATCTACTGGCAGCGCTTTCACCTCTTTGGAAGAGGAGGACGCAATCTTAACAAACACGGAATAAGGCTGCTCACTGCAAACATTTTTCATTTTATCAACAAGAACAACAATGTGACCATCGCTTCAGAAGAACAGGCTCAAGGATGTCTGATTAGGATGGAGCCCTCCGCATATCAAGAACAAACTATTCCAATACAAACTGATAAAACATCGGCTGTGAACAGAATGACTGGTTCCCCTCCGCCTTCCCCCATCCCACATCTTTCCCCCCTCCCTTCTCCTTCCACCCTCCCTTCTCCTTCCCCCCTACCTCTCTGCTCCTACACTCACTCACGTTTATTAGAAAGTGACCCACTAAAGAGAGCCGGGCTTCACCTGAGCCGCTTGAAAATGCTGGTGGAGAATTCAGGTCAGAGAGAAAGACGGACGGACTCTTTCTCATCCCAGCTGGATAGTATGGATCAACAGGTTTGCCTCGGCACAACTCTCACTTCATCTAAGCCACCTGCCTCTGACCTCCCTGAAGATCCAGCACTCCGCATTTCTGAGGTCTGAGACCGGGGTCCAGATATTATCCTTACACCCGTCTTCCTCCAGAATGTGTCTGGCCCCCCAACATTGCGTAGCAGGACAATACCTGTCCGGATCACTACAAGAACAGTTACAAAAAACAGAAATACAAAATACAGTGGTCTTAATTCAAACCTCAGACTGATCCCCTGTCTAAAGGAACCTCAGACTGAAGAGCTTTCAGCCTCCGAGTCACTTAAACTGGCTCTTTTAAATACCAGATCTCTCTGTGCTAAAGCTCTATTAATTAATGATTTCATCACTGAGCATAATATTGATGTTTTATTTCTGACAGAAACATGGCTGAATGACAATAATGAAGCAATCGTACTAATTGAATCAACGCCTCCTACGTACAATTTTTTAAGTGAAAATAGAAAACACAAAAAAGGCGGAGGCGTAGCTTCAATATTTAAGAATACCATAAACTGTAGTAAAATCTCTTTGGGTAATTTTATGTCTTTTGAATATCTTGGAATCGAGGTAAAAGGCCACAAACGAACTTTGACACTAACTCTATACAAAACACCAACATATGTGGAAAATTTCTTTGCGGACTTGAATGAGCTTCTATCTCTCATATGTATTGATTACGATTGTTTGCTAATTGTCGGTGATTTCAACATTCATGTTGACAACCCCCAAGACCGAGGGGCTAAAAAGCTCTGTAATATATTAGAGAGTTTTGGTTTAACACAACATGTCAAACAAGCAACACACACTCAGGGACACACACTGGACCTGGTTATCAGTAAGGGTGTGAATATTTCCAATGTCTCTGTAACTGATATTGCCCTGTCTGATCATTTTGCTGTTTTCTTTGACAGTTCTTTATCTGTTAACCCACTTGAACAAACAGCTACTATCACAAAACGTACTTTCACAGAAAACACAGCAGAAACATTTAATCAAATCTACTCTTCTTCCTCACTCTTAAGTTATAGTGACGTAGATAAGTTGGTGGATGATTTTCAGTGCAAACTTTCAGATATCATTGATTACATTGCCCCCACTAAAGTGAAGGTTGTGACTGGTAGGAAGAAATCTCCATGGAGAAATGCACAAGTAGTTCAATCTGCAAGACAACTCTGCCGTAGGGCCGAACGGAAATGGCGTAAAGGTCAACTGCACGTTTATTATGACATCTACAAGGAAAGACTACGTAACTATCACACAACACTGAAACATGCGAGAGAAGCTTTCTTTGCAGATGTCATAAACAAAAACATTAACAATGCTCGAGCTTTATTCGCCACTGTTGACAGGCTCACAAATCCTCCAATGACGTTACCACCTGAACTTCAATCTATTGCCGCCTGCAACAAGTTTTCCAGTTTCTTTTCAGAGAAAATTCAAAAGATCAGAGGATTAATCTGCTCATCCACTCCAAAGACAGTACTAATGCTGGGCCCAAACAAAACAAATGCAGGAAAAATGACCCAATTTCTACTACTAAATTATAAAACCCTAGAAGAAATTATAAGTCAATTAAGCTCCAGTTCCTGCTGTCTGGATGTCCTACCCACACATTTCTTTAAGAAAGTCCTGCCTGTTGTTGCTAATGATCTGATCCAAATAGTAAACTCATCGCTCTCTTCAGGTGTTTTCCCCCAGGCTTTGAAAACAGCAGTTATCAAACCACTTATAAAAAAGAACAATCTAGACAAATCCCTACTGCAGAATTACAGGCCGATCTCCAACCTCCCATTCATCAGCAAAATTATTGAAAAAGCTGTTTTTAAGCAATTAAATAACTTCCTAACAATAACAAACTGCTTTGACTCCTTCCAGTCTGGTTTTCGTGCTCACCACAGCACGGAGTCGGCCCTTGTAAAAGTGTTCAATGACATCCATATAAATACAGACTGTGGGAGAACCACAGTGCTGGTTCTGTTGGACCTCAGTGCAGCTTTCGACACTGTTGACCACGACATTTTACTGAATCGACTGGAGAGTTGGGTCGGACTCTCCGGTCCAGTGCTCAACTGGTTTGAATCTTACATAAAGAACAGGGATTTCTTTGTTTCAATTGGAAACTTCTCATCAGAGAGGTCAAAGGTCACATGTGGGGTACCCCAAGGTTCAATCCTAGGACCCCTTCTTTTCAATATTTATATGCTCCCACTGGCAAAGATTATAACAGGACATAGGATTAGCTACCACAATTATGCGGATGATACACAGCTCTACATCACGATGTCACCAGGTGACTCTGAACCCATCCAATCACTGAATAGATGCTTAGAACAGATCAATGTGTGGATGTGCCAAAACTTTCTCCAGCTAAACAGAAACAAAACTGAAGTTATTATCTTTGGACCTAAAGAGGAACGAACTAGAATCAATGCACAGCTTCAGTTATTACAACTAAAAACCAGCGATCAGGCCCGAAACCTGGGAGTAGTGATGGACTCTGACCTGAACCTTCAGAGCCACATTAAGACAGTCACAAAGTCGGCCTTCTATCACCTGAAGAACATCTCTAGGATTAGAGGACTTATGTCTCAGCACGATCTAGAGAAACTCATCCATGCATTTATCTTTAGCCGCATTGATTACTGCAACAGCGTCTTCACAGGTCTGACTAATAAATCAATCAAACAGCTGCAGCTGATCCAGAATGCTGCTGCTCGGGTTCTCACTAAAACCAGGAAGATAGAGCACATAACACCAGTTTTAAAGTCCCTACACTGGCTCCCTGTAGCTCAGAGAATAGACTTTAAAATACTGATGTTAGTTTATAAATCTCTGAACGGTTTAGCACCACAATACCTTAAAGATCTGTTATTACTGTACCAACCATCTAGACCCCTCAGATCTTCTGGTTCTGGTCTGCTCTGCATCCCCAGAACCAGAACCAGACGAGGAGAAGCAGCATTCAGTTTCTACGCACCACAGATTTGGAACAAACTTCCAGAAAACTGTAAAACAGCTGAAACACTGGGTGCCTTTAAATCTCAACTTAAAACCCACCTGTTTAGAGTTGCTTATGGCTAAATTAGGGTTAGAGTGCGGGTTTTGATGTCTTCCATGTTTTTATGTCTTTAATGTTTTTAATTTTTTTTTTTTTTTTTTTTTTTCTTCTTTCTTTTATGTATGGGGAAGAAAGTGAAAAATGAGGGTGGAAAACGATGAAAATTAAAGTGGAATGGAAATGGAATGGAACCAGTTAAAGTCCGCGGGAGGGCAGACTCCTCTAACTATAAGTTAGTTAAATTCTGTGTGGGACGGCGGCGTCCTCTGGTAAGGGAGTTTTTTTTTTTTTTTTTTTTTTTTTTTATTTTTATTTGTTTTTTAATTTTCTCTCTTTCTCACTGTTTATTTCTGTTTTTGTTTTGGTTGTGTAAAGCGCTTTGAGATGCCTTGCTGCTGAAATGTGCTATACAAATAAAATTTGATTGATTGATTGATTGATTTAATTAAGTGTTCTCTGAAACAATTGTGGCAAAACTAACAAACCCATTCGTAGGATCACAGATTTTACTTTCTAATCTTTCTTCAATCATAAACGGACATGCAGGTTATAATAATGCAGGAAAAGTAATATCCCCAACATGATAATATATTGAACTATTCATTATTCCTTTGGAAGGAAGATTTAGTGTTTTGTACATCTGATTGTCATCGCACTGAATAGTTTTTTCACATTTGAATTACCATTTTAGAGGGTCAAGATGTATCTGAACAGTAATTTGATAGATCCACTCAGGGAAATATCACATCTTTCGCCTTAGCAGAGCTATTGTTACCATCTCCCATGTTGAGGTTTCAAAAATGAATATTACATGCATTTCAACAAACTAATATGGAATAATAAACATAATAGTCTTAAAGTATGTTTATCTTTTATTGTGCGCTCCTGTTTTGTACCGTGCATGTGTATCAGGTTAAACTGCATGGAATAAATTACCATCACAGACTTGCTTGTTCTTTTTTCTCATATTTAATGGATGTCTGACACTTTCGAGATAATAGTTCAATGAACTAATCTATCCATGCCCAAAGTGGTAAGTAGTAGTTCAAATGAATCGTATCGCCTGTGAAAGTCACATCACTAACCCTACAACCTGATCCCAGATAAGCAGAAAGTCTGACATAAGTTAGTTAGTCAACGCGTCACACTCCACTGTCCGGACCCGACTGGTCTGTGCAACCACAGCAGAACACCCAGTTTTAAAACTCAGGCCATCAAAAACTGAAAAGTGTCCCTTCCTGCAGACATAAATGCCTCAAATCATATAAGTCGTCCTCACCAGTCGTCTTTCTGGTGGATAACTTCTTCTTATTACAAAACAGTGTGACTAGCCAATAAACCCTGGTATGTTCTTCAGCTGTGAGGAAACGGCTCCGATTTACTCAAAACGAGCCGAAATTATTTAGCAAAAAAAAAAAAAAAAATCAGAGTTTTCCATGGAATGGATGGTTTTTATGGTGTTCTCATTTCTGCTGTGACATCTTGTTCTTGCTACCAGAGTTTTGGACATCTCCCAAAAAATCAGAGTCAGCTCAGTCAGCTAAACATAAAATTGTGCACTACAGTAATGTAGAAAGGTAATGTCAAGGAATTGTTTACCATCTTATGCAAGGCAATAACATGTAGTATACTAAATAAAAAGAAGTTTATTTTTGGTAAAGATATGCATAATTGGCTATGTAAGACTGTTTTAATAAGACTATTTTGAAATCTGACAATCAATATCTAAATACTATCCCTATTTGGCAGACTGCAATAAAGTCTCGCATCTTAAGCATTTATATTTTTCTGAATTTGGTTCACAAATGCAAAAGGTTACGCTTAGTTTATTTTTTTCATTTAAGCCCCAAAAAACTGATTAATTGGAGACAGACACGACCATTAGGCTTTATGGCAGTCATGACATTTCCATAATCTGATATCATTACCTAAAATGTGAGCGAAAACTTGACATTCATTATTTATTTACTATATTGTGTTCTTTATTATTCCACAGCTGTTATTTTTAAAAACCATTGCATCAGGCTGGATAATTAGGCAAACCTTAGCACAAAACTTGAGAGACTGAGCAGAGAAAGCTTACAGTAACGCACATAAACACTCTCTCTTTTTTGGCACCCTGTAGATTTTATCACTGCATGCCATTAAGCCAGTTTCCCCAAGGGAATCATTAAATTTTCATCTAATAGGAAAAATTATTTGAGTGAAGTTTATAATTGATGGGTTTAGAAAATGGGCAGAAGCAGAGAGCGGGATCTGAATCCAGTCATGCAATGCATCTACCTACCATGTTGTCATGGACTGCAGGAAGTGAAGGATACATGCTGAGCTCAAACCAGCTTGTCTTGCTGACCTCATGGGAGAAAATGTGGGTAAGAAAAGAATCAGATTAAATGTTGTTCCATAAACATTATCTTTTTCTCCTGCTTCTTGTTTTCTATTTACACAGTTGTTCCTTCCTCAAATGGGGCAAACTTTAAAAGGTTTGACTTCTTGAGAGTGTCAGGATCCCTGGTTGTTTTGTAGTTTGACTTGATTCTAGTTTCATTATTATTTTGTCTTAGTTTCTTATTTGGATCGAATCTATCTTGTTCCTGTTTTCCTTTAGTTTAAATCTTCTTAGTGGTTTTAATTGTGTTTATTTATTGTTTATAGTTGTTCTTTGCTACTCTAGTTTAATTAGGTTTCTTTAGTCAGAATTATTTTCTGTTCCCTTGTGTATTCTCCCTCACTTTCTCTCTCCATCTTCTTCACTCATGCCTGCAGTCAGTTCGCTCATCAATCCAAGTCTTTTAGCATTACACTATTTAAGCCTCTTTCTCGGTCACTACTCACCAGATCCTTTCGTCTTCTCTGGTCACTTCCTCGTTCCCCTGCTGGTTTCCTTCTATGGTTTTTTTTTTGTTTGTTTTTGTGTTTTTGCCTTTGCTCCCTGTGATTTTTGTAACTCATTCTGCATTATCTTTTCATTAAACCTCCAAATTCATTCGCCGCCTCCATCTCTGCTCTTGGGTCCAACATTAACCGTTTAACACATCATGACAGAGTCTGTGACTGACATCATATTAAAAGGCAGAAAAGATAAAAAGTTTAATAAAGAGATATTAAAATATACCAGAACTTCAAAGGATGGATAAGAACAATAAGAGGAAAAGAGGACAGGTACCATGGGATATTTTTGTAAATTTAAAATAATGTGCAGTCCTACAAGACAGAATTTATTATTAATTTCTTCGTGTATGAAATTAATTGAGAGATAAAACTTTCTGTCATGGCTGTTGTACTCTTCGGTTGGTGGGCTGGATGTTTGGGGACTTTCAGGACGTTTGGTCCGAGTTCCAGTCAGTTCTCAAGGCCCTTTGCCCTTCTCTAACCCTGCCTGTTGCGATCTGCTCCACTCATACACATAAAACTTTTCAGTCTTTTATTTATAAAAAGTTGTGAAGAAAACGTGTCATTTTCTTCCACTTTTCAGTTACCTTTGTGTTGGTGTTTTGCATGACTAGAGAAATACATTAAAAAACCCATTTGTGATTTTAATATGACAATGTAAATTAGTTGAAGGAGTATGAACACATTTGCGAGATGCCATATTTAGGACACAGAGTGAAAAAAGTCTGAGTTCAGGGACATGGATTTGATGAGAAAAAAGTAATCAAAAAAAAGTTTAGGATGATCTGGTACCACCAAAGAAAGAATAGAACAGTGTATGCTCTACAATCAATAACAGAGCTGAGAATGACCTAGAGCAAACCCCAGAGCTGCAGTTTCACTTCACAACAGCATTTTTTAGAAAGTAATAGAGATGAGAACACAGTCATGATACCTGAAATAGCTGCTGGATGGAGCACACTTCAGTAATCATTACAGCCTTTGCTCTTCCACTGCAACATCACACATGTAGATGGATGGATGCTATCTGTGAGAAAGCAACAGCTAACCCACTCAAATCCCACTGAGCGTAATATTTTAAGCACTGAATGATTTTCAGATAATCTTCTGTTCTACCAAGTTACACTTTTTTATTTGATCCCCCACTGAGAAACAAAGTTTTAAAGTGCTTTTTTTTTTCAGTCCCAATGGAATCGTCTTTGATTGTGCTTGTTTTATGCCTGCAGGAATTTTGCTGTCATAGATTCTTCATACAACAAGATGTTTAGGGTGCTGAAGAGTAATTTAAAGTATTGACCTACTTGGCTACCACTGTTTTTTTCTTTTACTCCTTATGTAAGTTAACGGAAATCCAATATTTGTCAAACATGATTTAGTCCCTGAGGAGGAAAAAGGAAAAAGGTTACATGTTGCATAGATTTCTCTTTGTAATTTGAGTAAAGGAGTTTTTTTGAGCCGCTTCTCAAAGTGCTGCTTGCTTTTAGTCATCATGACCTTGTGGTAAAATCAGCACTGAAGAAGCACTCACCCTTTTTAAATTGGTTCACTTGCAGGATTTAAAGCATACAGCAACACAGTGAGAGACAACACACAAAATACCTGCGAGAACTTTAAGCAAATATTCCTGGAAACCTGAATGATGCTAAATCTAGCATCTGATTCAGCATGTCCTTTCTAGAATTAAGGTACATGATTATTTCACAGCTTTTTAAACTATGCATTTGGTCATGAACTCAGGCAAAGATGTGAAATAATCTGTGCTCATTACAGCTGCAGTGACAATACTGGGATCACAAAAATGAGGACAGATTATACACGGTATATATATATATATATATATATATATATATATATATATATATATATAATGTGTGTTGAAAAATCATTGTAGAATAAAGATTCTACAGAAAAGTAAATCCTTGTCTAAATCTAGAAAAGTGGATGAGAGCAACGTATTTTGCGGTTTTCTCACAGTGTGAATGTGTCTCGTCTGCCACTGTTTTATCTCCTGAAATGGTGGCACACTAACGATTTAAAGTGTTATCGTCGAGTTTTGTTGACTTAGCAGAATGGTGCAGCTCAGTAACTGTTTTTCTTTTCTTACTACAAAATAAGAATGCAAAAAGTTAAAGTGAAGACAACTGAACACACAACCTACTTTTAATGAAAAACCCAAATGAACCAGGTTTTTTATTTATGTGCTTAAAAAACAGCAACTCTCAACTCCAATTTGATCAACTGCAGGCCTCCAGATTCGGCAAAGACTTCTGGATAGGATTTGAAATGTCTTCAAGAAAAACAGAGCAAGCACTCACTGTGAATCCAGGGATTTTAATGTCTCCTGCCAGGGTATTATAAACATGAAAATAAAAAGATGTGCAATCCCATTAAGTTTCTAATTTAGACTCATGCTAAGCTACGCAGATGCTCTGTCTGCACTAATGAAGATTCTCTCACATGAACATCTCAAACCCCCACTGTGGCTCCAAATGATCATTTTGAATAATTACTTGACCACTTGAGGCATTTGCATTTTTGTATAGTGCATTGACATTTCTTCCTTATATTTTTAGGTTGTCATTTACAATAAAGACATAAAAAAGTAAGTTTAACATGATGTGTGCATTTTAAACTCTTCACACCATGCAAAAGTTTCACACATACGTCATAAATCTGATAGGATTTGATGCTTTTGTTTGGACCGACGTTATACTTTTTTTTTAAAATATGCCAAAATACATTGCATGATTTAAAATAAAATCTGTGCAACATCAGCTTTATGCATCAAAATGGCACATTAGACAGTGTTTAAAATAGATATTTAAAACAGCACCTGTGCCACTTCTGTTGAAGGACAATCAGGAAGATGCAAAGCAGGAGTAATCATATTTATCTATGTTCAGCTTCACAAATGTAGGACAAGGACATAAGATCTAGGACATCCAGCCTGATTCAACATGCTGAACAAGGCAGAAAGTAAAAACCAAACTTTTAGATGCTGAATGCAAACATTAGGATCGTAACGAACGATGGCAGTCAGGACACCAGATGTGACGCGCAGCCTTAAAAAGCACTTCCAGACTATATTAAATGACCTAAAACTACAGTGCTTAGCTGATTCTTATCACAGCGGCCCCACATAAGGCTCAAAGCTTGCACACAAATTTGGATTCCATAGTTGTTTTAGCTTTGTTTCTGTATGCATGCTAATCTCTCAAGGTATTTTTTATTTTCACGAGGAGCACCTGTGTGTGATGAGTAATTACATTTTCTCGTCTCATATTGTTATCCAGGCTAGAAGGCAAATTCAACCTCCACTATTACCTGTGAGTATGTGGGGATTTAGGTGTGATATTGTGCCTTGAAAATTAGTTTTTTTTTTCTTCTCTGGATGTATGAATATTAGAGTTAAATCTAAGCTTATTGTTCTGGGAGTTGGAGCTGTAGTGTTCATGGTTTGACTGCATGTGTTTGACTATGTTTTGACATCCTTGTGTTTTTGCAAAATTATGATGCAGATTTGCGTCATGCCCCCACATTTATTTAGGTTTAACCTGTTAATTTTGCATCTACACTCATATGTAGGTATAAGAAATTATTTCTACATTTTCCTTGAGGTTCCCTTCATCTATTGATATCCAAACACACACACACACACACACTGGTAGGAAACTTTTTGAGTGAAAGCAATAACTGGGATTTCTAGAAGATGGATATTTGCCAGGAGAGAAGAATAACATCTGTGTGTGTTTTTAGTGTGCACATTTTGCTCACGTCTGTCTCGGTCTGTGTGTGTGTGCGTCGGTATGACAGCTTTCGGATCACCACTTCTTGGTCAGCTGATTCTCCCCCGTCTGAGGTCCTCAGCGCGGATTATAAAACCAATCAGCGGTCCGTGATTGCTGCACCCAACCCGTGATTGGATCGCAACCTGGCCCCTGCCATCAGATCTGCAAAGTGAAAGACTGAGAGATGAGAAGAATAAGATGCGGGGAAAGAAAGAGATGAGAGAAGAGATAAATAAAGACAGCCATCACAGAGAAGGAGGTAGCAGCGGCTGGATGAGAAAAGAGAAACAAGAGGGGAGAGAATGTGAGAGCAGGATTTTTGGCATTTCTCATCACTTTTACAACATATTTAGCACAACTAGCAGAAGAAACATTGTCTACAGTGTTCCCTTGTTTAGTTATTGGTTTTAAATGTGTAGTTTAAAGTACATTTCTTCCTCAGAATATGTCCTCACAGCTTTAAGACAATCTCTCTCTGTGAGGAATTTAAATATGTTTATATGCAGAACATGTAATTTACAGCAGCAATTACCTTTTGAAAGGTTATTGTGACCTGCTTGCATTTTCATCAGCATATAGAGGAAATCAGATTAATTTATGTACTCAGCAGGTTAACCTGTGTGACGCTACTTTTTTTCAGTTCACTGCACAAACTGATTGTGTGTTTACGGATGTTTTCCTCATTGCATGTTAAAGATGAGTTGCCCAAATATTTCACACTGACTGAAAAGGGGTAAAGAATTAGAAAGTGTGACAGAAAATATGTATTTTTTTAAGTTTCATGTATTTTTGATACATGTTCAGAAGTAACATAAAATAAACTAAAAACCTTACAAGTGGAAAGAGACAAATTATGGAAATGAAAGCAGGTGACACATATTTGAACTTTTAACGTTTTTTCCTCTTTCTGCACGCTCTTGCTCTTGTCATAGTTAGTGCATGTAATTATATTGAAGCACAGTTATTTTCACCTTTCTGCTGCTTCAGATGCAGCTTCAGAATGCTTTGGTTTAGACCTGGAAACAATCTGGACATCTCTTTTAATCCTGAAATCGTCCTTGGCCAGCAGGACAGAATGAAGATATTTTGCAGCCACAGCCAAGTTGTGCAAACTTCTGCTCTCAAATGTTTCTTAAAAGTTGTCAAACTAGCCAAGGACTAACTTATGTCTTATTGCATGTAGTCTCAGTAAGTAAAGGCTGATGCAATGTAAGATAAAATCACGCAATTGTAATAAAATAATAATATAAAAAAGAGCTTGGCTTATTCACATATATATGCTCCTGGATCATTTAAAGATGCATTTGAGGCATCGTTTTTCCTAGTTGGAATGGTTGCACAAAATGCTGCTGTAATGATTTTAAAAAGAAAGATTTGATTACACAGATATGATTGATTTATTTTTATGCTGGTCTAACTGGAAGCGGTTCTAGTATTTTACACAAATCAGAATAGTAAAGATTGATGATTATGCCCTAATTATTAAAAACCATCTCAAATCAATAGCTAGATGGATTAAACTACAGGACAATGATTCCAAACTGGGGTCTACAGCTGCAAGGAGGAGCTTTTGGTAAATAGGTGGTGCTTTGTGAGAGAATCAAAAACAACACTTCTGGTATGTTTTCAGTGAAGGAATAACAAGTTGAAAGTCTGGAAGCATTCTTTAAATGATTTAAATCTCAAGCTGTGCAGCCCTAGTACAGACATACACCTAACCTGCTAATTACAGCAAAAAGTGGCTCTGTAAAGTTTTGACTCAGGGGCTGGGAATACAGAAGCATTTCACATTTTGTTTTGTAAAAAGAACGAAACTGAAGAATAATTCATGAAATGTATTCTCATATACGCTGCCTTCTGTTGGCTGTAAACATCATACGACACATTCAGGTTTGAGGCTGTTGAAAAGTGTTAAGGTTTAGAAGTATGAATAATTTTCAGATACTTTATCCCTTTTTGGTCTTGAGAGGTTGAAGATGATGTTTATTATGTTTACAGTAATTGGAATAAAAAAGCATCTCATTCTTTCTCGAAATAGTGTTTTAAATGGTTTGTGTCTTATTCAGGATGAGCAAACAAAGTTTGAAGAATTTAGAAATCAGTTGGATCCTGTGTGCCGTTTCAGTCACAAACATTTTCATGGCTAAAGCGGGAAGAGACAATACGCCCAGTTTCATAATTCTTAAACTGATACCTCATCTCTTTGGAAGTGCTGGACAGTAGCATACTTTATTGCCCTGCCTATGATTTAACCCCATGAATGGAGATGGTGGGAGGTATGAGACAATGCAAGGGGGGTGGTCACTGACCCATTTTGAATCCACAGCCACCAGGTCAAAATTATTCTTCCAAAGTCAAACAGCCCCAGATGGCAGCATACCTAGGCTGATCCACACCTTCGCTCAACTGGAATTAGGACACCATGTAGTGGCACTGGGAAGGTAATGAGAGGGGCAGTGATGCTGGGTCCAAGGTTGGCAAGGCTTGGGAGGATGACTTGCTGGCTAATAGGCAAGCAGATGGTTATATTCTCTGCAGGTTGTCCAGGGAAAATCACAACGGTTCTGAGATAAGCTTTAGTCCATTTATTTGTCCTTGTTTGGCTGCAGATTAAATCCAAACACACACAGCAAAAATGTGAATTTGCTAAAGTGGGGCAGCATCAACATGAAAGACGCACAGGAGCTGTGTTCAAAATTTACCAAGCTGATTCAGTGGAGCAGTACCAATTACAGTCGCTCTTTTTAAAAAGTTTTTCTTTACGTTCCTTTGGTTTTGCTGTATCTACCATGCAATACACTCATCATTCAAAAACCCTTAAGACAATTCTAGTTTTAAATCTAGTTTTACTATCTACATTTTAAAAGCTGCAGTCAAAGTTGCATTTGGCAAATTTGACCAAATATCAATGAACTGAGCAGGTTGCACTCAGCTATAGTTACTCTACGGTTACACTGGTGTTCTGATTTCTTTCTGAAATCTGACTTTTTCACATGATTGTTCATGCTACTAATTAAAAGCGACCGCAATCAGACGTCTGTCCACAGAAGAAGACATCAACATAGACATCATACACTATCGTATTCAGTTTACAAATCTGATATTTTGTGGTGGTGAAAAGGTTGAAATCTGGCTGTTCAGATAACCATAAAAAAGTCAGAACTGGGTCACTTTTGCCTGCTGTGTGAACCTATACTTTTAATAACAGAAACCTAGTTCTAAAGTTGTGGTGCAACTCTTTTTAATATAATAAATAAATAACAGGAATCTTGCATCAAAATTAACTTGTGGATACCTGACGTAGAGAAAGGTGTAAATTATTTGTTGCCGTGCTTTCTGTCCGTTGCATTATTTGGGAGGAAAAAGCTGGCAAAGCAGTGCAGGAAACTTGGACCAGTAGTTGCTGCTGTCCGTGTCTCAATAAAGGTCTGCATTAAAGTAGATTAGCATTTGAAGAAAGGTAAATACTATCCATCTCAGGTCAGGCCAATGTGGTCAAAAGGACTTATCAGGTGCATTGCTGTCAGTGCGGAGACCTTTGCACAGACAGTAAAGGGGAGGATAAAGTCACATTTGCAGTACAATGCACAAGGTATTGAACTTCTGCTACAGCGTGATTAATACATCCACTGTTTTAAGTATTAATGGCCCCAACCTTGGATCATGATAGAACCGAGTTGCTAATATGACAGGGAACGCAACTCGAATAGAGGTTGTTGGTTTAAGCAGAGTGTGCCTCTCTGCGATTATCCTGCAGGCAGGTGTTTGCTTACTGCGCTCATTGGGAAGTTTATTTCACCTGCTTCCCAAGGGGGTTTATTTAACCTGAGGCATCTGTTCAACTATGCCCATTATTTGACCTTCAGCACCTCGTAATACCAGTGTCTTTGACCTGCTCCTACAGCACATATTCATAAACCCACTTGCATGGAAATGCTGAATTGGTGGTCACAAACAACAGATGCCAGGTTAAACAATCAGAACACAAGAGGGGACGATTTTCAGCTTTGCATTTTGATGAAAATGCTTGAGGAATTTCATTAGTGCAACACTTGAGGTGTGGAAGATCAAGCCGCTCTTGAGCTGAGTTCAACAAATTCAAAGAGCGGGTTAGGAAGGGGCGGGTTATCGCAGCTGTGCTCGGTTGGGAGGTGTGTAAAAACGGTGTCCTTTTACCTGTTGATTTGTATTCTGGTACGCTGGACGCTGCATACAAATACCCACTTGCTTCAGGTGGTTTTTATCAGACAGGAGGGCTGCGGCCAAAGTCATTGCTAAGAAACTGCAAGGACGTGTGTACTGTACTCAAATTTATCTTCCAAGGAGGCAAACCTCCAAGTTACTTTCAAGTAATCTTGGGTAATGCTTTTTTCGCACTTTAAAAATATTAAAAACATTTTTCTGTCAACAATGATTAGTTCTTAATTCATTTTTGGGGGATGCATTGATGGACGGATGGATGGTCTGCTCTGCATCCCCAGAACCAGAACCAAACATGGAGAAGCAGCATTCAGCTTCTATGCACCACAAATCTGGAACAAACTTCCAGAAAACTGCAAAACTGCCGAAACACTGACTTCCTTTAAATCTAGACTAAAAACACACCAGTTTATAGCTGCTTTTGAAGCATCATAAATGAAACATTAATCAACATTCGGGTGTGTAACGACGACACTTGACAAAATGCAATTCTTCAATTGTTGACTGTTTTCTATGACTGTATTTCTATGATGTAAAGCACTTTGACCTGCCTTGTTGCTGAAATGTGCAACAGAAATAAACTTTATTTTTAAAATCTCTTTGCGTATTACAGTAACTTGATCTATGTGACTGGAAAGTATCAACATAAATTAGACTGATGGGAGTTAAATGTGGACTTGTATTTTATAGAACTGGATATTAATTGAGTCTGTAAATTGTAACACTAATTTAGAATACTTTTGTTGTTCATGTAATAATAACCAATAATTCATTGAGCGATAAAATGTCTCTAGAATCAAGGGTAGTAAATATTTTACAGACAGCCAAACAAAAAACCATAAGTTAAATTTTCAGATATTTGTACTTCACAAAGTTACAATAATATCCATTTCCTCTTAAAATATTTACTTTCGCATTTGGAGTATCAAATGAAAGGTAATGTTACTCAAAACTTTCTGATAATAATTGGTCTGTTTGGGCTCAGATAGGCTGCCATGCTTCAATGTTTGGGGACATCACTAAAATACCTACAGCACCATA
Organism: Poecilia reticulata; assembly: GCF_904066995.2. Classification (NCBI taxonomy): domain Eukaryota; kingdom Metazoa; phylum Chordata; class Actinopteri; order Cyprinodontiformes; family Poeciliidae; genus Poecilia; species Poecilia reticulata. Next base: position 36,261,085 of record NC_088831.1, read on the forward strand.
TAGGATCATATAGTATATCCTCAGTCAGCTCCTATAGAGTCCTCTAGACATACAGTAAGTGACCCATTCACCAGTCAGTGTTAAGAATAGCTTTTCCCACAGATCGCTATTCAGCAGTGTTCAGAGCAGGTGGGGAGTTTGAAGGGATAGAGATTAGCTCTTTCTACCCCAGAAAATGATTTATGCTGAGACTTTTATCAGGACGCTTTTCCCCTCACGCAAAGATCATTTCCCCTGACTTCACCTCACAACGGGCACTATTTTAAGCATTGCCTCATTAATACAGACTGATTGGATTCATTGTTCTGCAATCCTGATGGATGTCCTCTGAAGTTTCCTGCCTCTTAACTCGCATCTCAAACTGCTCTTCAATCTTCGGGTAGAACTTCCTTTGAAGAATACCAACCCATTGTCTTCTGAGAGTTCAATAAATCAGCTGCCAATGTCTTTTGTTGGTCCGCTTCTTTTAAATGAAACCGCATTAGTCGCAATCCTTTAGCTAAATCATAATGGCAGAAGTTCAAACTGAAATTTCCATCTGCATTTATATAAGACTCACCGTAAAGGCAATTTGCATAAAGGTCTTACAGTTTCTGCTCTCCTTTCGCTGTATAATCAGGTATGTGCAGACATCATATAATCAAGACTTCTCTCAGATTATACTTTCTAACTAGATTCATCTTGGTTTATTTGACCCCTGATTGATAACTTTATGTTAAACTTGGCAAATCTCTCACTTTTATTGTCAGAATCTCTGTATTTCACCACATTCTTGGACATGAATATATAAGAACACAACCTTCCAACACAGCAATTCTTTTCCCCCTGTTGTGACCTCTTCACCAAACTGTGTAATAGTTGAGTGTTTAACTTCAGGATGAGTTACTCTGACAGCTGGTGTGTGTATAGATGGCTCTGCTTGAAATTTGCTCCATAGGAAAGAGTGTTCCGCTGCAGTAAGTCTGCTGTGGGTGCTACACCAGGGTCGGCTGCTATTTATACTGTATCTCCGCTGCTGCAGCACTCCGTCCTCTCCCTGTGCACTCCCACTGGGAGAGGAGATGAGGGGAGAATTTGAAACTACCCAAAGTTTATATTCTGTGCTCATGTTTGATTATCTATTTTTTTTATGTAGCAAGTCAAAGTTGCTTTTCAACAAAGATTATATCTGTGCGTGAACAAGCGTCTTCTGAGAGCACTGACATTTTTTTGTTTATTTTATGTTTTTCAGGTGAAGTGATTTTTGTATCTTCGCCGTCTGAAGTTCAAGTGTGAATAAATTCACTAAGCCAAGTTGGCATTCAGTAATAAACAAAAATGTAGCTCAAAACAATAGACACAATCTCATGAAAGTGGCGGAAAATTTGTTGGTAAACCCAGGAAGAGAAAGTACAGCTTTCAGGAAAAGAGAGGACAGTTGTTAATGTAACAGATTGAAATACCAAAATGGGTATTTTAACACAAACTCCAAGCTGAAAAACAAGGAATAATACAAATTATAAAAATATATGCTCTCTGTTAAAGATGGTAGCTTAAACTACCGTCTCATTCCTTCTCTTCTATTGCCTTTTCATTCTCACAGATGCAGGATTATGCACCCCATCATTCTTGTCAGCCTATATTTGCATCACTTTCCAATACTGGATGCTTGGTTTCAAGGATAATGAAGCTTTTAAATAAAAGCATGAGAAATGGACAGGTTGCTGAGGACGGGGACCGGCAGGGAAATCAGCTGTCAGGAGCCAGATACGTCTGCTCTTCTCATTAATTACTTTTGGGGAAAGAGAGGTAGAGGCCAAATGAGTATTGATTATGGTGGGCCAGTATAGGACCAGTTTCACTGGCCTTTCTCACACATCATTGCCTCTCCACTTCCCCATTAAGTGGAAACAAGAGGGATCAGTGGCAAGCTGGGACCTTATTAAAGACAGGACCTGGTAGTGGTAGACAGGCTAGCTTAGCACATCGTTCTTCTCTACATAGGCAACATTTTGTCCGACTCTGTATCTGTCTGTCATTTAATCCCTTTTCTCTGCTTTAGTAGCCGCTGTCGATGAAAGGATGACGGCTTCAACGTAGTAACGTTTCTGCGAGTCAGAGGATGTCCGATTTAAACGTCCCACTGGATTCCGTTTGTTTTTCTTTGTAACTTTTTTGTTTTCAACCCACACTGAAACATTGAGCAAAAAATAGCCCATAGCTCACCGAAATACTTTTACTTCTCCCTTTAACAGCAACAACCTCTGTTTTTGTTGCATGACTGATGATTTTAATTACCTTTTAACTCCCTGTACTCAGCAGATACACATAATAAATGGTGCACAAAGTTGTTAAAGCAACCATCTGGGCTCTATTGAGCTTTTCGACACTGTCATGAGAAAGGCAGCCACCGTATCAGAGGTGGATAGCAGGTGTGCCACAGGATAACATAAAACTATCTCACTTAAGATTTGGATGACAGCTATTCAGAGTCAAAGGAATCTCATCTATTTTTCTTATCTGAGGAGCAGTAAAGAGGCGTCAGAAGAAGACGGCCTGTAAAACCACACAGGGGGCAGAGATTGTATGAGAGATTGCTGAACAAAATTACTCTGAGAAACGTGAAGCTTCAATGGAATGAAATGAAACCAGACATATTAATTACATGTATATATAAAGTGTAATGGCAAGGATAATCTCGACCAGATATATTTCAATATTCCTTTAATTATTTGGTAACACTTTATTTGAAGACTGACATAACACAGTCATAAACATGATATAATATCTGTTATGAACATGAAGACGTCTTCATGAATGGTTATAACTGTCATGAAGTGTCATTCAGTAAATAATACTTTTAATGCAAAGTTGACACTTTCAATGGACTTTTAATGCAAATTCTAATACAACTTTGCATTAAAAACGTCATTATTTACTGAATGACACTTCATGACAACAGTCATAACCATTCATGAAGACTCCTTCATGTTCATAACAGGTGTAATGTCATGGTTATGACAGTGCTATGTCACCCCTTCAAACAAAGTGTTGCCAATCATTTTTCCTAATATTTCTTAAGGAAACACAATATTTGACATTTAGCAATCTATAGATGCATTATATCTAACTAATTCAAAGTGGTTTTCAAGTTAAAACAGCAAATGGTACATTTGTGAGTGCATTTACTATCTCCACCCACCTGGCACACACATCACAGAGAATCAAGCGCACCCATCCCTTTCATTCAGGCCCATCTGAAGTCTATAAGGTAACTTGGCACACCTGTTCTCACAATGATCTCTGCAGACAAAGAGCCTCAGCTTCAAGCTTCCACAAAGACACCACTGGTATGAACTGGATATTATGCACAGTTTATATCATTTAATCTGCATTCAGAAGACCAAATTGGCCTTGTTGATGAAATGGGTTTTATGTGTTTGGAATGTAGTTTATTTGTTTGTTCATTCACTGTTAACTTAAAAGCAGATTAACATTACCTGAAAAACTAGTTAATCAGTTCATTGTGATCTGTAATTGACTTTGTTTCATTTGTTTGTAGGTTTTCAATCTGCTCTGTGACTGCTCTGACTACTTATGTGAAGTCGTGGTGGTCTTGCACTGTCAATTGAAATAATTTAAAGACAAAAAGAAAAGATAAATAAAAGATGTCGCTGAGATGAGTGGTTCCTGCATTTCTCAAGCTTTTTTGAGTTTGGGCAGAAGCTGTGGTGGTTTAAAGAGAGCAAAAAACTTGACAGTGGTCAAGAGGTCAACCTGGATGTGTCCCAGTAGTTTTTGGTATTTTCGTTAGGAAACCTAACGGATTCCCAGTCCAATCAGGAAATACATGCTGTCCAGTGGATAGTTGTAAAAATGACTGTTTTTAAAAATTGTATCACTAAGTCACTTCTACATATATTCTTTTGTCTTTGTCGCCAAGCATTTATCTTTTGCACAATTAGAAGATTAATTGATTGATCATCCGTTGCCTTCACTGCTCATAAGCACAGATATTGCCATAAAATTTTTTATATCACATGAGAAAATAGCTAAAAACTGACAAACCATAATGTGAACGCTTTTAAAAAAAATAATCAGTCACACTTCTAATTGAGTGTCAGTTTCGGTTATTGCACTTGTTTGAGCTGTCACTTGTTTGAGTTAAATTTCATAACCACTCTCTAATTAACAGTTTATTTGGCTTTTGTCAGGCGTCCGCTGTTTCCATGTAAGATTATGACACGCAGCACATGACCCACAATGCATTGGAGGTAACCTCCAGATTTAATGAAGTGTAATGATGATGCTCCCTAAATTAGAGTACATGTCACTTCAGTTTTGCTTATCGTTTGTGTTATTAGCACGCAAAAACCCACAAGCTTACTTATACTCACAGAGACATAACACATTCAATAAATGTGATTTTCCTCAAGCTGATTACTTGTAGTCCCGTAGGCAGCGTTGTAGATGGAGTACGGCGCTTCCGAATCACCTCACGTACCTGACATTGGCAGGCGGCATTGGGAATTGAGCCGAACGTTATCGAATTGAACAAATTTAAATTAAATTCAATCGAACTATAATCAAAGTTTGTAATGCTTTTGTTAACGTTCATGTGATTGATTACACAAACAGTATCCTCCTTTAAGAAAAAGAAAATCACAAACGGAGATCAGATTGAACCCGACATGAGAAAAAGAACCATCAGACACCTACACAAAAGAGACGCATCAATATGACCGTTGTAAACAACAGCCCCCATATGTGTTTCTCTTTCACGCCATCTCTTTATCAGCATCGAATCAGTGGACTGTTAGGACATCGTTTAGGCTCCCACACGGCATCAATACTGGCTCTATTGATTTTTTTTAAACAGTTAATGGAAGCCTTTAGGGTAGGAAAGCTAATTAAAATCATATGCAGGTCAAGCTCATTTAAAGACTCCCCATTAGTTTATGTTGAACTTAACCACGGTTGACTGAAAAATCCATCCATGGGGCATCATAATTGACTTATGTTTCTAATGGCTTTTCAGTTCTCCTTCATACAGGAGAAGGATGGGGAGTTCCTTCGGCAGATTTCATGTAGCAGGTTTAATAGCCCTCAAATGGAATCATTAAAGACAATTGTCGTGTGTATTTGTGTCCTCAAAGTATAGTGTCAGTGCCTGAAGAAAGTGTTTACAAAAGCAGGAAAAGCTGCAGCTGCTGAATAGTACGCCCCCTTCTCAAACACCAAATCTAGAATTACGACTTATTTATGATCAATAATAGGAATAAAAAATGCATCCAGGAGGAGATGAAGAGTTAGAGATGGAAGATAGATTCATTATTACACTTAATTTAAGATGCATGTAGTTTTAAAAGTCAGTACCACTTTACTTTTACGCTACACACAGCGGACCCTAGTTTTTGTGGCCACCCCCACCCAAGAATAGCTGGAATCCATAAATACACCAAATATATCTTAACATGCACAGTGGAAAATGTCTTCGCACAACCGCAGAAACTAACATCTGCACTCTTCCTTATTTCTTGCTTTTTAGGGAACAGCCAATGAGGAATGAGGAAAATAAAATAAATTATGCTCCTGGATTTGAGTAAACACCAGTGAACAGCATCTCTTGTGGAATTGCACCAATGTATTTCAGCTTCCTAGACGGCATTTTTCTAATCTTTCAAATATTTTAGTTTTTCTCTGCGAAGAAATCCTTGGCAGGTTTTCTGGGAATAATTTGGAGCTACATTCCACAGACAAATTCCCCACAAATACTGTTTGGCAAACTGACTGGGGCCCACCTAGCTTCCAAAAAGGAGTTCCTTTGTGAATATCAGATTAAAGATACCTATTATGCTTCACTGAACAGTTTATTAAGGTCTATGGGATATACAAACCATATTAATTACATTTTTCGGACAAAATCATGCCTGAGGTCATGTCTAGTTTGAGTTTTTTTAGGGCCTCTTGTCACTTTAAATCCAAATAAGATGCTGCTGGCCACACCCCCAACTCAATCTTTAAACTCACACGTGAAAATGGCTGTGAACAGATGTGCAATTATACAACAGTTCATCTTTGAAAAGTAGAAGTAGAGCCTCCTGAACAACCAACAAGAACGCAGCTAGTAGTTTCTGGATGGGAAGTCGGCAAAACAACACTTGTCTTTTCCAGCAGCCATTGCAGCCATACAGCACATACAGTGGTAAAGCAAGTTGAGCAAATGTGATGGAGCTTAGCTTGGGCTGTTAGGTGATGGGCAGAGCTCTGTTGAAGTTGCTAGGTAAGGGGCAGTGTGTGCTGATTTAGGACAGTTCATTTTCCAGACACCAAGAAACATCAACTTATTGTCAAAAAACCGACTGGGTTTTCTTTTTAGAAGCAGTAAAGACCCAAATGGAAGTACAAAAACATACAAAATGTGAATTTTGCATAAAAGGTCCCTTTTAAAAGTCTACAAATTATTTGTTAATCTGTCTTTCTGGAGCCTAAAAAAAGAGGTTTTACTGTGGAATTCCAAATTTTATTGTCTAACATTAATCTGAGGGGAAAGCTAAATCTATGGAACTAAGTTTGATCACCTTCAGCTGTCGGCACCAGAGTCGCCCCAGTTGGACTAAAAAGAGTGCTTTGCTTTGGTCAGACATTTACTGTTCAATTTTCATGAAACCAGCATGTTTTCTGCTAAGCGGTGGCTCACGTCCATCTTTATCAACTGGAAGGTTTGTCAGCATCTTTTTGAAATGGTGCTTCTGTCTGGCTAAGGTCACTCTCAGCCTGGCAGGCTACCTGTTCTCAATCGTTGTACATCTGAAGGTTTACTTCTTCAGATCATGGAGAGATGGGTTGATAAGAGAAAAACTTTTAAGAAAGTCACTGACGCTGAGCACACGTCCATTGCATGAAAAAACAAACAATTTAGCAGGAAAATAAAGAAAAATAATTAAAACCAATCTTTTGTAGTGGAAATAGCTCCACCATTTCATGTTGTGAACCAAAACTTGTAAACTAATAAATACACATATTTGATTAAAATAGATCTTCTGTGGATCTCCTAATTTGGACTCTAATTAAATAACATATTTTGGAGAATTGTTGTTTCTCTTGTGCCATTGTGTGGGATGGAAAATCAAAATGTTTATGGCGAGCTCTGTTTTGACATCCACACTGAGCCTCCACATTTCTACTGGCAATTATTTTCCTCCAGACGGACAATAGTCTCCAGCAAACATATTGTTTTGTCACGTCCCAGCTTTCAACTCTTGTGTGCTCTCTTCTCATGGGAATCTCTTAGCTCCCTTGTTTATTTTTGTGAGTTATGTGGGAGCCACAGCGGAGGGCTCATTTGAATCTGCTAGTCAGAGGGAGATTAAACTTAGGCTGTGTTTATTGTTTCCTATCGGGAGCCAATATGCTAACAGCAGATGCCAGTGGTCTTGCTGTGCCTTAGTTTGACGGATCCACAACATGACTCTCACCACAAACCACCGCAGTTGCGCCCAACTGGCACAGGCAGCAGCAGAAGAAAAAAGAAATCCTGTAATGTCGGGGCTTTAGCAGAGTGCTTCATTACACAGTTAGATCAGATAAAATCCCCCGAGATGAATTTTTCTCTGTTATCTTGAATAGGCGAGGAGGAGTGAACTGGTCATATTAAGGGTAATATGTATTAATAACACATAATAGGATGTCGGTAGTTTTGGCTGATTTTATTTCCTGTAAAGTAGGGAATTATTTTCTACTTCAGCTGCTTCATATTGTTTTTAAGACAAAAAAAACCTCTCTCATATGCATGCATGTAGGCTCACACACACAGTGCCACACTCTGCCCTTTGAGCTTAATGACTATGCTAATAATATAAGCTGTTTCAAGCCACGCATGACATTATTTTGGTCAAGTTTTGCTAGCATTCCAGACTACTTACGAAATTTTAAAAAGCCTATTAAGGAACGGGTTATTAAGGACAAGCCATGCATTAAAACACATTTAATAATGTGAAGGCGGCTGTTTCTCTACTCTGGATCCGACACCTCTGTGCTACACTACCAGCACTTTACCAGTCATGTTGGCTTGTTTCATGGATATTCAGTTTACTTAGCACTAGTTCACAACATGACATCTCAACAAAAAATAGCCAATTGAAGCTCAGTTTATTCTTTCCTTAGGCAGTTAGATGTGTTTCATTTTTCATGGCTTGGCAAACATTTGAATGTAAAAAATATTCAAGAAGTTTTTTCAGGGTGTTGTCTTTAAATAACCTGCAAAATGACAAGCTAAGAGTAATTTAATTTGTAAATGCATGCCGACTGTCCCTGTGTGGTTTTAACACACTATGGGGTTGACATGGGTTGTGTGCCAAAAGAAATTAAGAAAGTGACTGCTCGGTTACCAAAAAATTGGTTGAAACGAATAACTATTCATATAAATGAGTTAACAAATACATGTTTAAATTAATGACTTTTTTTTACCCATCCTTCCTACATTTTTACCCTATTTTTCCTTTCGAGGTCATGAAGAAACTCTGTGTTTTCAAGAGACAGGTTGCATCTTGGACACAAAGATCATTGACATTCTCACAACTGAATTCAACAGAGCCAAATAAAAGATCCACAGAGTATAGCAACTTGATGGCTACCTACTTTCTCACTTCAAATAATAAGTCTGAAACATATATTCATATTAAATTAAAAATGGTGGCCACAAAGATCTCTAACCGAACAAACTAAATCGTAATATTTCATCCAACGACTGGATAAAACTACAAAACATCTGTTCTGCAACATTATCTCAGGTTTTTGTGGATATATTTTATAAATACAGTATAACTTCTAAGTTAGATTTTATTTTTTCATTGAACTGCAGTTTCTTTCTGTATGAAGTTATATTTATAATATGTGTCAAAGGCTTAAAAAGGAAAAGTTGATTTCAGCCATAAAATGGTTGATGTTATTCACACAGTGCTTCCAGGAATTAAAGACACAGGCAGGTGAAAGTCAAGGTATTTTTGAATTTACGTGAATAGCAGCATTTTTATCTACTTCTATCCAGTTTTTACTCGTTATTTCACTCTTTTCCATACTGAACAAAAATGTGATTTTAAACAACTCGGGTGAAAGAGGAAGCCTGCAGGAAGTCAAAAAGATGATTTTATTTATCTAATTTAACTTCCATCAGACGTAAGACTGTTTTTAACATCTAACAAGCTCCAACCCACAGCCAGCTACAACCTACCCTAATATTTCTCCACATTAATGTTTTCTCTTTACATTTTAAGAGCGTACATTTCCCAGATATCTGTGTGACATCTGCAAAAACATCTTCAACCATGCAGGCACAAGAAAAATACTGATTGAGAGTTAAGTTTCCCTTTGGGTTTGAATGAAAAAAGCAAGCTTATACTTGCATTCACATAATGAGTAAGCTCTATTTACTAGATGATGAAATATATAATAATAAAGCTGTTTCATCTGCTGACTTGTTTCTCCTGGGAGCAAAATGCAATTATTTATCCAGAAGAAATTCATAAAGCAGTTCACTGCAAGAAACATGAGCATGCCTTGCTCAACATATTTTTGATTGAAACTAGATTAAGTTATCACACAGAGACTGATGATTCTGTACACTGACTTAAGACTTTTTGAGACAGAAATATTGATAACTACATGATCATAAGGCCATTTTCACTAAACGGTGTCAACCACTCGTGCTTCTGATGCACTAAATGGAATCTGTGTCTTGCACTTCAGCTTTTACAAGCTCCTCACTTTTCATTACCATTTTATCACATTATACATTCACTTTACTTAGAGACTTTGCCACAATGGTGGCTCTTTGAATCTGTGCATGAAAGAGAGTAAAATGCTAACATTTGTCTGCTATTAGACTAGGTTAGCTTGCTATTAGACAGCCATTTTGAGAGAGATTATTATCATTGCATGTAGTCATGCAACAGTTTTATGCCCTTTAAGCATTTTCACTTTTTGTCACACTACAAACTCCAATGTATTTTAATAGGTTTTACGTGACAAAGCCACACATGAGTGTGACGTAAATATGAAAAGAGTTTTAAAAATATCTCAAAAGTATAATGGGAAGATGTCTTCATACCCCAAAACAACTTTGTGCTAATTTCAGTATAAGTCCAGCTGTATTGTAAAGTTTCAGAGTTTTTTTTTTTTTTTTTCTGAGCGTATTTGTCCACAAACATCATGAAGACCAAGGAAAGCACCAGAAATTTTACAATTAAAGTTGGGCAAAAGGTCAAAGAAGGATTAGATTATTAGCAATGTCTCAAACTTTGAAAATCTCAAATCCACTGTTCAAACTGTGGTCAAAAAATAGAGAGCAAACCACGACATGGCTGTTCATTGAAACTAAAAGGCCAGGTAAAAATATTAACCGGCCAGCTGGGAAATCACCCAAACCCTGCAAAGAAATCTACAAAATAATGCTTTTTATCTAAGCCTGGTCATAAGACATTTAAATCTAATTGCAAATCTGTGGCAAGACCTGAAAGCGGATGTTGGGAGTTAAAACAGTTTTGCATAGAAGAACTGACAACAGATGTTTGTCTGCCACCTACAACCCAAGTGACACAACAACCACATCACTTTGGTAGACTTTTTTGGACATAAACAAATTTTTACTCTTGTTTTGAAAAAATTCAAGGCTGTACAAAATGTTTGAAAGATAGAGAATGGATTGTGCAAATTAAAGAAATGAATAAAACAAAATATGTCTCATCTATTCTAAAGGAAAAGAAAAGAAAAATTTGATCTTAGTATTTAACAAAACTTTCATAGCTGCTGTCTACCTACTGTTTTTAAAATACTAAAAATAAGGATGACAGTGAAATGCAAAAGAGTTCAAGGTGAGCTGTACTGACATTAATTTTAATTTACTTCAAGTCACTTTCAAAATAATCCATTTATTGTTGATAAGAATAAACTGCATTGCAGGCTTCAGACGTACCTCTGTGGATATTAATACTATTTCGTTGGTGTCTTACTAACTCTGATCTTTGCATGTTTTCTCCATCTATTGTTACATTGATGGAGTCGACAGAGAAATGCCAAAAAATAACGTTTTCTTCTGATTTTCGTGTTTTCAGTTTTTATTGGATGAGGCTGACTTATTAAAGTAGATAGGTGAATTCATTAGACTGCAAAATAAATTCATTTTTGCAGCCAATATTTGCTGATCCCGCTCACGCTCTGTGTGCGCTTTCTACCCAACAGCCCCGACCCGCAGCCTTAGAAAGTTTTATCACCAATGTCAATAGAGTCAGCACACAATAAATTATGTCTGCTTGGTGTGTTTACCGAACAGGTCCATCTCTGGTGGGAGCTGTAAAGAAGGACTGGGCTTCTCCAAACGGCATCGCTCTCTCCTGGCAGCAGCCCGAAGAAACAACACTTCCCATCATTGACTATGAAGTCAAATATTATGAAAAGGTAGACGGTCGCACTTCTTTTGCATGACTAGTGTCGTGACTTTCTGATACAAGATGTTAAGAAATAGACATTTCTTGTCTTGTCACTTGAATGTGCAGTGAAATTTGACTCGGCACAGAAACAGTCCTTAAGAAACTCGCATCTTGCTCTTGCTGACTGTGACGGTTTCATCTAGTTTGCACGTTCTTGATACAAGTCTCCGATGACTTGCCGTGAACAAATATATACATTTTAATAAAAGATATGGTTGTGAAAGTTATTCTCCTGCTTCGTAAACCCAGTGCTTTGCACTGGTAGTGTTTCAGCTGCATGCTGAGCAACCTTTCATAACACTGAAAGTCTCTCTTTTCACATGATGCAACAGCCATTACTATCTTTCACTGTGAATGTCAGCATAAAAGGTGAAAATCACACCGAATGTATAAAGTAAAATCCAACTTTCTAGGAGAAACACATTAACACACACTGCCAATGACTTATTATAGTTTTGAAAGTGCGTATAAACAAATTGGGTGCAATTTTCGATGCACAAAGAAGTAAAAATCACTGACATTCTCACAATAACATGTATCATAGCTGAGGATCCCGAGTCAGAGATTAGGATCAGATAAGGAAAGTATTATAGTACAATATTTTCTTTTTCTTTTAGATATATAAACATCAGTTGAGCTTAATATTATAACCACTGACTGATAAAGTGAAAAACACAGAGTACCTCTTCATCATGGCCTTTGTTACCTGCAAGGAACCATTTTTGTTCTCATGTGCTAGAAGACAGAGAAATGGAAAGCACAATTATCTGAGAAAAGTACATTTACAAACTGAAACGGCTAAGCAATCGGGTCATTGCTTAAAACTGCAGCTCTTCTGGGCTCTTCCCAGTCTGCAGTGGTCAGTATCTATCCAAAGTGGCCCAATGAAAGTGCAGTGGTGAGTAAGTGACAGGGTCATGAGAGGCCATGGCTCATTGGCACATGTAATCCAGTCCAAAAGACAAGCCACTGCAGCTCAAGCTGCTAAAAAAGATAATGCTTTTTTTTTTTTTTGTGCATAAAAATGTCCTGTTCTGCAGCTAAACAGGGTTGAAAAACTCCAGAGCAGTTGGCCTCTTTAAGCAGAATAGTGCCCCCTGCCAACAAGCAAACAGTAAAAAAGTAGCAGTAGTTTAACTCGAAGTTTTAGGTTTCCAAATTCCTTAGATTTATTTCCAGTCCCAAATGTTTGGGTGGATCCACTGAGACTACACCTTGAGTGCTGCTCTCAATAAAACTTAAAGTACACTTTATTGAGTAAATAACCAATTTACAGTAGTGTAAAACAATCTTTAAGATGCATTAACATTTAAAAATACAAATGACCAATATTAACTAAGTGAGGATAATCATGTAAATGTTCCTAGTATGGAAAATTAAAGGCTTCTTGCGAAACATTGAGGTCCTTGCATGATCTAAAGGTCAAATTAAATTTAAAAGTGTGATCCAGACTTTGATTAGTTTTTAATGCCTATTTATGGCTTCACATTTGCTTTGAGATGGTTTAAGGAATGACTTCTTAGACCTCGTTTCAACACTCAGCTGTCACTTTCCCCAAATTGATGCCCAGCTCAATTAATCAAATTCAAATGATTAATCACGACTGTGCAGCAAAAGGTTAAAGGACTGCAAAGTACGCTCCGCAATTTTCTTACTTAATAATGTAAGTAATAAATGGCATTCATATAAACAGTGGAGATAGTACCATCAGTACCTAGATGAGGACTGAACTGCCAGATTATTGCTTGAAGGATTATATGAAATTTAGATCAAAGTTTGACTGCAAAAAGCTTTCTGGAGGATCAGGAAGGATGTGAAGTTGTGATGTTCTGCTGTGATTCTGCATCTCCAAAAACGGAAAATGTTTCCCATCGGCTCATCGTAAATCAATTGAAACATCCACTAATTGACGCATACAAAAAATATTCTGTTAACAATTAGCCAAGTAATTTACAAATCGTTAAGGACTGAGTTGTATGCATAGATGGAAGACAAGAGCCTCTTTGAACATTTCAGAAAATCAGCTAATTATCAACACAAACATGGCATAATTATGTTATGTTTGTGCATAATTATTATTTAGTGCATTAAGGTGAAGAAAATGCTTTCTTCTAGAGCAAAGTACAAGCCGTATTGTAAGCATATTTTTAAAAGTTCAAGCTACAGTTTTTGACTTGACTTTCACAATAACTGAGAAAATAATGAATATTCTTCAGTGATTGCAAAACTAATAACTATATAAATCTCCAACTCATATAAACTCATGCTTATAAAAGAGTGTTAGAGTGTTTACACATTTCTGAAGTTATTTTTCCTGTCGTTATTTTCAATACGTTAATAAATGTGTAAAATATTGCCTAAAAGTCTAATGAAATGTGTCGTCTTACATTTCATGTCTCTTGAATGTCTTCTACTTAGCTACTCACAGCAACAGTTATTATGCAGAACATCTGGAAAAGTGTTTGTAATAAAGTTTTGTGATAAAATTATCTCTTCGCTGTCATTTTGTGTTCCCAAAAGGGATCAGAAAGCGAGCTTGAACACAGCCTGGAAGGCACTTCTTGTTGCCGCTCCCTCATTCAACATCTGTCACTGAGCTGCAGTGAATGTGACAGTAATTTGACAAAACTGTTTACCGTGGTTTTGATTAGGGTAAGCGTCGCTCTAAAACATCAGGGATTATAGAAAAGGGCCGAATCTAAACGGATGAAATCTCCCTATAAAACTGTGTTCATATCTGGTCAAAACCGGTTCTTATTTGCTGAAATGTTGTTTTTATTATTGCTCCACTTTTTCCTTCCAGGAACAAGAGCAGTTGAGCTACTCGTCAACACGCACCAGAGCTCCCAGTGTGATCGTCTCGGGTTTGAAACCAGCAACCTGCTACATCTTCAGCGTTCGCACCCGGACAGCCGGTGGATTCAGCTCCTACTCACCAAAATATGAATACCAAACTACAGGTGACTGTGAGTACTCACTATTTGTTGCAAATATTAAAATGTAAACCAGTTCATTGTGCTGCTTTCTGTTCATTGGTTGTCTCAAACAGACAAAACTATTAAAAGGTCAAATTTGGAGAAATTATCAATTAAAACATCCACTGCCCCTTTTACTATCTTTCTTTTTGACAAAAAAAAAAAAACTTGGTCAAAGCTCTGACTAAAATTGCCACTCTCTGACAATGCTTCATTAAAATCTCAGCTTTGCTGTTTTTTGTCATTTCCCCCTTTTATTCCATAGTCAGGAATGTGAGGTTCTTGCTGTAAACAGCAGCTCAGAGTCAAATAAAGTTCATGTTGCCTGGAGGAGCATCCAGGGCAGCTCACAGCCTGAAGGTCACAGATACAAATAAACAAATATTTATACAAGTACACTTGTATTGTACAGGTGCGAAGCAAATGTAACTGTTTCGACACAATGTGGAAAAGATGCTGAGCAAAGAAAACAGTTTGGTATTATTCTAAATGGTTACTATAAACGTAACATTTTATATAAAATTCAACTGTGTAAATAACCATATCTTTAAATTAAAGAATAAATTATTACTTGCATTAATTTATAAAAACACATTTAGGTATATAAAGTCAGGAGGAGGGAGTTTCTTGGCCAACAGTCTCTAAATTTTACCAAATAATTTTTGTCTACTTTCTAGTGCAAATATGTTTGTACATTTGAAATAAGACAAACTTACTTAAACGTAACTTTTCAGCAACATATAGAACATATTAAACAAGTCTCTGTATTTTGCTAAAAAGTTATTTGTTAGTTAGTTTTGTCTTATTTCCAGTTTACTAAAATATTTGACCAAAAAACTCTTAAGATTTTGTGTTTTTGCAGCGTGTTGATGAATATAGCAGCTTCACTCAATAGAAACATTACACAAGCAGTACAAAATAACAATGCATGAAGGAAGAAATGATAACAAAACATAAATAAATTCAATAAAGCACAATCTTTGTTGACCTCTGCTGCAAAACCCACAGCAGAGGTCAACACCTCTGGTCCTGGACTGCCACTGTCCTGAACCCACTTCAGTTAAAACGCTGACATTTCTCCTCGCTGTATCATGTCAGGAAGTTCTGCAAAAGGTGTGGTCGTTAACTTTTCATTGAATTCAGATGTGTTGGAGCAAAGATGCATCCACTGGACTCTGCCACTGGCACTCCAGGACTGAAGTTTCAGACCTTTGATCTACATTTTTGTTCATTTTCATGTATAAATTAGACCCACTGCAGCACAGCTACCTGCTTCAGCAATATTGCAATAAAGTACATTTCATATAATCTATCCTCTAAATTAAAAAAGACATCCTAGAACCACTGTAAGCACAAACATGCAGTGATGCAATGGAGTCTATGCTCAGCATTTGTTGTGATGAGCTTTTCCAGAAGTGTGAAGCTGAAGGGAGTAAAAGGAAAAGGAGAAAATGAAACACAGCTGGTCTGCAAACGGCGACGTATACGATGACTTATCAACTGTAGTGTCATTAACATCCCACCAGACAGTTATGTGTCAAACACTTATATCTTTAGGAATCCATCTAGTTCACTCTTCTACTAATGTCCCTGAAAGTCTCCTTTAGTTTACAGTAAAGGTGTCAAACTCCAGTCAGGTTTTGGATATGTTCCAACTCCAACCCGTCTACGTCGAAACATTTACCTTCTGATGCACTTATGGGCCACAGAGTCCTGCTAATTACCCAATTATGTAAATCAGGTGTTTCGACACAGTTGAGCCTCGAGGGCTAGAGTCTGACACCTGTGGTTGAGAGAAAGTAAGGATTTTTTTAACTATCAGAAACATTAGAGAATAGAAACAGAACCCAACCTTTGAAGGAGGAATAATTAAATTGTTTTTGGATGAATATAGTTTGTTGTAAGAGCTTCACCTGCTTCTGATGCAAACTTGGCACCAGTTTGTTTCCAGTATCAAAATGTAACAAACTTTTTTTTAACATTAAGGTTTCAAAACCACATCATCATTTGTTTGTCATTTTGATGAGAAGTTACTGCCCCTCCCTCACCTGTTGCTGCCAGTTAGCTAGCTAAAAGAAGACTACTACTCTTTTCCTTCACCTAAAATATACATAGAGGAGTTAAAATGTTTTCTTTAACAAACAGGACAGACCGAGAATGAATGTTATTGGTAATTTTATAACTATAACAAATAATGTAGCGTACTATTTTATCTCCAAATGTGGTTATATAATAACAATGTATTTTTACTCATATTATAACTAAGTGGCTCATGCTTAATACTAAGACATGCTAATTTTCAACCCATTTGCTATTTATTTTTAGCAAACAGAGTGGAAAAAATTTAAAAACTAAAAACACCAATGTTTGTGGGGGGTATCTTTCAAAAAGAAAGCCAGCAAGTAGAAAAATCAGGTACAAAAATTGAAGTAAAAGATGCAGAAGGGACAGAAATTTTCCTACAAATATTGTCAAACAGATGATTTCTTTAAACAAATCTGTGCATGCGGTTTGCTGAAATACAAAAACTTCCTGCACAGAAAATGGTTTGCAAAACTGCGGATTTCTACACTGACTTGTATACCTCATTTTTTTATATTTGCTTACTTTCACCTGGTGAAGCTCAAAGCAAATATTCGATTTCTTGTTCATAAACTAAAGCTCAGTTTTAAAGGCAGAAGGATATTAAGATTTTTTTCTACATCTCACTGAGGAGTTTTTCTTTACACAGCTAAAACCTCGGATGTTCTGGAGAGTGAATTTAATTTAGAATAATTCTTCAACCCACAGAAACTAATAACTGAATAGAGTCATCAAGGGAAACTGACGCTGCTCCTTTTCTGTTCGGCGTGTTTTGAATCACAGCGTTCCTTGTATGTTTTTGTCAGTCGTAGCTTTATTGCGTGCTCATAAAATACAAAGGTCCAGCTGCCCTTTTATGTTGGGTCAGGTTTTATTGAGAAAGAGGTGATTTGGCTTCACAGTGGCCCTCTGCTTCCAAAGCTGCAGAGTTTGGCTTTATCTGCAGATCAGAGGCTGCACAGCCAAGCCTTTGTACTGCCTGGCCTTTTATCTAAAAGAGGAGGCAGGTTTGGCCCCTGCCGCTCTCTCTCTCTCTCTCTCTGTCTGTCTGTCTGTCTGTCCACCTGCCAGTCAGTGTCGCTGCACTCGGGGGTTTTTTTTCCAGCTGCATGTGTTTCTGTCACTTCTTTCTTTGTCTTTATCTCCTTTGTCTTTCGCCTGTCATCTGTTTTTGCTCCGTCGCCTGGACCTCATTCCAGCACCGTCAGTCTAATGCATCTGTTTAGATGTGAAGAGTGCGTTGAGCTGAGATCCGTCATATGTGGTCCTCGCTTTCACTCGCCCTCTCCCAGGGTGCTGTGTAATTATTTTTATTAAGTGAAAGGGACACATTTCGTACACATGCTTTCCATGCTCTTGGCATTACACCTATATACACCCACACAAGCCTTAATCACCATGCTCCACCATCTCTAATTCATATTCATTAAGCGTGAAATATTATAGAAATAAGTTTGGTAATAGCAATCATCTTTCAATTATCTGGGATTCGTTAGCCTTCTGACAAGACACAGAAAAAGGAAAATCATGAATATCAAATGGGCCCAATTTTAACAAATCATCATGGACTAAATCACAATTTCATGAATGAATAAAATTAATTAACCAGCAGCAGGCAAATGAATCATTCCAGTAAGAAAAGCTGACAGTTTTTTTAGGACTCCACAAAGAGCTGATCAAACATCTCTCAATAATATCTGCTCATCAAATGAATGTGAACGGTGTACGCTGCGTTGAATTTAAAATAAAATCTTAATTTCGTCACAGTTTTCTGTTGTTTTTTACTTAATTTATTTACTTGTTCTTTCCTAAGCGTCTCATTTATCTCTTTGTCAACCCTTTTTTTTTCTGCTTTTTCCAAACCTTCAGCTTCAGACATCGCTTCTGATCAGGGCCAGGTGTTGGTCATTGTAACGGCAGCAGTCGGTGGTTTCACCCTTCTCATCATCCTCACGCTCTTCCTCCTCATCACTGGAAGGTAAGACCAATTACAAGCCTTAATTTACGCTAAAGAAACTGGGTGAGTTTCAAACTGTGCATTTCTGATGTAAAAGCTTGGAAACTGTTTTTATTTTTCACAACTTGTATGGAGAAATTATTCACTTTTGGATCAGTTTGGCTTTTATATTGAGGGTTTGTTACGTTTTGCATACAGACTCTTGCAAAATAATTCATAGTCCTTGAACTTTTTATTCAAGAAAAAACAAGTGTGCATTTAATTGAAATTGTATATGATAAATTAGTTCTGCACCCTTCATGAAATAATGAAAGGAGGAAGATCAATCAATCAATAAGTTTTATTTGTACCGTTAGGTAGATCTGCTTAGAGTGAGGTGAGTTGGCCTTGTTGTCGGACAAGAAACTTTAAACAGACACACAATAAATATAAATGATTCAAAATGGCCTGGTGCTCAGTATTTTAAAATGTCAACTACAGTAAAAAATAAAAATAAATAAAATATTAAATCAACTAAAATAAATAAATAAATCAAATGTAGCAGGAAACAGTGGATATCTGCAATAACACAGTAAAACACGGTGATGGCAGCATTATGATGCTTTATTTTTTAGCTTGAACATGGAAGCTGGTTGGATGGAGCTGAATACAGAAAAACTGGTAAAACCCTAAAAAGCCCTGCACCTGTAAATACAGTCAATGTTTGTTCTTGACTCTGCAGAAATAGTAAAGTTATTTGTAAAACATGCTGTGGTATTTTTAAAATCGCAACAACGATGCAACACTGATGATTCTCAGCACAAAATTTCCACCACTTTTCATAAGTTTAAGCATCTCAGTCACTCTACAACTGATCTAATATGATATTTGGATGCACATTGTTAATGCATTGTTAGCCTATCGCATTAAAGTCATCTTTTGTGATTCACCTTTGGTCTCCTAAATGTTTCTCCAATTAATCCTCTCCCTATCTGTCAGTTTGGGTGCATAGTTTTGTGGTTATTTGTCAAAGTTAAAAAGCATGTTTTTTTTTATTTCCGCTTTATAATTAAGCTGCTTTTTTGTTAAAGATTTGGATGAAATGTGACAAATTGTGAAATCATATTAATATTTCATACAGCAAGGCGAGAAGGTCTAACCTGTTAGATTTCATAAATTAAATGAGGAAAAGGAAAGAGGAAGAAGTACATTGTTCAAGAGTAATATACCGTATTTTCCAGACTATAGAGCGCACCTCACTATAAGCCACACCCACAAAAAAATAAAAAAACTGTAAATCTACATATATGAGCCACACCGGGCTATAAACCGCTGATTCAAAGTATAGGAAGAAAGTAGCGGTTTATAGTCCGAAAAATACGGACTATAAAAAAACTGAAATTTTACATTTGTCTGTATTTTTAAGTCATGTTGGAAAAAGTATCAAATTTTCTCTTGAAATTTTAACACTGAATGGCTTCTTAAACATTTCCAATGGAAAAAGAGCAAAAACTTTTATTTAAACTGTCTTTGGACCAAGAGCACATATTTAGCTAACACCTATGTCTCAGTACTGTTATGCTTCTGTGTCCTGAACTTGGCTTCAGATGTCAGCCTAAAAGAAAACATAATGCAGCTTATATTGTGTAATATTGCATTACATCAATTCCACAGCTTTTAATGCCTTGTCTCTAAGAAGAGAGTGTATTAATTTATAGTGCGGGAAGCAGACACAGGGACATAAAGCTCAGAAGAGAAGACAGGTAAATCTGTCAAAACACATTCAAGCGCATTCACACTCTTGCACATACAACCAATCTGTTTTCATCAATGTGAAGATGTGATGTGCAACTGTGTGAGGGGGGAAATCAACATTTCTCTCACTTTATTCAAGATGTGTGATGTAAAGGTATGGTGAGTAAATAATGTGCCATTTCAGTCTGAACAGGTTGGACAAAAATAAATGGAATACCATCAACTCAGACATAGTTTCTCATATGATTTGCATTTTTTATTTTTTTTTCTTGCATTTTAAGCATGGAGCGTAACCTGCACAGCATTGAAATGCAGGAAAATATGCATTTACGGATGTAATTATAGTTGCATGATTCAAAAACAAACCAAAATATATTAAAAACCATTTGTTCAAACAAATAAAAGCAGAGAAATATAATGATTTGCTCATCTTATCAACCACGGAAGATTTTTTTTCTCTGCTGAACCAAAACCCATTTAAAAAACAGGAGGCAAACTTACAAAAAAAAATGGAAATGGAAGTAGAAGAATAAGCTTTGTTTCCAGTTCCCAAAATTATAGCAAGCTTTTCTATCCTCTGATTGTACCAACTCACTAAAATTACGCCACTGGGCTGTTCATTCTTTTCATTACTTTCTTACAATATGCAGACCATTCTGCACCGGACCCTCATTAGGGAGATAATATTTCAGCAGCGATTGCATGAGACACACTTTTTCATTTTCTCTGGAGAAACAGCAGAATCAGAGACGTGTCAATCAAGCCTTTTGAAGAGATCTAATCATGTAAAGAGAGCGAAAACACCTGTGTGGGTGGTAAAAAGGTTTGCCAGGGTCTCCAGATTTAGAACATGTTCAGATTGTCGAACATTCGCCATTCAATACTGGTGCGTATGAATATTTAACATAATGAGATAAATTCAAAGAACCCTCTCC
Source organism: Poecilia reticulata (assembly GCF_904066995.2). NCBI lineage: Eukaryota > Metazoa > Chordata > Actinopteri > Cyprinodontiformes > Poeciliidae > Poecilia > Poecilia reticulata. The sequence goes on from NC_088831.1 coordinate 36,282,233, forward strand.
TACCTTGTGAAAATTCATAACAACTATTCAGTTTTATAAATGGTTGTAACTTTTTTAACAAAAGTTGGCTATGAAAATATGCTTTCTGCTAAAACCACTAAATCCCTGGAGAATTGAAGCTTTTTCCTTTTCGTAAAGCCAGAGGTTGACTTCCATTCATCATGGTTATTAATGTTGTATTAAATTTGATCTTCAATTTTTTTTTCAAACCAACCAGTAACAGCTTCAATGAACTTTAAAAATAATAATTGTTTGTGCAAATTTTAGCAGGTTGCATTCTTTTTGAAATAATCAAGAAGCTTCTGACATAAGTTATCAAAAGTTGTAAAATGTATTTGAATTAATTGGTTTTCCATCCGGCTGTTTACATTTCATTAAGATTTAGAAGGTATGACATTATCATATGACATTATCATACTGATAATGTATTGTTCCACATACATTATCAGTATGTGAAACAATTAAAAGAAACACAAAAAAACAAGTATCAGTACTGACAAAAATAATAATGAAAAACAGATGAATATAAACATACGATGGATCAATTAGTGGTAATTAATTATGACTATTAATGTCAATCATATCACCACCATTGCTCATACCCTCTCACTCATGCATGGTTAGTAATACTGACTCTTTAAAACACAATACTTTGTTCCTTTTTTTTTGTTCTGTGACATTTTTTTTTATTTTTAGTTTTGTTGTCATGTATTTTCTACTTTGATATTAAATAAATTTATATTAAATTAAAAAAAGATTTTGGAGGTAGTTCTGCAGTTAAGCCATCTGCCTTTACCATACACCACTGCTATTAAGTGCAAAAAAAATACCCACAGCATGATGCTTCCACTACCACATTTGATAATTGGTATGGTTTTATTTGGTTGGACTCCTCCAACCAAATGGCTCTTTATTCAAAAAGCTAATTTTTTCTGTCATTTCACCTTAAAATGCATTAATTCAGCTGATATTTGACTTGTTCAAAGATGCAAATTGATTGTAATGCAAGAGCATTTTTCTCGGCTCTACACTTATAAACACGTCATGCATGAAATGTGACCCCAACTCAAACAGAAATGAAAAAACGATTCAATTAGCACTAAACTGTGACTTCTTTAAACTATCTTCTTACGCATGAAGGGATTCCTTTGTACAGATAGGTCTCAGTAAATTAAAATACTCATTTTAATTCAGTACCTCAGCAAATTTTTTTCCCTCTTGCAAATGAGATTTAGATCTTAATCTGGTTTCGACCTGATTAAATAAAGTAAATTAATACAAAATATTGATCTATTTAACACAATTCGATATATTTCAAGTGTTGTATTTTCGTCTGTCTGCATACTGCACACTCAATACTTGGTCTGGGCTACTTTTAGAAGAATTACTACATCAATGTTGCTTCATATGATGGCAATTAGTCTGAGTGGCTAAGGAAGTCCAGGTTGCATTGTCTGTATTGTTGTCTTCCATTTCACTCCATAGATTCCCATCCCTTTCTTAGGTAGGTTGGATTTTATTCCTGTCCACTTTTCTTGCAGGAATCAGCAGAAGTCCAGTCCCTGTCTTTCCTTCAGGAGTGGTTTATCCTCTCTCTCACAAATTCTTGAGCAGGCTTTGCTTCACAAGGCTGCAGTTATCCTTGTTACTTATGCTGCTGCCTTTTGCTTTTACTTTCTAGTTAACTTTTTTATCAGTATGCGCATCACAGCACTTTGTGAACAGCTTCGGTCTTGCTGTACTTGTGGAGGAGATCTGTGATGGTCGACTGGTTAATTGTCAAGTTGGTAATGATTGTGTACTCCGTAATATGACCATAACATAACATTTACACTAAAAATGTATTTGTGTGATGCCCTAACACTCTGCAAAGCTAAAGTCATAGTAAGACATAATATTTGGAAGATGTAAATCCATGAAATGTCTATAAGTACGTCTCAAAAACATCCAGGGATTTATTCATTTTGCGTGAATTTACACAATAATTCTCAAGAATCTGGAGGGATTGATTGATATAGTTTGGCAGTAAACAGATAAAAACAATTGATTTGATTGATGATATAAAATTTCAACACACTTAGTGTTTAGGCTGGAATCTAGAGGGCCACATAAAAAGCTGGAAGTGGTGGGCTGGATTTGGCCCACGGGCCTCGAGTTTGACACGTGACACCGACAAAGAACAAGCTGGCAAATAAACTTGCAGGCAGGTAATCTGTTAAAAAATGTTTTTGATTCTTGAAGTTGTAATTAAAGACCATTTCAATTGTCACCTCTTTGTAGAATAATACCAGACTGAATTCATAACATCCCAGTTTTTAACCTGTGTTAATTTTTTGTGTTTGACTAAAAGTGTGAATTTCCTCTTAGAGTTTGTATTTACTGGCTTACCCTTTAGACCATCTGTCTACAGAAGTGCTATTTACTAAAGCCTAACCTTTGAAAAACAAATTCAGAGTAAGCTAAGTGTGATGGATTTTTTATTTTCATTTTTTATCACAGAAGGATATATAATTACTATTGGAAAAGTGTATAATTGTTTTAGCTTTAATGTACATTTAATGAATTGTAAATTTTGCAATCAGAACCTATTTGTTGTTGGTATGATTGAAAAACTACATAATTGTTATTATTCAGCTTTACAGCCAGTCCTTGCGCTGAATTTCTTATTTTTTTAAATGCACTGTCAGTGTGTGTTTGCTTAAGTAAGACCTCACACATGCAGATGCAACAACTAAAGCCAATGCTGCAGGCTTCTTTTGCATTAAACCAGAAGTCGGACCTGTCTCTCTATTTTTTTTTTAACTGAATCCTTCTAAAAGCAGCGACAGTATTTGGAGTGTTATTCAACTCGCTCACCGTCTCTCATTGCTGCAATCCCTCTGCCCTGTGTGGGAGGGACTTTCACTTTTCCTCAGTATTAGAAAAGCTTCAAATGTTGTTTTGCTGCCAGAGACAGATGAGAGCTTTCACTCATCCAGCCCTGAATCAGAGCGAGAAGAGGAGCTGAGGAACGTTTTACACCTGAAAAAAAAAACAGCTCTGTTTATATCTATTTATGTGAAATGTAGAGTGCAAACTTATATCAGAGCAAAGGTGCCACAGTTGTAAAGATGCAGGCGAGGTGAGGAGGTTTACATAATGTGCTGGGTTTGCTCAGAATTATGTCAGTCTCTGCAAGTGCTTTTGTCCCTTTCATGTCTTCTCCGGTTGTCCTTCCTTTTGTGCCCTTGGTTGCTACAGCAGCTGTGAAAGATAAGAGGCCAAGTGAAAAGTAGTTTGACTTGCACTGATGCTTTGATTAGGTCCCTGAGCCTGTTTGTTTTACCCAGCTCCGCAGGATTGCACAGAACAAGCCAATATGTAGTGTAGCAGTGCTGGGCAGGCCAGAGAACGCCGGCAGATGCCAAACTCTTTGAGTGTGATTGCTGTCTTTGTGCGTGTGTGTGAGGCCTCTTCACAAAATGAAACCCAGTGAGACAGAGACGGATAAAGAGGATCAGTGGTGAGGACTGGAAACGACTGATAAAGGCACATGCCACGAATTCTTTAATGAACAGCTTGACCCCATCAGCAGAGGTCAACGGTTGCTTTCCAAATCCCCTTCTTGTCCTCTCTGCCTGTGGTTATCGGATCTGTCTATCAGTGTACAGAATCCCACAAACTTCACTTAGCCAAAACCCAATCTGGCAACCTATGGCCCGTGGCCCCTCTGACATTGACTCTAATATGGCAACCCGGATTATGTTAAATCCTCAAAGACAAGGCGGCCCACATGTGATGCTGTGGCCACACGCGCCATCATGCAAGAAGTTCTTTAGACACTTTCTGTGTAGACTTTCACCTCTGACCTTTGCTATCGCTGCAAAAACAAAACCTTTACTAAGTACTTTTGGTCTCGTTTCTACACATAAAAAAGCCAAAACTAATTTCCAAGTAACTTTTCAGCATGAGATTAAAGCTTCGTTTTAGTCAATAATCTCTCAATATTGATGAAAAATGAATAGTTCTAAGTTAAATACTCTGCCGGTGGAACAAATCCTTATTTCCTTATTATAACATAATATGTTATAATACAGCTCTGGAATGAAATTAAGAGACCACTTTAAATGATCAGTTCTCTGACTTTACTCTTTACAGGTTTACGTTTGAGTAAAATGAACATTGTTCTTTTATTCTATGAACTACTGGCAACATGTCTCGGAAATTTCAAGCAAAAATTTAGCATAAAATGTGAAAGGGTCAAAATAACAACAACAAAAAAAAGATGCAGAGCTTCCAAACCAGAAAACAACAACACTAATGTTTTAACTCAGGAAGAGTTCAGAAATCAGTATTTGGTGGAATAACCAGGTTTTTAATGGGGTTCAGTGCAGTGGGCTCTTAAGTTTTTCTAGAGCTGTATATAACTTGTATACAGTTATAATATGGCATATTATTTCACTTCATTGACTTAAACACCAATACCTTGTTGCACAGTTACTTGAAAGTTTATTTTGTCTCATTTCAAACGTATTGAGACATTTTCACCAGAAACCAGACCAAACATAGTTGGTAAGATTTTGTGTTTTGCAGTGATAGAAAAGGTCCTTTGTACCCTGATCCAGAACACTTACTGAAAACAATTAGTTTCTTCAGACTTTATGGATAAGTTATTCTATTTTAAGCCATTTTTTTTTGTGAACATATGGAGTTTATTGGATCAACATTTCACTGAAACCTGACCAGCAGACTCTGCACCGACTCAACTGACCTCTGTCCATCCACTCGTCCCCAGCAGGACAGCGGCGCGTTCGGTCCGGATCACAGTGATGTGAATCCTCAGAGCTGCGGGAGACGCAGGCCTGTCTGCAGCAATGACAGTGAAGACAGGGCTCTCTGCTGAAGTGCCAGTGTCACAGTGGGAGCTGTCTGATTCTGTTTCTGTCCCGTCTCTGTTGGGTGTTGGGTCAACCCTCCGGACTGTTTTCTCCTACTTGGCTGCCATTCATTTAAACGACGTCTTCGGTGATTTGTTATGTTATTCCCATTGGGAAGAAACCCCATAGAACCACAAAAAGAAATCAACGCAGACTTAATCCAGCTGTCAGCAATGGTTTGTGTTTTTAAAGTTAATTTCTGTGAGCCTTTATTGTATAAATGCTAAAACTTGAAATGCATTGACCCATCTTTACTGGAAAAAGAAAGACAAATTGGCAAAGTTAACTTTTTAACGATCAACTAAAAGTGAAATTTAGATCATCCTTTTATAAACTTTGCCTCTATAGGAAACAGGCTGTAGAATTATATGTTCTATCTAATAAATGATGAAATATGAGAAGTTTTATTAGGAGATCCACTTGTGGGAGTGAGCGTCCCTCATGCACATGGTCATTAATTAAGTCCTCTACTTGCAAAATACATTTTAAAATTCATCAGTGATACGGCCTCAGAGAGAGGGCTCAAAGCACCTTTCATTTTTTATACTATTATTTTCCATCTCACTGCCTTTCTGCAGCAGTGCCACCTCCACTTCTCACAGCTATAAATACTTTGTTCGACCTGCCATGTTCAAACGAAGGCATTGCGCAACCTTTAGTTAACAGGAAGCCACGTCTGAATAACAAAAATGTTTTCTTTCCTCACCTTAAAAGCTGTAATTGAGCTTAGTGTCAAACTGAAACAGATATTCCTTATACCACAGGTGGCCAAAGTTGAGGTTTGACTTCATTGTGGGTCATAAATCACAAAGCGTGCGTGGAGTTTTAAAGTAAGTCGATGGATGATCACTTTTTAAGAAGTGCTTTTACTTTCTACTGCAGCAAAAATAAATAAATAAATAAATAAATTTAACACAATTTCAGTAAAGTATAAAATGTTTTAATAGCAACAGATTGGTTGAACTTCACAGAAGCATTCAGTGATATCAAGACGTAGCGTTGCTGCTGCACCCTGTCAGTTTGCTAGCTAGATAACCTCTTAACTTTACTCTAATGCAGAGCACAGTTTGCTATTTTATTTAATCAATTAGAATCTGAGTGTCTAATTTTTCATAACTGCATTTTTGTACTTGCACTTTCCATTTTTCCTTAATTTCTAATTTTTACTATTGTCACCATCTTTGTCACTTTGTTACTGTTGCACCTGAATTTCCCCAGTGAGGGACAATAAAGGATGTTTCCATGCTGTCATATTTTAATATTCCCATCAGGTGTGTAAAACTGTTTTTGGCTTTTTTCTTCGTATAAAACTGTTTGTCAATCCAAGAAACTCATTTTATTTGATTTTCTTTATACGAGTTTTGTTACCATACAAGAGATGTTTAAGTTGGGAATTAAATTCATCATATGACAACAATAATAATAATTTGGAGTTGCGTTCCACACGGACACAAAACATATTTTGTATTTTTCCTCCTATTTTACTGTAAATTTGTTCTTTTTATCTTATATTTCTGTCATGCATCAATCTGGGTAATTCATTATAGTAAACACTTCAAGACGGACATTTTTCAATATTTATATAAGACATAATCTGACTGAATTCCACAGTGAATCATAAAATAAATAAACAAACTACCTCTTACATTATTCACTATGGCTTTAATTTCAACCCTCTGTGCAACGATTGTTGGTTATTCTGTGTTGCGATTGCAGTTTTCAGGGTAGACGGATGAAAGAAGCTAAAAACTCTGAGACTACAAAGAGTCCATTGAAACTGAATATATGTCATGACTGAGTACAGTGAAAAAATGTGAAATATCAATACAAAGTTGATCTTTTTTACCTCAAGTCCACAGCATCTGTGTTAAATGATCGGCACTATTAACTTTGATGCCAGAGAGTTTATGACAGTAACTGATCTTTGGTATAAAAAAATAAAGCAATCATGTGCCTCATTCACTTTCACATCTCTGTCTGTTAGTTCACTTACTTTCCTTTTTTTTTCTTTTAGCTGCTTGTTTTATGTTTTTTGGAGGGAAATGTAACTTTTTTCTTACAGTCAGAACTGAGTCGGTCCAGGTTACATCTAAACCATTCAACATCTTTTTAAAAGAGGATAATCATATTTATATTGAGTTTCTATGTTTTTTCAACTGAATTAAGACTATTTTGCACCATTAAATCCAAAAATGGCATCCAGTTTTTTTTTCAGTCGGGTCACGTTTTAATTCTGATTTGATTTAGAGAAATACAATCTTCTGACTAAATTGATGACACTTTTGCCACATTATCGGTTCATTTCCGTCAACATTTCTCATCCAAAATGAGGTTTCAGGAGAAAAAGCTGTGATACAAAAGCTGTGTGATACAATTGCAAAAAAAATTTCTAACAGAGTGCATTAATTAAATGTTACGAACTTGGATTTATGCAGGGGTGAAAGTAAAAGATTACCCCTTTTACTTTCACCCCTAAAAGATTAAGGGGGTACGGCAGGGTACTGCGTACCCCTAAAAGATTTAGCGGGGGTACGCAGTACCTGCAAGAGAGGGGAGCGGCTGTCTGCTGTAAAGAATCAACGGGTTCACTGTGCAGCCGTGAGTGTTCAATAAACGACAAACTTGGACTAATTATCTCGTTAATCTGCGAGTATACGTCATTTACATCAAACATGGTAAATATGTTTCATTAAGTATTTAACAAGCAAATGGCTTCTACCGCAATAATTATTAAATTAAATTCATTGTCTAATAAAAAAAAAATTGTTTGGTGCTGTCGGGCTCAGAGTCTGAGAGGCTTGTCCTTTATCAAACAATAAATTTTTTTTGGCTCTTATTTAGTGGAAATATTGATGTTAATGAGACTTTCTCCAAAATAAAATTTTTAAACCTTTATAGCTCCACTGTTGAAAATGAGGCTCTAACATTTACAAATGACAGTGAAATAAAATCCAGTCCAACATCTGGTTTGAGGTGATTCCTCTGGAACCTGTTGGAGGAAAAATATCCCAACTTCAGAAAATTAGCTTTTAACCTAACAGAGCTCTGTGGTTCCTCTTATCAGTATGAGAGTCAGGGTGAGGAGGCGCCATGTTAGGCGCCATGTTAGAAGTGGAAGCTGCAGGATCTTCAGAACAAACAGATCATGATTCTAGGCTACTGATTATCCCTCTGTCAGGACACAGGATCAATATAACCAGTTTAAAAGCTAAAATAAATGGTTATACTTCATTGAGTCAGTAGCTGAATAAAGGAGCTACTGCCTGATTAAAGTCAGTAACTACTTATGACATTGATTATGGCATTAATCAATGTCATACATTTCATCATGACATTGATTAATTTGAAATTTGAGAGGTCTTCACTTCACTTCGGTGGTAAAACAAAAGGCTTTGGTAAAAAAATGCATCTGCAATTGGATCTCCTGCCAGACAACAACCCTCCACTCAAAACATAAACAATGAATGAATAAAAAAAACTGAACATTTCAAACTGTTTACAAGCCTTTAAACCACACGAGGGTATAAGGTAAGCTTGCTTCTACAAGCTTTTGCAGCGGTGTTTTATTGCAAACAACTCTCAATAGGCTATTCAGAGTTTTATAGACAACATTTCAGCTGTGACTTATGTTGCAGCCTCTATACCCGGCACCTTTCTATGAACATGACTCATGCAGGGCACTTTGTGCTTTCTCCCATTTTAATTTCAGAGCAAGAATCTGTTTGAATCAAATCTTCTGAGATCCTTTACAGATGCTGCCATCTAATCTTGTGGTTTTTCAGGCTTTTCCTGGAAGCCGCTTTCTGTTTGTTGCTTCCTCGGTCTCTCAGTGCCCAGATAAACACCTCTGGCTCTCGCACACCGGAGGACGAGACAGCTTGTGCACAGTTACATATTTTCAATAAAAGTGTGCTCTGACAACATGACAGTCTTTGTCATTGTTCCTTTTGGGTAGGAGTTTGGGTGTTTGTGTTTATCAAGCATTGAGATGTGTTTGGTTGGCATTATCTGAAATTTGTTGAAAATGTAAAGCTGTAGCTCTACCTTTTGTTTGTTTTTTAGGATAAAGTTGAATGTGATTTTTGTTCAGATATGAAACTACCCTGGTTGTATTCCATCACATTATGCTGTCTGATTCGGCCTGGAAATATGTTTTTAGCAGGAAATATGAGATATATTATAAAGTGATGTGTTTTATGAATGTACAGCTTAATTCCCTCCAAGATGTACTGTATTAATGATCTCCCAGTTACTTCTACCACCTTGTTCACATCAGGTATTTTTTTACTTTTACTCCTCTCCAACACATTTTGGTGTGAGCTTGTTACTGCAACTTCAAATCTACACCTGTATGGTTGAGTGTCACTTTTAAAAAATGAAGACAAATTATCTATGGGCTTTGTCATGACTCTTTAGGGTTTTTGCTTCTTTCTGCTTTATGATTTGAAGTGGTGTGTGTGTGTGTGTGTGTGTGTGTGTGTGTGTGTGTGTGTGTGTGTGTGTGTGTGTGTGTGTGTGTGCGTGCGTGCGTGCGTGCGTGTGTGAGCGTGCGTGCGTGCGTGTGTGTTCGTGTAGCTATCCAACAGGGGACATGCGTGTCATTTTACACTCACCAACAGGGGACTCACCGTTGAAGAGGGGACATTTTGTAGGTCCCCTCTTCGAAATTACCCTGTTTTAGGGTCGGGGGTCACAGTTAGGACTAAGGTGTGAATTGACTTTTGGTTAGGGTTAGGTATGTGATGGTTAGGGTTAGAAAAAGGGTTAGGGCAAGGTTTGTGTGTGTGTGGGGGGGGTGTGCGTGTGTGTGTGCGCATGGTTGTTTGTCCTGTGTGTCTCTGTGTTGCCCTGCGACAGACTGGCGACCTGTCCAGGGTGACCCCGCCTCTCGCCTGGAACGTTAGCTGGAGATAGGCACCAGCAACCCTCCTGACCCCAATAAGGGACAAGGGTGTAAAGAGATGGATGGATGGGTGGATGGATGGATTTGAAGTGGAGATAAAAAAAAAAAAGGTACTACTGCACAATCTGGAAAAGTCTGTAATTTGGCTGAATATCATCCAGGTCTGGTTAAGTACAGAGAAGTAACAGAGTATGAAAAACATGTTTGTACATCCAAACTCTGTTACGTTTTACAACTAAGAGCTGTAACTATGCGTTCAACCATCCATCTTATTTGTTAGTTTGACATTTCATCCATCCATCCATCAAAAATGTGTGGAAACGCTGCTAACATCCTCGTCTTTGTTGCAGAAACCTGTCGCACATTGGCAACTTGCTTTGTTACGTTTTTAGAGCAAGAGTCAGCAACTCCGGTCCTTTATGCTTCTGTCCCACAACTTCTAGTTGCATCTATTTTCCAACACGCCTGAATCAAAAGGCTGATTTACAGTATGTCCTTGGTATGATGGCATGTTTTGCAAAGGATTCGTTTCAGGTATACTTATAAAAAGTTACAGAGTTGTTGCACTTGCGGACTGGAGTTGCAGCCTGCTATTTAACAAAGATGCCCATAATGAATCAAATGGCTGGGTGATGGTTGTTATGCATTGTCACATAACCCATCTAATAAGGAATTCCCTTCAGTATTGTTAGCAACATTTTTGACAAGAGAAAGTAATAGCTGTTATTTTTGACCTGCTCTCTCCTAAGGCATGTCACAGCCTGATATTTTAGAGGCGTCAACATCGAAGCAAAACAGAAGGAAAGTGTAGACTTATGTGTTTTCCTGCTCATTAAAAGGGTGTCTGATGTGTTATTTCTCTGGTTGTGACAAGAGTGGATCCTGTTTGATGCAAACACTTAGTCTGAATTTACAGTTTGTTGATGTAATTACTTCTTTTTCATCATTTAACACATTTATAATTTCCCTTTTTTTTAACCCCTTTTCTTCTTTCAAATTGTCTGTTTTCCAGGTGCCAGTGGTACTTCAAGGCCAAGATGACCTCAGAGGACAAAAGACGGACCGACTATCAGAACGGACACGGTAAATCAATTTGCCTGCCTGGTAGTTTTGATTTTTAATTTGGACGGTTAATCTTTTGGTGAGACGCTGTGAAAGGAAATCTGCCTGGTGAGGTTTTTGCTTTCTGTGGCGTGCCACTGCGGTCTGCCAGTAAACAGGAAGCAAAAGAGCTGAGAGACATTCAGTGAGTCACATTTAGTATCTAGCCACCTGCTCTTTTCTTTGCATTCAATATGCACGGAGCATGGATCACTTCCCATGTGGATCTGGTCCTCTGCATAGTAAGTTCAGCTCATGAGTTCACAATGAGATTTTTTTCCAACGAAGAAATGTCTTTTTCTTCAAGTGCTTGCAGGAAATGATTTATTGTTAACTTTTATTTACTACTATTCTCTTTTTCTTTAAAACCCAACTTCATACTATTCATACTTCTTGAACTTTATTACAAAGTAGCTTAGATTTGGGAAGCGAATTAAAGCACATTTATATTCATCTGCCTCTACTGCAACACCCCTAAATAAAATCCAGTAGAACCAACTGCTGCCAACTAAGTCAAAGATGAATCCAAGTAACACACCAGACAGGTCAAAGGTAAAATTGTGAAGAAGTTTGAAGTTGGTTTTGATTATAAAACAATCTCTTAAAAATTTACAGAAAACTGTTTTAAGATAAATAAAAATGTTTCCCCGCTTTATTTTCCAAAGACTTCTGGTAAAGAAGAGTCAAATTGAAACCTAGAGTTTTACTTTATTTAAGAAAAAAAAAACAGTTTTTTGCATATTTGTTAAAACTGTCAAGACAGTATGGTTTGTAGCACTCCCAGTCAATAACAACCAATGAAAACCCAGAGGAAGGCCATAGTGCTGTCAATCAAGCCCATGTATGCACTGCTAAATACACTAATGGCAGACAAACAACTTGCCATTCCAGGAAAACTGTTCATCAGTGGCTATGCTAACTAGCTTTAGCATTCATGACACACTCTACTGTCAGGAAGAAGCTGTAGCGAACTGCTACGAACTGATCAGAATGTCTGATCAGTTCGTACATGAGGATAATTGACAGCGCTAGGACAATCCTCCTGCCTCCGATTGGTTGTTTCTGACCGAGTGGTGACTATCTGTAGTTAGCACTGGGAGAAGGCAGACATTTAGATTTTCTTCGATAGATTATCTGTCTCATATCAAACTGTCACAACAAAATGACAGTTTATCCAACTTCTATAAAACATGTTTTATACTTATTTGCTAAAACACTGTAGTTAAATCATGATTTAATCAGCTAGTTGAACAATATCTGAAAATGAAATGTGTGATACAATTGCAAACGTACCAGGACATGGATGATGTCCACCTAAACCATCAGGAGGATTATTCAGAGAAGCAGCTTAGAGGTCATGGCAGCTCCAGCTACAGAAATAATCAGCTGCGGTGGGAAAATGCATCAACACGACACCAACTACCCGTTTAGGACACAACAAACCTGGCCTTTACAGATGAGTGGCAAAAAGACATCAATAGTTGAAAAAGAGACTCAAGATGCCGTGCTTAAAGTCATGTAGGAGACACAGGAAACACGTGGAGAAACGAGACAAAAATCTAACTTTTTTACCTACAACTAGAGTGGGCATTTCCGTTCCTCAGGGCGTGTGTTTTAGATGTCCCCTTACTTAAACACAGCTGAATCAAATGGACAGGTAATTAGCAGGCTGCCGCAGAACCTGGTGGGAGGCTTAGGAGATAAGTGAGCTACTTGATTCAGGAGGGCTGTTGCAGAAACAAATCCTAACACCCGGGGTACAAGCTCTCGAGGAGCACACGCCAAACATGTTGTGGTGAAAGATGGAGGTGGATGCTTGTAATTTTCTTCAGGAACAGCAGTGAAGTTGGTCAGAGGTGACGGGAAGATGGATTGGGTTCAACAGAAGATAAGAAGAATGCTTAAGGAAAATCTGCTATAAAAGACATGAGTGGTTTTGATGCTCCCTTTCTTCAGGACCATGATCCTAAACACAAAATGCTACAATGAAACAGATTCAGATCTGGTTGCTCCAACTGTCTCCAGGACATCCTGCAAATTTTACATATGTTCAACACCCCTGGATTATTATGCTTCCTTGAACGGGTTATGTCAGGTCTGTGAGCTTTACAAAGCGAGACAATGAGATTTTTGTCAGCTCAGTTCTGGCTGGGGGGGTTTTAGCTATTTTTAGCTAAAATAACTAAAAAATTTCTTTTTAGCTAAAAAAATAAATTTAGCTAAATTTTAGCAAAAATTTTTGCTAAAATCTAGCTAAATTTGGGATTTAACTGTTTTAAATCCAAAGAAGTTGCTGCTGGCCTTGACCACCAACTCAACATTTACATTGGCACATGAAAACGGCTGCAAACAGATGTGCAATTATACAACCGTGCATCTTTGAAAAGCAAAAGTAGGGCCTCCTGCACAACCAACAAGAATTCAGCAAGTGGTTTCTAGATGGTAAACAACAAAGAACTTGTCTTTTCCAGCTGCCAGCAGTAAAACTTGCTGACCAAACGTGCTGGAGTTCCACTTGGGTTGCTAGTTAACGGGCAGGGTTGCTAGGTAGCAGGGCAGTGCCTGCTGATTTGTAATGTTACATTCGGAAGGTTTTTGAAACGGCTCATTTTCCAGACACAAAAAACATTAATTTATTACCACAAAATGACTTGGTGGGGTTTTTTAAGCGATTGAGCTGTTTTTAGAAGCAGTACAGACCCAAATGGAAAACATGAAATGCCCACATTGGATCTTCAAAGACTAGAAGGTAATATTCACGCTCTAGATTGTTTCCATCCAACCTCAGTGAACTTGAATTATTTTATTCTCCTTTTGCTTAGAACACTTAAATCACATTTCCAGCAAACTTTGTGTGTGTTCCATCGAATCCCCATAAAGAACAATGAGGTGTGTTGTCGTAAAGTAACAAAATTTTAAAGGTTTTAAGGGTACGAATGCTTTTTTGAGAGTGGAGAGAGGTAAAAATAGGAGCAAAGTCAGAGAAGGGAAAAACACAAGGTTAAAGACACAAAGAAAAGGGTAACTTGTTTCAAAGTCAGTACATCACAGAACAAAGAGGAATGGGGAATATTTTAAGATTTGAGGCCAGACAGCGAGAAAAAAATGTCAACAAAAATTTTTGCTGCACCACAGACGTTTCATTTCTCAAAATAATTCACCCTTTTTTTTTATAAGCTATAAGTCTCTCAGCTGCGCCTAGCCTTGACACCGAGTGCAACGTTGATGCAGATGCTTTAAGAGAAACTCGGGAGCTTCTGAGATTTCTCCATGCGCCTGATTGTTGTTTTTAGTTTGTTGATACTGTATTGATCCCTAAAAGGAGAACAACAACTTATTTCAAGGACCTCCTCTCCTGTGGGAGGTTGGGGTCAAAGCCTGAACAGCAGCAGGCAGTAAAAAAAAAAATTTACCTGTTTGCTCAAGGACACTTCATCAGGGCGGCTGGTTGATTGAAACAAAGTGAAAAACTTGTGCCAAGTTAAATGACTGGCCCAGCGCTCAGGGTGCTGCCCTGCTGCTTTTCAGCAAAAAGACCTGTGCTCTGAAGAGGAGATATCGAACAGTGTACTGTAGCTGGAGCCCCCGCCTCTCCTGATCAATAGCAATGGTTAAATGTGTGTCTTTGTGTCTGAAATGTTTGTCTCAAGAGTGGCCAAGTCATCGTTTAGTTTTCATACCGTGATCCCATCGTTCATAAAGGCAAAATTACGTATTGAAAACCTATCATTCTACTTCAACTTTTCCCCAACAGTCCCTTTTCCAGGAATAAAGACGTATGTGGACCCCGACACATACGAGGATCCCACACAGGCCGTCCACGAATTCACTAAAGAAATCGACCCGTCCAGGATCCGCATTGAGAGGGTGATCGGAGCAGGTACAAGCACACACCTACACGCGCTTCACACTCATCCGACGCTGCGTTTCTGAATCGCATCCACGACGTGGGCAGAAGAGGTTCCGAGGACCGTTTCACACCTGCTGTAATAACAATAGATTCAAACATTCATATGAGATTATCATCTCTCTTCCACTGATAATGAACCCAACAAACTTCCCTCTAAGAGATAGAAGTTGTGTTTTATCATTTTTAGTTAGTGCTTTAGTTATATTCTCACCGCACACTGTTGGGGTATTAACACTTTAATAGACTTAAGGAACAAAAAAGGTGTTAGGATTTATTTAAGCCTCTGTTTTTTTTATACCTGCAAGAAAAAAAAAATGTGATGAAGTTTAACTAATCAGAGAAGTTGTGATGCTGGAGATTAGATGGGAACTGCAACACTGCCCCCAGGTGGCAGACTTTGCTCGCAGCTCATGGTTTTGATTTTGTTGATAAGATTTGCACCTTGTTCTTTTGCCATTTGTCTGAGATCCGTTCTTTATAGTGGACAAAAGCAACAGTGACTGGTTTAGGTTTGCAGAGGTTCAGATACTCCTGAAGTGGCACACCAAAAGAATTGCAGGGATTTAATTTTACAATGCATGATCTCATCTTCAATGTGAACAAACCAAAGGAGATTTTTGTATATTTCAGGAGAAACAGGTTTAGGTCAAACACTATTTCCTGGAGTTTCTGGAGACACAACAGTAAAGCTTTCTACAACAGGGGTGTCCAAACTTTTTAATTTTCAAAAACTAAAATCACTAAGACGTTGTTTTTATTTTTTATTTTTTTTACTTACTCACTAAGTATGGCTCATGCTTACTGAACAATAAGTTCAGTAAGCATGAGCTATTTTAATTAAACAAATACGTTTTGCTTTGTTTTTTTCCGTAGGAATGGGATTGTAGATCCAAACCGAAAAAAAAAAAAAAAAAACATTTAATTTATTCTCAGCAATAAAAACAGAATCTAGATCAGTCTGCATTTGAAAACAAGTTTTAATTTAGCAATTAAAAGCAGATTTGAATGCACTAAGTTGTAATTAGAGTGCAAGTCAATGAGTAAAAATATAAGGAAACTTGAAAGCTTGGAAAAGATGATCAGTTTGTGTGGCATCTGACATTTTTATAAGTAGATTTGAATTTAAAAATCATAATTTAATGTGTTCTTGAACTGTGGTCCAGGGGCCATACAAAATCAGTTCACGGGTAGCAAATGGCCTGCAGGCCCTACTTTGAGAACCGTTGGTCTACAAGAGGGGACAAAGGAGGACGCACTTTTTGAGGAAGCTTAGCAAGATGCTGCAGATCTTCGATAAGTTTAGAGCATCATGTCTTCTGCAATCATCTTCTGGGGCAGCAGCGTAAGAATCAGGAACCTGAAAAGGCTCAACTTCCTGGTTCTGTTCTGGTTCTGTTCTGGGGATGACTGAGTAACTTCTGGACATGATGATGCAAAGAAGGATTTTACATAAAATCAAGACATTTATTCATCGTCTTCATAAGTCTGTCATAGAAAAACAGTGTCTTCAGTCAGAGGCTTCTTCAAATGCTCTGTTATATAGACTGCTACAGGAGATCCTGTCTGCACACAGCCACAAGCATGTACAGCAACTCTTTGGATGATCTTGGATTAATATGAAACATTTCTATGCTTTATTTATTTATAAAGTAAATTTAATTCAAACCCAGTCCCATTCCCGTGCCTTATAATTTACACTTAGATGATGCAATAATTTAACAATACACTTACAAAGAATGGATTAATAGTACAATTGAAAAGAAAGGCAAGAAAATAAAAACCATTTAAAATTCAGTGTGTCCAGCATTTTGTTTTAAATGTTCAAAGTACTGAGCATTATGCGCTCATTGATTTCTGGAGGACACAAACACAAAGGAGACATAAATAGATCAAATAAGACCTAAATAAATAAATAAACTTTGCAGCTGATCCAACTTCTCAATCAGCTTAAATTTATATTCATAGAAAACATTGAAAGAGAGCTTCAAAGCCTCTGGTGGTGCCACTGGGTTTAGATTAAAGTCAAGTTCAGGCAAAATAATTCAGCGTAATCACCTTTGAAATGCTGGAAACATGATTGTGTGTGGCGTGCGTCTGCGTCTGCGTGTGTGTGATCGTGTTTTGCAGGTGAATTTGGCGAAGTGTGCAGCGGCCGCTTGAGAACGCCGGGCAAAAAGGAGATTGCGGTGGCAATAAAGACGCTGAAAGGAGGCTACGTAGAACGTCAACGGCGGGACTTCCTGCGGGAGGCGTCGATCATGGGCCAGTTTGACCATCCCAACATCATCAGACTGGAAGGAGTGGTCACAAAAAGTAAGAGGGTGTTAATGCATCACACATGAGAAACAAAGGGAATTGTTTCCACCACTATTTCCACTACTTCTGTGGTTCAGCATGCTGCTTCTTTGAGTTTGGTTTTGGTTTTGGAAACGCAGAGCAGAGCAGAACCAGAAGACCTGAGAGCTTCTGGAAGGCTGATACAACAGCAGCAGATCTTTACTGTGTTATGGCGCTGTGTCATAAAGTGATTTATAAACTAACTAAAGGTTTTTAAAGTCTATTCTCTGAGCTGCAGGGACTAAAACAATAACTCCCTCTTTTCAAAGTGACTGCCAACAACCAGACTATAAAAATATTGTTTTGGTTTTTGTTCACTTATGTTGAATTTGACAAACAAAAGAGAAAAATTGATTAAGCAACTTTTCTTCAAGCGGTATTTGTGTGTAACAAATACCATTTCTTTTTTCGACGTATTTGGTTTTCTGTACATCTGTGTTTCTAACATGCATGGCTGTGTATGTTTCCATTGTTTGTTTTAGGAAGAAATGCATCGTAATCTCAAAAGATGTGCGAGAAAACGATGAGAAAGTGAGAAGGCGCAGTTGGGGGAGGAGCTGGAAACTTGTTAACGAGCTTTGTTTTACGGGACTCACCAGGCGCAACATATGGTTGTATTTACAGGGGGTGTATAAACTGAGACATCACTGTGAATATAAATGTGTCCCCTGAAGGGGTGCAGCCTCTCTCTGCATGCAGATAGAGGACAGACTTCAGCTCTGACCCCGCTGATGAAGACTCCGCTGATAAAGGCTTGTAAAGCCAAAGATTGCCGATATTAAATTAGAGCGGCTCGTTGCTGATATTCCAACAATAGACTTCAATGTGCTTTTGATGATCTATTATCTTGAATGGACTCAGTGGGGGAAAAAATCCCTCCACACGGCAATACAATTATATAATGTGATTATTATGGTGAGAGACATATGCTGAAGGTTGACGCTTAAATCTTTAACAACTTCATTAGAGTTGTAAAGTTCAGCGATTTCCTGAAAGGTCATAATTTAGTTTTAAAAACTTGAACATTTTCTCCTCAGTTCACAGAATATTTTCCTGCAAGTTTGGATATAATCTAGATGTTCTGTTTGCTTTGTTTGGTGAACATGAGGCAGGACGGTTTGTTGTTTTTGTTTCTCTGTCTCTCTCTCTTATTGTTGAATAATTGATACCAAACTTTAGGTGCAGCTTTGACTTCACTGGAGATTTAATAGACAAGTTTTTGAGTCATTTTTGTACAGTCAGTCGTTGTTCCATGTTTTTTTCTCCCCATTTGTTCATATTAGTTCTCAGCCTTAGAAACTGCTCTGCAGCTTTTTCTGGACTGATTGTGCTCAGTGAATGTTTCTCTACTAAGTATTGATATTTATTGTATCTTAAAAAATGTCATGATTAGAAATTGTGAAAATGGTAAATTGTCTGTCAATCAAGTCATAGTTGCACAATTACCTAAAAAGATGGAAATACATTTTAAATACTTTCTATTATCACAACAAAGACCATAAAATATTGTGATTAAATTGTAAGTTTATATCCTACAGAAACCTTCGTTTTTGTAGCTGTTTTGATTTTAGGATACAGATTAAATTTAATAAATTAGATGTTTTTGGTTCCCGGTCTGACAGTCATGATTTCCGTAAATGATGGTAGAAAACATCAACCTAGAATTAAGATATGTTTCAGCATAATGTAATAACATATGAACAATACTTTTATCACGTTAGTTTTCTGGATAAAAGTCTTTTATGTGAAGAATACAGCTTATGGGACAGTGGAAAACAGCACATCATCGTTTTATAATTGTTTAAATTACAACTATAGGCAG
This sequence comes from Poecilia reticulata, assembly GCF_904066995.2. NCBI lineage: Eukaryota > Metazoa > Chordata > Actinopteri > Cyprinodontiformes > Poeciliidae > Poecilia > Poecilia reticulata. Next base: position 36,301,222 of record NC_088831.1, read on the forward strand.
CGTTTACTCTGAAACCACATTTTTATTTTGTTCTGCTTTTTATTGAACCTCTTAGAATATTAATAACTTTTCTTGAAGAGTAGCCTGGGGGAGTTTATATGCTCGTTTATTTTAAAAACTGCGGGAACATTATGATAAATCCATCAGTGCCTTAAAGCGTAGCCCCACTACTGTCATTAAGGAGGATGTATTTTATTTTAAAGATTTATAACCTTCATCTGTGAGGAGAGGGGGAGGACTGTAAGAGGAGCAACCTGATTTCCCAAAACTGTCTGTGGGATTTCCACTCACGGTTACATTATGCACATCAAATCATGCAATCAAAAGCCTTTTGTGTTTGTCAGTGGGGCATCACACTGCATTTATTTTGGGTAAACTCTCCCTGTCAGCCTGTCTGCCTGGTTTGTCTTTTCTTCATTCTCTATCACTTCCTCCATCTGTTGTTGTTCTTTGGAGACTAATTATGGAGACTATTGTGCTGTGACTGACTGCCATACCTGCTATGAAAAAAAAAACAGGTGACACATTAGATTGTGGTAAACAGGTGCGTTTGTTTTTGTTCAGGCACTGTGCTGCGTAGCTATATATTGGTTCCAGATCTTCCTAATTAGCACAGGAAAAGCTAAGCTTGATCGAATAATTTCCTTTCTGTCCCAGCTGGATTTGTGTGATGAGAGAGCATCAACAAATTTAGGGAGGTGTTGATATGATACTGCAAATTTTTAAAAAAGCAAAAAAAGACTCTAATGTTTCGGGGAAGTTACGATTTTACAACAGAACAGCGCACTTCCCAACCATCCAGGCTTACAGCTGTATCATCCCCCGACAGGTGTGGGACCTATTCTGCTTTCATTTATGTTCAAATAAAAAATCTAAGATGTTTTCCCCGATGACAAGAACTCACTTTAAGGGATTACTTCATCACACAAAATGCACAACATTAAATTAGTCCTTTCCAGAGAAAATAATGGCAAGTTATGCAGCCAACTTGAGTTGGAAGAAGCGGTAAGGGATGTGTCATTGGCAGTTTGCTTGAACAAAAAAAAAACAAGTTGCTGTTCAAAAGCCCATGCTTCCACCATCTGCTTTTATAATTATGCTGTGCTTTGGAAACTGGCACTTGTTTCATTATAAAAAGGTTTTGTTAGTCAGAGATACCATAGTTATGCTGGCCTATCTGGAATTTTCTAGGGCTACTCTCAGTTCTCACCTGCATTTTATTAAATATTAAAGAAGTTTGAGGTTTTGAAGTCCAAAATGTTTTTTGAATGAATTCATGGCGAGTTTCGATTAATATGAAATATTAAACACCCCTTAAAAATTATAAGATCAATGTGAACATAGACAGTGGCACAACTACACATTATTCAGGTGGATGCGAAAACATAGATCGGCGCCCCCCCAGAGGGAAGGAACATCAGGGTGAAGGAGCGACGCTCACTCGTTCTCTACCCCCACCCCCCAAGGCCACGATACGTGAAGGGTAAAACTCGCTACATTTACGTTGTTATGTGCGCGAGGTGAAGGAGCGTAAGGCGCGCTGAAGTGTATGGGAGAACATCATCGGTGCGCCGCCCCCTTCAGACGGGGTTTTGGCGCCCCCTCTGGTGCTGCGCCCCTATGTGTTGCATACCCTGCATACCCACTTTTTGCACCACTGAACATAGATATAGACATAAATAAACATTAGTAAGGCAAGGTAAAACCGTATTTGTCGGACTATAAGCCGCTACTTTTTTCCTACACTTTGAACCATGCGGCTTATAGCCAGTTGCGGCTTTTCTGTTGATTTTTCTTCAACCACCAGGGGGCTCTTTATCAGGAAGTGAATCATTGCTCATATGATGCAGCTTTTAAGTTGAGTGCTATCAATCTGGCAGTACAGGAGGAAAATAGAGCTGCTGCACTTAAGTTCGGCATGAACGAAACCACGGTTCGGCGTTGGAGACGGAGGAATGCGTCCTTAATAAATCCAGCAGATTTATTAGGACACAGCCCTCTGCTGCCCTCTGCTGGGTAGTTATGGAAAACCGAGAGCGGCGGAGATACCAGCGGTTTATAACCCGGTGCAGCTTATAAATGTACGTTTCCAGTATTTTTGGTATTTGGGGGGGGAGGGGAGTTCTTTAAAAAAAATTGTGGCTGTGGTTTATAGTATGGTGCGCTCTATAGTCCGGAAAATAGTTTAAAGTTCAGTGGTAGAAAATAAATTAACATTAGTTACTGTTAAGTTCATACCAGAATCGGAGTTTTTGGAAATTTTATAGCAGATAGGAATCAGCTCTATTAAGATATCTGAAGATTGTCCTTATTTAAACCCAAACAGAACAATGTAACTGGAGTAAGATGAAAAGAGAAGAGATGCTCCCTACACTCTGCTGCCTTCTTAAATATTTAATGTGATTGAGTGGTTGAGAGATGTTGCTTTTACATTATCTGGAAACTTTATCTGCCCGGTAAATTTTCCAGTATATGTCATTAATCTTGCTTAATAGCAGTTGCAAACCAAAGATCCACAAACTGGATAAATTAAACATTGAATTTTTTTATTTATTTTTGGATTAAACATTATTGCTCTGGATGCGTTATTGTGCAAACTGAATATGTAAAGTAGCATCTTCTAAGAATGCCTCCGGCCATTAACAGTAGTTTCAACTCAACACATAAATTATAGCAGATATTTTATTGTCACAACTTTTGACGTATTATGTACAGTGTTCATCATTAGGGAGACTTAATTTGATATTAGATTTCCTCCGTTTTTGATCACCCAGCACAAGAAATATATTTTCCTACGTTGTGTATTGATATCTGTGTTGATGTTTCATCTCTCTTTCTTTATCATTTTTACATTTTTCCATTTGCTGAACTACACAGTCATAAATAATGAATGAATATTGTTAGTGATTTATAATCTTACTTCTTGGGCTGGAAAACTTGACACCAACTTTTTCATTTTATCTCAGACTCTTTATTTCTTGTGTTAAAAAAAGTGTTGAAAAAGAAGCTTTTTTTATAAACCAATCAATCAAATTTGACATTTTTTAGATCATGCTTTGAGATCTCAGTATTCCATATTTTGTTGTGCTTTTAAGAAAACAAAAATTAAATGGGAGAGTTAAGACAATCACTTCAGAGCAGAGGTGGGTAGTTAGTTAATCACATTTACTTTTAGGAGTAAATGTACTTTTTACTTTTACTTTAGTAATTTTATTATGACATATCGCTACTCTTACATTCACTGAATGAAAAACAGACATGTTTTAACCAAACATTTACCAGTCACAGACACACACCTGCAGCTTTTGTTAAAGTTTCGTCAGTTTTACATTGAAAGAAACTGATTTGGGAAAAAAAAATAAAAAATTGTTACTTTTATGAATTCTTGTCATTTTGTCCTAAAGATACCGCATTTTCCACTTTATATTTTGGTCCATCTGATGATGTAATTTGTTAATATTAAATGATTGATAATTTGATTAGTTACTCAGTACTTCTGTAAACTTTTTACCAAAAACATTTTGACTCTTACTTGAGTAATAATTTCTGGCTACTTTTGTTTTCTTTTACTTGAGTGCAGTTTTTGAGGACTCTGCCCACCTCTGCCTCAGAAACAAACTGTTATTTCTATTTTCTTACAGGTTAGTTTCTTCTTATCAGCAAACAAATTTGGACAGTTTCCTTCCAGTAACTCTCACCACTGGGATCCTCTGTTCAAATCGGCTCATTTTTGCTCTTGTTTACAACAGTTTTGTGTCACACATGGACTAAATATTGATCAAGTCTCATGTTGCTTGCTGAATATTTTAAAAGAAAAACCATGTTTGCTTGATGTACCAATCTACCCCCATGCCTCACTCAGATTTAAACTATTTTTTCTTGAGTGCCTTATTTTCCAGTGGGATATTAGTCCATGAATGTTAAAACCTACTGGGTCTCAAAACATGAATGCTAAAACTAGATCACCGTTGAGATTTATTTGTAAGTCTTATTTTGACATAGTTTGTTGCTCACCACTCCATCCTTGGTTAATAGCAAAGGAATAAAAAAAATCAATTTATTTGGATGAAAGCGATGTGTGTTGTTGTTGCTGTGTGTTTGCAGGCAGGCCTGTGATGATCGTAGTGGAGTACATGGAAAATGGATCGCTGGACTCGTTTCTTAGAGTGAGTGTTCAACATATTACACCGTTATGATTATGTCCTCATGAGCATGGCCTTAACCATAAATATATTTTAGTGCCGTGGGCCTATCGTCGTGCCAGCATCATGGTTATACCTTGGATGCAGATACTTTTATGACTTATGAATAATGGAGCATATTTGCTGGGAGCATATTGTCATGTCATTTTATTGCTAACATAATTCTGAACATCCCACTTTCTTTCCTCCAACATATTTTGTTGGTGTAAAAAAAAAATCCCATTGAAAAATTGCTCATGCACACTTTAGTTCTACATTTTGTCATGATGCAAACACAAGCCTTTATGAGTCTTGCTGGAATTTTCTGTGCAGAATTTTGAAGCGGAAGAAAATTGCTACATGATTTTCAAATATTTGGTACAATTAGAAACCTAAGCAGTGTGATGTGCATTTATATTCAGACACACTGAATATATTAAAGGGAGCCTCTTTTATCAGATAAAATCAGTGAAGAGGTCTGACTTTTAAAAAAAAATTTAAATCCAGTTTTTATTGAAAAACTGGATTTTTCAATCCAGTTTTTCAGATCTAGACAGTGACTGTCACTGTCTAGATCTAAATTTAATTGCTCATTGATTATTTACATTCAATCTTACAATCCTTTTAGCAAAGGAGAATGTGTCAAAATGCTTGCAAATACGCAAACCTGGTAGAAACATAAACGAAAGACAAATTTATTTGTGGAAAAAACCTTTAAAAGTATTCTGTTTTCTTCCACTTCAGAGTTGCGCACCATTACTTAAAATCCCAATAAAAGCCCATTGAAGTCTGTTGTTGTAACATAACCAAATGTTAATGGTTCCAGCAGCATCTCTGTCCCTTTCAATTCTCAATGTTTCCCGTTTTGCGTGGCAGCAACACGACGGTCACTTCACAGTCATCCAGCTGGTCGGCATGCTGCGTGGCATCGCCGCGGGCATGAAGTATCTGTCAGACATGGGCTACGTTCACCGAGACCTGGCAGCCAGAAACATCCTGGTCAACAGCAATCTGGTGTGCAAAGTGTCAGACTTCGGCCTGTCCCGAGTGCTGGAGGACGACCCCGAGGCTGCGTACACCACAACGGTACGCCTGACTCCAGACACGGGAAACACGATGAGACGTTTGCGTATTTCAGCAACTCGCGTCGTGAATGAGGATTTTACTCTCGTCTTCAGGTTATTCCAGGGATATAACTTCTGTTTTAATCCAACTAAAACAGATTTCACCTTAAGATAGAGTTAATCCTCTAAATGCAGTGTGCATTTATTTTGTTTTCCCTTATTTCAGAATCTTATTATTTAGCTGGATTTACCTTTCAAAGCTGACAGGTATGAGAACTTGAAAATAGATATGTAATGTATTTTTAATCAGAAAAGCTTCTCACCATTTCATAAGTAGTATGACCAGTTTTACTAATTTTGTATATGACATAATTCGATGAAATATGAAGATTCAAAGTGATGCATCCTTCACTACAAGATGATCAGAAATTGGCATTTATTCTTTAAGAGTTGGTTTCCAGGACTCCTTTTCTGAAAAGATTGTGTTTTATATATGTCCCAGAGTTTGGTGTTGACTCACATCTCCTGGTTGTATTGAGGTTTTTGTATGAAGGAAATGGTGTGTCTATGGCTCAGAGTTGAACTCTCTGTTCCACAAGTCAGTGGTTAAACTCCAGAGAGGGGAAATGAAAGGCGAAGGTAAAGACAGGATAAAATCTCAGGCCAAAGCAAAATCTTCAGAACATGGAGCTTTTTGGACAGCAGTGTCAAAAGTGATTGGTTTAGTATTTTTAAATGGCCTGATTTGTGCCCGAGTGTGCTTTAAAAACTCGCGGGATGTGGTCCATTTCAAAGGTTTCAGTTTTCAATTTTCAGCCTTTGTGCTTAGGCCTTTTCACTTTGGAATAATAACATGAATCCTACAGTTAGGTGTGCACACCGATGTGGAAACAACCTTTTGAAGTGAAGGTTTAAAAGGAATATATCTAGTGATTTGGAAATAAAATGCCATGAGAAAAATTTTGCTGTAAATGCTCTTCAGAAGTGAACACTTTACTGCAGGCAATAACATTAAAACGACTCACAGCTACCAAAGAGCCATTTAGGATCTTTTAAACCTTTGCGGTTTTATTCCTATTTGTTTAATGAGGCTATATGTTAAAGTGGGAGTGGAGAAAAGTGTAGTGGAAATCATTATTCATTGTAGTGACAAAGTCAAAGTAGCAATAATATCTATATACTTTAGTACATTTTGGTTTGTGTCATCTTTTTTAGGGACATTTAGTAAAAGTAATAATTATGTGAATATTTACGCTGCAGATAAAACTGCTAAAGAGACATTATCTAAAACAAAAACTTGTGCCACTGGCAAAAAGGTTTTGTTTGGGTTTTTTTTACAACAAAATGAAACAAACTCTTAAAATCAGAGCTGAGGGGAAAGATCATAAATTTTTTAATATGGAACCTACTGGTCATGAAAACCACACAAAAAGAAGAAAAAGTTATTGACTATCTCCAGCAATTTGCTGAATTTTTTTAGGCTAACATTAGCATGTTTGCTTTCTATTTGAATATAACTTGTTGATAATTCAACTCAACATATTGTATACAGCTCTAGATATTCATGCTTGAACAAAAGCACTTTGTTTTGAATGTCAAAAATGAAAAGTTTTGCCCTGTTCAGTTTGACTTTCATTTTGAAATTGTTAAATTGATTAAATTGATCTTGGAAATGTCACATTTATTGAGTAAAACTGAAAAAAGTGCCAAAGCTGTAATCCATTGCCTGTGTTTGTGAAGAATTTCTCTACTTTAAATGCATTAATGGCTGAGACGATTGCAGAAAATACACCAGCAACAGGTATCAGATCAATCATGATTAAAAATGCCAAATATTTAGACCCCATAGATTTGTGTGGCACTACTTATAAGTGATTATTATTAAATGATATTATTCTTTATCTTATGGTTTTATCTGTAGGGGGGTAAGATCCCGATCCGATGGACGGCTCCAGAGGCCATTGCATACAGAAAGTTTTCCTCGGCCAGCGATGCGTGGAGTTACGGCATAGTCATGTGGGAGGTGATGTCCTATGGAGAGCGGCCGTACTGGGAGATGTCCAATCAGGATGTGAGTATTACGCTCCTTAAGAACCTAGGTGCTAAAAAGTTCATAAGAAACAATTTACATTGTTTTTATAGTGTGTGTTTAATTTGCAAGATCAAATATTAAACAAGCATTTTTGTGTTTCCATTTGGGTCTCAACTGCTTTTAAAAACAACGTTAGCGTTTAAATAAAACACACACAGACATAGGTTAGTGTTTTTTGGCAACTTGGAAAATGAACCATTTCAAAAACCTCCTTACTGTTACGTCACATTCAGTAGGCGCTGGGCCGTTACCAAGCAACCCCAGGCAGGCCTGGCCCCGTTACCTAGCAACCCAAGCGGAACTCTAGTTTTTTCAACTGATTTTACTGCTTGGAAAAAACGCGTTTTGTTGTGGACGTACCATTGAGAATCCACTAGTTTTATTGTTGTTGGGTTCTGTCAGTGTAAACTTTGAGTTGGGATTGGAGCAGCTTATTTGGATTAAAGTGACAAGAGGAAGGATCTCAAAATAGGCAGAACTTAAACTAAAATCTAATCATCTAAGAAGGATTTTGTGCATAAAAAATGTAATGAACACATTTTGTATGGCCAATACTTATCCTAAGCTGTTCAAAGCATAACAGGTCACCTTTAAGTAACTATATTTTAAAGTTTAACAATCCTTACTTTGTGTTAAAGCAGTGTACGAGGAATCCATAAAAACCTTGTTCAGGATGTTACGTCTTGTTGATTTCAATCTTTGCCAACCTCTGTGAGCACGCATTGCTCAAATGAAGACTTTTTCATTTTTAGACATAAAAGTTGTTGCCCTTTATGCTACTCTGCAGCAGCTGGCTTACATCACAAACCTAAGAGGCGGGAGTTTAGGAGCAGAAATACATCCAAAAGGATAGAAAAAGATGACGAAGAGAGAATGGAAGTTCAGTAGAGGTCAGAGATTCCGAGGACTTCAGAGCGTCCAGTTTAAAGCTGCGGATCAGTGTGGCTGAGAAACCCACTGATCCCCAGGCTGCGGTCAGGGATTGGAGGGACCACGGTGGAGGCAGATTCATCCTTCTCTCCGCTGAGTGTGAAAGCTCCAACCTAATCCCTTTGACCCTTTACACACAGACTCATGCACGTCTATAGGAAAATGCCCCGCATACACACACACGAGATCCCAGGGTTTGGGAGGGATTTGTGCTGTTTGGGAATTGCTTAGAAGTGCTTTCCAAGGCAAAAAGGCCAGCCAAGGCACAAAACCAGCCGAACGCTATCTCCTCCTGGTCAGCCACTTATCGCTGCACCGCTGAAAGATGCATGCAGATAGCTGACTGCGTTGTAGAGAATCTGAGAGATGACATATGGAGGTTACAGCATGTTATCTTCTGTGATAATACAAGGATTTACACTGAGAAGGACATGTGGGAATTGATTGATGGAGCAGTTTGAGCACAGCAACAAAAAGAGGGACAATGAAGATATAATCACCAATATAAATCTGGAAAGACATCTTTCACACACTTTTAAATGCTTCTTTCAATGCCTTTGCATCTCTTTGTTGACTGTAACCATAAAAAACAAATCAAAATTTGCTGTGTTATTATTAAAAGTGGTTGTTTTATGTGTTTAGTAATGAATTAATTTTTAACTGCAGTGTATAGAACAAAAAAAAATGTCAATTGCTGAAAGAACTAAATATTCGGAGCAGTAATTCACCTAAAACTGTACAAAAAAATATGTACATTTTGCATTTAAGATGGAAACACCTTTGTCTGTAAATAGATTTTGGGCAAAACTCCTGAACTGGCACAATGTTGGCTTCACACAGCTCAGATTTACTCAAATCAATCCTGTGTTATTGCTTTTTAGTCAATAAAATCTTTATTTTGTTATACACAATAGGAATTAAACAATTTGTCTATTTGAATCTTTTAACACTTCTAATATTATGTATATTAAGCTAAACTGGTTAAGTGAAAAATCTGTGGCATGTGCTGTTTTTTGATCATATTAATATATTAATCATCAGTGTAATTGATAGATTAATCAATTAGAAAAGTAATCGCTAGTTGCAGCCCTACTTTCAGAATATATCAGTGCTCTGGATATGCGTGGAAGCTTAGTTTGGTTCATTTAATTAAAACATTTACATTGACATAATTATGATTAAATAACTATTTGTTTGAAAAGAAGTTAGGCAGAAGTATAAACTTATTTGATCCTTCTCTCTTTCTTTTATGTGTCTTACTTCACACATTTTTACTTATAGAAAAGAAAAAAGTACATATATATTGAAAGTGAAATGATAAAAATGCTGCTGCTTTTATCCTTATCTAAGACCAGCTTCACCTTGACCAGCGAGTTTCTTTTGTATCCTGTTATTATTTTTGTTCAAAATTCAAAGAAAGTGAACGATCAAAGACCCGGGTTAGATAGCACAACTGCCTGGCATTTTTCTTAACGTGACCCCGGGTCAAACAGAACTGCTGCTGGAGTCAAAAGGCTGACAGTCCATCCTGTCAAGAGACAGAGAGATGAAAGTGACAGAACGTGATTGGTTCCAGAAAATAAGCAGCCTTTTCTTCCAGCTGATGTTTGAGTCTCTGGTTCTCCTTTTAGGGGTCATTTCTTATTCAGAAAACTATTTTCTCTTTGTTTGGAGCAGTAAGAATGGAAAAGAAACTGTGGAATAATTAATGCAATGTGTGTTATTTGCCTGATTGATGATGAATAAGTCTTAATGTAAATAAAAAATAAAAAAAATCTCTTAATTCATTCCTCTTAAGATTTAACCTTGATAGGTAAAGAATGAATGTCTTTGACTGATTTCTTGATAAATAGTGGTTAATTTGATAATTTATCAGTGCTATGTTAAAGATTAAACTGAACATAAACAGAGTAAAATGCTGTAAATAATTAGTTGATAGAAAGCAGCATCCTTGGGCTTTGCAGCAGAAGAATCTGTTCTCCAGAACATGAGCTGAGTACAGAAGGCAAACAAAAACCTCCCTTTTAGAGAACTCCAACTTTTCGACCTAACATATCGATTCCTTTAGCTAAGTCAATTCTTACAAAGTGGCCTTTTCTCACGTTAACCCTTTTATCACACTCAATTATTTCTCCAGGTGATTCTGTCCATTGAAGAAGGCTATCGGCTGCCGGCACCGATGGGCTGCCCTGTTGCCCTGCACCAGCTGATGCTACACTGCTGGCAGAAAGAGAGGAATCATCGACCGAAGTTCGTGGATATCGTTTCCTTCCTGGATAAACTAATTCGTAACCCCAGCAGCCTGCTGCCGCTGGTAGAGGACCTCCAGAGGTACAGAGCCGCAGATGTTCTGGTGAAACATTAAAAGGAAATCAGCTTACTTTAAAAGGATGTGTTCAGGGAAGGTTTTTCTATCTCTGAAAGTACTTTCCCCTCTGGGCAAAATATGAGGAGGGGATTTGTGGTCTCAGGTAGAAAGCTTTGTGTCGTTTCTGCTGGTTTTCACATTCTCCTATCTGTGGTCTGAATTCATGCATGATCTAACATTAACTAATCTTCTGGGTTTTTTTTCCCTCATATCAGTCTACCAGAATCCCCGGCGGAGGACATGGATTACCCAATGTTCATCTCTGTTGGCGACTGGCTGGATTCTATAAAGATGAGTCAGTACAAAAGCAATTTTATGGCAGCAGGCTTCAACACATTGGATTCTGTGGCGAGGATGAGTATCGAGTGAGTCAAAGTGCTTTAAAAAAATCATTACCTAATGACAGGAAGAAAAGCGTAAAATCAAAAGCACAGATGGGGATACCCTGACTGCTTTTGCTCTGTGTAAATAAACCTGTATTGGGTTTACTGTGCAATCTCTTGTTGAGTGGGGTTTATATTGCCTTGCCAAATTGTTGATTTATTGTTGATTTCCCTTGAGATCTTTTAAATTTTGTCACCTTAAAACAACAAAAATGAACTTTTTTTATTGGGATATTTGTGCAACGAACCCACAGAAAGTAATTTATCTGTGGAAGAAAAATGATACTCGGATAATAAACTCTGATAATCCTCAATAAAACTCAGAGCAATTAAATGACTAATAAAGAGTACGGCTACCAAGTGTAAAAACCTCTAAATTGTTAAGTCACAAACAGCAGGCACTGCCCCACGGCAAAGCGAAGCTCGTCACCTAGCAACCCAAGCGGAACTCTAGCACGTACAATGGCTGCTGAGAAAGAGAAATGTTTTGTTATTGACTTACCATCCAGAAATTAATTGCTGCATTCTTGTTGGTTTGTACTAACACACACACACACACACACGCACACACACACACACACACACACACACACACACACACACACACACACACACAATTACAGAGCAGTAAACTGCCAAACACTTGCTGAAAACCAAGCAATCAAGTGTAGTTGATTAGCACCACTTGACTTTAACTTTGGTGAACATGAAGCTTTTTCATTTTTATTTTGGTTTCATCTTTGTTTTAAAAATAACACTGGAAATGTTTTTGTAAACTTAAAGGTACATAAATGGGGGGCGGGAGGAAGAAAATTAAATTTTTTATTATGCCCTTATACATAAAGATCTATAGTTGAGAAAAGCTGTACTTTTTTTGTCACAGCTGTACAATGGGCAGGAGGCTCTACTTCTTCTTTTCAAAGATGTACAGTTTTATAATTGCACATCTATTTGCATGAGTATTTTCACATGGGAGTGTAAACGTTGGAGTGTAAATGTTGAGTTTCCAGCAGCAGCTTATTTGGATTTAAAGTGACAAGAGGCTCAAAGTAGCTGATTAAAATCCTATTGCCTAAGAATGATTTTGTACAAAAAATGTTTTGCATCCTAACCAGTTTAAGGAAGTATAGTAGGTGACCGTTGAGAGGATCAGTCAAGAGACCCATGGTAGCTTTGGGAGAGCTGCAGAAATCCACAATTAAAGATGGGAGAATACGTCAACAGGACACCTGGGGTCTGTGTGCTTGTGTGTCTCTGTGTTGCCCTGTGGTGGACTGGCAACCTGTCCAGAGTGTACTCTGACTCCCACCGAATGGCCGCTACAAGCATCAGCCTAGTCAATGGACAACTAGTTGTGCACTCCACAAATCTGGTCTTTACAGAAGAGTAGCAAGCAGAAAACTGTTGTCAAAAGGAAGCCATAAGGATATCAATTCACAAGTTTGTCATGAGCTGTGTAAGGGACATGGCCTTTGCTCTGCGTGATGCTACATCAGCTGCACAAATGAGGGGATGCTCTTCCCCAAAAGGGACAGCTGAGCTGCTCAGTTAATGGGAAGAGAGATGGAGCTAACTATAGAGCAGTCCAGAGAGAAAACCCGTTAGTGTGAATAATTCTGAGACAAAGACAGAGGTTCACCTTTTAATATCACAACAACCCTTAATATATGACCAGAGCTTCAATGGACAGATTTAGATCAAAGCATATTTATGTGTTGGAAGGGCCCAGTCAAAGTCCACACCTAAATTTTATTGAGTGTTGGTGGAACTTGAGAACTGATGTGGACAGACAGTCTCTTTTAGAAGCTCCTACTCTTTCTACACTTCATGCGGTATGAGTACTTTTCCAAGGCTCTGTGGGTATTTGAAGTTGGCAGTACTTTTTATGACGCTATACAGCTGACATTGTTCTGTAGATCAGTCTTTCTCAAACTGCGGTCCGTTGGCGCCCCCCAGTGGTCCCCGAGGTACTGCAGGAAAACGACCGTTTATGTGCCGTGACGTCAGCTCTACGTGCGACGCACAGCTAGCTTGCCGAAAAATTGTGTTTAAAAATAATAATGAATAAGTGGCTTAAAACCGGGTCTCTCAAAAGAAAAACTGGAGATACCCGTGAAAAGAAAACAACGGCAGGACTATTTATATGATCAGAGGAACATAAGCTGAGAGTATTGATGTTTTTCGATTCTTTTGAACGGCTCTATTCTGTGAACGGAAGGACTTAAGTCGCAGTGAGAACTGTTCTTTGTCTTTAGGACTTTACTTGCTTGTGATTCTCTGCTCACACGCCAGCAGCTATTGTTATTGTTATTTAATTAAAAATGAATACATTAAATTAATTAAATACAACAGATTAATACAATTGAAAACAATGGGTGGATCATTGTTAATGGTGCAGAAGAGGATTTTTGTTTCTGCCAAAGCAACTCAAGTCTATTTTTCTTTTATTGTGCTTCCAATTACAAATATCCCTAAAATGTTATTAATACGCACAACACTTGGTAGTAAAACTTATTTTTATTTCCATGTGATTGACATGATTGGAGAGATCATTCAGAATCTGTAAATAACTCAAAACGCCCCGAGTACAGAGTATGGTTCTCATTAGATTGAAGAAAGAAGACAATAAGTCCATTAAGAGACTGATATTAAGATGATGTTTTAGGTCTGAGTGTTTGTTAGATGAGTTAAATGGTCCTAAGCCTGAAGAAGTTTGAGAAAACTACTGTAGAGAAATCCAAACTAACATGCCATCATAGTTGAAGTGTTTCTCTGTTTGTTTCTTCCGTTTGTGTTCCCCGTCTTGGCCTAGAGATGTGAGGCGTATTGGAGTGGAGCTGATCGGCCACCAGAGGCGGATCATCAGCAGCATACAGACCCTTCAGTTTCAGCTGCTGCACGAACAGGAGAAGGGCTTCCATGTATGAGGACGCCCGTTTTTGTTGCAGCCTGGGACGGACAGGTAGTCGAGACAGGAGGAAGTGAAGTCTAGCCCAGCCGAGGGACGGTCTACAGCCTGTGCCTGAGTGTCGAGTCCTCATCTCATGCAGGACGTCATTGAAAGGACTATTCCAGCGTAAATCTTCCTGGTCTCCTACTCTTCCCTTTGGACTTTTTTTCTACTGAACACCCCTCACGTCGTACGCCTGGTTCTGCCAGACTACTCCGGCCTGATTGACTCCACAGACTGGCCCAGGCCCTCACTTAGGGGAATGTAATGCCTTGTTGCAACAGCCGTACTTTTTGTGTGTGGAGCAACAATACTAGAAATGTAGATTTGCAAATGTAATCTACCGAATCTTTGGACTTTGTTTTCTTTTCCTTGCTCATGTAGCTGCTATCGGGTGTGCAATCTATCTGTTTTTGTCCTTTGAAAAGAGAAATAACCTCAGTATTTTTTAGTTTAGAGTTTTATTATTTAATATAAAGGTTTATTTGGATTGTTTTAGTTACCTGATGTCCAGAGAATCTGGTACACTAATACTTGAAGGAAGAAGTGAAAAGTAAGTTATAGAGATTTACTGAATGTTTAAAAGTGTATAGACAGTTAATTATTATTATAACCTAATATCAATATATGTGCAGTTGTGTATGTGAAAGCCCTAGTAAATCTGGAACTTATTTAAATGTTTTTTTTATTTAAAAGATTTTTTTTTTTTTTATCAAAATCAGCAATACAGTATTATGCAGTCACCTCAGCATCTCCGTGGGAGATGAATCATGAAACGACAGACTTCCACCGGTTCCTAATGTCTTGCAGAAAAATCACCCTGCAGGTCTGACGGTTTTTAGCAACCAGTGTAGACACAGTCGTGTGATCAACTTTACTTGGTTTTGTTTCACTTTTGATTGTGAATGTTAAACATTGCCTGAAAAACTCCACAAACTCCACTGTCTTACTATATGAATGTTCACAGAGTTTAGATATTTCCAGTTGTTTTTTCTTTATCTGGAGAGCTAACACGGACTCGCACGGTTCTTCCTGTCGCATCATGTCGTTTTGCCTCAACACACACACACTCAAACACAGCAAAAAACCTACAAAATTCCCTATGTTTGATTTGAGTTCTACAACTAACTCGGCTTGTGAGGACAGAGGAAACAGACAATTTCTGGTAGATTTAAACAAACGCTTGTGCTTTACTTTGTGGTCATGTGAAGATTGTAGCAATTGTGGCAGTAAGCTTAGTCCGATATGAAGTGGGAATAGATATGTTGGCAGAGAATAACTAATATTACGATTGTTTGGCCAAGGAGAAAGAGAAACGCGCAACATAAGCAGCAGCATCATAATTCATCTTGTGTCATTTAAACATGAGCAGAAACACACAAACACACACAGAATGCCTTACAGTCTGTTAGCCATGCAAGCCAGAAACACTTTATAGAAGCTCACAAGTTTCAGTGCAGTCACAGGACCTAGTTTTGTTTTTCTTTGAATCGTATGAAATTAATTATCTGCAGCTTTTATAACTCACAGATTAAACCCAACTGGATCTGGAGATGTGTGCCTTTTGGGTCACAGCGAGGTCGGTCATGCACACACACACACACACACACACACACACACACACACACACACACACACACACACACTCAAACGCCCACCCCTCTACATGACTTCTGAGATTATCAGATGCTGTTTGTTTAGCATGTTCTACTGCTGAGCAATGTTAGAACGTTCTTTTGTACAAAGTACAAGTATACTTATTATAATTCTTGTATTTTATTTTTCTATCATTTCCAAAGAGATGTTGTAGATCTTGCACACTGTAAGAGGCAGTTACAGCGGATATTTATTTGCAAATAAAGATGAACGGTTCTGGTGGCTAGACTGCTCAGGGGATTTTGTTGTATTTCCAGGTGAGAGGCTGGTAAATGTTTTTGTCGACGTCGGCTTAGAAGATGGAAAATCGTGTTTCAGTAAATCTTTCAGTGAGTGTATAGCGCTTAAACCAAAACCAAGGAAATTTTGTCACATTATGACCAGAGAGAGCAATATCAGAATTATGTGGGAGACCAACATAAAGTAATGTGAAGTGGAAGAAAATTGATAAATATTTATTACATTTGTCGTTTTTTTTCTGGGTGTGTCTTTACCAACTTTTCACATCCAATGACTGAAATTCTTAATTTTAAAGAAATGATCATCTGTGATCATCACGTTAAAATCTATTGATCTCAACCATTCCTCAAGTCTTTTGCATCCTCTAAAAGCTTTTCTGATGTAATTTTCTTGCATTTTGCTCCATGAATCTTCCCATTACAACTGTTTCCAGTTTCCCTGCAGAAGAAAGTTGTCCAACACCGTGTTGCTGCCACCACCATGTTTCAGGTTGTTAAAGAAGCAGAGAGGCTGAATAACTACGCATTTTAGGTTTTTGTCTGTGAACCAAGTGAAAACCGTGATTATTTTTCCTTCCACCTCAAAGTTATGCTTTACTTTGTGTTTTCTCACATAAAATCCCCAAAAAGCTAACTCAGTTTGTGGTTGTAGCTTGACAAAATGTGAAAAAGTTAGAGGTACGATTGTTTTTTGCAAGTTATTGTTACTTGGTAACAGCCAAAAGATGAAGCTGTTGGACATGCATGTTTCAAACATACCATGGAAAAGTTTCATATTTCCTGCTGTAAAAAAAAAAATGACACGTCAGACCTACGTTTGTCCCAAAATGAGTAATTCTTTTAATCAACATGTGAGTCAGTGGTTGCAGGAAAGAAAAGAGCTGCATCTTCTTCTGTTGGGTGCCATGTTTCTATAACAGGCCCCAGCAGCTAAAGTGGGGGATCCTTCAGAGTGTTACAGTGTAATAAATCAAATGCATCAGGATTGGGCGCCTGCAGAGCTCCACACTCCACGAGCAGGCCACCGGGTGGTTCACTGGATTTAATTCACCGTAATAGGATTACCTGCCACAAGCTGGCAATGGCCAGGCAGCATCTCATCTATTCACAGCGAGAGCGGTGGAGCGCTGGCGAAGCCTATGTTTTATCATTAACATTCGCTTTAGAGAAAATCTGCAAACACGTCTGGTCCTGATCGAATCGGGCCATCTATGGGGTAATGTGTTGAAAATCTAAATGGTGTTGCATCAAGCCGAGTGAAATGGGGCTGCTTGATAAACTGTCAGGCTGGCTTGGCCTAAGGAAGAAAGAAGTCAACGTTTTGTGCTTGGGTCTGGACAACGGCGGCAAAACGACAATCATCAACCAGCTCAAACCATCTAATGTAAGTTCTGAGATGTTATTCTTACTGCTGGTTTCTTTCTTCAGCCTCGTCTTGAGAGTAAACACAATTAGTTGGCTGATAAATTATCTTAAAATCCATTAAAGTATACATTTGGATGCCTATTATTATTACTTCTTTGCAATCATTCATTTTCAGCATCCAAATCATTTAGGTCCATTGTCAGAAGAGTGGAAACATGTTAGTCAGGTAAAGCCCACGTCATACCTCCCCTTGTTTCATAGTTGACATACTTTTGCTATTACTTGTCTTTATTTGTGTGTCTGCATGTGTCTGTGCGTGTGTGCAAATGTGTGTGCATGTAGACAGCGGCTCAAGAAATAGTCCCAACAATTGGCTTCAACATTGAAAAGTTCAAGAGTTCGAGGTAAAACGCAAAAACATTTCAGCATTTCAGAATCTGGCTGATGTTGCGTCACTCATGCTGCTTTTCTTTCTGCATGCAGCCTGTCCTTCACAGTCTTTGACATGTCAGGCCAAAGCAGATACAGAAGCCTGTGGGAGCATTATTACAAGTAGGGCACAAAAACAGATGATGTTTGCATATTCTACATGCAACTTTTCAATTATTGTGTTGGTGATTGTTGTTTTTTTTTTTTATAGAGAAAGCAATGCAATCATATTCGTCATTGACAGCAGCGACAAACTGAGAATGGTTGTGGCAAAGGAGGAGCTTGATAATCTCCTCAACCATGAAGGTACAATAAATATACATTTGTTTTTTACCCATTTCACAAATATAGACGTTTTAGTCTAAGAAGTGTCTAATATGGCCACTATGTGAACATTTTACAACTAAAAGCTTACGTGTATTTAATCCGAGCTTGTCTATTGTGATGCATTTTTCCATTATTACAAATTAACTGCATTTAGTTTTGCTTTCAATTATTTTATAGGGTTTGTGTTCAAGTCAGACTTGGAATTTTGATTTCCAACTTTAATTATTAAAAATCTTTGAGTGCTGTGATGCTGGTTCTGATCTTGTCATTAAAAATACAAAGGTGATATTGGAAAAAGCTGCATTTTCATGCTGCTTTTGTTTTGTACAGTTTGTCTACATTCGGATCAAGTCTTTGAAACTCACAGCGTCTCGCTGTGTCAGGATAGAGGACCTGACTTTTGCTGCAACATTTGTATTTTTGTTTCATTTCTTTTCTATTTTTAAGTATCAACTGACCATTTGGGGATGAAAAAAGTAATTTTCTAAATCTGCCCTGGTGCTTTCAAACAATGATAAATTTTCATCAGCATGACGGAGCATACGCATAGTGTAAGATGAAATAAAGCAGGTAGACAGCAATCAAATTGTTTCATTGCTCTCTCAAATTTGGTCCAAAGGTATTGCTGGAGGGTCATTTACCTTAGACTGCAGATGCACATTAATGTGATTGAAGAATTAGTGTCTTATCCTCACATCTGTCTTCCCAGATATCTGCAACAAAAAGATCCCAGTACTCTTCTTCGCCAACAAGACAGACCTGCGGGACGCTCTGTCTTCGGTCAAGGTCTCGCAAATGTTGTGTTTGGAGAACATCAAAGACAAACCCTGGCACATCTGGTAAAGTATCAATTACTCTGCTCGATGAGTCATCAGCAGAAAAGCTGCTATATTGTTAATTCTATTGTTCAAGGAGGAGAAAGCAGCCAACTTACTCGCCATAAACACAGAAACTAAAGCGTGTTTACTTGCTGTTCATAATCAGGGACAGACTTTCCAGTTTTGCTTCATTCATGGTTAAACAGTGCAGAGAGACTGAGCCACATGGAGTTATTCAGCAGCTTGGCTCGCCTGCATACATGTGTTTTCCTCCTCCTTGTGTACTCATTAGACAGGTGGAGGCCGAATGGATTAAGAGCTGGACAGCTTTAAACAGTCAGGGTCCAAGAAAATAAAGGCTGGAGAAAGGGAATGCTCCATAAACGACTTAACCGCTACACATTTTGTTTTTCAGTGCCAGCAATGCTATCAAAGGAGAAGGTCTGCAGGAAGGGCTGGACTGGCTGCAAGGTAATTTTCCCTTTTTATCATCATGCAGGGATAATGGAGAAAATGGGTTTCAGAACTGAAATGTCAGAACAGTCCGTCTATCATTTAGCTCTTTAACTAACTGGCAATAAGTTGTTCTTTTTGTTGTTATTTTGTTTCTTT
The DNA here is from genome assembly GCF_904066995.2 of Poecilia reticulata. Taxonomy (NCBI): domain Eukaryota; kingdom Metazoa; phylum Chordata; class Actinopteri; order Cyprinodontiformes; family Poeciliidae; genus Poecilia; species Poecilia reticulata. The sequence continues at coordinate 36,320,636 of NC_088831.1, forward strand.
TAAACTCATAGATCAAATTGCACAGTAAGTACCCAAGAGCTAAAGCTTGTCATTGTGGAATGATGCACATTTCTGTAGGTGTCTTTGTCTGTGTTAGGTAGTTTGAGTCCACTTCAGCTATTTAACACAAAAGCTTTTGCTTTATTATATATGCAGCTGCAACAGCAAACATCACATAGTAACCAGATTAATACTACAAACTTCACTATGTTTTGGGGGGATTTAATGTGAGACAAAGTTGTGCATATTTGTGTAAGTAGAAACGTATTTGTGAAAATGTTTTATGTCGTTTTTACTAAATGCTGCATGCATTTGTGTTCAGCCCTATTTACGCAGATGCTCTGCATTTTAGTGTCCATTTAAAATCTCTTAATTCATAAACAGAGTCCTGTGTGTAATTTGATTCATTTAATTTAATTGGGGTATGTTGCTGTGCTCTGTGAAGGCAGAACAACATAGAGAAAGTTAATGAACAAACTGCATCATGGAAAACGATAAACAAACCCAACAGCTGCACCAAGGTATGGCCGTCCATCTGAACCGGCATGCCTTTTGAGCAACATATAAACTCAGAGAAGTAAGTCATTAAACCCATGGTATTCCTTCCACTTTTTTACAATTCCACAATCGCGATAAAACATTGAGCTTAAGAGAGTGCCAACTCCCACCTGCAGGTGGCAGCATTTCCTACTTCTACTACAGCGCTGATGTCAAGTTGTAGTCGGTACAGCCAGTAGCACAAGTCACGTTCACCGTCATAAGTAAGCACAAATATCGTGAAATTTGTTGCAAATGTTTAGAAATTAGCACCATAAAATCAGTGATTTTAATTGCTAAGTTCCAAAACAATCATAAAATCCTGGAGGCTGATCAATGTGAAGTTTTGTTTAGTTTTAAAAAGCAGTTACAGAATGCAGTTTAGATTTTAACAGTTTGACCATTTTATCTATACATTATTAAACACTTTGAGAAAATTCATGATCTTGATTTGTTAAAAAAAAAAGTCTACTCAATTAGTAACTCAAGCACTGAGTTACTAATCTAATTATCAATCATTTAATATTTAAGAATTACATCATTTTGGTCCATCAGATGGACCAAAATATAAAGTTATGGGGAAATGTTGGTATTTTAAGGACAAAAATGACAACAACTCATACAAATACAAACAATAACAGAATCAGGCAAAAGAATTCCAAAATCAATTTTTCAATGTCAAACTTTAAAAAAATAACTGCAGGTGTGTGTCTGTATCTGGTTAATTTTTGGCTAAAACATCTTTTTTCTTTTTTTAAAGTTGCTCAAGTAAATATAATTGATTAAATTATATTCCAACCAGTAACTAGTTACTGGTTGGAAGAGCCTCTTTTCCAGCCTTAAATTTAAATTAAAATGTGTAACAAGACTTTCTAAATGCGCAGCTACAAAAACATAAAACATTTGCAGCAGGTTGTTCAACAATGAACAGATGAAGATGCTGAACATAAATGCACTTTTTTGCCAAAAGACGCAAACTTTACAAAAAAAAAGTTCCCAGTTTTTTTATTTCTCCTTGAGTAATGCTCTTGCCGTTTCTCACCACAAATATTAGTTTGTTTCCCTTCAAGAGCTTTGTGAACCCAAGCCGCCAGTAGATCAATTAGACTGAAGTTCAACCATTTTCCCCCCCTTTTCTCCTGCAGATCGCATCAAAACAATGAACAGGTGAACGACCAGGCGTGATCGGGACGATGTGCTAACTGGATCTGACTCGGCGTTTCAGGTGTTCATCACTCTTGGTGTTGTAAGCCTTAGACTTCAATGTCAAATAGTCAAGCACTTTTTCTCTGAGCTGCACTTTTAAAGACTCAACCTAAAGATGAAAGCTGTAATCTGAGTCAAGTGATTATTTGAAGCACCAATCATCAACTCCTTATATGTCACTACAGTGTGCATGCAGTCTGAATTTATACATAATCTGGGTAATTTTCTGCATGCGGTGAAGAAGCTTTTTTAATCTATTCCATCTTTTATCTATTTTTTTTATTTTTGTTTTCTGAAGATGCTGTTAAAGTCGAATGATGCACTAATTGGAAATTAAAAAAGCTTATTTGCTCAGTGTATGCAGTGTTTTTTTTTTAATATAAATAAAAACAAGCCAACAACAAGAAATATTAGAAAATACGATTTTATTAAATAACATGTTCATATTTATTACAGGTAGATGGATAAATTAAATAAATACACTGCAAAAAACCTTTCATGCTAACAAATAAATATTAAATACTCTTATAATAACACTTCCAACAGAGCTTATGAACTGCATTGTAAAAGTTCGACACACTAATAGCTGAATAAATAACAAAACTGTTTAACAAAAGCATTTAAACAGCTTGAAGTGGTTCGGTTTTGTTTGTGCAGTTCTTTTATTTAGACAACCCCTTCATTATTGACATTTGTTTCCATATTTTGCCTTCTATAAATCCTTATTTAAGGAACATGTGGAGCAGTTTAGTGTGAAAGCGAGCGCTGGAGTCCAGGAGGATGCAGAAAGTCTGGAAAGTCTCTCTGTCTTCAAAGTTGTTCCCTGGAGACAGAAAGTTTATGTGCTTTTAGGATGTGTTGGAGCTTTTTTCTGGGGCAAAATTACTGCATCTCCCGCCATATAGAAGAAATGAAAAGAAAATATTTAGAAAAATCTGTAAACAAAGTCAGTAGAAGTTCAAGTTTACAACAACCTGCTTTATTTTCTTTTTACTGGTGAATGCAGACTAGATCTCTCTTGTTTTCTGACTTTTCCTTATTATCAGCTTTCTCTGCTTAAAGATGGCTGACTTATTCACATGAATAAATCCATTTCAATGTGGCCGTCCAATTATACCATTAGGAATTAGCATGAGTGAAACAGAAAAGACAGGCTGGGTCCAGCCAAAGACAAATGAAGCTCTTATGCAACCTGAGCTGAATGGCTTTCCACTGAGATAATGCAAAATAGGAGGTGAAGCTAAATGTCATCTGTCTGAGCGCTCTCACACACACACACACACACACACACACACACACACACACACACACACACACACACTCTCACTCTCACTCTCTCTCTCTCACCTGAGCAAGTTTTTAAAAACAATTCCTCTACCTTTTCTCATTTTATTTTAGTAAATAATGAGTAAATTTCTGAATATTTATCCTAAATCTAGACTTAGAACAATGGTGTAAACGATGTAATATTCCTATATATATATGTATAGGAATATAAAACATTCCTGGTATATAATTAAATAGGAATATGTTCCTGTTTAAGCTGCTTTAACCCACCTGCCACGGACGACTCGTAGAACTCTCTCGTGACTTCAGAGAACATGTTCTCCAGGTGCTGGATGAAGGTGAACCTCTCCGGCGCCGAGCTGAACACCTTGCAGATCTGCTGAACCAGCTTCACCGCCCAGCTCATGTGGTAGCCGTCCTTCTCGCACACCTGAGCCGGGAGAGGAGCGAACACAGCAGGAGACGGAGCGATTAGCGCCTGTTCGGAAGCACACGCAAGCCTGCCGCGATAAGCAATCGATTAATTCACAGGATCAATAAAATGAGCTCCATTATTTCCATTTTAATGATTAATATGTTATTATTTTTGTTTACAAATGTCAAAAATATATGTATGGTTTTGGTTGTGTGTGGGTTAGTTTTATATACATTTTTATATAAAAATTTAATGATTTAAATATTTGTATTTTAATAATATTTTGTATGTATACAAAATATGTATATATATAAAAATCTATATATGTAGATTTTTTATACATATATATAAATAAATATACATATATATTTTACATAACTATATAAAACATATATTATTTTATATTTTAAATATATTTTGTGGTTGTGTTTTAATTAGGATTTAAAATGTTTTACTGTTCAAGTGTTAAGTTAAAGGCTATTAGTCTTTGAGAGGTTATTAGTCTTTAATTATTATCCAATTATCAATATGTCACTGAAAATGGTCTCAAAACAACATTATTGTCCAACACAATAACTTAAAGGAAAAAACTAAACGTGTTACTGTTTGTTTATGTTACCAGAGAATTTAATTATTTTCTTTTTGACACACAAAAAATATGTTTTGTGTTACAATTTGTTTATTCTGTTTGACTTTTGTTGCTTTGTCATAAAATGATCCATAAGATAAGTTAGGAACATTTACACTAAAATTAAGACACCAATAATAAGCCAATCATTGCTTCCAGATTGGCAGGTCTGAATATTTTAAAATCTGTAAAAAATATATATATATTAAATTTTCACGTACATTTTCTCAGGTTTACAAAAAGAGAAAATATCCAGTGGGTGGAAATAATGTGGCCGACACTGTCCTGTTGTCGCCAGAGGACAGACGCTTCTGACAACAAAAAGAGCGCAGCAAGGTGTCCCGAACCAAACGGATGATGAGTGTTTGTTCAGTCCTGGTTCTCCTGTGAAGGCCGAGTTCATCTCCAGATAAATCTGCTCTCACCAGGATGATATGAATGATGATCCTGGAGATCTCGTCCAGTCGTCCATTCAGGGCCTTGCTGGCCAGGAAGGTGTAGCAGAGGCTGCTGCCACACAGCACCAGCAGGCGGGCCACGTTCTCCAAGTACCACGGCTGGGGGATGACTGCAAATCAAACACGTCAGCGTTTTCCAGCTGATCCTTCACTTACCTGAAACGTTGTCTAATTTCAAATCACAGTGAAATAAAATACCAATGAGCTCCTCCAGGATCGACAGCACTGAGTCGGTGCTCCAGCCTTTGACTTGCAGCGTGCCGGACAGCATCAGGATGCACTTGGCCAGATCCCACAGCGCGCTGTGCGGCAGACCCCGGTCCACCAGATCCTCCCAGCCCAGGACACCTGCAGGGCGGACGGGTCGGATAACACAGCACAGAAACCAGCAGAACACCTTCACCTTCTGCACTGAAACTCTGCATTATCCAACAACCAGAGCGAGTATTTACTGGTTACATTTACTTCACTAATTGTGTTTCCTGTTTAATTAAATAGATTTTTTCTGAATATCGCTAATGTTGTAACGAAAACACAACTCTGTTCCTGTTTCATGATTTGTGGCAATATTGCAAACAATTAGAAGAACTATTAAAAAAAATACCCAAATATATTCAGAGCTGGGTAGTAAGTAGTTACATTCACTCAATTACATCCGAGTATTAAAAATATATATTTTTTTTAATTTACTTTTAGGAGTATTTTTACTACGCTGTACTTTTCATTTTGACTTGAGTAAATTTATTATAAAGTATTTATGTATTCTTGAGTAAAATTTCTGGATTTTCTACCCACTGAATGAAAAACAAATATGCTTTACCCAAAAAGACGCACAGCTGCAGCTTTTGCTCAAGTCTCATAAGTTCTTTTACTGAAAGAAACTGATTTGGAAAAACTTTCTTTTGCCTGATTTTGTTATTTTTGTGTTACATATACGAATTATCGTCATTTTCATCCTTAAAATACCAAAATTTCCTTTTAACTTTATACTATTTATCTCTGGATGGAGTCAGTGCTCCAGTTCACGCAGAACTTTTGAGCTGGATTCACAGGAGGAGATTTACCTGGTCTGACGACCTTCATCCATAATGTTTCTCCTGTGGGTTAACTCAGCAGCTACCGGAGTTAAATTAGCTCCCGGTTAACGGTCGTTCTCCTCGTTAAATTAGCTCCCACAGATCACACCCGTTAACGGTCGCTCTCCTCGTTTCCACTACATCCTTCTAACATCTGCCCAAGTCAGGATTTTACGTCTTGTGTTAAAAGTCGCAGAGGAGATATTTTTATCCTTTATTTCTTTTACTAAGCCATTAATAATTAGGAAATATTTGTACAAATATTTAGCACTTATTATATTCATGGCAGCAGATTCAGTATCTGTCGCAGTGTGGATAAATTATTTTACAGCATTTAATTATTCAGGAGCGTGAAAGCATCTGACATGTCCTAAAAATGTCAGCACCCCAACACCTTTAGTCGCTCTGCTGTCTAAAAGTGACCTCACCCTCATGCAGCAAAGGTCCAAACAGGATGAACAGTAGGTGGGCTTGGCTGACCAGCGGCCACGGCTTCAGCAGCTGAACCAACCAGAACTGTCCATCTGGCTGGTTCTGGCATGGGTCCAGCAGAACTTTACGGCAGAACAGACGAAGCTGCAGCTCCTGGTATCGCTTCAGCCCTGAGAACAAACACAGTTACTGCTTTTTTAAAAAGGAAACTTCAGATTTTGTCACATTAAAATCAAATACTTCTCTGTGCTTAAGCCTTTAATAATAAATTGTCCCAATAATTACTGCAATAAACAATAAAATTATTGTTTTGAGATCATTTTCAAGTATTATATTGAATTTGTCCTCTTAAAGAGCAATAAACTGCAGTTTTTGTGAACCACTCATATTAACAAACCATAACAGCCCTATTATTTTTACATATAGGTCAAAATAAATATTCTGCACACAGTAGAGATGAGGCTCATCAGCTTATAGAGGAAAGGTGAAGTCCTACATGATGATTTTCTCTCCATTGATCCCACATAACTGATCACTTATTGGCATATTTTCCACACTCTGAAGGGAACGCACCTGGTTTTGTGGTGAGCAAAGCTTCGGTCTTAAGCAGGAGGTTTGTTTGTTCACAAAGAAAGCCAAACACTCTGTGGCACTCCAGCTCATCCCATCCTGCAATCAGGGTCTGTGCAGCAATCAGTGTAAAAACACAATTATTACCCACATTACCCCATGTTTGCATTAAATTATCGACTGAACTGCTGAATCTGATTTTAGGTATTATGACACAGCACAAAAATGAAAGATGGATTATTGATTAAATGGATAAATATGTGAAATTCCAACATTTCTGTAGCACCATGTCACTTTAACAAGCAGACTGCCTCCGCAGACGTAACCACCTTTAATTCATTTATTTTTTTATTAAAATTTTTCACAGAATATCCAGCTTTTATAAACGAGGCACTGACCTGGAGGAAGACGCCGTATCGGGAGAAACCAGTGCAGTCTGGTGCAAGGCACTGCTCCAACATGAAGCAGGGTATCTAAAATGCAACATCATTTTATAAGATGCTAATTATTTGTTTATATTACATTCAGGCTGAAAGTACAGAATCAGAAAGCCAGAAACAGCAGAAAGAGTTGCCACTGATACGTTGCTCTCTTCTGAATACACTAAAACAAACATACAGCAAGCTGAGACTGGAGAGCAAAACATTCTTTCAGACTTAAATAAATAATTAAAAAGCATGAGAACGCCTCTGAGATTCTGTCTCTCCAGGTCAGGCTAGGTGAAACATTTTTTAGTGCATAAAATACTTTTTTATATGGCACAAATCTCAAATTTTGCATTCATCACTTGTGATCTTTTTCAAAAATGTCAGGTTAGGAAATTACAACATAAAGCATTTCAAAAGTTTTCTCCCTTCACTGTAACTATTATCCTGTAAAATAAAAATAAAAAAACAAATCTGTTGGCAAAAATGAAATTTAATTTCAGGATTCAGTCCATCACCATCCCACATCTTGACTTGGAAATATTTACTCAGTCTGCCTTAAAAATGATCTTCAAATCTCTCAGATGGTGAGAAAATCTCATATCCTTGATCATCCAAAATCTTAAACCTATTCTTTAGCTTGTTTTAATTTAAACTTAGAGGTTGAAAAATGAGATCCAACTTCATTTTCACCATCCTAGCAAATGCATCAAACGCTTTGATGTGCCATCTGCCTCAAGAAAATGCTAAAAGAAAAAGACTAAATGCTGCAACTGAAGTAAAAAATGTATCAACAAACTATTAACTCAAGGATGTGCGCACTTACAATATGTAACCAGGTTATTTTGCTGTTAAATGTATTATTTATTTGCCACAAACCTGGCATTTTATTAAGGTTGTGAATAATTTTAAAATACTGATAATGAATCATTCAACTACACTGTGTCCTCTTACCTCTTTTCATCCTTACCTGTGAAAACTTGCTAAATATGAACTTTAACCTGTCCTTTGTGGGTAGCAGCAGGGTACACCTCTTGAACAACAATCCTGAAATGTGAAAATCAAAAGGCTCAAAAAAATAAAAACAGAAGATATAAAGAATAAGCTTGGCTTAAAGAGGGAAGGGAATAAGTTACCCAGGTGTCTGTAGTGCTCCAGCGTGGATCTTTGTTCTAACAATGTGGGGTTGTGAAAGCTCTGGATGATGGTTTTATTCCTCCAGGCCTGGGAGGAGATGTAGTTCACAATGCAACTGGTGAGTTCCTTTGAAACCATGCTGAACACGCTGATGTCCACCACTGAAACACACACAAGTTAAAAAATCATCATGTTGTTTTACCTTTAAAAGAAGCAAATGTTACTGATCAAATTTACACTGGTAAATTATGTTTTACAAGTCCAAAAGTCTTTTAAAACATCGTTCTGGAGAATAATCTGCCATATCAGGGTTTCCCCAGTGTATTATAAGTCTGGCAGGCCACCAGGCTTTATTTGTGCCCCCACCAGGCTTAGCATTGCTTATTTATTTAAGTCTTTTTTAAATGTTTGCATTTTTTAAGATTTTATAGTTGGTGTTCTGCTGTTACTGTTCCAATCTTCAATAACACTTGATTATCAAGTGATATTTTCAAATTTCCTGTCAACTTTAAACATTTTTTAACTCAAAAACACGACGGGCTGCTAGATGAATGACTGCCCTAACACCAAACCATCAGGCGTAGCAAGTTTTTTGTATATCATAACAACAGAAACAAAGACACTAAGTATATACAGTAAAACTTGTAAAATGTACAAATACTAAAACTTAGACTTATTTTGATAAAACAACTGAATTAGATGCTTAAAAACTAATTCAGTATCGCCACAACATAATACTTTAGCATTAAATATCTTGCTTTTGAAAAACTGAACTTGGGGGGTTTAATTAGCCAAGTGACTTAATATTTAACACTGGATGAAAATTAGATTTGTGTATTATACTGTTATCTTTCTTTCTGAATTACATACTCCAGTCATAAAGAAATCAAAGAAATCAACACAAATATTAATCTGGTGAACATTTTCATTTAGTGTAATGAAACTGTGTATAATTGGTGTCCTCCGTGAATTAAATTACTACCATAAATTACATTTTCAACAATATTGCTATTTAATTAGACACGCCTGTAGGCTTATCTGTCCGTGCTACTTTTCCAGGAATGTTCTCATAAATGTGAGATATTCTTTAAATAATTTAACGCCATTTCCCACATCTATTATAAATCTAATGGATGTGTTGGTATTGTGGGTTTAGCGCTTTTCACGCACCGGACATTTGATCCAGGATCATGTGGAACACCTCAGCGGGGAGTCCGTTGAAGAAGCCCGCGGCGGAGGTGCACTGGCTGCGGGTCATGACGGTTCTGACGGGCCGAGGCCGCTGGGGAGTCTTCAAATGATGAGACTTGCGTGTCCATGAGTACTTCCTAGTATTGTTGGTTGTTTTTCTCACCTTTATCATTCCTGATGACCTTTAAACAAGTTGATAAAATTCAAGCTATCGAGTTGGACGACGTTGAAAGAAAGCTAGCAACCCAATAGCTCTGTGATTAAAATAAGCTAACAATGCTAACAAAACTAACCTTTATACATTACATTCAAAATTGTTCACTTTACGTGTTGATTAAGTCTCGTAGTGACTATCGTACTTAACAGAATACACTGTTAATATTTAAAATAATCTGACCTGTTTGCTAAAAAATGTCAAATAAAATATGAAACCGGCAAAAAAAAAAATAGTCAGCTGAGTATTAAAGTTGCTATCTAATGATACATCTCAGCACAACGGCGCGAAAATGGCTGACTTTAGTCTTTGCGGCAACTAGGACAAATAAAAAACATTTAGGGAAGAAATGAAACCTCTGTAGTCTTATATAAACTAACAACAAACAAAAATATTTAGTTATATAAGCAAATCTATATGGAAGGTTTGTCATTTTACAGAAAAAGGCAATATATTTCATAATTTAAAGTCATGAATATGAGATTAACGCTACTAGATTCAAAGTCATACTTTATGGAGTAACATTAGTGCCAGAAAACACACAAAAAGTCTGATTTTAATCTCATATTTGTAATATCATAATCCTGACTTCAGTTTCAGAATTTTAGCTTTTACACAGATGAGCACACTTGTGGAGGCAAATGCAAATTGTGAAGCAAAGCTAATTCAAGAGGAACATGTCAGATTCAAGTAGTTTTTTTTACATATGTTTGTTCCCTATTTTGAGATTAAAGTCAAAATTCTGGGATTAAAGTCAGAATTCTAAATAAAAAAAATTCTGAGGAAATCTAAATTTCTAGATTTTGAGTCTGAATTTTGAGATTAAACTTGGAATTCTAAAAATCATAAAAATTCTTAGATTAGATTCAAAATTCTGAGAAAAAAGTCAAAATTCTTGGAAAGAAATATGAGAAATTCTAGATTTGAGTCAGAATTCTAAAAAAAAATGCATCAGAATTCTGTCACAATTCTTTAAAAAAAAATCATAATTCTGTCACACTTCTAAATACAAAAGTCACAATTCTGAGACTAAATTAAAAGAAAAAGTCACAATTCTGAGAAAAATCAAATATGATTTCCTAGATTTGAGTCTGAATTTGGAGATTAAAGTCATTTCTAAAAAAATTGGGGGGGGAATCAGAATTGAGAAAAAATATCTGAAATTCTAGATTTGAGTCAGAATTCATTCATTTTTTTTTAAGAATCTAATCCGTCTTAGTTTATGATATTCAAAGTTATTATTTCGACAATTAAAATCATAATTAGGAGAATCACAGTCCAATCTATGAGATTAAAAGCGCATCGTTTTGATTCCGACAGTCATAACGATGAATTTCATATTCATAATATTCATCAGTCATAATTTTGACTTTTAAAGACAATTATTAAATTGACATTCCTAAGTCTGAGCTTCAAAACAATAGCAGTGACACAGAAAATCACAACTTTTGAAGAATCTGAAACGTACTAAATGAAAGGATCTTGACTTAATTTATATTTAGTGTGTTTGTTGATCAGGGGTGAATAAAGTGCAGCTTTCCAGTCATTTAAACCCTAGTAACGGATTGCCTGTCCACATCATCGCAGTACCATTGCAGTGTCACCCTCAAGCGCTGAGAGAAGCAAACCCACTATATGCTCAGCTGCTAATCACAGGATTATTCTGTTTAACTAAGACTATTAAGTGTTCCACTTTCAAATGGCGTCTCCCACGGGCAGACCTTGGAGAGGATGATCCCTCTGCCGCAGGGATCACACAGACAGTCGAATGCACCACGAGCGACCCAGGGGAAGGGCTGAGAAAATGCTTTTGTACGGCAACAGGATGTCACGGTAGTCTACGCTCGGGACACAGACGAAGAAAGAAGGATGAACAGCAGAAAGAAGACCTCATCTGGCTCCTTATGCAGCACATAAATTCAATCAGGTAAACTTCCTGCACCTCATGCTGCTATGCTCTGCTGCTGACTGCGTGGTTTGTACTTTTTAAAGTTGTGAATCACGTTCTTGTTCGCCTCTTAATCTCCAAGAAGAAGTGAGGAGAATATCTCTTCTGTGTGGCGCCGCATGGCAACACTTCTCTCCAAATGTGACATTGGCGCATATTTATCTGCTTGGGCCCGTCTCTCAGGCCGTCCCTTACATGATGTAGCAGACACTGATGGACATAATGTCAGTGATCAAGCTGATGATATCTAAAACTGGCCTGTCACGCTGCTGACGGTCCTGCAACTCAGGCAAATGGATATGTTGCTTGACAACTAAGATGTGACAATCAGAGCGGAGCTAGTGCTAACTGTCATTTCAAACATTTTTGGGTGACTCAGTCATCTGTACCCATTTAAATATGAACTTTTTAAAGGTAAAAAGTAGCCATCCAAGAAATTACTCATGTGAGATTTGGTAAAAAGTCTACTCAAGTACTGAGCAACAAAAAGAAAAATGACATCATCAGGCGGACCAAAAATATAGAGTTATTAGGAAGTTTTGGTATTTTAAGGAACAGAATGACAATTTATACGAGTAACAAAAAATAAAATTAATTTTTTCAAAATCTGTTTCTATATAAAACTGATAAAGGTGTGTGTCTGTGCGTGTGTGTCTTGTGAATTTTTTGCTTAAAACATGTTTGTTTTTAATTTTCTATCCTCCTCTGAAGAGAGGATTACCACAGCATAACTCTGCCACTGCCATGTTTCAACATGAGGATTGTGTGCTCAGGGTAATGTGCAGTGTTAGATTGGCCAAAAGGTTTTATTTTAAGCTTTTTGGTTTTGTTTCTGACTTTTCTGTTGTGATTCCTTAGTCTTTGTGATGCTGTTTGTTAACTGATCTCTAAAAAAAAAAAAAACTTAAAGGACACGCAGCTGGACTCAATTTATTAATTAGGTATAAGCAGGTGACATCACTGGAATGCATTCATGGATTTCAGAGTAAAAAGGGGCTGAAGATAAGCGCACACCACACTTTTCAGATTTTTTTATTTTTCCATAAATCCAGTATTTCCCTTCCATTTCACATTAATAAAGTTTGTGGTTGGGACTTGTCTAAATGTGGGTACGTTGAATTAATACAAACACTCTGGCAGGGAACTGTTATGTGGTTATACTGGGAACTCGTGGTGTGAAAGTGAGACAAGATTCTTGTCACAGCTTAGCTTTTGTTCCTGATGATTTCCTTTCATGCCTTCAGTGTAGTCGATCATTAAGTAAGAACAAAAGGGCTTGTGTCACTGAGATTTTATGAGATCCAAGCAGTGCCAGGTCTAACACAGAAAAAAATAACCAGGCTTTGCAAAGAGCCTTTGTTCTCCGAGGAAGTCAGGACAACGAATTTGTTCTAGTTTTCTTTTATTTGGAGATTAAACGCAGTTTTCTATCAATATTACTCAAACACACATACTTTCCTTGTCATATTTTGCCAAAAACATTTAAGAGAAACAAAAGTAAATCATTAGAGCTTATTGACAGTTTAAGGTAGCCTGGAGCTGCAAGTTGTATTATTTTTACTTCTCTGTTTGTAAATGTGTAACAGAGTTTCAGACAGTGCAATCCATGGAAATAATCCAACCTGACCCAAAATTAAACCAATTTTTGTGCTTTCTCTATCATAACAGTTCTGGACCCAGCAGCTAGAACCTGTCTGTGATGATTCAGCCCCTCACCTTCAAACGTCCTGCAGAGCGGTGAAATAATTTCACCGACTTAAAGTTGTGCTCTCAGCTCAGGTGGGTTTCTGTAAATGTTTAATTTCGTCTTTTTCCTGAGGTGTGGCGAAGAGCTTAACAAATAGACTGCTGTGGTTTTGCCCCTCCAGAGGAGAGAGCGTTTACCAGGTGAAGCTGAACACTGCTCTCATTAGTCACACACGCAGCCACCTGCCACTCACCAGAGACCGACGACGCCGGAGCGCTGAAACTTTCCACAGCTATTTCTGCGCACGTTCAGAAGAGACACTTGAGGAATGGCTCAGGCTCCGTGACCGCTGGTAAGCTCGGAGGAACATGCTGCTGCTCCGGGGACGATAAGAGGAGTAATCCTGACTGAATTTCAGCCCTGGGAACTGTAAGTAATTTTGTGAGTGTGTCTTATTTTTGTTGGGTGGTTTTTGCACATTTGTGAAATAATCATCACCTGCAGTGGTATACATGTCTTCCTACTGAGTGATTTTAACTACTAGCCTTTTTACTTTTCAGTTCCAGCGCTTCGATCATGGCCAGCGTGGCAGTCCAGCTCCTTGGCTTCTTCCTAGGACTTTTGGGCTTTGCAGGAACCATTGTCGCAACTTTGCTCCCCCACTGGCGCAGCACAGTCTACATGGGGTCCAACATCATAACAGCCACCGCCTACATGAAAGGCCTGTGGATGGAGTGCGCCTGGCACAGCACGGGCGTTTACCAGTGTGAGCTGTACCGATCTCTGCTGGCGTTGCCCCCCGACCTGCAGGTACCGAAGCTTTATCCACATGGCCTGATCACTGCAAAGGCACTAAATCTTAACAAGTACTTTTAGTCCAGTTTTTAGTGCAAATATCTTGGTACACTTGAAATAAGAGAAAACTAACGTGCATGTAATTTCTCAGCAAAATATATGAGCTTCTCTTAGGTCAATAATTCCTTAATATGGACAAAAACGTACTAGTTCAATTTGTAGATTTTACTTGTAACGAGATGTTTTTTCAATATTTTAGTGAAATAATCTACCAATGGAACTAGTACTTTTTCATTAACATAAGCTCCTATATATTGCTGAGAAATACATGCATACATACTAATTGTACATTAGTCTTCTCTTATCCCAAGTGTACTAAGATATTGGCACTATAAACTAGACTAAAAACACTTGGTAAGTGTTGGTTTGCAATCAAAAAGAAGCCAGACTGGAACCAGCAGTTTTAGAGCCATCAATATGTTTTCTTTTATCTTCAGCTTCACACACTTCAGTTCAGTTTATAGCATATCATGTCAGTCAAAGCAAGAAGGAGGAGAATAGTACAAACATTTGTACTAAACTATTCCTAAAAAAGTCTACACAGTTACAATTAACTCAAACAAAACTAGAAACAAAAACAATCTGAATCCAATCAAAATAAAAATACATCTCTCCTCCCTCTCAGAATATGGATTTTCCCAATGAGGCTGATTGAAAACACCAGGTCCTTGTCAGCAATGCTCATGGGCGCGCTTCCATGGCAACACATGACCAGGTGACCTCAAAGAGATGAGAAGATGATTAAAACAAGTAAATAAATCGAGATACTTCCCCAAACAATACATTTACCCAAATAAATTGGAATATATAAAGTACACAAAAAACAGCACCTGTTGGGGAGGGGGTAAATCCCTCAGTAAGATTTTGCATTTTTCCAGTGATGTTACTGTGAGAACCAAAGATGTGTACTATTGAAAGGCTACATTGTTTAAAAAGACAACCACTTTTTTCCTCCTCTGTCTGAAATTAAGAGTGTTTTCACATCAAATCGACTCGGTTTGATTGGGGACAAAAGTTGCAACAATTATTACATTTCCAGACGGTTTGCTTTCACACTGCATTTTGTCCAAACAATCCAAACCCTTTGAGAAACCTGTTCCACCCTTCACCCGTGGGAGCGCTGCACCAAAAAAACACTGAAGGAAACAACACAAAAACCTCCAAAGAAGACCAACGCAACTTCCTTTTTCACAAAGTGTAAACAAAAATGGCGTAGCGTCACATTTTAGCGGTTGCAGGATTTCTCTTTTGACTCTGGTTAAATATTTCTCCCTGTAGAGCTAGACGTGCGCATTTGTTTTCTTTAGTTACCCAGAAACTACAGTTTGTTTCCTGCTTTTGGTGCGGTTTCCGGTCCGCTTGTATCCGCATATGCTTTTGAACTGCACCAGAGTTCACTTCACCTGAACCGAAATCTGTTCAGAGTTTGATTCACTCGTCCTCAAACGATCCCGACATTGTAGATGTCTAAAACAAACTTTAGTTCGTTTTAGAAAAACTAAAGTTCGTTTGGGCGGTTAGTCAGCTTTCTCAACTATTTTCGATTAGGGACAACAATTGCAACATTTGTTACATTTTTCAGCTGGTGCGGTTCCCTTTCATACCACACTGTGTCAAAACAAAGCAAACTTATTAAAAAAACTCAACTGTGGTGGCGCTTTACTAAGAACCACTGATGGAAGCGACATGAAATCCTCAGAAAAAGACATGAGTGCAGCTTCCTTCTTCACAAAATGTAAACAAAAATGGAGTAGCGTCAGATTTTAACTGTGAAGTCTGGTGGTGGCAGCATCATGTTGTGTGGATGTTTTTCTGCACGAGGAACTGGTGCGCTTCACCAAAAAGACGGAAAGAACCTTAGTTAGGAGCACTGGAGCCAAATCTCAAATACTGGATCTTCCACAGCTAAAAAAAAAACATTTCAACCTTTTTTTTTAACAATATAAAGTAAAATCAGGCAAAGCTTCTCTTGTTTAAGATCGGTAAATTATTTCTACTTGCTAAATGCAAGACAATATGTTTTATATATTTTTAATACTTTGCAAAAATAAGAAAAAAAATCACATTGTCATAATGTAGACTTCAGAAAATATATTAATTCAATGCACTTACAAGAATACTTTCCATATTCAATGTTTTAATTTAAACGGAGAAAAGTTTATCATAGGAAAATATTTTACATTCAGACTTTGTGTATTTTGTGCAATGCCTTCGAGTGCAAAGAAAAACACTTCCAAATCAAATCTATTATTATTATTATTATTATTATTATTATTATTATTATTAAGTTTATTGGTGCGTATTAGAAGTCAAACAGCACAACTACTTTCAGAAAATATGAGCTAAAAAAATCCCCCAATATCACATTCAGTTAGATTACTTTGAGACTTTCAAGCAAATAAAGCATAAATGAAATAAAAAAACACCAAAAACCTGCATAATGAGGCTGTTGCATGTTTATTGTTTGGAGTAATTAGTTCCCAAGTGTGTCTTTTCTTTTTGTTCTGCTAAAATGAGTGAAGATCTGGAAACTCACCTGATTTTAGGTATTTTTGCTTTGTTTAGACATTAAGGCTGGCTCTTGAATGAGCAACTGATTTGTTGTTTTTTCTCCAAAGATCGATTCATTAGCTCCATGTCAGTGCTTAGAAAACACAGAATAAACTGCCACTTAACTAAGATGAATCACACCGCATCAAATAAATAACTTCTGTTATTATATTTTGGTGTCACTACCAGGAAGATGGTAACTTTAAATGTGAAATATGGGTGAGAAAAAATGTGAAATACAAGATGGCAGTGTCTGCTTTATTAGAGAATGAACTTTAGACTTTGTTTTTCTTTCCTGTAGGCTGCTCGGGCTCTCATGGTGCTCTCCTGCATCTCCTCCGTCTTGGCATCTCTGGTGGCTGTAATGGGGATGAAGTGCACCCACTTTGCTCAACGTTCAGTGGTCAAATCCCCTCTGGTCCTCAGTGGCGGGGTCGGTTTCCTCTGCGCCGGCCTCCTCTGCCTCGTCACCGTTTCCTGGACCACCAACGACGTGATCATGGATTTTTACGATCCCTTTCTTCTCAGCGGGATGAAGTACGAGATCGGCTTGGCTGTGTATCTCGGCTACGCCTCGTCCTTTCTCAGTGTGACCGGTGGGCTGGTGCTGTGCTGGAGCAGCAGAGAAAGGTCGCAGGGTCGCCTCCGTGCGCAGACACATCAACCTTCAGCTCCTCTACCTCCCTTCAACAACCTAAACCCCCCTGCTCCTCTCTACAGGCCCCCTGAGGCCCTGAAGGACAATCATGCACCCTCTCTTTGCTCCCTTTCTAGCAGTGGATATCGGCTTAATAACTATGTCTGAAAACATGGAGATAATAACTCATGTCTTTAAAAAAACACCATGTCAAACCAAAAGAAGAACACCTAATTTTTCTGCTTAAAGACCTCGTTTTGAATTGAAAGCAAAACTGAATTATTGAGCTTTCAACTGGAACGCTTGTTCCGTTGTGATGCATTAAATTGGCCAGTAGGTGGCAGCATGTTACAGAAAGCAGGATACAAACCGGACTGTTGGTCAGATTCCAGTTTCTGCAGCACTGAATACGTCACGTCCTCTTACTTTCTTCTTGTGGCCTTTTAGTCAAAACTAAAATAGTCACAGTCATTTTATCCATTTCCTTTACATTTAAATTAAATAAACATCAATTAGTGAAGATTAACATATTCTCCTTGTGGTAAAAAAAATGTTTCCAGATTTTTATTTATTTATTTATTTATTTATTTTCACATTTTCAAAGCTAAAGTTTGGCACAAGTCCTGTAGAGTTAGACAGCAAGCTAAACTTTTTAGGTCGTGCAAAACGCCGTCATTTTCACAGATTTTAGTCCTGCTTAACACTAACAGGGTCTTTTGTTTTCTCACAAGTAAATGTTCATCCATCAATTTAGTTTTTGAACATTTGCTCTTTCTTTATCTTCAGCAAATATGAAATAAAACTATATTAACAGTTATAGTTCTACTGAGACTTTAAATATAAAGTCATCTGGAAGAAATGGAGACTGCATCTTGTGACATGATGGCTTTCCTTTGTTCTTTAAAATGCTTGAAAAAGGGATTGAAACGCAATACTTACTGGACTTAATTTTGCAGCACAAATCCACAACACTTGTCATCTAAATGCACTTTATAAATCAAAAAGTCATTTCAAAGTAATCATGCAGACAGATTCGAAGTAAAGTAGAAGCATTTCAAACTGATTGAATATTGTTTGCAAAAGTTAGGTTTTCTGTCATTACAAGAAAATAACTTATGAGGATGTTCTTAAATGTTATTACCATTTTGTTTCCTGAAGACTTTTTAATTTTCCTAACATCCCTTCTGATGTTTGCAGGAACCACTAGGTGGCAATAAAGATCTAGAGAGAGAGCAGTCTGGTTCATTATAATCACAATTATCCTTATTTCTTTACGCAGTGCATCTCTGCATATGATGTAGCTTATGTTTAATTGTTGTTGATGTTTTTAGAGGATTGTTTGTGGATATTGAATGATAATCTCTTTATGACTCCTTCTTCCTTCCTGTCTCTACCAGTAACACTGTGGAAATGTTTCCGAGGTGTATTTGTGGAAAACCCTCCAATTAGAGGTGGCCTCTGTCTGACCGACTGTCAGCCGCAAAGACAGGAAATTACAGGACCAACATGTCAACAGTCGCTTAATTTATTATCTCTACCCGTCAGATGAGAGGTAGAGAGATGACTAACGGCGGAAAAAGAAAATAAACACACCCACCCAAAAAATTGAATTCACTTATGGGGTTGAAGTTATTTACTATAAAGACTGTACCCAGATCTTCAGTCTCTGTTGAATCATAGAGAACAGAAAACTAATTATAGGCTAAATATGTATGTTTATCTATTAGTCTGATTTGGTGAGTAAACACAAACTATCAGTGGGCAAATAAAGGTACAGTAAACATCACAGTTTTTAACTCAAAATATGTCGAATATTCCCAGGTGGGATATTTAATTACATCTAATATAGTTTCCATGCTACAAAAAATAATCTGCTAGCCTGTTTAAATCCTGGATTAAATAAATCAAAACTTCCTACAAAAGCAGTCTATTTTATGACCTTTTGTTGGATGAAATATCCATCATTCTCTCTAAATTTACATTTTAACCACGTTTCGTCTTTCCTACTTCTTGTTTATTCTAATATCCTGAAACCAAACCCAGTCCAACTCACTCCACAGGACCAAACAAGAGGGAAAAATGTAAATGCACATCAAATTATTTCTTAATAATGGCGTTAAGGACTCATTTCCAACCCATATTTAAACCCCATTACATACAGGTGGGCTGGACGCCTCAGTGATGCAGCACTGAGTGAAAGAACAACAACCAACATTCAGCAATGCATTGTCTTTCTCTCCCATTGTTCCACAGAGAGCATGCAAACAGGTAGAGGTCAGAGTCGGTCATTTTATTCAGGATGTGAAAACCACCGTGAAACATCTTCTTTCAATTAAATGTTCCATTTCTGACAAAGAAAGTTGAAATTTAGGACCATCACATTGTTTAGACTAGTCAGTTTGAAAGACTGTCATCATAAAACTGGAGATTTCAAAGATGATGTCAACTTCAGCACCATGGACAGCGCTGACAAATCCGCTTAAAAATTAAAGGCCTTTCAACCAGCTTAAACTTTAAACATCATAACTAATGACTTCATTTGGAGATGATTCATATCTAACACATTAAAACATTCAAACAGCCTAAATGTTACCATTTTACTGTCAGATTACACAAATCTAAATCAAACTCCACATCCAGAAAAGAAACAAAAACAGCCATTTGGAGAACTATCATACTTCACTATATGCCATTTTATTTGTTTACAGAATATGCAAGATGGTAAAAAAGACAGAAAAGGGAATGCAGCCTGTTCAACATGTGGCTGAAACAGTTTGGATGAAGTTGCAACAACGTCCAGCTTCTTTGACATTTGGACTGATAGAAAGGACAATGAATGTCGGCTTTACTAATGTAACATTAAGAGATTTTTATTTTGTTTTGTGCTGAAGTTAAATCAAAGAAGCAAAATATAATGTAAATTAGCTGATCATTCTTTTTCAGCAAAAATGTACTTAATCTAATTTCAGGTTGTCTTTAACAACAAAACATCCTCTAAAGGTTTGTTTTCTTAAGTAGCCAATCACTAAGGCTGACATTCTGTATCTTAAGTTGAGATGTTCATGACCCCTGACCTCTATAATGACCTTTGACATACAGGATTTCTCTTCAGACTTCCTTATCTTTATTTTAGGATTTTTGTTGTTTTTTATTCGAAACTGGTTTGAAATTTGCATGCCGTGATTTGGGACTTGGATTTCATTACTTTCGACTTGCATATCTTGCGTTTGGACACGGATATCTTGACTAGACTTGAGAGTTGAGTAACTTGTGATCTCCAAATGACTATCTATACCAACTCTCATTAAAACCACGGCTGTCTGTGGAGCTGATAATGACATTGTTGATGATTTTTGTTACGTTTTGGTGAGTTAAAATGCAGCATCAGACGTTTTTAGCAAGATTTGCTCATCCCAGAAGTTTAAAGTGAACTAAAGAACCAAAGTCGTCTTTGTAAAAGAATTACATGCGAGTAAAAGCGTCTTCACCAGGAGAGAAAAACGTGAACCAGCGGCGAAATATCGTTAATCAGGCCTGAGACGTAACCTGGCAAAGGTTTCAACCACTGCCAACATAATATTGGAAAGCTTTTCCGGTGAGGTAGTACGTCACGCCACTCTCTATTAGTTGCTATTTTCGTCCAGCCCTGGAGGACATTCATCCACCATCTACCCACCCTGACAGCTCCCAATAAACCCACCACTCCCATTCATCTCCATCCCTCCAGCCCAGCTCCACCCTCTTTCACCCTCCCTCGCTCCTTCTCCTCTCCGCGGATCTGACCGGGCAGCTTCGTGAGTTTAAAAAAAATAAACCTCCTTCGTTGAATTGGGGGGTTTTTTTGCGCCAGGGAGGAATACACACACACAAAAAAAGTGGCGTTATTCTTACCAGGACATCTTTGTTTTTTGTTCTTTTTTCAAAAGAGTTTGTGTCATCTGTTTAGACCAATCTCTCCAACAGAACGGTAAGAAATTCACTGTTTGCTTGTTTTGTTTATTTAGATTATTTAAGTGAAGTGTAGTGCAACTGCATTTTGACCGTCCTGAGAGATGATTTAAAGAAATCAATAAAGCCTCATGGAGAAAAGGTGTAAGCATAAAAAGGTTTAATGCACCGTCCTAGACTGAAACTATGTTTTCACCTGTTTTAGTTAGATTTTAATAAACTGCGTGCATGTTGACGTCGACGTTTTGTGTTTTGGGAATGACAACTGGGCTGTTACGCATGGAAGTAAAAATGTAACTGCTAAAAAAAAATAAAAAATAAAAAAAAAAGCTTATACATGCCAAAAACTACAAAGAAGAGCAGTAGAGAAAGCAACGAGGCGCCCCGAATGGATACGTTTGGATTCTTTTTTTGTTTTCCTGACTTTTAAACTTGTAAGTTGATAAAAAAAAAAAATGTTTTTTACACACAAGGAATAACGATGTTTGTATTTTCTTTTTTTTTTGGTGTTCTTCAGGGAACTGTAATTCCCGCAACCACTGCAGATGGTACCCATATTTTAAACGAGACTACACGCCTTTTCATTCTAAAATACTTGAACATTTGATAATTGTTTTTCTTTTGCAAGCAGGAAATTAGTCAAAATTATGTACTTGGTAGTTTTTGTTGGGGAAATTATTTTTATAATAAATAACTATTTCTATCCCTAAAGTTGTCAAAACAGTTTTTTCCATGTAAAGAGGTTGTGCGTAAAATAGATAACGCTTTTCTTCCAATACTTTAACCGCACGAAGTCATAATGATGCGGTTGCGCATTAGACTACAATGCGCAAAATGTTTCGGCCAGTTCGGACTTGGGCTTCTGCATATATTTTGTATTTATTATAACATTTAACCAGGTTTTTCTCATTGCGATCAAAAGATCAAAAATAAGAAAATGCATTAATTTGTTTCTGTTTCCTTTCAGTTTCCTCTATGAGTTTCCAGTCCGTTCCCAGTAGCACTTGATCCCGGTGGGAAGCTGAAGAGGAGGTAAAAATGACGATCCACGTCGAGGGTCTCGTGGCCATCGTCCTCTTCTACGTCCTGATTCTTTTCGTGGGGATCTGGGCCGCGTGGAAGAACAAGAACTCCGGAGTCGGTGAAGGCGGAGACCGCAGCGAGAGTATTATGGTCGGGGGCAGAGACATTGGGCTGTTCGTGGGAGGATTCACGATGACCGGTGAGGTGAAGGGGCTATGAAGATGATTCATTTGTTCACGAGTGTCTGTTTAGTCCAAATAGTCCGAATTTTACGCACGGACCTTCACGAAACGGCCACGAATATTCCTTGGCTCCAAACGTCTAAAATGCAAAAAGGAAAGTGTTTTTAAAAAATGTTTTGTTTTTTCCTCAGCCACCTGGGTAGGAGGGGGATATATAAATGGAACAGCAGAGTATGTCTACCTGCCAGACTACGGCCTGGCCTGGGCTCAGGCACCCTTTGGTTACGCTCTCAGCTTGGTATTAGGTGAGAATCATTAGATTATAGTTATTGCTTTATTTGGAGCCACATAAAGGAAAAAATGCAAAGGAACTAAGAAAATATATACATCCACTTCTACACAAATATACAGTAATATACATACAGTAAGGACAAGACATTGTCTGAGTCATCCAATTTATATTTTATATAACAATACTTTAGTTAGTTGTAAACAACAATGCATTTCACTGAAAAGGAGTGAAAAGATATTTACTCCTACTCCCTATGTATAAATTGTATAAAGTTTCATTTGCATGTCTTGTGAATTCTATCAATGGTATTTGAAAAGAAAAGTATAAAAAAGTTTCTGCATAGTTGCTGTGTCAGATTAGCTTGGCCATTGCCTTTCTAGGAAAAAAAGTTCTTGCTTCCAGCTCAGTGTGGGCTCTCTCCTTATTTTTACTCCTAAAAGTATTCTTACTTTTAGGAGTAAAAATATACCTAAAAGTATTTTTTTCCTAAAATAAATGTAATTGAGTAAATGTAACCAGTTACTACCCAACTCTGAATACAAGGGGCTGGTTTTTACCAAGCAAGTGTCAGATTATCAACGGTGCAATTTTTGAAGTAACTTTAAAACCAACCATTCTTATATGACACAACATATTCCCCACTTTGTAGCTTCCCTGTTGCATCTTAGAGTCTAACTTAGGAGACTCTGGATGCTGTACACAGTGCATGATATAATAAAAGCACCACATCTAAAGATTATTTGTCCAAACTGAATTTCTGACATCCCTCAGGTGGGCTTTTCTTTGCCAAACCGATGCGATCTCGTGGCTACGTCACGATGCTGGACCCTTTCCAGCAGCTCTATGGAAAACGGATGGGGGGACTGCTTTTCATTCCTGCCCTCATGGGAGAAATCTTCTGGTCTGCTGCCATCCTGTCTGCCCTGGGTGGGTTTTTAATTTGCCTTCCTGCAGATTTGAGATTTTGAATTTTGACTTGACTCTGAATGGTTGTCCTGCCATCATGCAGGTGCCACTCTGAGTGTGATTGTGGACATAAACATCAACATGTCTGTGGTAATCTCAGCGCTCATAGCCATCTTTTACACGCTCGTTGGAGGACTCTACTCCGTCGCATACACAGATGTGGTCCAGCTGTTCTGCATCTTTTTGGGCTTGGTGAGTTGTAGATTACTATCTCAGGGATTAACTCTGAAGTGATGAATATGTTCAGGAGACTACTGGTAAATTCAAATGTAATAAAAAAAATAAAAACCTTTAATTGTTTTTTACATCATATGGTGTTGAGTTACTTTTGCAGAACACCATCTTAATAGCTATAATGCCAAACTTGTAGTTTTCATGGTTTTGTCTTCATGACTGTTCATGTACTGGTGAATTAGGTGACTACAAAAGGCAACTTTTCTCATTTTTATTTGTGAAACATTTTGAAAACTACCGCTCTGAAAACAATTAAGAGACCACTTAAATGATTTTTATAGGTATATGTTTGAGTAAAATGAACATTGTTCTGTTATTCTATGAACTACTGACAACATGTCAGTAGTAGTAGTCATGTCTCTGATATTGCAAGCAAAACCTTTGTATTTCTTTGCAGAAAATGAGAAAGGGTCAAAATAACGAAAAAGATGCAGCGCTTTCAGACCTCAAACAATGCAAAGAAAACAACAATACTAATGTTTTACCTCAGGAAGAGTTCAGAAATCAATATTTGGTGGAATAACCAGGAGGTTTTTAATGGGGTTCAGTGCAGTGGGCTCTTCATTTTTTCCGGAGCAGTATATATTTTTCCTTCCACTAAATCCAGGGATTAGTTTGTGTTCATCTATTAAATAAAAGCCCCAGTAAAGTACAAAGAAGTCTATAGTTGTTGTAACCCAACATTACAGGGCATGAATAATTCAGCATAGCCATCGTGTAGATGATGCTCTAACATTTGTATCCTGATTTTTCTCATCTTCATCAGTGGATCAGTGTGCCTTTTGCCCTTTCCAACCCTGCTGTGTCAGACATCGGGGTTTCAGCCAAGGAAGCAATCTATCAGTCACCCTGGCTGGGCAAGATCAAGCCTGAGGACAACTGGCTCTGGGCAGACAACTTCTTTCTGCTGGTAAGCCTTGGCTTTATGAGGGAATCCATCATTAAACTCTGCAACGCTTATAAAGAACATTTGAGTCATGGAGAAAGTTCAGTCTTGAAGGGAGTGCATTTGACATGAGTTATTTAGACTGCTGAATGTGACGCGTTGGCTTGAAGGCTGTTTTTACTTTGTGTTTCCTTTTGTAGATGTTGGGAGGGATTCCGTGGCAGGTCTACTTTCAGCGGGTTCTTTCTGCCTCTTCAGCGACCTACGCTCAAGTTCTGTCCTTCCTCGCTGCCTTCGGCTGCTTAGTCATGGCCGTCCCGTCCGTCCTCATTGGAGCCATCGGGGCTTCCACGAGTAAATTCACACACACTCGTCATCTCGCGGTAGAAGGCGGACAAATATATTTGGGTTTAAACTGACTTAATCAGAAGTATGTCATGAGTTGTGTTTTTTGTACAAAAACTTTGTCGACATTCTGCTAATGTTGAAAAATCAGAGGTGGGTAGAGTGCCCAATAATTGTACTCAATTATAAAAATACTTTATAGTATTTTTACTCAAGTAAAAGTAAAAAGTACCCATCCAAGAAACCACTCACGTAAGAGTAAAAAAGTATTTGGTAAAAAGTCTACTGATGTAATGAAATTATCAAATATTTAATATTTAAAAATTGCATAATCAGACGGACCAAAATATAAAGTTATGTGGAGATTTTGGTATTTTAAAAACCAAAGTGACAGTAAGTCAAATAAGTAACAAAATCGGGTAAAAGAAAAAGTTTCCAAATCAGTTTCTTTCAATAAAAATCTTATGAAACTTTAACAAAAACTGCAGGTGAGTGTCTGTGTCTGGTGAATTTTTGAATTAAAAAATATTTGTTTTTCATGCAGTGGGTAGAGAATCCAGAAATTTTACTCAAGTAACAATATACTTCACAAAAGAATTACTATAGTAAAAAGTACAGAGTCATAACAATATTCCTAAAAGTATTTTTTAAAAGTTACTCATGTAAATGTAAATGAGTAAATGTTACTAGTTACTACCCAACACAGAATATATTTGAGTATTCTTTTTAAATATTTCTTCTGATTATTTGCAATATTGCCACAAATCATGAAACAAACTTAAAGTATGTTTGTTTCTTTAAGAGACATGAATTGTGTTTCCTTCACATTAGCAATAGTATGTTAAGTGTCGAAAATACACAGTTTTGTAATTTCCATTATATAAAAAGTTATTTCAAGAAAAAATCCTAACTGTTGAATGGATTTTGTCCACAGATCATCCTCACTCACAACCCATGTAAATGAAACATGACCGGTCCAGGACTCTGATCCTTTATTTAAGCACAAAGTGTGATCAAAGCCTATTTGGGTTGCTGACATCCCAACAGGTTTCTGTTTCACACGGCGTCTGGGGGGAAACCAGAGGAGAGCTGTCAGAGCGTGCAGATTTATTGAATATTACATCTGAAGAAGAGCTAATTATTTTGGTTCTTCTGAAGATTGTTCATGTGTAACGGCTGCTAAACAGTCGCTGCTTATGAGTGTCCAGGGACTGGAGGGAAAACAGAGATCATGGAGCAAAAGGAAAGTTGAAAATCTTTCAGAGAAAATTGAGACTGGTAATGAAAGGTGTCCAAAATTATTGAAATTACTATAATTTTATGCTGATTTACCATTTTTACTAAAGAAATGTGCAGTTCTTTAGTATTGTTTCTTTTTTCCTGTTACTCAGATTTCTTGTTCTTCAAATGTTACCCAGCCAAACAGAGTAGAGCTGGTAATCTCTGCTGTATTTCCACCCACAAGTCCAAGCTTTTTTGTTTGTCTGCAGCTAAAACACGTGTAACAACAGCTCCCTCATAATCAGATTTAATGGTGAAACATTTTGTCTTAAAAGCAAATTTGGACCAGAACAGAAATCATAAAACATTTTGTTCAGAGCAAAAACCTTAGAAGATTAAACCTGAAGTGCTTTTTCAAAAACTTCTTTTCCAGACTGGAATCAAACGACTTATGGTTACGTCGCTCCGAAGGACAAGGAGGAGTCTGACATGATCCTTCCCATCGTGCTCCAGCACCTCTGCCCGCCCTACATCTCCTTCTTCGGACTGGGCGCGGTGTCGGCAGCGGTGATGTCATCAGCGGACTCGTCCATACTGTCAGCCAGCTCCATGTTTGCCAGGAACATTTATCAGCAAGCCTTTCGGCAGATGGTACGAGCACCAAAAGTTATTAAAGCCAGTGATAAATCAACGTTTTATTAAAAAGCAATCCCGTTCCTTTCTCTTCCAGGCTTCGGATACGGAGATCGTTTGGGTGATGCGCATCACAATCTTTGTGTTTGGCGCTCTCGCCACAGCTATGGCGCTTTTAACTGGATCTGTATACGGCCTCTGGTACTTAAGCTCCGACCTCGTCTACGTCATCATATTCCCCCAACTTCTCAGTGTGTTGTTCGTCAAAGGTACCAACACGTACGGCTCCGTGGCAGCGTACATCTTTGGACTCATGCTGCGCATTGGTGGAGGGGAGCCTTACCTAAAACTGCCTCCATTCATCTATTACCCCGGGTGGGTGATGGAGAAGAAGGTCCACCTCATCAACGGAGACGTAGAGTACTTCGTCCAGCAGCGATTCCCCTTCAAGTCCGTGTCCATGGTGGCATCTTTCCTAGCAAACGTGGTCTTCTCATACCTGACAAAGTACTTATTCGAAAGCGGCATGCTGTCTCACAAGTACGACTTCCTGGACGCGGTCGTGTCCAAGCATAGCGCAGAGATCATGGACAAGGCCACGCTGGTAAGCAATCACGATAACATTATTCTTTCAGAGATGGCTCCGGTCAGGCAAGCCCTCGGTGCCACGCTTGCTGGGACCTTCACCAACGCCGAGGCCCTGAGCGACGACGGCGAGTCGAGTCCGGAGTCCTATCACAGCGAGAACTAGACGACAAAACGCACAAAGAAAACTTGAACCGAGGAATGTGAAAGGAAAGGGAAAGAGAGAATCAGTTGGCGTCCTTCAGGAAACTTGTTACTGCCACACTGTGAGCCAGATCAGCAGAAACGCTCTGCGGCTTCCAAGTGACTCCACAAGTTATGTCAGTGAATCGGTGCCTCCTCCGTTTGTTCATATTTCCTCTCTAGAAACTCATCTCTGACCCTGTATTGTACAAAGTTCGCAATTGTTTTAGTTTTTCTGACCATGGCTCTGTGAATTTACAACTGTTTTAGTTTAACTGCTGCTACTGCGGTGGAGCGATGAAGGGAAATGGTTTTTCAAGGTTGCTGGCTTTGAGAAATGTGCATTAGAACTAAGAAGCAGCATTAATGTCTGGTTGTCTTAGCTCAGGTTACGTATGTTAATGCATATACAGTGCCTTGCAAAATTAGTAATTCCCCTTAAACTTTTGTTAAATATCAGTGCATCTTGTTAGGAGTTTATATGATAGACTCACATAAAGTTGGATCTTTAGCTGTTGCAGCTGCATGTCGTTGGTTCTGCCCAGATTAAATAGAGCATCTGTAAATATTAGTTTTTCTTATTTGTCCTGCAGATTTACATCTGGACTTTGGTTGTGCCATTTGAACACATGAATATACTTTGATCTGCATTCAGTGCTACTATGCCTTACTTTTAATAATCCATTTTTTTCTTGCCACTCACCTTGACAGAATTACGACGGAGTATGAGAGCCACACTAAGAAAATGTAAAAAAATTATGACAATAAAATTGTACAAGAAGAAAAGCATAATATTATGAGAATAATGTCTTATTGCATTATTCTTCAATGCTATGACTTTATTCTTAAAATACTATAACTTTATCCTGGTGATATGAGTTTATTCTCATATTAGTACAACTTTATTCTTGTAATTTTATGTCTTTATTCTCTTAAAATTATTTTTGTATTTTTTTCTTATTATCGCTCTAATACTCTGCCGCACAGAATAGATGGATTTATAATGGAATCAAATTACACAAAAGTGGACTACTTACTTATTTGATAACTTCTAATGATATTGGGTTGCACTTGATTTTATTCAGGGGTGTCAGAATACAAATGCGTACCAGGCATTTCAAATTTGTATTTATAAAAAATTAATTAAAAACCACATATCATTTTCCTTCTTTTCATAATTATGCATTATGTTTTAGTCTATCATATTCAATCCTAATGAAATACAACATGATTTATGGTTGGATCACATAAAATGTCAAAGGTTCAAGGGATATGAACAGCTCTGCAAGGCACTGTAGGTATGCCTGTGAACAAAGCAGCTTTAAGTGACTGATCCAGGATGGTTTTGTTGAGTAGTGTTAAGTTTGCATAGAAACCTTATAAATAGAGCAATAATATTTTAAGAATCTTAGCTTTATTTCCAGCCTTTTGCTGCTAAACCACTGAATAAATAGACATATGGGCTCAACAATAGAAGTATTTGTTTTTAATCTGGTTTTTAGACTATTCAACCATCACATAATGGTTGAATATGTGATGGTTAAATCACATATTCACACATATTTGCACCAGCAAAGTGATATTATACTCATTCAGCTTTCAAGTGTCACAGGAACTAAATCATTCAAGTAACTTAGTTGAAAAAACTAATGTGGCGTCTGACGCTAGCTTTGGGGACGTCTGTGTTTGCTGCAACACGCTTAGCACCGAGATGCTATTTTCGGCTTGAACCGTTTTAGTAATTAGCCAACTTCTTTTTGCTTCACAACAATAGTTTGTTTTTGTTTTGTTTTTTACATCGTCTATTAGATTGTTTTAGAAGGAGAAATTAATAGCCAGTGGGCCAAGAAAAGCGATTTTGTCGACCATTGATGTTAGCGGAATGACGCTTGTGCGTCAGATTCACGGGCGTACCAGAAACACAATACAAAGGTTCCGGCTTGGGACTTGTTAAGAAAACAAAATGCGTTTAATTCCATAAATTTTTTAACACATTCAAATCTATTTAATTTATTAATAAAAATTAACACATTAAAATCCTGGTTTCAATAAATTAGTGTTATTCTAATGTTCATTTGTTTTAGTGGCCCTGTCAGTAAATAGATGAATGACATTTATTTTTATGTTTTGGAGTCTTTATTTTGATTATGTATGAGGATTTTCTCCTAACAGCTAATGAAAACACAACACTGAATATAAGAATAAAATGATCAGATCATTCAAAAAATAGGTTTAATAAAGAAATGGGGTGTTAATGAAATAAATGTTTATATTCAAATAGAATTACTAAGCTCATCAGAGCACAAATATTCACATTTATTTTACATATAAATTTGAATATGTGCTCTTATGAAGCACACTGTGGATAATTAATTATTCAGCAACATCCCACTGATTTCTTATAAAGTTATAAATTTTACCACTGCCAGGTACATGACCCTTACTGCAACTTTCCCTTTTGAAAATATGGCCAATTGATCCAGATTAAACCTCACAGAGAAATATCTGAGCATCTTTGAGACAACTCTGCTGACTACACCAAACTCCTAAGTTTTGTTGTTTTACATGTTTATGCCAAACATCTTTTAAGAGTACTCTTGATTCTGTGGGTAATATGTGGTTATTAAACTGAACAAATTATCAATGTAAAAAGAGGCTGAATTTGAGGAAAATGTTTAATAATGATCACTGCAGCTTTAACATGCTCAGATATTTTGAATTTCATAACTCTGGTATAGAAATATCTGCTGATTGAAGACAAATCATTGTCCTAGCTGATAAAAAATGTTATTGTGTGTCTTGATATATTGTTATCAAATCTCTTGGTGTGTGTTGTGGCAGCCGGTCCTGTCTTGTGTGTTATGTTGGTGTATTGTAGGAATCTGCTGCGTAATTAACATAGGACAGGCCTACTCATTTTCCGTTGAAACAGAAATGAGATAGAAAAAAGGGGGAGTAAAAAAAACTCAGAAATTTAGAGATAAATCTCAGAAATTTTCTTTAAAAAAAAAAACTTGGACATTTCTGAGTTTCAAAAATTGAAAATTTGCTAGAAAAAAATCAGAAAATTTTAGATTTTTGAGTTTCAAAAATTAAAAGTTTTTCATTTTTGGAAATTTTCTTAGACTCAAAATACAAAAATGTTTAATTTTTGCAATTCAGAAACTTCCACGTTTTTTAATAGAAAATTTCTTAGACTTATCACCAATTTAAAATTTTTTTGGCAGAAATTTACTTCTCCTTTTTTCCATCTGCACTGGCCCTCCATTTATCTTCCTATCTATCAACTCTGACTGCAAGTGACAAGTTAACCCCACAGCCTGATACTACCACCACCATGTTTAGCTGTGGGGATGATTCTTTCCAGGGTTTTGTGCGTGGCATTTTCCCATTTTAAACAGGGGCATCAGAGCTGAATAAAACTGTAAAATAATACTTTTTCAAATTTTTATTTATAGAAAAAGTTAAAGTAACTCATCATTTTCTTTCAACTGTTGAAGTAAGCTAACTGTGTCAGAGTCTGAACATAAAATCCTAATAAAATACAATGAAATTTGTGAAAAATTGTAAAAGTTCAACAGGTGGTTTGGCAAGGCAATGTAAACAATATTTTGGCTATGCAGAATTTTTAATTTCTGTTACTAGATAGTCATTGCGTCTCTCTTCATCTGAGTGCTCTGTAAAAATTTAATTTTAATAATTTCTTCCTCTATTTGAAGTGGGAAATAATATTAAATCACATTAACACCCAGTAAGCACATGTAAGAATCGAACAATTGACTGGAAAACATAAAAACACGTAACTAAAAGAGCATTTTAAAATGATCAGCATAACATCTAGCTCGTGATCTGGAGACCTAAGATTCCCGTCAGTGTTTTCTTGAGCTGCTCTTTTGCTAATCCTGAAGCTTTATTGACTCCTCAGTCACTGCAGTTTCACAGAGACAGGAAATGATTGCTCCCCCCAGGACAGTGGTAGTATTACCGGTCATTATTGATCCAGCACCAAGTGGAATATCAGTCAGGACATTTGATTTATTCCACAAAGATCAGCAAAATGAAGTACAATACAGTAATGCAGAAACTGTTCTTTTTACTGATTAAGTATCCACATTACATTCTGTTATTAACTCTCACATACTCATATTTTTAAGAAAATTAAGTTTGTCTTTAATAGTAAACTTTGGTGTTACTTGTTATGCTAAGTTCTTTCTAAGCAATTTATGGGTATCTTTTTTAGTCTTTAGTGAAAAAATATACTTTGGAAATTAAAATTATTCCTCATAGCAGTATGAGGAATAATTTATTAGGCATAATAGTATTTTGCTAGATGAAACTTTTAAATAGTAATTGACTTGACTTTGTTACAGATTACAATACA
This sequence comes from Poecilia reticulata, assembly GCF_904066995.2. Classification (NCBI taxonomy): domain Eukaryota; kingdom Metazoa; phylum Chordata; class Actinopteri; order Cyprinodontiformes; family Poeciliidae; genus Poecilia; species Poecilia reticulata. The sequence continues at coordinate 36,352,768 of NC_088831.1, forward strand.
GGTTGATTATAACGATAATCTCAATATTCCTGAGTGACATATAACCTGTCTCTGGTATAGTTTTTATTTTTTGTTGTTGTTTGGAAATAAAATTTTTGCTTTAAAAACTATTTTATTTTTTGTTCTTATGATAAAGAAGCTTGCTTATTGTCAATTTGTTAACCCAGATATAATTTGAATTATTACATTACAAAATGTTTATAAAAATACGAGAGACCATAAGTTTTAGTATATTGAAAGTTCAGTGTCATTTGAAGTATACATCCTGAAAATCTGAGCTCATTTGGAAATGTAGGCAACTTTCAGTGATTTATTTATGTCAAATGTTAATTAATTTGAACATAAGTTCAAATTCCTTAACATTCCTTTCAAATGTTCCTTTCAAATCCATTCATTCAGTTTTGTAAAATGAAACTATTCTAATTGTGACGCCCCCTAGTGTTGGATGTTTACTGATCTCAGAATCATGATTCAGGTTTGGAAAATAATTATATTTCTGCCTAACTCTGTTTTTAGCCTGTTAGCCATAACACTTTGTGCATTTCTTTCAAATTTGTTTAGATTTGAAAATTGTTTTTTGTCTTGAGCCATAGAGACACCTGTTGGAGAGCTTTAGGAAATGTTTGTTTTCAGTTATTGGTGGAGGGACTGAACATATACTACCAGTGAAGTCTACAGCCTTTTTTAGCAAAGATAATCAAGGTACAAACCAACCAAACTGTACAGTCATGTTTTTATGCTTCCACTAATTGAACCTCTAGTTAATTTAACTTTTGCTGGAGGTAGATTTGGGAAAATACACTAAACAGCTTTTAAATACCATGAATAATGACTTCATAAGGAGCTGTTGAAGTTTTAAATGTTATCCAATTGCTAACGTTTAGCCATGACGAATGTAATGCGCCAGCTTGAAGCTATGAAGTTTATCAGAAATTGCTAGCGGTGTAAACAACAATCCTCCACTGAGAAGCGAGAAGTGAAGAGCCAAACAAGATGGCTGTCATTTAAATTTAATATTTGGAAGCAGACTGAATGTCTTCCTTCACTTCCTCTGCTGCCATTAACAAATTAAAACCCAGTTTAGGCAGGATGCAATTCTAAAACGAGGCGAAAAATCAACACCATCATTCAGAACTTCTTCTGTTCACTGAACAGAAGAAGTTGAAATTCAACTGGGCCATTGAGAAATTGAGCTCAATGGGAGAAATTCAAACGGAGCAGTGAAGGGAGATGAGAATCAAACAAAGTTGAGTAGGAAGGCAAAGGCCAGGCTATAACAATATGTCTATACTGAATAAAAAATCTAAAACTTTGCTTTTGTAGAGAATCAAAATTACATGTATTGTTTGGGTCAACTTTTCCATTGATGTAAAATCTTAAAACAAGGGTTTTCCACCTCCATATCTGTAACTGAGTTTCCATTATAAATGTGCGTAAAGGTTTGACAATATTCCGCTAATGTCAAAAAAAGACAATTTTGCAATTGCAGTGTTTCTATTAAATAAGAAACTAAATTAAAATCACAAATGATTACGTTTGTTTTAGCAATAACAAGCCCCACCATGATCCTCAAACTACTTCCTGTCGTCTTCTTCTTCGTAGGTTTGTGCCAGAGGCAGCATCTGGTTGTTGATCGTGTAACTCGTGTGATGTGAAAAAAGTGTTTCCATTGCAGTTTTGCAAAAATAAAAAAGAACACCTCATCTTAGGTCTAAAGGAAGTTTCTTCAAAATTGGCGAGTTTCCATTTAGCAAATTTACTGTCAAAATGTCAAATTGTGCAATTATGTAGTCAGTGGAAATGCAGCTGCTGTCAATAATTCTTCTTCCTCACATTGGTCACACCAAAGCAGCACCCAGAGGTACTTTAAAAGATTAATAAATTTCTGCTCTGAAAAGGCTAAAAGCAATAAGACGGACTTATTTTGTCTTGTACAAAACACAATAAAGCCCATTGCTGTTGATTTCCCACCCAAATGAATCTGCATTAACTGTTTTTAGCACGGAGTGAAAATTAGTTTTTGATCGCCAAGCAGATGTAATTGTGTAAATGTGTGACGTCAACTTTTCCTGCTTCATTGCAGATTTACCGATGCGTCACTGAAACAGCAGCACCTTTATTTATGACTTCTTGCTTTGTAAAGTGTCAGGCTACCGTTTTGCACTTTGCTGTGGATGTTGTTGTTCGTATTGGTTCCATTCATGTACAAACCTGTAAACAGATGCTCATAAAATAATGTGCGTCATCACCTGGAATGACACGTTGTAGCTCCATGTTGTTAAAAAGAATACTGGTAATAATTAACGGTGTATTTTTGTGTGATAAATGTATATACATATATAAAAATATAAGAACAAACTGGTTTACTTTTAAATGCAGCACTGAAGATGTTTCTCTATTTATTTATCTATTTATACATCCAGTGTCTATAAGAGTATAGTTGTAAATGTGAGGTTGAATAAATTATATTACTTTAGCACAGCTTCAGTTTGAGTTTTTTTTTTTTTTTTCAAACTTATACATGTTACAAAATATGCATGCTGCAGTCTGTGTTTGGCATATAAATGTGTTCATGCATGTTTGAAATGTTTTAGGTAGGAGAAAATACATTTTAAGAGAAAAACCTTTAAAAGCACTCAGAAAGTCAAGTTTCCATGAAACAATCCCTGTGCGAATAACAATCCTTGATATTCGCACAGGGTTTATGAGGAAAAGCAGCAGCTGGGTGCTGCTATCCAACGTCTTTGATTTATTTATCCTTAGTTAAAATGCACTTTCCTAGGGTGTTCACATTTTGGGTTTCATTCATGTTTTTGTTCCATTATTATTGCACAACAGGTCTTCTGTTATTGCCTTAAAGGTCTTCTTGTATTTTCCATTCATTTGTATTTTCTCCACTTATTCCTGTATTGTGTTCTTTCTATGTTTGGATTATTTTTTCTTTCTGATTAGTGTTATTTTTCTCACTTGATTTGTATTTTTTTTATTTGCCTCTGTGTGTTTGTTATTCATCTTTCCTCAGCCTTCATGTTTGCCTTTTCTCACAGCTGCACCACCTTCTTCTTCTATGGTGTTTACTGGCAGTTTGCATGCTTAGTGTATTGCTGCTATCAACTGAATGGAAATGTAATTCAGAAATTCACGTTATCTTATATCTTCAAAACCTTAAAATAACTATATCTTGTACATACTAATACACTCACACACACATACACACTAAATCCTCTATGCTAATTTTGCTAATTTTACAGCTGCACCTTGTTTCCAATCAGCCACCTGCTTCTTCTCACTCGTTAAACTCCTGCCTATTTAGGCATTTCTGCTGGATCCCTCTGCCTGTTTGCATCCCAAGTTTCAAGACCTGCAAGTTAATTATTTTCAGAAAAGTTCCACTTTAAAAACTTTTAAATCTGTCAATCTTTCTAGGATTGGATGTTACCCCAATTTCATACCTTGCAGTGCTAAGAAAAACTGCAAAAATTAAAAAACCTCCATCTTGGATGCTACTGATCTCATTTAGCTGGTAAATGTCAAAGTTCATGATATTTCAATCAGAAAAAAATGCGGAACTGGCTTTTACTGGGACGATGTCTTTGGGACATTTTAGACTGAAGTAAAGATATTTGGCTGTAAAGCACAATGTCTGCAGAAAAGCAAATACAGCAGAGCATAGTGACTATCACGCATGGTGGTGGAAGAGTGATTATTTGATGTTTTTCTGGGTCATGAAAGAGGACAAAGACACAAAACACCAGCAAATCTGCAACATCACTTCTAAAAAACAAAATTATCACCCATCCATCATCTGTTCTCAGTTATTCATCCAATTATCCTCATCAATGGAAGAAAAGTACGTGGTGCTGTTGCAGGAATTGGATGCTGGTCTTTAACTTTCCAAATTACTGTAACATATTTAAGTAAGATGTTGACTACTTATCACCTCTTCACAACCCCCTTTCCTTCTAAAAATCAGCTTCAAATTTACTTAATAATTTCAGCTTCTAGCCTCCAGTAAATAGAGATCTGTATGTTTGTGAGCGCTGACTGAGAAGGTTTAATCTCAGGGCTGCCGCCTGCTTGGAGGCATCAATCAAAATGGCCGCCTCACAATCGTGTAACTATCAAAACTGTCAGGCTGTCAATCTTTTGCTTCCTCTCTAAACCACACACAAACACACGCAGCAAAACTTCAGATTTATTTTATCCCCACTGCTCTCACATAGCACTGAAGGTTGAAAACTGAAAGGTATTAAAATTTTACGTCAAGTAATAACCGCTTATGACTGTAACGTGGAGAAAGTTGCTATAAAAGGGAAGTATAAACTTCCCCAATGTGGGACAGAAAAAAACATCAGGCCAAAATTATTGAGTAAAAAGAAAACAAAAATAAAACGTTTTTTACCCAATCAACAATAAACTAGGCAAGTAGTCAGATTAATTGCTGGAAAAGGATGTGTAAATTATTCTAGATCCAAAACTTAAAATGAGTTATGCAGATTTCCCTTATTTAAAATAATTATGCTAATTTTCTATGTCTCAATGGGGGGAAAAAATAGAACACAATGTTATAAATTTTGATGAAGAAAATCAGGATTTAGGTCGCTTTTTCTTTGAAAGTGCTTGCTGTTTTTAACCAAGTTTGTTAAATTAAATACAAGCAGATTTGGGTGAAGCAAAGTTTACTTTTGAGTAACAGTCACTGATTCTTTAAGAGAATGCAACAAGCAAACACTTTGTGTTATAACCGATATTTTACAATGTATGAAGACTTTACTTGTTTGTGATCATTTTGTCCTAATTAAACAAAAAGAAGTCTCAATTTTTATCAAAAATTCTGGACTCTGGACAACCCTGACCTTATGACCCAAACTGCTTATTTCCGTTCCAGTCTGCATGTTTACAGTCACAGCTCTGCTAGAAGCTGGGCAGATCTCCAGAAGAAAAGCTCAAGCGTTGCAACTTCTAACCTTTTTTTAATTTATTTTTGGATAGTCTTGACCATCTGCCCACAACCTCAGCACAATGCTGCCACTACCTTGTTTCACAGTGTGTCGTGTTAGTTTTCCTCTTCTCTTGACATTTTATAATCAAAAAGTAACATCTCTTCTCCGTGAAATATTCAGCGATTAATATATACTATTTTTCTAAAACTATGCATCCTTATTTCTTCTACATAACAATTACAGCTGCAACATGACAAAATCTGAAATAGTTCAAGGAGAACGAATACTTTTGCAAGGGATTGTATGTCCTAATGACAAATAATGGCAATATTCAGTTTTTTGTAGGTAATTAATGCATATTTCTTATTTTTGGATCTGAGAGAAAAAAATCGATCTCATAATTAAACGATGGACAAATAAACTTCCATCTTTAGCCAGGAAGCAATGCAGCTAAAGAAGCAGAAGATGATGTCATAGCCATAAATCGTTGGTCCTTTTAGTGCTTTCTGACTAACGGCTGTGGAGAAGGGCCAGTCTGGACAACAGTCGTCGTCGTTATTCATATTAAACTAAGTGCTTCACTTCTCAGGACAGGGAGGAGAACAACGAGGGAGGGAGGAATTAATGGGGAGGCCAGACATTTATGTGGCACCCTGAGCTCATCTGAGGAATGGAAAGAGCGAAGCGTCTCCGCCCACCTGCCATCCTTCCATCTCGTCCTTCATCACAGAGTCTCACAAGAAACCGAGCTTCTAAAGCCAGAACTGATGTTTGGAGGCTAAGAGAAAACCTTTTGAGCTTAAAATGAGTTTTAAACAGCTTGTACCAAACTAGTTATTTCACTAGAAACTGAGAACTAATAATCTGTAGCGTTGAGTTAAAAAGATTAGCCATAATATTTCATGTGGTGAGTTTTTAAAATATAATTTAATTTCAACTATAAATATTCTATTACTGTTTTTTTTCTGGTTATGATGTGTTTTTGAAGCATCAGAACTTTTTCTTTTAGCTATTTCCCCAATTAGTAATGGGTAAGCTGCCAAACAAACGCATAAACATGTTTTTATTTTTACAGTACTTATTTTTGTGTGTAGAAAATTAAAGTTGAACTTCTTTGAACTTTTACTCACACACACACGCACACGCACACACACACACACACACACACACACACACACAAAGTGGTATTGGTAATTAAAATGGAGAGGAAGTCCTTGCTGCACCTATAATAATAAACACTAATAAATACAGAGTCCCTGAGTTTCTGTCCATTGTGGAAATATAAAGTTAAAAAGTCATATTTACATAAAACTTTCCGTTCAGTTGCTGCAGATTATTTTGCCGCTGTACGCAGTTTTATTTTCTGTCAGCTTCCGGATTGTTTCTTTCTGTTTTTATTGAAGTCTGTCTTTTAAAGTGATTTTAGGGGCAATTTGTTGATAACTACTGCTATAAAAATAAAACGAATTAAATCTGTACTGCAGTAAAATAGATTTGTTAAAATAGCAACAATATCTTTGAGGTTGAAGTTGTTTTAAAATGCCAAAAGTCTTTGGCTTTCCTCAGACAACCGATCATTTTTAGCTAACTGGATTACAACTTAACGAAAATAAACATAATAAAAGGTACAATAAATCATGAGCTTCTCGCATAACCTCAGTTAAAATCTCCTAATATATCGCTTTAAAGACAATATTCTTATAGCTTGTGTCAAATAGTGTTATAAAAGTTTGCGGTGTGAGAAAAAAAAATTATGTTCTGTGTCTAATTTGCAGCAAAAAATCCGTTGCTTAAGTAACACGTTTCATAATCCAACAATTATTCCAACAGACGCACAGAGAGACGTATCTCAAGTTTTGACAACATGCACTGAAGCAGAGTAACAACATCTAAATCTCCTGGGCTCGTTAATAAGGCTTAAAGCACTGACAGCACCAGGCTCAATTATTACAGAATTTATTACTGTCAAAGAAAACTGCAGCAGGGATATCACAGACTTCATTATTTTATTAAAAAAATGTTTTTAAATATTTGCAAAAGCAACAAATGGATCTTGAGTGGGGAAGATTTCTATACTGATATAATTCAAATTGGTGATGTGACATATATACAACCTAATTATGTTGTGATTTATATTGTAAAAACACATTTTTTAAAGATCCCATCAGAATGGCAACAGAAAACAGCTACCTCCATTAAAAAGGTAAAACTATAAAAAGTAATACGTTTATGCCAAACACATACAACTTTGCATGTTAGTTAATCTCAGTCAGGAATGTTTGGACCGGTCCATATTTAGATCCTACTGGGTTCAGAAAAGAACTGAGTTGTTTTTTAACCTGTAGTTTTTGAAGTGTGGACAGTCACGGTTAGGGTTAAAAGGAATTAAAAGACAAAAAAACAAAACATGTCGTTATGTGGATCCTCTTTCTGGTTGGGTTTTGCACATGTTGGGATTATAAACTACATGTTGGGATTATAAACTCCATAATAAACTATATTATATTATAATATATGGTATTATAATATAATACCATATATTATAATTATGGTATTATAATATATTTATGACTTTATATCTGTTTATGATCAGATAGACTTGATTTATGTGTATTTCTGTACATAAAATTGGAAACTTTGTCTTATAAAATGCATTAAGGATGAATATTATTTGCTGTCAATTGGAACTGTGCAAAGAAACTTTAATTAAATTTAACTTGCAGAAGCAGTATAAAAATAGATGCATTCAAAAATATAATTTGGGGTTTATTCTGAAAAGAAATGACCGCCATGCATGAGTTTATCTGTGTTTTTTTAAGTTTTCTGTGGGGGTTTGCACAGAGATGGCTTCAAAAAAGTTTTAGTCAAACTCTTGGTCATTGTCAAGGATGATTACATCCTCTACTTCTCTGCTAAAACCAGGTTGACTTTGTGTTAGAATGAAATTATGTTTGTGGTTTGGTATCTGGATGTACTCTTGACAATACCTTCAGACAAGGATAACAAGCAACCCAGCATATAATGCCTGACATAGTGCAGTTATTTTAAAATGTACTGTTTCATCCTCACCCTATGTCTCATGGATACAATTTAAAAAGTAAATGTAAAGAGAGTTTTATGAACATAAAAAAAAAAACATCAAAACTTTACAACACATTTTGTTGAAGCCATTGCTGCTCTATACCTACACTCTTTATTTTTACCAGGACATTAGATTTGCTTCTGTCTGTATGAACATATCCCGCTACTTTGGTTGACTTACAGCAGATTCCCATCCAGCAGACCAATTTGTATGATATATTTCAGCATCAGGAAAGGGTTTCTACCATCTGACAGATTCTGTGGCCGTCCTTATTACTGCTGGGCTAACTAAGTGCTGCAGTGGCTGCCCATGTATTGAACTGCAGTGAGTAATGAAAATGGTGTGTATCCAATGTGGGTTCTCCCATTGATCCCATCAGTGGTAAGTAGCTTGGCTCCAATTAGGCCTTAATAGGTCCAGGAGGAGAGAGAGGATGAATTATATGAGATGTCATAGTAAGGTTTAGCTGTTGCAGAAGGTTATTTAACATTTACAAGTATCTTTTAACAAAAAACTCAACATAATGAGCTATGTGTTGCAGAAGAAAATGGATTGGGATACTTTATTAAATGCAGACAAAAGCCAAAACTGGCTATTCATCTCTTTATTTATTGGTAGTTAAAGCTACAGTCTAGAAAACTGATGATCAGCTTCTTGAACATCCTTTTCTTTCCAATTAACGGCTCCATCCCCAGCTTCTCCCTGCTGACAGAAGCTGCTTCTTGTCAGTGCAATGCTAACGTAATCAGCTGAACCCACATAACCCTCTGTGCACAAATTGTATTACACCACAGATTGAGGGGGGCTCAGTGATTTAGCTAATGAACAGGAGAGGGGGGGGATACGTGGCCTTAATTCTGCACTAGACATTTGTGAGAGTGCAAAAAACGAGGATGTGTGTTTTTGTTGACTGTGTTTTTTCATGTTTATACGTGTGTGTCCACCTGGAAATCCTCTTTCTGCTTCCATGTTGCTGCAGCACGTCTGGCTATATTGAATTAAGATGCTGAAAGAACGAGAATGATGGGGAAAAAAATGAAAATTCAAGGCTGAGATGAAAAGATGAAAGCTGGCAGGTGAAATGATGCTCACACATTAGTGTGTGTGTGTGGGGGGGGGGGGGGAATCAAAGAAGTTTTTGATTTAAATCCAAAGCAGTCGATTTTTATTTAATAATAGGCTTACTTGGCAGAGAGTAAATTATCATTAATTCAAGAATTATTCTATTAAGACTAATGAAACCTAAATATGTAATTCATTCTGTCTGAAATTATAACTTGAAAGGATTTTATTAAAATTTTACTAGAGGAAATAATGAAGCCTGTGCTCATTAGGAAACCTTTCAAAATAAAATATGTACTGACTAACTGAAATTGTAAATGGCTGAAGAGGTAACAGTTTCTGGTATACAAATATGATGGGTTTTCAAAATGTATATTTTTATATTGGCCATAATAAGAGCTACAAATTAAGTGAACACTCAGCATGCAGTTTCCCTAAACAGTTTAATAAAAACTGTAAAAACATCAAACTGGGGTTAGCTGTGTTTTATGCTAAATTTAGTCACAGTAAATTTTCTAAAGTCCAAGAGAAACTTGCTCAGGATAATGAAAACTTATTGTTTTAACATAAAAACACGTTTGACTTTTGTAAACACAGCGGATGCACGCGCAACTTTACAGCAGAAAGAACGCTCACCGGTTGCCATGGTTACCCGCACTTGCATATCCGTTTTAGTACTAGCTAGCATGTTGTCAGCGTACGACAACTGTTTAGATGTTAGATTAGACGTTGTTAAATGTTTTCCTTATGAACAGAGCAAACAATTAAGGCAAGACATGATATGTTTAAGGGGATCCTCCTCACCCACAGTTCAAAATAGATCAAGCAGATGGCTGGGAGCCAGTTTCTAAATGTTTCTGATGTGTGTCTTAACTTCTGGACAAATACTTACTCTATAAAACACTTGTATTAATTTGTTTGTTTATGGGTATTGTCATAAGTAAAATCTTTGATTTTTACACGTATGTATGAATTGAAAAATAGGACAAATACAAAACTTAAATTTAGACACATTTATTGACTTGCATTCACGAATTTAGATGTCTACGCATGCATTTTTTATTGAAAGTAGTCTTACCTTATACATAACTCCTTGTGTTTCCATAGCAACTAAAACAAACAAGAACCTGACACAGGTTGTTTGACATCATCATGTCATCAATGTTCTCATTGATGTTGTCATAAAGGTTCAAAAGATTATTATCATTTGGAATACAAGAATTCTCAGTTTGCTTTTCAACTTTGTTGGAGGTACAACACTTTGAAAGAGACAAATTTGAACGGTGATTTTAGAAACTATTCCAGTTTTAATGAAAATGATTCTTACTGTCGGTTGGGGCCTTGGGTATCTGGTCACAAAGGGAGTTGAAAAGATACTGGGATATGATAAATGATAAACATAAAACATTTCTAATAAAACTTAATAAAGAACATCTGACAGTCTACTTTCAAATCTAGATAGATGATTTGGAAAACTTGTGAAACCCTGTAAAAGTTTAGTTTTGGAGAAAAGTAAATGCAAAATCGCTTTCAAATTTTTAAATTATCTCAACAGGGGGTGGAGAGGAAATAGATTCTAATTATTAGTCGGTTTAAAGATATGGTTAATTACAAATGTATTCATTTGACATTGGTATATTGTGAGTTCATTTAATGAGCTCTTATACTGGGCCTTCCTGCATGACTGAAATACAGAGTTATAGAGAAGCTCTTACTAAATTAAAATTGGTAATTTAAAATTGAATAGCTTCAATCAATATCTATTGTGCCGTTACTGGTGCATGTCTGATGCAAAGGCTTTCTAACGCCTTTCTCATGTCACGACTCTGAAGACCGAAGGACGTTGTCAGCAGGTTTAATGACAATAAAAAGGGTAAAACTGAAATCAAGACAAAAAATACAGTAAATATGCGATCATATGCAGCATAAAATACACTACATTCAATTTCTACCGATCATCACATCTATATGCGTACATCTAGGCTACCAATTGCGCACCTGATAACCTCACGATAACCTCGCATCTAATTAACATAAACATACTCTACCTTAAAACAACACATTAGAGCGCCATCGCTAAACAGAAACAATGTTACAAAGTTACAAACTTAATACATACCGGCAATGCAACCATACATGAAAGATTTCAACAGTAACTTACACTAACGGACACTAACGGTGCCTATTTCTACCGTTTAATAAAGTTTTGTTTTGAACAACAAAAAACTTACTACGTTGTAGTATCTGAAAATAACATGAAAGGACAGGCTCTCTCCCTTTTTCTTGTACACGTACTAAAACAACATTTATAACTTCAAAACGGAACACTCCCCGTCTGGCGTGAATAAACGCCACAAATTGGGTTTTTGCAAAAAAATATCTTATGAAGGAACCAAAACTACAATTTCTGAGATAGGTCTTACAAACTTTTTTAAACCATCTGCTTTGGCTACCTTAACTTCTACTTTACGTACTCTATCATCTTTACTTGGAAACACCTGAGTTATAAGTCCAAGAGGCCATTCATTTCTTGGTACTTGACTGTCTTTGAGTACGACGACACTTCCTAAAATCACATTAAGTTGGTTGGATTGCCACTTGCGACGTGGCTGGAGAGTAGGAAGAAATTCTTTCTTCCACTTGTCCCAGAAGACATTTGACAGGTGCTGCACTTGACGCCACTGGTGTCTGTAAATGTCCGAAGCTGTAAAGTTGCCAGCTGGAGCCTGAAGAGGGATAACTTTCTGCGTAAGAAGAGTAGCTGGAGTCAAGATGAAAGGGTCACTTGAATCTGAAGAGACTGGGACAAGAGGTCTTGCATTTATAATAGCTGACACCTCTGCCATGAAGGTGATGAGAACGTCATCAGTGAGTTTTGTGGTCTTGAGTTTGAAAACATAGAGTCTAAAATTCTCCGGGCCAGGCCTATCATTCTTTCCCATGACCCGCCAAAATGGGAAGCATGCGGTGGATTGAAAGTCCAAGTACATCCATTTTCCTTTAAATAGGTCTGTAGAGCTACATTATCCAAGTTTGAGGGGATTTTCAGTTCCTTACATGCACTGACAAAATTAGTACCCCGATCAGAACGAATAGTTTTTACAGGTCCTCTTATAGCCAGAAACCGTCTAAATGCATTAATAAAGCTAGATGTGTCGAGTGAGTCTATCACCTCGATGTGAACTGCCCTAATGCTCAGGCATGTAAAAATGACAGCCCACCTTTTGTTTTGGTTCACACTTCCTCTGGTACGTCGGTAAGACACAAACCATGGGCCGAACACATCTAAGCCAACATTGGTAAATGGAGGGTCCGTTGCAAGACGGTCTGGAGGGAGGTGTGACATTTTTGTGTGCTCAAGGGAGCCCTAAGTCTTTTGCAGGTTACACAATTGTAAATGATTGTGCTCACCTTTCTTTTGCCACCCACTATCCACCATCCTGCAGAGCGTATAGCTCCTTCTGTGAACAAGCGACCTTGATGATGAACTTGACTGTGATAGTGCTTTATGAGAAGAACTGCAACATGGTGGTGGCCTGGAACTAGAAGTGGGTTCTTTTCACCATGAGTCAAGTTTGAGTCAGTGATACGACCACCTACTCTGAGGAGTTCATTTTCATCCAGGTAAGGGTCTAAGTTCTTAAGAAGACTGTTTTTGGGTAAGTTCTCATGCTTTTGTACACACTTGATCTCTTCAGAGTACACATCCTGTTGTACTGCTCGAATCACAATATTTTGAGCTTGTTTAAACTCATCCACAGTGAGTCCTATCTCACAGTAATGCCAACCACTGCAGTGATTGTTTGTATTTGGTGGTGATTTGAAGTTGTGGACGACATGTAGTAGTCTTGAAAGAGCACGGGTAAGTGATCTCCAAGTAGAAAACTTACTGAATCTTTCAGAACCAAGTTGCCTGGTTGAAGTTGTAGTTTGGAGAGTAGTTACATGAGGTCTAACATCTGAGTCCATGTTAGGGTCCACAAGATCGTAGGAGTCATTTGGAAACTCTTGGAGTTGGAGTAAGAAGCTGGGGCCAGTGAACCAGTTACAAAAGGGCAACTGGTATGTAGGAACAGAACGAGTGGCGTGATCCGCTGGGTTCTGACTACTAGCTACATAATGCCACTGGCTTGGTTGAGAAGATTTGCGGATCCTAGTTATACGGTTACTGACATAGACATAAAATCTCCTAGTTTCATTGTAGATATAACCTAAGACTACTTTACTGTCTGTGTAGAATATAGTGCAGTCTAGTTCGAGGTCAAGTTCATCTGTGATTAGATCTGCAAGCTGTACTGCCAATACTGCAGCGCTAAGCTCTAGTCTTGGTATGGTGTGATCTGGGCGTGGTGCAAGCTTCGCCTTGCCCATAATAAACCCTACTTCACAGTTTTTCTCTGCATCTGTCACTCTTAGATAAGCCACTGCTGCTATTGCTTTAGTAGAGGCGTCCGAAAAAACGCACAACTCTTTTTTTGTGGCTGTTGAGGGAGAAATGTCTGTGTATGTTCTAGGAATAATCAGGTTAGATAGTTGTTTAAGCGAGTCCTTCCAGAGAGTCCAGGACTCTTCCTTTTCTGGAGGTAATGGAGCATCCCAGTCTCCATTTTCAACTGTGAGTTCACGTAGAATAGACTTTCCCTGTATAGTGATAGGCGCTACAAAACCTAATGGATCATAAAGGGTGTTAATTGTTGATAACACACCTCTTCTTGTGAAGGGCTTTTTCTCATCTGGTATTTGAAAGGTGAAGCAGTCTCTACCTAGGTCCCAAAGGAGGCCCAGGCTGCGTTGCATTGGGAATGAATCAGCTTCAAAATCCAGGTTTTTTAGATCTTTAGCATGATCTGGTGTAGGGAATGCCTCTAACACTTCCTTTCTGTTGGCTGCTATTTTGCAGTCTGAGATTTGACTTTGCAAGTGTGTCACGGGTTCTTTGGAGTAGGGACACAGCCATTTCAATGGTGGGAAGAGATTTGAGTCCGTCGTCGACGTAAAAGTCCCGTGTGACAAACTGTATCACCTCTGGATCACTGTCCGAATCGCTGTGTAGAACGGACTGATGCAAGCCATATATTGCCACTGCTGGTGATGGGCTATTTCCAAAGACATGGACTCTCATCCTATACTCCACAATATCTTTGGAAATGTCATTGTCGCGGAACCACAGAAAGCGCAAGTAGTTCCTGTCTTGCTCATGAACGTTGAAACAGTAAAACATCTGTTCAATGTCTGCTGTAAAGGCTACAGCTTCTTTTCTGAAGCGCATTAAAACACCTAGCAGAGAGTTGTTAAGATCAGGTCCTGTTAACAACACATCATTCAGTGATACATTCTCGTATTTGGCGCTGCTGTCAAAGACGACCCTGATCTGTTTGGGTTTACGGGGGTGGTAAACACCGAATAGTGGCAGATACCAGCATTCCTCTCCATCTTTTAGTGGAGGGGCAATTTCTGCATGTTTGTTTTTGAATACTTTGTCCATGAAAGTCACAAAGTGTTCCTTCATTTCCTCATTTTTTTTAAAATTACGAACAAGTGACATCAGTCGCTTCAGGGCCTGCGGTCTGTTGTTAGGGAGCTTTTGGCGCGGTAGTTTGAAAGGTAAAGGTGCTGTCCAGCTATTGTCATTGTCTTTTGTTAGTCCTTCTTTCATTATCTTCAAGAAGACTTTGTCTTGAATGGAAGGTGAGATGTAATTGTCATGCCTGGTTTGTTTGAATACATTACATCCTAAGTGGTCTGGTTCACAAGCGCTGTCCACAAACTGGGTGCTGAAGTTGAATGGAACTTGAATCTCACAATGTCTCTCTTTTATATTGAAAACATTGGGGCACGGTTCAAACATTGTAGGACGACCCTTCTCAGTGGCATTTGTGAACAGAGTCTTTACTGCAAGGGTTTTGTGAACATCACCAACACACACGTTTCCTACTATGACCCATCCGAGGTCCAATTTTTGTGCATAGGGTGCGTTGTTAGGTCCACTTATCTGTTTACGGACTTTGTGAACTCTAATAATGTCCCGTCCAAGGAGAATTAAGATAGGGGCTTTAGAGTCCAGTTCAGGGATGAGGTGAGCTACTGACTTCAGATGTCTGTGATGCATAGCTGCACTGGGTGTGGGTATCTCATCTCTGTCATTTGGGATGCCTTTGCATTCAATAAGAGTAGGCAGTGGAATGTGGACTGAGCCATCCAAGGCTTCCACTACATAACCTGTAGCTCTCCTTCCCATTGTACTTTTAGTTCCAGCACATGTCCTAAGTGAGTAAGGGAACTGGGTCCACAGTCATTAAATACTTCAAAGAATTCAGGACGTGCTAAAGATCTGTTACTTTGTTCGTCATGGATAGCATAGAGCCTTACTGCTTGTTGTGGGTTGCCTGCTGGATACACTTTAACAAGACAGATTTTAGAGCATGATCTTCTTGCTTTATTCATGCCACAAACCTGTGTGCAGTTGGAAGTTATCTCTTCTAGTTCTGTGGAGTCAGGCTCCCCGCCATGCTCTACTGCAGGTTCAGTTTCTCTTAGCCAGGGAGCTGGCCCTGGGTGGAGAGCAGTGCAGTGTTTCTCATTGTTGCACTCAGAACACTGTACCTTGACTTTACAGTCTTTTGCGATGTGTGAAGATGAGGCACAGCATTTGAAACAAAAATTGTTCTCCTTTAAGAACATTTTCCTATCGTCCAGTGTTTTCATACGAAATGTCCTGCATTTTGAGAGAGAGTGAGGTTTTTTGTGAATGGGGCAAATCCTGTCACTATCCACAGCTTTGTTCTCAGATCTATGCTTATCTGCATTTGAGTAAGAGACAACATCAGTTTTGTGCACTGAAATCTCTTTTTGTCTGTTTGTTCTCCAAGGTGGCTTGTCTGATTTGGAAACATCAAGCAATGACACGAAGTTAAAGCTGGGATCATTTTTAGCATCCGCTTCTTGTGTGACAAAGTTCACGAACACATTAAATGGTGGAAACGGCACACCTCTTGTGCGTTTGTAGTTAGTTCCTACTGTAATCCATTTTTCCTGCAAGTAGAAAGGAAGTTTTTGGACAATAGGATTTACTCCTCTTGCTGTATCCAGAAAAGCCAAACCAGGGAGGTCTCCTTCTTCTTTAGCACACTGCATTTCCATGAGCAGGTCACTAAACTTCCTCAGTTTTGTGTAGTCTTTGGGCGTGATTTTTGGAAATGCATCAATTCTTTTAAAAAGTGCATCTTCAATCACTTCAGCCGAACCATAACATTGTTCAAGTCTGTTCCAGATCATGTTGAGGCCATTGACTGGGTTATTGATGTGTATAGCCCTAATTTGCTCCACCTGCTCAGCAGATTCTTTTCCGAGCCACTTTAACATCAAGTCCATCTCCTCACTTGCTGTTAGATCCAAACCCCTTATGGCATTTTCAAAGGAGCGTTTCCAAGCTCTGAAGTTTTGAGGTTTGTCATTGAACTGGAGAAGCCCTGTTGTTACTATTTCACGACGAGCAAAATAAATAAAATCACTTACATTAGAGTCTCGAGACTCTTGGCGTGGGGGTCTAGCATTGTAGAAGTTAGATTCTTCTATGTGATTTGACCAGTTGGGTCTGAAATCTTTATTAGTATGTGGAGACCTGGTAATGACTGGGGGTTTTGGGGGTTGTCGAGATAACAGGAAGGACAGACTGGAACTTGCCGTGAATCATCTTTTTCAGAGTGTAATAACTCTTTGCTAGTGAACTCTGGTTTATTTTGAAGTGCATTTTCCTCTTCTGCTTGCTGAAAATCAGTATTTTCCTCTTCTTTTACAAATTTAGCTTGGCTGATGACATATTGCTCAGTACGGTCATCTGTTAATGAAGAACATGGGTTGCTGCGTGCTTCTATCTGTGTGGCAACAGCTGCTTCTAATGCCTCCGCTTCTGCAATAGCTGAAGCTACATCCTTTTCTTGTTGTAGAAATTCAATAGATGCCTCAATTTTGGCTTTTTCTACTTTTAAGTTAATTTCTTTAGCTGCAAAACTGAGACGGGCTTTGGCTGCCTCCGCCTTTGCTCTTGCCTTGGCTGCTGCAGAGCTTGTAGAGGAGACACTGGAAGCCTCGGACCGGGTCTTAAGGGATGACGTCTTGTTAGACATGGCGACGTTGACTAGGTGACGTTCGCAGGATCACTGCTGTATGCCGTGCTGCGTTAAGGCGTAGTAGTGGTCTGCTTCACTCTAGCTTCAACAACTGCGTTATCTTCTTCGGCGAGGACGCTGCCGTTTTACTGTGCCGTTACTGGTGCATGTCTGATGCAAAGGCTTTCTAACGCCTTTCTCATGTCACGACTCTGAAGACCGAAGGACGTTGTCAGCAGGTTTAATGACAATAAAAAGGGTAAAACTGAAATCAAGACAAAAAATACAGTAAATATGCGATCATATGCAGCATAAAATACACTACATTCAATTTCTACCGATCATCACATCTATATGCGTACATCTAGGCTACCAATTGCGCACCTGATAACCTCACGATAACCTCGCATCTAATTAACATAAACATACTCTACCTTAAAACAACACATTAGAGCGCCATCGCTAAACAGAAACAATGTTACAAAGTTACAAACTTAATACATACCGGCAATGCAACCATACATGAAAGATTTCAACAGTAACTTACACTAACGGACACTAACGGTGCCTATTTCTACCGTTTAATAAAGTTTTGTTTTGAACAACAAAAAACTTACTACGTTGTAGTATCTGAAAATAACATGAAAGGACAGGCTTTCTCCCTTTTTTCTTGTATACGTACTAAAACAACATTTATAACTTCAAAACGGAACATCTATGCCATGTTTATTTTCAGATTGATGGGTTTCCTGCATCACCTCTAATTTTAATTGCATAAAGATTTAATTGTTAACATATGTAAAAAAGAAAACCATATAAATATATTTTATAAAATGCATAAATATATGCAAATGCAAATATATGTCAGTTATGACATCACTCTCTCTGTGATGCCATATCATTCTCTTTTGTTATGACATCATAAAACAGTCTCTAAGTACTTGAACTTTCCCAAGATCTTTCATTCGAGTACTGAAGAAAGACTGGAGAGCTTTAAAACGTGTAGCATGGAGAATCCGCAGTTCTTTCAGGACCTCGAAGAATTTTATATTAGGGTTGAAAGGAGGAGGTTAAGATATTTAAGTACAGAGGAGTTACTCAATGAAATTGCAGGACTGATGAAAAAAATTAAAAGATCTTACAATTTAAATCCGGCAGAAGAAGATGAAATGGTGGAAACTATTCTTGAACATTTTAATCAAGAGCGGCAGCGTCCGAGTTGGAGTGTGTGAGGCTTTTTAAGTAATTGTGGAGAGTCTTTTGTGAGCGGGTTGAGTTTTGGCCTGGGTTTTGGAGCGGCTGCAGGCATTGCTCTGATTGTGGGTACAAAACTCCTGACCTAAACTGTCCTGTCCTCTTCTGAATTGTTGAGACGCTTTACCAAGGTCGATCTAAATCCTGAGAAATATATGTCACATTTTGACAAAATTTCTGAGTTTTCTTCAACAGAAGAATCACTTTCAGAAGAAAACTTAGAACATGACGTTCAAATTGAGCCACAACATTGTGACAGCATGGATGTTAAAAAAAATGGATGTTTCCTTTAAGGAAGTTCATTCCGAAAGCAGAAATGCCAGAAATTTTATGTCTTAAGTTTCTAAGTGGATTCGCCGGCTAGGGAATAGGTTGGCAAATCTCTGACCAAGGAGAAAAAGCTAGCTATTTTCTTTCTTGGCGAAGAAAAGTTTGAGGAAGCTAATTAATGACCTGATTTCACCTCTGGAAGAACTTCTAACACATTTCAGAGGAAGTGGATGGAACATGGCCCGCACAGAGTCATTCCCCAACTCCATTGTCAATGTGGCTTATCGGAGTTGTGGCCACAAGGTTTCCAGTGCCTGTTTTGGGGACAACCCTAGAATCAGCTCGTGGGCACCAAAAGGGAGGGATGCTGTCAAGCCAAAGATACAGACCTATCAGGTCATTTTGGACTGTGACACCCTGGAAGCAACTGATGGGTACTGGCAGCCCAAGTGGCATGCAACTCGGGTGGTCACTAAGGCAAAAACTCGGGTGTGGGAGAAGTTCACAGAGGCCATGGAGAACCTTGGATCGGGCAGAGTAGTTGGAAGACCTCCTCAATCCCACCATCACATCTTCCACTGAGGAAGCGAAACCTGGGGACTTTGGATCAGGCTCTGCTGAGTTGACCATGGTGAGAGGCACAGAGGAGGAGTGGGCATATTTTTTGCCTCCCATCTTGGTGCCTGTATATTGGGATTCACTCCAGTGAAGAGGGTAGCTTCCTTCCTACTTGTAAGGTGTCAGGTTCTGACCGTTGTCTGTACTTATGTGACAAGCAGCAGTTCAGATTGGCCACTTTTTTTGGAGTTGTTGGAGGGGTGCTGGAGATTGTCCCTCCTAGAGACTTCCTTGTTCTGCTGGCGGATTTCAACGCTCACATGGGCAATTATAGTGAGACCTGGAGGCTTGTGGTTGAGAGGATTGGCCACCCTGATCCAAACCTGAGTAGTGTACTGTTATTGGACTTCTGTGCTCATCATGGATTGTCCATAATGTACACCTTGTTCAAGCGTAAGGTTGTCCAACTCTGTCCAGGACACCCCGGCCACAGTTCTATGGTAGACTTTGTTGTTTTCCCATCTAATCTGTGGCTGCATGTCTTGGATTCTTGGGGGAAGACGGGCGGAGCTGTCCACTGACCACTCCCTGGTTGTAAGTTGACTTTGATGATGTGGGAGGATGCCAGTCTCTCCAAACTCCTCCCATGCCTGAGTTTTTGCCAAAAAAAACTCGGGAGAGACTATGGAGACCACAAAACGCATGTAGTCTCCATGGCTACATGGCCCCTTCCATGCCCGAGTTTTTGGCTAAAACTCAGGCATGGGAGGAGTTTGGAGAGGCCATGGAGAAAGACTTATGTATGGCTTCAAGGCAATTCCGGTCCAACATCCAGCATCTCAGGAGGGGGAAGCAGTGCAACACCAACACTGTTTATAGTGGGGATGGTGTGCTGCTGACCTCGACCCAGGACGTTGTGGGCCGGTGGGCATACTTCGAAGACCTCCTCAATCCCACCAACATGCCTTCCATTGAGGGAGCTGAGCCTGGGGACTCTGGGTCGGGCTCTCCAATTTCTTGGTAAGAGGTCGCCGAGGTGGTTAAAAAGCTCCTTGGTGGCAGGGCCCCGGGGGTGGATGAGATTCGGCCGGAGTTCCTTAAGGCTCTCGATGTTGTAGGGTTGTGTTGGCTGAAGCAACTCTGCTATATTGCATGGAAATCGGGGCAGTTTCCCTGGATTGGCAGACTGGGGTGGTAGTTCCCCTGTTCAAAAAAGGGGACCGGAGGATGTCCTCCAATTACAGAGGGGTCACACTCTTAAGCCTCCCTGGAAAGGTCTATTTGGGGGTCCTGGAGAGGAGGGTTGGTCGGATAGTCGAACCTTGGATTCAGGAAGAGCAGTGTGGTTTTCGTCCTGGCCATGGAACGCTGGACCAGCTCTACACCCTCAGCAGGGTCCTGGAGGGTGCGTGGGAGTTCGCCCAACCGGTCTACATGTGTTTTGTGGACTTGGAAAAGGCATTTGGCCGCGTTCCTCTGGGGAGTCCTGTGGGGGGTCCTCCAGGAGTATGGGGTACCGGGCCCTTTGATACAAGCTGTCAGGTCCCTGTATGACCTGTGTCTGAGTCTGGTCCACATTGCCAGCAGTAAGTCGGGCTCGTTTTCAGTGAGAGTTGGACTCCGCCAAGGCTGCCCTTTGTCACTGATTCTGTTCATTACTTTCATGGACAGAATTTCTAGGCGCAGCCAAGGTGTTTAGGGGATCCATTTTAGTGGCCTTAGGATCGCATCTCTGCTTTTTGTGGATGATGTGGTACTGTGGGCTTCATCAGGTCATGATCTGCAGCTCTCGCTGGAGTGGTTCGCAGTCGAGTGTGAAGCGGCCGGGATGAGGATCAGTGCCTCCAAATCCGAGGCCATGGTCTTCAGCTGGAAAAGGGTAGAGTGCCTTGTCAGGGTCGGGGGAAGGGGGTGTCCTGCCACAAGTGGAGGAGTTTAAGTATCTGGGGATCTTGTACACGAATGAGGGAAGAAGAGAGCAGGAGATTGACAGGCGGATTGGTGCAGCGTCTACTGTGAAGCGGGCGCTGTAATAGTCAGTCGTGGTGAAGAGAGAGCTGAGCCAAAAAGTGAAGCTGTCGATTTACCGGTCGATCTACGTTCCTACCCTCATCTATGGTCATGAGCTTTGGGTCATGACCCAAAGAATGAGGTCCCGTATACAAGGGGCCAAAATGGGTTTTCTCCGTAGGGTGACTGGGCTCTCCCTTAGAGACAAGATGAGAAGCTTGGTCATCTGGGAGGGACTCAGTGTAGAGCTGCTGCTCCTTCACGTGAAGAGGAGCCAGTTAAGGTGACTCGGGCATCTGGTCAGGATGCTCCTGGATGCCTCCCTACAGGTGTTCCGGGCACGTCCCACCGGGAGGAGGCCCCGAGGAAGACCCAGGACACGCTGGAGGGACTATGTTTCTCTGCTGGCCTGGGAACGCCTTGGGGTTCCCCCAGAGTAGCTGGAACAAGTGGCTGGGGAGAGGGAAGTCGGGGCCTCCCTTCTTAAGTTGCTATACTCGTGACCCGATCCCGAATAAGCAAAAGAAAATGGATGGATGAATGGGTTGGTGGAGGGGCACCAGACTTATCTTCTATTTGCAAAAGAAGTGAGAGTCCAAAGAAAAACACAAGGAAAACAAAAATCAACTCTGTCCAAAAGAAAACAAATCAACACGGTCAGGGCGAGGCCTGCTGTGCACTGTCCGGTGGATCACACAGGAGGTGGATCCATGGTGAGTCTGGAGGCAACGAATGGCGCAGGAGGCAGACCCATCGTGGCGAGTCCGAAGGCCAACAACGGTGCTGGCTGGACCCCCGAAGAGCCGGAGGCTGGTGGCCGGGTGGCTGCACAGACCCATGAAGAGGCGGAGATGGAGGCTGGGCGCTCTGGCAGGAGAACCTGGAGCAACTAGCAGATGAATCATGAGCACCGACAGACTGCACAGGTACGCCCCACAACGTCTGACGCAGTGACGTTGGTTCCAAAGCTCTATCGACGCTAGTGAATGAGATGCGTCTTAATGACGCAAGCATGAAATGCAGGTGAATATATAAATGACGAGAGAAAATAGCACAGACGTCGGACATTATCAACAAATATTAAAGCAATTTGTTAGCCCTCAGTAAGATATGCCAAGTCCCTCGACCGATGATAATTCCTCTATATTTATTTAAAACAGAATTGTAGCTGTTTGTTTATTTTGTTTGTTTCTTTTATCCTCCTCTGGTTCATGTTTACCTGTTGCAGGAGGCAGAATGTGTCTGATTGGAGAGGATACCAGCTGCCAGTTAACAGGCCAGCAGGGTAGAATCATTTATCCGGTTAACAGAGCTCTGACAGTTCCCCTCTCCTCCACTCGGCTCTCCGTAATGCTTTACAGCACTGTCATTTAAAAATGACATATGACAGGAGCTGGTCTGAGCCTGCCAACACCCCCTGCTATCACACACACACACATACACACACATGCACACGCACACACACACACACACACACGCACACACACACACACACACGCACACACACAGGCAGCGAAGAGGCAGTGTACGTGTGTGTTTGCATATCTGGCAGCGTTGTCTGGGTTATTTATTTGATTGTTTTTTTAGTTTTACGTCTTTCATAAATCAAGATGGATCGCTAAATCTGAAAACTGGCCATCTCCCCAATTTTTCTGCATGTGCATAAGAGTGTGTGTGTGTGCGTGTGTGTGTTTTCGTGTGTGTGCGTGTGTGTGCGTGTGTGTGCGTGTGTGTGTGTTTAGGTGTGTATGCATGCGTGTGTGTGTGTGTGTTTGCTTAATGTCAAGCTGAAGTTCAAAACCGTAGTGGGCTAAACTGTAGTTAAAATATTAATGATAAAAAATTCAGTCTTCAGTTAAGTTTGTTAAAGGGGAGGTATTATGCAAAATTTACATTTTGCATGTTTTTGTTTTTTCATTTGGGTCTCAGCTGCTTCTAAAAATAAACTGAGTGCTTACAAAAAACACTTAGGCATTTTTTGGCAGTAAGTTAATGTTTTTTGGTGTCTGGACAATGAGTCATCTCAAAAACCTCCAGAATGCAACACAAATCAACAGGCATTGCCCGTCTCCTAGCAACCCCAGCTGAGCCCAGCCCGTTACCTAGCAACCCATGCAGTTCCTCAGGACTTTTATCCAGCTGTTTTTACCGCTTTATGTGCTGTACAATGGCTGCTGGAAAAAACAAGTGTTTTGTTGTTGACTTACCATTCAGAAATCACTTGCTTCTTTCTTGTTGGTTGTGAAGGAGACTCCACTTCTGCTTTTCAAAGATGTAAGGTTTGTGTAATTGTGCATCTGTTTGCAGCCATTTTCACATGCCAGGGTAGACATGGCATATTTATTTGGAAATCAGCAGAACTTACCAGACAAAAATCTTATTTTCCAAGAATGATTTTGTGCAACAAAAATAAAAATTCATTAAACATGTTTTAGATTTATGTTTAATCCATAAAACTATCCTAACCTGTTCAAGGAAACATAGTAGGTCACATTTAAGGTGATGGTGAAGAGTCCCCACTGGTAAGTAAAGACAGATGCGTGTGTGAATGTGTCCAGAGGCGTGACAGCTACTGTTCATGCACGACAGAAAGAAAGTACATTTGGCTTCTGTGATAATCATGATCCCATGGGTAATCACTAATTGAGGAGATTCATTTCTTACCAGCTTATCAATTAATAATTCATTCATTAACAAGACAAAGTGAGTCCAGTGGCAAAACAGAACCTAATTATGGCACTCAGCAGAAGCACAGGAAACTAATTTTATGAATGTTAGATGGATGGTGGAGGGTCAATATGAAATTCCCAAAAGGAAATCTGAGACACAAATAATGATCTTCCCTCCGTTTCTCAGTTTTTGTGTTTGATCATAGTTTGCACCAATGAACGTGTTAAGGCTGACGTGTTTTTACAGCTTAATTAGATCCTGTGGCGTCAATATGGCAGAGTGAAGATAATCCTGTTAAGATCGACCACTTATCTGAGTAAAGAGAACAGTTTAAATTCAATCAATCAGTTTACCACTGAGTAGGGCCGGCTCAAGCCTTTTTGGGATCTTAAGCAGATTTTCATTCATCCCCTCTCACCCTTTCTACCAACATGTCAGCACCAGATTCTTTATTTTTCCTGTGTGACATACCTGCTATCATTAGCATAATTAGCATCATACCAGTGTTAACGGCTGTAGATTTTAACCTTACAGGAATAAAAATCTAAAAAAGAGAGAGTGGTATTTAAGTGTGCCATATTATTTTAATTACATGAAAGTAACAATGGCTGATAAACACTAAGTGTACAGTAAACAAGTTAACAAGTCACCACAAACATCATTATCAGTGTACAACAGTATGTACATTAGACAATGTATAACATTGTTGGGCCATGTAGAAAAGGATTAGGGCCACTGAAGGGAAAACAATTCTCATTTTCATCTCACAATTTAGTTTAATTTCAGTTTCACGACTTTGAATCCTATTAAAAATAATCCTCTTTTTATTGTCGATATAGTATACGAGGGTATACTATACTCGTATTTATATCGACAATAATATATTATAGTATAATATAAAGCACTTTGAAATGCCTTGCTGCTGAAATGTGCTGTACAAATAAAATTTGATTGATTGATTGATTGATAAATCATTTTGGACTTTTTAAAGTTATGCTTTTAAAAAATCTTCTCGTTCATGTGTCAGGCTTAAACACACAGGAGATAAAAGTCTGTTATTTTAGTTTATGGAAAACTATTTTAATTTTTGGTTGGATTTTTTTTTTTTTTTTTTTTGACTGAAACAAGCTGTAAGCCCGACCTCTGTTTACGCTACAACTACCATTGCCTGCACAAGACAATATGAGGAACATTTTAATCATCCTGTCTGATTATGCACTGAGGCAGACACAGCAAAACAATAAAATAAAATAAAAAATGCATTGCCCATGCTGTTAGTGATTCTATTTAATCGTCCAACCTTATTTTTCTCTGCACCTTTCCTAAAACCCATTTAGTACAATCTATGGTTCAATTTGGAGTTTCTCATAAATCCTTTATTGTTACTAGCTAAATATCATATTCATTGTTCTAGATGAGAAAGCCATGCTTTGCTGCATTTTACAATTAAGTTAATTTTTGTATCAGGACTATCAAAGACTCTGACAAAAAATAACTATTAAAACAATTGAAATCTGTACTGCTTTGAATGTACTGTTAGGAACCGAACCCCTTTGGCCATTTCTTGAATACTATATAGTCTTTAGCTTAAACTATAACTTTATGATGGCCACATAACTGCTTTGGTATTGTATGACCTTTCTATCTATCTTTTCCCTTCCTAGCAGGGCAAAGAAGGTGAAGACATGTCAAGCTGCAGCGTATACTTTAACTACTATTAGATTTTTATAGTTGACTGTGTGCTTATCTCCTTTCTCCTCCTTAGCGCCGAAATTCATATCCTAAATTATATCAGTGAGGATGAAAAGATAAGGTGCTTCCCACCAGAAGTGAGTTTGTTTCGGTTTTATGATCTCTGTTGGCCGAGGTCAGGCTGTACTGACCGGGTAGCTCAAGATAAGAAACACAAATTAAATCATAAAGTACTGTGAGTACAACAATTGTTTCAGGACACACTTACAATGTTAACTGTATTTTTTTTATTATTGTTTTAATAGCTGTCTGTCATCAGAAACACTGGTTATGGGAAAATCACCGTCTATGACTTCACTAAACTCAGCGGGGAAACATTAGAGGATCTGACACTTAAATGTGCAAAATAAATGGCTTATTGATCCTCTGCAGCTTTAATCTTCAAAAGTGCAAACACTTGGGAGATATCTCTTTAAGCAGCATCTCACATATTGTAATTACTCTGAGTACGTACCAGATGTTCTCACTTAAAATGGCTCCAACTGGAAGAGCAGGGACTGTAGTCAGAGAAAATAAAGCATAACAATAAACATGTTTTTGTCCTGTAGTGTAACAGTTTCATTAAAAATGAAGGAAATTCACCCACATGCACTCAAATTAAACAGCCTTGGTATTATGCTATAGCTATGACTCATGTCTCCCTCTGTTGTGTAGAGGAAGCGGCAGAGGATAACTGGGTTACAGGTTCTGAATGGGAAAAGGTAATTAAATCTTACATGAGCTAACCAATTTACCAACGTATTGCTCCTGTTAGGATTTGAACACCCTTTCCGAATGCAGGGGCGCAACTACATACTTTTTGAGTTGTATGCGAACACATCATCCCCCCATGTTTAAAATAATATGGCATCTCTTACATGGGAAATTAATCATTTAATCAATCAATCAAATTTTATTTGTATAGCACATTTCAGCAGCAAGGCATTTCAAAGTGCTTTACATAATTAAAATAAAAACAGCATGTGACATTGAATAAGCAGTGAGAAAGAGAAAGAGGTTTAAAAAAAAAAAGATAAAAACATTAAAACCCGCACCCCTTTTAGGACTTCAGTTAAACGTCGTTTAACTGGGATTCTAACTTAGCAATACAAACACATGCCTCTTCTCTTCAAACGACTTCTCAACTTCAAGCTTTATGGACATTGAAAGACAAAATGTTGTTTTCTCTTGAGACGTACAGTTTCTAAAACGGGCTATTGTGAATAGACAATCAGATTGAACTTTGTGAGGAATCTAAACCTGCTACAGAAACAGCCACCTAAGCGTAAGAAGAAGAAGCAGCAGATACCATTTCAGGCTTGGTTGGAGTTGCGTGCCCCTCTTGATGAAAAGATTTCTGATGAAAATACTGAAAAGCAAGATCCTTCTCTTCTTTAAATATTGTTGAGACGCTTTACCAAGGTCAAGAAACGACCAATAAGAGTAAGCATGTAAAGAAGTCACCAATATTATGGAAAACCTTCCCTGAGCCAGGTGCTCTGGTAGATCTAACATTTTTCACTGAAAATTTTGAAAATGATGGAAGTTCTCTGCCGGAGATATTCAGTGAGCTGAAAATCGTGCATTACATTATATCGTGAGATTAGTGTATTGCACAACCCTAACATATGAGTGTGTATAGACAGGAGGCAGAAGTAAGTAAACTTTATTTATATAGCACCTTTCACAGACATAAAAATCACCAAGTGCTTTACAAGAAAGGAAACATCAATAATAAAAGAATCTAAAATCAATTAACAAAATTAACCAAAGCCAGTCTAAAGAGATAAGTCTTGAGACTTTTTTTAAATGTGTCAGTCGAGTAACAGAAACCGGGTCGTGTCGAAGAAAACAGAAGCCAGTGGCGTATCCAACGTGGGCAAGGCAAGGCAGGGAAATTCAGGAGAAAAAGTGGGTGTGATCGTGGTCAGGCAAAGGAGGAAATGCTGAATGTTTAGCCGTTGTGCGTGCGAGGACTGAGGCAAACGTAGAAGACTAAGGCAAATGATACAAGTTTTACATGTATAGGGTCGGTTGGACCCCCATTTCTACATACAAGGGTTAGGAATGGATGATACTGTAATGACGCCAGAACACCACAGATGTAGTCCCGTCAAATGAGTTTATTAGTAACCAGAAACGAGCCGCTATGTCTGAGGTCACAGCTTACACCTCTAACCAACAATGGGCTCCCCCGAACTAGCTTCCTGCTAACACACCCGAACTCTCTCTGTGATAGACTCCAGGTCTATCACATGTGATTGGGAGATAGCAGAGTCAAACAGGGGAAGGCTATAACTTTATACACATAACAATAAAGATCACAATGTAACATACAACAAATACACATAACCATATGAGCACCAGTCGAACTAAAACACAGAATCGTTACAATACATTGATATTGATATATTGATATAGCCTATTGACCTTCTTATATTTTCTCCATAAAAATGTGTTTTATTTTAACAATATTATAGGCATTAGGTTTGTCAAAATGTGTTTATTTCTTTGAATTCATTTTGTTTAGTCGAGAAGCTGTTTCTCCAGTTGGTGTATTAAGTTCTGTTGCTGCTCTTGACGGTTGGTGGTTACCGTAGCAACCAGTAACTGACAGCTCCTCCCTCCCTCTTTTTTCAGTTGCTTCTGTAACTGTGGTATGGATCTGTGTTTTCTTTTCAAGTATTATACTGCAGCATATATTTTGGACAAATTTAATCATAATCAGTGTTTCATAAGTATTTTTGCTATGTTTTGTATATGTTTTTTAATTATCATTATTAAAATTATGCACTTTAACTATTTGTAATTTTCCAACTGCTAACTGTTGTTAACTGCTCATTGTGAGCTGTTGCTGTGTAGTTTGTTTAGGGTTATTTATGGTATTTTATCTAATGTATAGTGGCAGAAGCGGCTGGATTGATGTTAACCACCAACCTGACTTACTTTTTTGTTTGGTATGTTAAAATTTTTCATACAAAGTAATGAAAATTGTAACAGTCTTTGAATGTTTCACGTGTGATTTTATTTCTTGTACTAAAAATACATATTATTTAGATTACATTAGTTATATGGGTTAATGAACTGACACGTTTTTCGGTTGCTGTGTGTTACTGTGGGGCAGAATCTATTGGACTTGATTTCCTCTTTTGCTAGAATAAATGCAGTGAACCTGAGTGTGTCTGTCATAAAATCAAACTACCGGACCTAAGACGAACATAGTATGAACTCCAGCTGAACCTCTATTTAATTAGTTAAGCTTGACGTAACAAATCCCCATAACGCTAATTATATCTTATATATACTATTCCATGTCACAAAGGTCTGTAAAGTAGTGCGTTTCTTGTCCACATCTTCCTCTCTGCTGCAGTTCATAAGTTAAGTGCATTATCTGTGTGGCTTTGGACTGAGGCAGTGAGAGTGGAAAGCTAAATGGATAAAGCCCTAAAGACTATGATGAAGGAATGAAAACAACCATTTCTGAGAGAAAACAGAAAAACACATTTTCAAAAGGGTTGTTTGTCCTACATTTCAAATATGACCTACCATAGAGGCTGATGCAGTAAGGTTTATTAGGGGATCAATACACACAAAGTTCATACACCATTACAAAAAGGATTACATGTTTTACTTAAAAACTGTAAAGACGGGGGTTATTATTTAAGTTTTTTTTCCAATCCACTTAGTTCTTACACAATTTATTCATTTTAAAACAATAGATTTCTTTAAAACACAATTGTACATGACTCAGAATTTTTTTTTTCCTCTTCGTTAGAATTTAATACAATTGGCTGAATTCATTGGGAAGTTAATAAAGCAATGATCTGAGGCAAAAGAATGACTAATAAATGCCAACATTAGCATGCAACCTCAATCAAAGAATAGGAATAAGTGGAAACTCGTATACTCAAGTTGTTAATTAGCAATGTAAGTTCAAAACAAGGTATTTCTCTCACAAGAAAATGCTGTGCCTTTTTTTTTTTAGAAAATAAAACCCATGTAAAGTCAGATTAATGAAATTTCCATTAAGTTGTGTATGTGTAGCAGACATGCTGGTTTTTAAAATTGGCCTTCATCAAACACTTATAATTTTCCAAGTCAGAAATCACACTTCAAGGGATATTTGCTTATTTTTTCTGACTTGGAAACAGGCCTCAGAGTACAAATGAAGCATTTCATATTTAACTCCTATCTGTACAAGAAAACTAGTTGTGCTAAGAAAGTGAACTGGCATGCTAAATTTGAAAATGGAAAACCTAATAGCAATAAGTGACAAAAAAAAAATGCAGCAAACATTGTTGAACAATCTATCCAAAATCCAAAAAGCAAAATAATAATTATCACTTGCAAAATGTTCAAATCTTTAACAGTCAGTAGAACAGAATGTCCTAAAAGTTATCTCTGAACAGATCTTAAAACATTGTTTTTGTCCCGGCTACATGCAGCTGATTTCTCAAATGACATCAGCACTGGAGAGACAGCGCCACTGTAAAGTAACTGTTTCTGTCTAAATTAAATGGATTCTCTGAACGAGGCGGAGAGGCTATTTGTCTCCAAGTCCAAACAAGCTGAATCTAAATAGGAGATCAATACTGATATCTTTGGGCTGCAAACTGCTCCTCTAATATATTATTGATGTCTGGGTCTTGCTGGATTGGATTTGGGCCGCACACAACAGTTCATCATGATCGTCACACAAAAGGGAAATGCTCAGACGGAGGAATATAAGAATTTTTTTCAGAGTTGTGGTCATAGAGTACGAAAAAGTAGAAGGATGTGCTAAAATACCTGCCAGGTTGAGTAATGTGTTAGACCACAGAGCATGATTCAAAATGTCCATTACAGGCCGCGCTTTTACTCGCCTGGTTGTTATCTGACTCTACCAGCTAACAAAAACCTCCCAATGGTCATGTGAAGGGCTGTCTCTGTGAAAATGAAATGACTAAAGATTTCTGTCCATGTAATCATTGTAGATAGAAAAGAAGTTCAACTTGGCTTTGAATTAAAATATTAATATAAGATGTTTGGTGCAGTGATAAACACACTGCACCAAAGAGTCATTTTAGCTAATGTTAGCTAGCAGCTTTGCTAACTGCATACAAATCTTGGATTAATTACATCAAACATAAATATTTCAACATATTTTTATTAAGCTACAGCAATATATTTTTGTAAATGAAGATTGACAAGTGTTGTTTTCTTTGTCACAGCTTCACAAGCAATGTCTCTTGCAAGCTAGATGACCATTTACAAAGTCTTTTAGTGGTCTAGCAAAAACACATTGGGTCTCTTTAAGTAAAATATATTGGTATCAAGTTTGGGTAACACTTTAATTGAAGGGGTGTGAATAAGAATGACATGACATTGTCATAAACATGACTTGACACCTATCATAAACATGAATGTACATGGCTGTTGTCATCAAGTGTCATTCAAAAAATATTTACACTTTTAATGCAAAATTGACATTTTAATGCAAGGCTTAATACAAATTTGCTTTAAATATGCCATTATTTACAGAATAATGCAAAGCTGACACTTTTAATGCGACTTTTAAAAGTTGCATTAAAACTTTTTAAAACTTTTTGTAAAACATAAGTTTTTTCATAAGATCTGTCACAATAAGAAATTTTGCTTGATGATAAATTGTCCCAGAAATTACTGCAATAAACTACAAGATTGTCACTTGTAGTCTAGATTCCAGAATTGAGCACTCCCATATGTATTTATAAAGGTCTTCACAAATTTACAATTCTCATTATAACTGTATTTACACGCAAATATAAAACTCAGATGTAAAAAAAAAAAAGCAGGATCTAACTTTTTTCAACAGAAAAACTGCTTGATCTAAAGAATAACCTTTGCTTGCATCATATTTTTAAAAATGTCATGGTTAACCTAAATAAAAACTCAAAATGTGTAAATGACAACACATCTATTATCTTATTGCTGAGTGCAGCATTTTCTGTCATAATTATTTTTTACAATTTACAGCCAATGCCCACTTTGTGAAAAATAACCCAAACTGCATGTGCAGGGCTGCTTGTGCTGCAGCGCAGGGCTGATGGGACTCAGCCAGCATTTCCATTAGCTTTGATTAAAACCAAGAGGTGCAGATTAAATTCATTCAGCCAAGGTTGGAAGTCTTCCTTTTAACCCTTCCTAGACATGTACGGAGTGACAACCTGGTGGGTTCTGCACCGGGCTGGAAATGAATGACAAGAACTAAAAAAAACTGAGAGAATACGGTGAGAAAGCAAACATGAGAGGAGGACAGAGTGAGCAGAGGCAGCATTTCCGTCACACTTTGCAAGCAGCTGTCGCTGGAGGATCCAGATGCCT
Source organism: Poecilia reticulata (assembly GCF_904066995.2). Lineage (NCBI taxonomy): Eukaryota > Metazoa > Chordata > Actinopteri > Cyprinodontiformes > Poeciliidae > Poecilia > Poecilia reticulata. The sequence goes on from NC_088831.1 coordinate 36,384,798, forward strand.
CATGTCTCTCTGAGGCGTCAACCACTGCAGTATATCTCACAGCTGCTAATAAAACCAGCACTAAACGGCTGCATGCATGCATGAGTGTGAGATTGCATGTGTATCTTGGTGTATTGGTTTGTATCTTTTCAAAAAAGCCTGCATGAAACAAGGCTGACATTTCAGGGCTGCCCAGTCAGTCTGAGTGAATATGTACATTAAATATCATGGAGACTGTGAAACGGAGTAACATACAGCCTGCTGACACTGATGAATAGAGCCACAGTAACGACCTCAGCGTGATTACAGCTCTTCTACACATGATTTATTTATGGGGAAGCCTTGGACTAGAGCAGGGATGTCCAAAGTGTGGCCTGGGGGCCATTTGTGGCCCTCGGATTCATTTTGTGTGGCCCCCAACTGGTTGTGAAGAATGGCACAAATTTGGTCATCTGAGACTTTTTGTAATTTCTCTAGAATGATACTTTCCGTGGCGAGTTTATTACTTCTTATACAGAAAATATAAAGTACAACACAACACATTTTTCTTGTTTTTATTATTATTGTGTTATTAGTTGTGCCACAAACATCCAGCATGTTTTAACTCAAAAACAGACTTTTCATACCCAAATACAGCAAAGGTTGTAAAAGAAAATTCTTACTTTTGTTGCTACAAACATTTCATAGACTTAAAAAAAGGAAAATAATCAACATTATTAACATTGTGACTCGGGCATACCATTCTTTAACAGTCTTTAAAATAATTCTCCTCACAGTAGACTGTGCACCTCCAGCTCAGAGTAATGCTTACATAAGAGATTCCAACTTTGTTATTAACAGAGGAAGCAAATCAGTGAATACAGCGCTTGATCAGGATGCTGAATATGTATCGCAGGCATGCTGCAGAGGAGGTTCATTTATGGGAGCAGGAATGAGGCAGGACAGTTGCAATCAAAGCTCAGCGCTGGTGTTTCTGCGAAGGATGCAGGTTTCGTCCATCCTCTGTGATGAAGCGCTTTTCTCCTGCTGAGACACCAAACTATTTTTAAAGCAACACAGACAGCCCACAGGCACGGAAGAGAAAATGGCTACTCTTTCGATACTTTCTTCTTAAACAGTCTCTTCAGCTTTTCCATGGCATAAGTGGAACAAGGCAAGCTCTGGCAGTAAAATAATTGCACACCCCGTTTCAGTCGCATGTGTCATTTAATTGTAGAACCAACTTTAACAGCAAAAACATGAATTAGTTCAATAATTTTGCTTATTTGGGGCATTTTTTTAAATAATTTTAGACTCTGATAGAGAATAGATAATTAATATCATGTCATGTCTTAAAGCTTGAAGAGTGAAATGGGGTGTATGCTAAACAAAACCACCAGGATATTGACAGGTACAGAGAAGGTTAAAATTGATGAGGAAGTGCAGGTTTAAGCTGAACTGAAATGTTTACAAAATAATTTGATTTTCCCATAATTGTTGACATTTTGTCTTGTGGTATAAAACATCAGGACAGTCTGAGAGTAAGATCATGGGAGAAACCAAAGGTCAACTATGTGGTGTTTATCAGATCAGAGGCCTGGCTGACAGTATGCAGCCCTGAAAGCATAAATAATATACTACCATCAGCTCAAAGGCAAACACTCGCATACAAGGCATAAAATCAAATACAAATATTGATTTATCTAATATGACCATTCTTCAAAGCAAGCAGAAACAAATTTAAAATATGTGGAATATGAGATTCCTACTGAAACAGTTGGTAATTGAATTGACAGGGATGAATTAAAAGCTTGATCTTTAAAACCTACCTGTTACAAACATGGTATTTCAATATTATTGATATCTATTATTAGCAAGTGCTTTAAAACTATTGAAGACCTAAGTTTAAAATGTAATTGTATGCAGTTTTTTTAGTTTTTTTATTCCCTTCTCACCTTCCACGGGTGGTCTCTCTCTCTCTCTCATCCTCTGAGCTCGGGTCCTCTACCAGAGGCCTGGGAGCTTGAGGGTTCTGCGCAGTATCATGGCTGTGCCTAGAACTGCACATTTCTGGACTGAAATGTCTGATGTTGTTCCTGGGATCTGCTTTAGCCACTGCTCCAGTTTGGGGGTGACTGCCCCGAGGGCCCAGATGACCACAGGTCTTCACCTTCCAGGCCTTTTCCAGTTCCACTCAGAGGCCCTGCATCTCATGCTCCTTTTTCCTGATGTTGTAAGCACTTGGTATTGCTACATCCACCACAACGGCTTTCCTCTGTTGTTTATCCACCACAACAATGGTTTGCCATTACCATTTTGTCTGTCTGGATCTGGAAGTCCCACAGGATCTTTGCTCGGTTATTCTCCACCACCTTTGGGGGTGTTCCCCACTTTGATCTCGGGGCTTCCAGTCCATATTCTGCACAGATGTTCCTGTACACTATGCCCACCACTTGGTTATGTCGTTCCATGTACGCTTTCCTTGCCAGCATCTTGCACCTTGCTGTTATGTGCTGGACTGTCTCAGGGGCCTCCTTGCACAATCTACACCTTGGGTCTTGTCTGGTGTGGTAGATCTGAGCCTCTATTGCTCTGGTGTTTAGGGCCTGTTCCTGTGCAGCCAGGATGAGTGCCTCTGTGCTGTCCTTGAGTCCAGCTTTTTCCAGCCATTGGTAGGATTTCCTGATATCAGCCACTTCAATTATTTGTCGGTGGTACATCCCATGTAGGGGCTTGTCCTCCCATGATCGTTATATATATATATATATATATATATATATATATATATATATATATATATATGCAGCACACAAGTTAAGGTTTGATAGTCAGGTCTTTTCCACAGCCGGGGAAGTTTGCTCTTTTGGAAGATTGGCCAAATCGTTCCCTTCTACAACGGTCTCTCCAAGGATAAGGTTTTCAGACGGATCTGAGTCTTTAAACTCCCACAATGGCCTTAAAAATGTGCAGTTCTATGCACACACAGTTTTGCCCGGTCAGGGAAGTTTGCTTCCCAGTTGGGGAAAGATTGAAAAGATAAGAATCAAACTCATCATATTCAGTGAACTCATCCTTATAGCTACTTGTATCAAAAGTGACCCCAGGAAGTAGCTAATTAAAAAGCTTCCTCACTACTGTGGCAATCAGATATCCTGTGCCAAAAGTCAGGGGAAAAAACATGGTGGCTGCAACCTGTTCCATTCTTAATATCCTTGTCAAACACCGTGCTAATGGTCAAAGAGCTGCTTGTATATAACCTCCTGTTTTGAGATCCAAGCATTCATAACCTCAGATGTTCTGTGATTTATGACATAGATCTATGTCATAGATGAGGTCATACCTAAAATAAGTGTAGTTCTGAAAAACAAATTTAAATTGGTTTTTGTGGCAATTAATGGTGGTAAAAATGCAATAAATTTCTGCACTGACCTCTATTTACCGCTGCTGGTGGCGCATTGCATTGTGGGATATCTTGCTGCCTCAAGTCCTTGATAAAATGGGCGGAGCAAGAACACATCCGGGTACTTTGAGCGTTCTTGCCTGGATGCATAGACATAATATAAGAGTAGACCCCGCATTGGCTGCTCCGGCGCAGGAAATACGGCGGCCATCTTGGAGCGGCATACTCTCCTACTTTGCTCAATCAAAACAGCAGAAGATGCCTCAGCCCTGAGGGATATTGTTGTTCGGATCGATGGACTATTGATGTGAGGGCTCCACAGACAACATTTCACAATTAAGATGGACATATTATTGCGTGTTATAACATTCACCAGCAAAGTTTACACAGGTGGTAAAGACTATTATTTATGTGTAATTCTCTCACTCTGTCAAAAGTAAGATACATCCTAAATCTTCCGTTTTTGTTTTGAAGGTTTTATAAAGACACAATATGAGGAAGAAGGGGGAAATATCTCTAAAGAGAGATGGATTCATTGCAGCACGGATGAATCTCGGATTGGATTTTGGACTCAATCTCAGGTGCAGAATCACTCTGAAGCTAGAACTCATTGGCTGGAAAACATATACATATATCTATATATGTATGGATGTATATACATATAAACATGTATCCAATATATATTATTCAGTATTGATCATTATTTATTTGTCATTATTAATCATTATTTGTGTTTGTATTGTTACATAAATATGTATTGATATTACAAAATAAATTATTAAATACATTTTTAATAATAATTAGATTGCTTTTGAATATGATGCAGGATTTAAAATGAACTGATGAAGATGGTCTATGTGTCTAGTGTGTCTGTGGTTCCCTTCTGGACCTGTTACCCCATCAACCCGACGTGGAAGACTATGTTCAGAATTTAGGTCTCACTGCATCTTGCGGTGGCAACATTGCAGCCAGTGGGCTGAGGGAAATACACTTCCTTTTTGTAGCAATTCAAGAGCTACACAGCTTTTATTGCTTCGCAAAAATTTCATCAGCACAGAAACTCCAAAGCACACAAAGAAGCAATTATTTCTATCTATCTATCTAGATATCTATCTATCTAGATATCTAGAGATAGATAGATAGATAGATAGATAGATAGATAGATAGATAGATAGATAGATAGATAGATAGATAGATAGATAGATAGATAGATAGATAGATAGATAGATAGATAGATAGATAGATAGCACAAAGTGTGTCGTAATTACAGTACTGCAAATTGGTCTGTACCGTCGCTGATACGTTTGGTCTGGAAGGGTTAAACATGAACATAAAGTCAACATTCAAATAGCTTGATTCATGTGAGTTCTCATAAAAAGCTGAGCTATCACTCTTTTTTGTGCTTTATTAACTCTGCTCAACCTCTGACAGAGTAGCTGTTTTTAGGGGGAAACTGACACTCAGATTTAACTATTAACCTTAACATGTAAACACATTATTAACAGCAGCTCAGAACATAATGACGCATTCTATCATCTTTAAGCAGCAAACGCTACAGTCATTTATTAGCGGCCGTTCGCTCACGGCATCGGCAGTGAAAGGAACAATCAGAAAGGTTCAGTTTCCACATTAATGTATTAAAATGTCAACGTTATATGTTAAAATGTCAACCCTATTAATGGCGTTGCCAGTCTGCACAGGTAAAATGTCAGGACGGAAACAAATGCAAGACACAATGAATGAAATATGGAGTAAAGGGCTGTAAATGCTGAGTACAAAAGACAATATTATCTGAATAACTCAAATGCAAATCAATTTTCTAAAGTAGGTAGATAAAATAAAGACATGCTTGTAATATTTTAACCTGTATTGATACTAAAATCACTCGTTTTAGGAGCTGGACAATACCCTCTGTAATATTCAGGACTGAATACCAGTCGTAAGTTAATTTTGAATGAGATTTTCTTTGCCAAAAATACTAAAGGATTTTCACAAACAAATAATTGCCAACTGTTTTTCTTGTCTCCTGCCGGCTCCCTGCTGAGAAACTTCTACCACACCACAGGAGTCCCAGACACAACAACTCCACTCTGCTTCCACCAAAGTCACCTTTCCCTGATTGGCTTGTAGGACAAGAAGAGAAGCAAAGACAAAAAAAAGAGAAGAAAAGGAGTACTAAATGTGGCAAAAAAAAAAAAAAACGTTTTAAGCTGTTACTCTGTGCATGTACAGATGTTTATTCACATTGATGATTTAGAGACAATTGAACAACTGGGAATATAATACTTTTGTTAGAAGACCATATTAGATTTTAAAAAATGTATTTGAAAATGTTTCTTGTCTTGCAACATTTATAGAGAAATGCAGGATGAAGTGATCTAAATGCTTAAGTTCTGCAAAATATTTCTACATTTATAGCTACAGTTGTGATCAGAGGTTCATCTATTTTCATGAATGTCAGATTAAATTTGGGTTTTAAATTGTTTATTCGAGCCAGTCTTTTTTCAGGGTGAAAAAATGCGACTCACAATTCTATGAATAAGACTCACAAGTGTGGATTTATTGTGGATTTTCTCTAGTTATATACTGTATAAAATTATGCATGGTCTTTAGAATACACATATATTTTATAGCGGTGCAACGATTGCAGTTTTTTGGCCGATCTTTTAAAAAGCCAAAACTGCCAATTCTGATTTTGTCTGAAATGTTGCTCGGTATAACAAGAAAGTTGCTGAATTGGTAACACGTGACTGTTGTTAACTGTAAACGTTCAGACATGACCTGATGGGCTGGTCAGTCAGTCAAACCTCTGTCACTGCAAAGCAGAAGAGGACAGTGTTTGGTTTTTAGATCTTTGTCGAGTTAATTAAGATTGGTGATAAGATTGATTGATTTGGATAAAATCGGCTTCACATGTAAAAGATCACCAATCTCACAAAATTAAGGAAACTGTATGGTCGACAAATTGGTGCACCTCTAGTATTTTTGACTAAAAGTTCAATAGAGAAAGTAAACTCATCGTGAATAAAAGGTATGTTTTGGGGAGTCAAAAATTAACAGAAATGCTAAAGCGCTACGCTAAATATTAGCTCTGCTAGTAGCGGATTAGCAGAAGTGTACCCACCTACGTCAGTTTCAGTTTATTTTCGTAATATCCATAAAATGTCTAACTTCCTGAAAATGTCAAAATGCAGATTTTTCTTCTCAAAACAAGATGTAGTTTAGAAAAGTTTCAAGTTTTTTTGCCTCAGGGACTAAATCATGAGAGATGAGGTCAGAGGCAGTAGGAGCGAAAGATGAATGCACCTTGCTCTTCCTGTTGGTTTGAAATGTGGTTGTTGTTAAAACTAAACAGACGAAAGGAGCAAGAAAGATAGAAATAAAGAAAGGCAGGAGAATGAAAGTGTGTCTGCTGCTCCTCCTGATGGACCCAGCCAAGCCATTCATTACTCCCCGAACGCCAGCCGGTGTCAGTTATATTACCGCGAAGCCGTCCCTGACTGACGGCCATGAGTGGGGGGAGAAAAATGGCAGCAAAATACTGCTGGATGCCCTGCGAGAAAACAAGGGAGAGGCTGTTGATGGATGGGTGTGTTTGACCCAGGCGGGTTTCTTCCAGATGAGACAGGGAGTCAGCTGAGCCTTTGGCCCTCTGCTCACAGCATGCCAGCCTTGTCAGCATAAGAGGCATCAAGCTAAGTTGCCCCCGTTGGCGCCTCCGTCACTTGTGTCAAAACAGACGCTCTCCATATTCAACAGATGAAACTCGATGGAATGGGAATACAGAAGCTTCACTGGGTTTATGACGGCCCTGATGTCAGGGTGAGGGCAAATATCCTCCCCTCTCTCAAGCATCCCAAAGACAATGGCTGCAGGACACAGACCTGGGCACATTTTCTTAAATATGATATCAGTTTGGCTAAAACACAATCCAGAAAAGTATTTTTGGGCTTTTTCTCAATGTCTCATTTCTCATATTTCACCTCATTTTTCCTCCTGTTATCTTCTGTGTCTGTGACTGTGACAACTAATTGGATTTCCCATGGTGCTCAGACTGTAACGAGAGCAAAATGTTCAATTTAGTGGCACAAATTAAATAACTTACAGTGTCCCACAAAATCCCTCATACTTTATTTTTTTCACATTGCAGCACATAACTTTCACACAGAGCCATGATTGCAGATTAGATTTAACATATTTTGGAGCAGAAAAGTAAAATTTATCTATTAAAGGGAAGGAAGCTTTCCCAAACAGTTTGGCCTTCCGTGAAAAAGTGATTGATCCTAAAGCCAAACCACTGATTGTGCCAAACTTTGTAACAAAATTACTGTCAAAATGAGATATCAATGATAATTCCTGTTTTACATTGCTTTATGTAGAGGACTGTTGGTCCACTCTTCTTTGCAGAATTGTTTTAATTCAGTCACATTGGAGAGTTTATGAGTATAACTGGCATGTTTAAAGTCATAGCATCCCAGGTTTTTTGCTGTTGCTTTATTACAACTATATAATGAATGTAAATACAACATATCCATCTGTACAGCCCATTGTCTTTGCGCTTATCCTTGCAGAATCATGAAGGGCTGGTGGAGTAATTGGGCCAGTCCATTGACAAAAATATATATTATGCATCGGGTTAAATAAGTATTAGATACACAGTCAATTTTTAAAGTTTTTCCACTTACAATAAAAGGAGATGGTCATTGTCGGTACACCTCAACTGTGTGAGATAAAATCTTCTTTACCTGTATTTATTGTACGTAAGGTTCCTATTCTAAATATTTAGAATTTTCTTATGTGTTAAGTACTCATTTTATGCAATAAATAAATTATTAAAATATCTTACGGTGAGATTTTCCATGACATTTTTTTGTTGATCGCCTCCGTTTGAACACGTGACGTAAATTATTCCGACGTCAGCCGGTTGACGATTGCGGAAGCGGGTCTTAGCGTTAGCCTGCTACCTTAGAACCAAAACAGATGAAATGTTTCCGTGCTAAATCGCTGCGTAGTCGATCGTAATCTTAGATATTGATTGAAGTTCTCCTTGTCAGACACCTGGTATCTGCTTTTGTGACACAGAAGAGAGGAAAAACTAAAGAGCCGCCTGAAATGGAGGTAAATATTAAGTATCGAGAAGTTAGCTTTAGCTAACCTTACAAGTTGATGTGGAGCATCTTGAAGTTACAGATACCAGAACTCAGAGCCGTTTTCGTTAATACAGTTATCTCAAATGAAAAGCTAACTTGGAAGAAAAAATATTTACAAGTTTTATGCAAAAAGTAAACATTATTGTCAGGCTTTGGTTGACATAAACGTTTTTTTCCTCTCCTGATGAACCCAACGTGTTTTAATCTAATAATGTTACTCCTTTTACTTTTCTCTAAAAAGGATCCCGGTGGTTCTGCAGCTGAGGCTGGGACTCCATCCCAACCTGGCGCTCCCAAGTCAAAGGTACCTCACAACTTTCTGTGTCTTTAATTAATCCGGACCTTTCTTTCTAAAACATACTTTAGTGTGAAAATCATTGGTCATATCTAAAGATATGATTGTTTAATGTGATGACAGAATTACTTTTTTTTGGCTTTATTTTTATTCACAATTTTGCTGTTGAGAAATATTTCAGATTCCAACAATCAACACATTTTGAATATTAGTCTGAGCAAGAAGGACTTACAAACTGCAAAATGAAGGTTTTTAATTTATATTTTTTGTTAAAATATAAATCAATACATGTCATGAGCTGTATTATTACTACTGTAGTAATGTATCTGAAATTATTGATTTGACAATAATATGTCACACATTTTTGTTTACATTTTTAGAGAGTGCCATGATAGTCTTGAGTAAAAACTGGAAAATTTTACTGTTAGGCCAAATGAAAGAGAGAGTCCTTGTACTGTGGATCACCGTGTTAATTAAATTGTGTTGATGACTTGGGCAGCCCATCCTTGTATAGTGTTAGTTTGAAGCAGCTACTTGGAGTTTGTGCTTTTTTGATTTCCAGTGTAACCCTAAAAAGAGTTTTTGCTATAACCAATGAGGATCAGAAGCTGAATTACACATTTGTTTTAAAAGTGCAAATTGATATATGGCTGATGATATGCAGTGACAGTGTTGGGAGGTTTCCTTAGAAGCTAACATGTTGGTGCATAAAACCTACATGTGGAAAGATGATGTTAAAACAGCCCTAAAGTTTGATTGTTTCATAAGATTAGTTTTCCTCTTTCTTTTCTTCCCTGCACAGCTGGATACACTGTCCAAAGATGACCTCATCAAATATGCCAAAAAACAGATTGCTGCCATGCAAAAGATGAAGACCAAATGTGCAGGTAGATAATAAAGTCACGACTGGTGAGTCTTCTCTGGCTGTGAATTTGTGACATTACTTTATTTGTTTGCCCAGATTTGGAAAAAGACGTTGAATCCCTTAAACAACAATCCAACAGCACTGACAAAAGTCCAGAGGATGCCTTGTTGATACAGGTTTGTATATCTCCAGATCTGTTGTAAAAGTAAATATGTTAACATTTTGTAATTTTATTCTGTTTGCTGTTTCAGGAGCTGACTGAAAAGATGGATGTTCTGCTTCTGGAAAAAGCTGAAACTCAGCAAAGTCTTGCACTTTCACGCAAAGAGCTAGAGAGAACCAAACAGCAAGCCAAGGTAAAATACCACAAACATAACAATTTTCTGCAATGTTATGTCTGTAAAGAAGACGGATTGTTTATTTATTTTTTTATTTTCAGGAGGATCTAGCACTGCTGCAAAGTGAACATGAGCGAGTTATTGAGGACCACCAAAGGAAGATTGAAACCCTGGAGTCCAGCATTGAGGAATCCAGAAGCCAACACCATGAAAAAGTGACTCATTTCCAGAAATTACTCCAGGAACAAGACGAACGAGACAGAGAAAGAGAGAAGGAGCGCAGAGCAGAATACACCAGTGCTCAAGAGAGTGTAGAAGAAATCAGACGCTCTCTGGAAGCTCAACTGGAAACCCTTCGAGCTGAAATGAAGGGAATCCAAGACAGAAGTTCGGAGGAGGCAGCGCAGCTGGAGGAGAAGTACCAGAAGGAGCTGACGAAGGCCCAGCAGGAAGTGGAGAACCTGAAGGAGGAGCTGGTTCAGAAAACCGTCCAGCATGAGGAGGAGATGAAAGCCCTGGAGGAGGACTGGGAGGTCGAGAGGGATCGCCTCATGTTGCTCACCGAGGAGCTGACTGAGCAGCTGGCTTCAAAAGGTACAACAGGAGGAAGGAAGTTACTGTTTTCTTGGTTTGGTTTGATTTATCTGAGGAGAAATGTGCATAAAAACAGCCTTAAATTTAATTTACATGTCAATTAAGCAATGAATTAACTATTATTTTACGTTACAGTTAAAGATTTCAATGTATTTGATGTGGATTTCATCCCTACAAAAGAAAAATTAACAAATATTTTTGGTCCAATTTCTGGGGCAAATATTTTAGTACACTTGAAATAAGACAAAACTCACTTACAAGTAACCTCTCAGCTCAATATAGAAGCTTGTTTTAAGTAAATAATTCCTTAATATTTATTAAAAAAGTGTTAGTAACAAGTAAAATAATCTTCCAGTGGAACAAGACATTTTAACTTAAAAAATTGTAAAATGTCTTGTTCTACTGGCAGATTATTTCACTTAGAACTAAAACTTTGTCAACAGTATTAAATAATTATTTACTTAAAATAAGCTCCTATATTTTGCTGAAAAGTTGCTTGTAAATCAATTTTGACTTCAAAAGTACTAAGGATTTTGAAGTAGAACTAGACAAAAATTCTTGGTAAGATTTTGTTTTTACAGTGATTTGGCAGATCAACACAAAGTGATGCATAATTGTGACATGAAAGACCATTTATACATCATCCTTACAATATTTAGTAGTAGCAGTTTGACTTTATTGAATGTAGTAAAAGAATAAACAAACTTATATGAAAACAAAAACAATTTAAAACAAAAGAACAGTATGAACGCGTATTTACAACTAAATGTCTAAAAAGTGTATTCACCCCCTTACTCTGATACTTTTAGTAAAATTAAATGGAACAAATACTTTTAATTGAATCAAGTTGTATGAAAAGAAATGTCATTATAAGTACGGCTATTTTATCAAGATCTAAGAGATTTATTAGAGAATACTGGTGATTATATAAAAGCTCTTGCAGACCAATGAACAGAGCAAACAGGTAATGGAGAAATGTAAATTAGTTGTAGGTTAAGAAACGATGTCAGAAATGCAAACATGCAAAACGTGGCCAACTGAACTTACAGGCCAGGCAAGAAAAACGTTATTGACAGAAGCTGCTGTCAGCAAACATGTTCATGAAACTGAACTGAACTAAAATATATAAAACACTCTGGTGAGAATCGAACAAGCATCGCGCTGACACATTCTACCACAAAAACACTCAACAGGTCATAAAAAAGCATAAATCCTCATATATCTCTAATTTTTCCACTATAATTTTGCACAATTTTGTATTTAAAATCTTCCCAAAAATACATTGAAGTTTGTGTTTTGATCAATCCTGTCACAATAAACAATTAATTAATTAACCGCACAATGTCCTTATGATTAATATTTTTTTAAAGGGCACTTTTGTTTAAAGAGACATCATAATCCATTTTATTTATTATTGTAGATTTATTTTTTTATTATTGTTTTTGGTTGTTGTGTTCTAAAATGTCTTTCTGTTCCAGTTTGGAGCATTTTTTTATAAAATTAGTATCTATTCACCTATCAGAGGTCAAATTTGCATTATGATGCAATTATAATGTTAGTTGAAAATGGTGTCAAAATAACCATAATATAATTTCTGTGACTTATCATTCATCAAACTGTTACTGTGACAGTTCCAGGTATGATTCACTGTGTTATAACAACTTATTTATAACTTTAGCAGCATCTTGAGGCGACGTTGTTCTGTTTTTTGCAGACAGCTACCTTCAGGACGTTCAGGAGGAAGACGAAGACCCCAGCCGTGGCGCTGGGATCGCCAAAATGCTGGAGCTGTCCGGGTGCAAGCAAGCCGAACCGCAGAGCGGCGGCGAGGAGGGCGAGCTCGGCAGACTGAGGACGGCGCTGGACGACGTTCAGTCCCAGAACACCATGCTGCAGGACGAGCTCACGCTGCTCAGCAACGTGAAGGCGGAGCTTGAAGCAGAGCTGGAGCGGGTCAAGGAGGATTTCCAGGTGGAAAAAGAAGAGCTCGAGTTCAAAATCAACGAGCTGCAGATGAATAAAGACAGTCCGACCACTGAGCCCGAGCTGAAGCTTCAGCCTGAGCAACAAGAAGTTAAAACTCCTGCTGAGATGCCGAGCAGCGACCTGAATCTGAATGAGGAGCTGACAGCCCGATGTGAGGCCTTAACCAGAGAACGCAACGACGCCATGGCCGAGTGCCAGCAGATGAGAGACATACTTCAAAGTGTGGAGACAGAGCTGGGGGAGAAGACCAAAGATTTTGTCCAGCAGTATAACGCCATGAAGGAAAAGGGCGCCGAAACGGTGCGAGACCTTCAAGAAAAGATCGAGCAGCTCAGCCAGCAGAGAGACGAGCTGCGGGTGAGAATGACTGAAATCACAGAGGAGAAAAACTCTCTGATGAAGAATATCCAAGACCTTCAGCAAAATTATTCAGCTGAAAGCCAGAAAGCTTCCACTTCCGCAGAAGAAGAAGAAACCTCTTTAAAACAGGCTGTGAAGGAGCTGACTATGCAGAACGAGGAGATCTTCTCACAGCTGAAGATGAAGGAGAACACGATTCAAGATCTGAAAGAAATGGCCGCCATTTTGACTGAAGAGCGGGACAAAGCGCAGCACCTGCTGATGCTGAAAGAAGACGAAGTGCAAAGTTTGAATGACGCCAAAACGAAAGAAATCGAGTCGTTGTTGCAAGAGAAAGAAAGGGAAACACTTTTACTCAGAGATGACAACAGCAAGCAGGTGGAAAGCTTGAGGATGCAAACAGACGGCGAGGTGAAGCATCTGAAGGAGGAAAAGGAAAAGATGGAAGAAAATCTGAAGGAGAAGACACTGATTTATGAGGAGACGGTTTCCCGTTTGGAGCTGAGAGTCAGAGAGCTTTCCACGGAGAGGGGCGATCTCCATCAGAAACAGGAGCAGGCTGTGTTGGAGCTGTCCAAGGTTCAGGAAGACGGGAAGCTAATGGCATCCAAGATGGCTGACCTGGAGGCTCACATGGCGCAGAGAGAATCTGAAAAGAAACAACTAGAGGAGAAGGTGAAGTCGCTAACAGAGGAGGCTGAGAAATCTGGTGCTTCCATGAGGCTGCTGGAGGAAAATCAATCTGAAGTCCTCAGAAAGTCAGCGGAGGAGCTGGAAGATCTCCGGACGCGAGTCGAAGAGCTTGAAAACGAGAGAAACCTCTTAAAGATAAGACTTGAAGAGATGGAGGCCGAGAAAAGAGAGGAAGAGATGCAGACAGACTTTCAGGCTCACATCACAGACTTGGAAAAGGAGCGAAACATGTTGAGGTCAAACCTGGAGGACGTAGTGAGGGATGTAGAGGAGCTGCAGAGGGATCTCCAAGACATGAAGTCGGTTAATGAGAAGATTAGTGACGAGAACCAGAAACTCCTGAGCCAAGTTTCCCTGGCTCAAGAAGAGAGGGAGGAGTGGGAAACGAAGCTCGGAGAGAAGGACTCTCTGGTTTCACAGCTGAGGAATGAAATATCGGCTCTGCAGGTGGGTCAGACATCTGATCACATCATGTTTAGGACAGGGTTTCTCCAAATGAGGGGCGCGGCCCTCTGGGGAACCGACAAAGGATGCTTAAAGTTGGAGGAAAAAATAAGTTGAAATAACTTCTTATTTATCTTTAGCCTTTTATTTAACCAAGATGAAACTCACTAAAGTATCTTGACAACAATACATTTAAACAATTATTTACAACAGAAACCCAGTTCAGTATCAGTAACATTAACACTCCTGAAATCAGTTTAAGTTGCGACATATAGACTTTGTTTCTGCTAAATCATTTATAAATACCTTGAAGGAATAAAATGACTCCAGTTGAAATGTTATTTCTGACACTCATCTTTCTAATTGGCCTCCAGACAAATTTATTAAACTGCTTTGCTCCTCAAGCTAGAGAAACGAGCACAAAATCAAAACATTTCTGTCAAGAAAAAGACAGAAGGAAACATCCAGCCACTCTGCTGTGGAAGAAATTCTGCAAAAAAAACACAAGAACTGTGAAGAAGAAGTAAAATATTACTTATGATCAAAATAATTGAATCAGATCATCTGTTATTTATTAATCTGATGTTCATGTCATAATATATTACCTAATAATAACATTTTGCACCGCAGAACTCATGACCAACTAAAATCCAAAGATATGAGGCAGCATTTATGTTATAGTGAGTAAAAATGAGGAAAAACCATCTAAAAGTCACATATTTTGTAGCATTTCCATGCTGTTTGTGAGGCTGTTTGTGAGACCATGGCATCAAAAGGTTTCTTGGTTAGGATCTCCCAAAGTTGTGCTTAAAGGAAAAACATTTTATTAGTGCTATTTTTACCCTCTAATATTTGTACCTTTATTTTTTTGTTCACAGGAATCTAATGTCCAATCTGCTTCCTCTGAGGGAAGTGAAGCCAATGAGACAACCAAGAAATTAGGTGTGATCATAGATCTCATCAATTTTATTTAACTAAATAAGCAGTCTTCAAAAAAAAAGTAAACCATTTTCTTCTTCTTCTTCCCTCAGCTCTCCTAGAGGATAAAATCAAAGAAAAAGACGAGAAGATGAACAAAATCAAGGCAGTAGCAGTGAAAGCCAAGAAGGAACTGGACAACAGCAAGAAGGAGGTAATCTATTACTTTCATCACATCTGAGTCTAACGGCTCCAAAATAATTGTAACTTAACGCTTTGATTGGGTCTCTGTCTCTTTAAGAAACTCCTGCTCTTTCTCAGACTCCGTTTTCATGATTTTGGCTTTTTTGTTGTTGTTAATTTTTCAAACGGTGCTTTAATTTTAGTAAGGCAAACAAGCAAAATCTTTTTTTTTTTTTTTTTCAGTTTTGGATGTACAGTAATTGACATTCTTTTCCAGTAATTAAAAAAATGTCACTACTCTATTTGTTTAATTATTATTAAAATATTATGTCTTGATTATTGTTGAGTTAGTAGAATTTTTTTTGTTCAATATTTCGTTTTTGTCCCCAATTCCTGAATCTGCTGTTACTGTTAATTTCATTTTTATGAGCAAAAGGACTTTGTGAGAGTCGGGCACCAAACTGTCTGGAGCCCAGGGCCCACCTCCTCCTACATGTGGCTCTGGATAAAAAAAAACATTTAAACTGTAGATGAATTAAATCATTCTGACATTTTCAGTAGTTGTTATATAAATAATTGTTCATTGCTAAAAGTATAATTTATTGGACTTCTTTTCAGGTTGTAACCCTGAAGGAGGAAGTTGCGTCACTGAAAGCAGAGCGGGAAAAGATCAACACTTCAATGAAAGATATCATTCATGGAGCTGAAGGATACAAGGTAGGATGCACTGGATCTTAATACAGTCATAGTTTACATGGATTCGGATGAATTAGTACATTAATGAAACTTAAATTAATGTATCACTAGTGCTGTTAAAAGTCTGTAATAATTCAAGGAAGGGGAAACTGTTCAATAATCCCTCTTTAGTAAATAGTGTTTTACTTGGTAATGTAATGAACTAAAGAAAAGTTTCCAAAGTTATTCATAACATTATTCACATTTTGTCATGTTAAACCACAAACACCAGTGGTTTTTGGGATTCTGCCTTTGCATAGTTTTGTACAGTTAAGTGTGTTGTTCTTTCAGCAAATGGGTCTTTTTTGGCCTGCATACTCTAGTTAACAATTAGTCCTTTACTAAATTGGTTGGCGAGTAATTCAATAATCGATGAAAAAGATATGAAAATTATTGTATGTTCATTACACTCTCCAACCCGTCTCACTGAGCTTGAGGTGTTTAGTAAAAAGTAATGGAGTACATTTTAAATCTTTGGCTGTGGTAAAACCATAATTGCAGTGAAAGAACACTTTGTTTTGCAAACTCATGCCTTCTTCCATTTGATCACAATGCGAATACGCTTCAAATAAAACCTGCAAGTTTGATTAATCATCTCCTTTTTTTCCTAACAGTTTTTAGCTAATTGGCGTAGTGTAATTTCCCAGTGGTTTCCATAAACGCCCTGCAGCTGTGTCTATTACAGAGGGAAGCACTCTGTTGTGTCTAATGAGAGTTTTGTTCCTCAGCCAAATGTAAATGCAGCTGATATGTGTGTTTTCCTTCACTGAGTTGTTCAACCGACCTCCAGTGATGAATATTGAGGTTGTGTGTGTGTGTTTGTGTTTAGAACCTGCAGATAGATTACGACAGGCAAACAGAGCAACTGGATAAGGAGAGGGAGAAGGTGGAGGCGGCCGAGAGACAGATTGCCGAGCTGACCAAGCGACTCAGCAGTGCTGTCACACAGGTAACTGGGATACACACTCAATAAACACACACACACACACACACACACACACACACACACACAACAAACAAAATGCTCCCAGCCTCCTGTAAATCTTAGCAGTGAGACTTTGTCCAGCGAGCATAACTCCACATGATTTACTGAGTCATTTTAGCCAGCTACACGTCTCCCAGATACATCCCACAAATAGACCATCAGATGTGACTGGCTGCGCAAGGGAGAAATTGTTTTTTGAATATATAACTCCTTTCCTTCCCCCTCTAAGCTCGTAACTGTCTGGCAGGTAAATGGAGCGAGGTATAGCCTCCATCTGCTGCATTTCCTGAGACTCGGTTTATTCTCAGATGAGCTGGAGGTTCTCAGTGGGATCGCGCACGCTTAAGCTAGTTAGGGATCCCTGCGTTGTTCCCGACGTCTGAGTTTACCCATCATTGGTTCGGTGTTTGGCTGACAGCTGCCTGGAGACGGCTGCAGCCGCCGCGTTGTCTGGAGGAAACTCCACAGAGCCGCTCATGTCAGATTCGCCCGGGTGGTTCTTCAGAAACGCCACGTGTGTTTGAGCAGGGTTGATTCTTTTGACTACAAGCACGTCTCAACAGTGAATGAAGTTCAGCTCCTCTTTTTAGTCTGTTTCTGTTTTAAGAGAAAGTTTATTCTGGTCGCTCAAAGAAAAAAAAAAACTAAATTAAGTCATCTTAGATATTGCTCAAGGAAACGAAAATCAAAACTGTCTCGGTTTCTTCCTTTTCTGTTCTTATCCAGACCTGGAAAAGGTCAAATTTAAGACTTTAAATTTGACTGTCCAATCAGGAATGTGTTCATGATTTAAATCTGAATTTGTGAAATAAAATGACTTCCAGTTATGGTGGTTTTATGAAAATAAACTAAAAAAGTATAAAAATAAAAGATGGAAATACATATCGTCACATAATCTACATCCATCCATCCATCCATCCATCCATCCATCCATCCATCCATCCATCCATCCATCCATCCATCCATCCATCCATCCATCCATCCATCCATCCATCCATCCATCCATCCATCCATCCATCCATCCATCCATCCATCCATCCATCCATCCATCCATCCATCCATTCATTCATTAGTCGTCTTCTATCCGTCTGCCCATCTTTCTTTTATCCATCTGTCCTCCGTCTATCCACCCCATTAAGGTTCTGTTTCTTGCAGGATCTGTATTTACTAAATCAATACTACACATTAGTATATTTATTATGTAAAAACAACAAAACTTAAAAAGCTGTAAATGATAAAACATTGTTTACCAACTCTGATGGCCGACTATTGAGCTTCTTTCAGTAAAGAGTGTGGCCCTTTGTGCAGAAGGAGACGCTGAGCAGTGAGAAGGAGGATCTGCAGGCCGGCTTGGAGACCATGAGGAGTTCGGTGAAGCAGCTGGAGGCCAGAAACCAGGAACTGCAAAAACATCTGGCTAGCCTGGACAGAGACCTGCTGGCCGAGAGAGCCATGAAGGACCAGAAGCTTAAGGTGGACATGAACACACACAGAAGATTAAAGGGGCTCGGTTATGAACCATCCATTCACATAGTGTCATTTTACAGTGCAATCAAGTCACTATGTTGTTTTTAGTGATATATGTCAAATATGATGTCATAGTGTGGATTGGGCTTCTGTCTCTTTAAAAGCTCCTGCTCTTTCTGAAACTCTGCCTTGAGGAAGTCATCCCAACATCTCTCCTCTATTAACCCTTTAGTAACATTTTACCAGCGCAGCACTGAGAAGTAGGTCGTTTAATGAGCTCAGCAGCTCCACCAGGTGTTTGCTAATTACTGTTGGCTAGTCTGAAGGAGCTGAGCAGTGGAGTCATAGGGAATGGCTGCTCTGTGTGGCAGAAGCTTGGAAATTGCAGCTCGTAGGAGGCAATGGTGGAGCTAGTTTCATTTGAGCATTTTGCACAGCTGAATTGTTGCCATGGAGATTAAAGGATTTGTCAAACATGCATGAAAGAATCAAAGTAAACACTCCCAGGTTTGCTTTTGAGGAGGAAATAACATTATAACATGATGTAAAGCTCAAAAAGTTGATTTTACATAATACTGCCCTTTTAATTTGTCCAGAAAATCTTTTTTGGAAGTATTGGAAATGTCTGCAAAGTAATCTTGTAAACCAATTACTTGGTATCATTAAATCTGATAGAGCAGTGTTATAGTTTACTGACAGGCTCAAAGTGTTTGCTTGCCCCTCCAGGACCTGTCGTCCGCCACGAAGGAAGTGGAGGGGCTGACAGCGCAGCTCCACAGGCAGCAGCAGCAGTCCCAGCAGACCGCCCAGGAGCTGGAGCTGCTACGCAAGGTACCCAAACACACCAGCGTTTCCCAGACCCACTGTGTCTCTTCGGGTCAACTCGAGCCGGTGATGGCCAGCCTGAAGCCATGGCGGCACGTCACAGAGAACCGGAGCAGCTTTAGCCCACAGCACAACGAGCTGCTGTTACTTTTCCATTAGTGGAGGCCTACATAGTACACTTGAGAGCTGCCTGAAGGCCTGACTTTGTCTTTTGTCCACTTTGTTAATTCAGTCAAAGAAACTGGATGGTGATACAGATTTTTTTTTTTTTTTAAAGAAAAGGATGTTGCGTTCTAAAGAGTAAATACATTTATTTTAAAGGATCCTTGTAATATCAAAATGTCAGGAATGATTTTATTTGTTTGTTCGAAAAGTGAATGCATGTTAGTCTAATTGCTGAACATTACATTTGTTGAAGATATAAAATAATCATTTTAGTGATGTGCCAATTTTCCCTTGACTGGGGATTTTTTTCCCCCCAATTAATCAAAGTCAGAAAACTTCCTCTCTTTTTGGTCTGTAAACACACCAAAAAACATGTTTTTGTAAAAATCTGTCTGAATGAGATTCTTACAATCTGATTATAGAGTAGAACAGTAGTTACCCAAAAATGTGAAGTATAAAATTATCTAAAAGCTTTTTTCAAGACATAAAAACCAACTGTTGTCCATTCTTCCTTGATAAAAGCATAATATTTTGATTATTGCAGTTATCCTAACGTCATCTGTAACATTTATTTCCTATTTGAAAACATAGACTTATAGGGAAACTGTTATCCAACATTTACATTTTATTCTTCCATTTGGGTCCCAAAAACAGCCAAAGCACTTAAAAATGACACCCAGCTGTGTTTTAGGAACAAGTTAATGTTTTTTGGTGTCTGGAAAAGGAACCAATTCAAAAACCTCCCAAATATGATGGCTGCTGTGGCATTACCTAGCAACCCCAGCCTAGCTCAGCGCATCACCTAGCAACCCAAACAGAATTCAATCATGTTTGGTTTTACCACTTTATGCGATGTACAACGGCTGCTGGAAAAGGCTAGTGTTTTGTTGGTTGTGCAGGATGCTCCACTTCTGCTTTTCTTTTTACGTGCGAGTGTAAACCTTGAGTTGGGGGGCGTGGCCAGCAGCAGCTTATTCGGATTTAAAGTGACAAGAGGCTCTAAAACAACTCATTCTATTAAGACCTCAAAACAGGCAGAACTGACCAAACTAAAATCTTATAATCTAGGAATTATTTTGTCTAATGAACGTGTTTTATATAGCCCATAGGCCTCAAGATAAATATTGGTAAAAAAAAAAAAACCTTAATTTTTAGCCACATAATTTTCCCAGATAAAAATGTTGACTCTCTTCACAGTCATGATGTAGGGTGTTTACTCTACCACTAGGAGGCCCAGCAGAGCTCCCTGCTGGACATGGAGATGGCCGACTACGAACGTCTGGTGAAAGAACTAAATGGAAAACTAACAGAGAAAGAGGAGTGTGTGGAGGAGCTGAAATCCCAGATTAACACACTGAACCAGACACAGGAGACCCACAAGCAGGAAATTGGTATGATTCACATGCTTATTTGTAATTAATTAATGTATTTTGTATTTAATTTTTTGTCCTTAAAGAGTTAAGGCTGTGGCTACTACACACATATTTTTATTATAATAGCTTTGCGCATTATTCTGATTTTTTGGAGTTTTTATTAACTGTAAGCAGGACTGGATTTAAAAGGATGTGGGACACTGAGCTGGAGTTAGTTTAGGTGCCCTATCTGCTAAAGAAAAATTATTCTACTAATGCAAATATTAGTAGGCATATTAGTAGGTAATCCTATACATCAGTGAGTATGAACTGATGCATGGTAAGTTTAATATGTCCCCTTGCCAGTAATTCCATGTTTTCCCCCCAAAGAACTTGCTACGTCTTCATTTTCTGTATTTTTTTTATGTTCATATATATCCAAAAATATGCACACAACTCCATTAATATGGGTTTGTTAGCTTTATAGAAATTACAAAATAGGCGTTTGTTAAAAAAAATGAAAAGAAAACATGTAGTGCCCACATATAATCAGCGGCCAGGACTGATGACCCTAAAGTAAACGCCTAAAATTAATTATTATTTGAATAATGAATCTACTTGAGTTTCACTTTTCGAATTGGATTTCTGAAGTAAATAAAGTTTTTGATGCTATTCTAATTTATGCACAGAAATGTCTTCATAAATAGTAAACATACTCAGTAGTAATATTCAGCTTACATGCAACTGTTGTGTGTTTAGATTTGAAATATTTTTTAATTTTATATTTTAGCACGTTTTCTGCTTTGACTTGCTGTTAATGTCTGCTCTCGTCTCATGTTTCCGCGTGTCTCCAGAGGCTTTGAAGTCTCAACTGGACCAGGAGGAGGAGAAAACCATGAAGATGAAACAGCTGCTGGTGAAAACCAAGAAAGATTTGGCAGATGCCATGAAACAGGTCTGTGTGTGTGTTTCTGTTGGCGAATCCCCAAAGATTTCCTGTTACTGTGCAACACGGATGTCTGATGAATGTAAATAGAGCGATGCGGCCATGTGTAAGCATGACTGGAGAAGGCCTTGGAAGATGTTGGGAAGAGTTACTAAATGTGTCATCTGCGTGTGTTCATGCATGCAGGAAAGCTCCCTCATGATGCAGCAGGCGTCTCTGAAAGGAGAGCTGGAAGCTAACCAGCAGCAGCTAGAAAGCTCCAAGGTATCACAAATAAACCCTTTCTGGTAGCGCTGGACAATAAATCAATAACAACATATATCGAGATAAACACGTGATCAATATCAATGGATAATATGTCTGATAGAATATTCAATGTATAGAATATTCACTGTACTCTGATTCATAACCGCACAGCATTCTGGGGGATGTAGGCAAAGGAAAAGCTTTGACCACGCAACATCTCACAGCTGCACTGCAAAAACGCAAAATCTTGCCAAGTATTTTAGTCTAGTTTCTAGTGCACTTGAAGTAGCTTTTCAGCAAGAAATATAAGCTTGTTTTAAGTCAATAATGCCTGAATATTTTTGAAACAATACTTATTACGTTTTCAGATTATTTCACTTATACATGGGGAAAACGTCTCGTTACAAGTGAAGTGATCTGCCAATGGAATAAGTAGTTTTTATCAATATTAAGGAATTATTGACTTAAAACAAGCTTCTATATCTTGCTGAAAAGTTATTTGTATGTTTGTTTTATCTTATTTCAAGTGTATTCAGATATTTGCATGAGAAACTGGATAAAAAATACTTGGTAAAAATGTTATGTTTTTGCACTGTAGCTAACCAAGGTTGGTGGAAGCAACTAACTGACTCACTCTTTGGTTACCTAGCAACTCCCTCACTTTTTGGTTACCTAGCAACAGCCTGCAGGGTAAATTCCGCGGCAGCAGTTTGAAGTTGCTTAATTTGCTGTTTATTTGCTTAAAAAGAAACGACATTGGCGTGGAAAGAAAACTGGATAAAATATGAAATGTTTGGCAGCATTTCACATTATTTAAGTCAAGCCAAGTTTATTTGTGAAGCACAAAATTTCAAAGTTATAAAGAAAACACCATACAGTCAATAATTAATTATATTTTGATGAGTGCCATCACCAAAATCAGACATGTCAAATATGTTCAGTTTTTCATTTGTTATGGTTCAACAGCAACTCTAAACCGGTGGGTTTTTAGTCTTGATTTAAAGTTTCTGGTTCTGGGGATGCAGATCAGATGTAGGGACTTTAAAACTGGGGGGATGTGCTCTAAAAATGCAAAAAAACTAATCAATAATCATTGATATTGACTGATATAAAATGCTTATATTGCGATATGTTTTTCAGTCTTACTGTCCAGTCCTACTTTCTGGTTTTCATCTTGATTCAAATGTAAAAAGCAAATCAAGATTTTGTTCCAGCACTTGTACTCTAAAACGTGTGTGTTGTTGACTTCAGATTGAGATGTGTGAGCTGACAGCCGAGCGGCACCGCCTGCAGGAGCAGCTGAAGTCCGCTTTGGAGCAGCAGCAGAGGACCAGCAGCTCCCTGCAGCAGCGCATCCACAGCCTGCAGCAGGACAGAGACACTGCAAAGGTTCTCATCCTTCAACTACCTCATTTTTAGTTCTGTTCTCAGGTTTAATTCACAGAAAAAGAAGGTGAGAAGTAATGCTTTCTTCAGCAAGAGCATAACAGTTCTAACAAATGAACTGAGCTCCTGCTCATGAGAAACGATTGATAAATGAGGCTAAAAGTAATGACTCTTTTCATAATTTATCTCTCAATTATTTTTAATTACCTCTATCTACAATGTCAGGCGTGTTTCAGTCAGACATTCATCATGTTTAAATGCTCAGCTGATTGCAGCCTGTTTGTAAGACCCACAATTAGCAATGGAAATAGTTTGAAAGCTAATTTTTACATGAAGTTCTGATGAGTAAATCCATAATTTTCCAGATAACAATCAATTCCAGTTGGTGGCAGCATATTTTACTTTATTGATCCCCAAAGGTCTGGATGGATTGGTTTGTCCCAGCATTGCACATAACAAAAATTAAATAAAATAATAATAATAAAACATACACAAACATTGCTCAGTATATTTCTAAAAATATATTCGGCATTTAAAACGCGCAGCTCCAGCTTAATCTGTTAACAGATTAAATTGGGTAACCATCATCCTTCGTAAAAATAAAAAGCTTCAGCTTTTTTTTGTGTGCAGATCTTCACTGAATCTGTTTGTTGGTTTCAGGCTGAGCTTATGGCAACAACAAGTGAGTTTGAGAGCTACAAGGTTCGAGTTCACAACGTGCTCAAGCAGCAGAAGAGTAAAACCAGCACCCAGCCTGACGGAGACTCTGGGAAACTAGAGAGGTGAGAGCAAAATGAGGGAAGAAGCTGACAGGATGCAATCAGAAAGCTGCTTCCTGTTAAATGTCCGCAACATTTAACAGGAAGGTTAAGTAGGATAAACTTCTGCTCAGTGGTTTTAAAATGAAATGGCAGGTCAAACGGTGAGGCACAAGCTTTCATCCTAAATTTGAGGCAGTTTGTTTTCATAGTAGATGTACGTTGTGGGAATAGTTTGAGATTAATCTGTCGCAATAAATCAATTAATTGCATGATAAGTTAAAACATACTCAATAATTTCCAGGTGCATGATTTATCGTTTTTCTACTAAAAACTAGATGACAAACTTTTCAGGTCTCAACTAATTTTGTTTACATAGCCTTCAGAATGCTTTTTACTTGTTGTCTCTGTTGTTTTCTTTTATTTTGGGTATCTAAAATGTCTTCCAGTTCCAGTGTTAAATGTTCACTAGGTTTATTTTATGTGTATCGTCGTCGTGGTCGTTTGCAGGGAGCAGTTGTCCTCTCAGGTTGAACAGCTGCGGAGCCGCCTGTCTGAGAGCCAGCAGAGCCTCCAGAGCAGCGTCTCCGAGCTGCAGCAGCTCCAGGCTGAGCACGACACTCTGCTGGAGAGGCACAACAAAATCCTGCAGGAAAACATCAGCAAAGAGGCTGAGCTGCGAGAGAGGTGAAACGCTTTGGTTTTTCATTCTACATCTGCTGAGGTTTGTGTGCTCATCAGGTTGACATATTGTCTAATTTTTCCCCTCTCTGTTGTTTGTCTGTACAAAAGTATGCATGCCGTTTCACATTGCAAGCAAAATATTCAATGTATTCTATTGGGGTTTTATGTTACGGTAGTTTTAAAATGACGATCTGAAACGTGCGGTGTGCACATTCACATTCACAACCAAAGACCTTTAGAATCCACCGTGTTAGTATATAATTTTAGTATTAAACAATGAAATTCACCCTTCATCATCCCGAAATGTAAATAACATGGCTCAACGGCTAAACTACAGAGACTTTCCGATCTACCTGAACAGACAGGAATAATCTAAAAAGCTGCCATAGAGACCTACGGTAACTTTTGAGGAGCTGCAGAGATTCACAGCTCAGGTGGAAGAATCTGTCAAAGGCAACTAGTAGTCCTGTTAATAAATCCTGTTTTCCTCAAGCCATATGGAAAACCGGGGTGTCCAAATTTTTTACATCAGCCAAAATTGCTGAGTCGAAAGTAGTGGTGGGCCAAAACCCCGACAACCTGAAATAAAACCAATAAAGTAGTCCCATTTCTTTTTTTCTTTTTTTAATGGATACTAATTGTAGATCCAAAACATGAAAAGGATTCTTTCAATGGCCATTGTAAATTAAAAGCAAAAGCCATAGTAAATTAAAAGCAAAAAAGTATTAGTTTTTTGGCAAATGTTCTGGAAAAATTTCTGAGTTTGAAAAGTTAAAAATTTGCTAGAAAAAAAATCAGAAATGTTGAGATTAAACTCAGAAATTTTCTGGGGAAAAAATGGCAAAAACTTGTGACTTTTGGAGTTTTAAAAGCTGAACATTTCCGAGTTTTGCTGCAGAAAGGTTAAGAGATTACTTTCAAAATTTCTGAGATTTTGTGATGGAAATTTATTACCCATTTTTTTCTTTTCTTCTGTTTACAGAAGCTCTAATACGTCGCTGTAGTTTTTTCCGCTTTTGCTGTATTTTAAGAAATGCATCTAGTTTTCAGATTCTTTTGGGCTCGATTGAACACATTTATTTTCAGTATTAAGAACTTTAAAGAAAAACTTTTTCTATATTTAGTCAAGTTTAATAAACTAAATCAAAGCTGATTTGGGGTTCAGTAAAAGTCTCTGAATAACATGGTTTTACCTTTTGTTTAAAACTTGGATATAAAAATACAAACACTTTGTGTTATACTTTACATTTTCTATTGTAAGAAAATTATATCCATAATAATTTTACCCTTGTTACAAATTAAAAATGTCCATCTGCATCTATCAACCAAACTTGCATCATTTTGGCCTCACAAAATCAGTTCAAGGGCCACAAATGGCCCTCGGGCCGCACTTTGGACACCCCTGTTGTTGAGAGGAAACCGCAAACATCTGGATGAAGATACTTTTGCCAAATGAAACAAACACTAAATAGGATTTACAGAGAAACGCCAATACTTCAAATCACCTTCAGCACAACATCCCCACAGTGAAACATAATGGTGGCAGCATCATGCTGTGGGCTAAACAAACTTGAGGAACTTTCCAGATTCCTAACTTCCTGTTTCCCTCTGACCCGTCCTGCAGGGTTTTGACGTTGCAGACAGAGAACGTGTCGTTAAGGTCAGAGGTGACCCAGGCTCAGGCCGACCTGTCGTCCCAGGTGGAGGCCCAGCGGCAGACCTACAGGGAGCAGCTGAGGAAGCTGCAGGACGACCACCGGGCCACCGTAGAGACGCTGCAGGGTCAGCTGAGCCGCGTCGAGGAGCAGCTCTTCAACCTGCGGAGCCAGAACAGTAAGCTCAGCCAAAAGCACTTTAAACAGGCGAAATGTAACAAGTGGGCATCTTACACATGAAATCAGATATTTACATTCACTGTAAAACTAAGAAAAATAATTAAAGATTCAGACAGGTGCTTGAAATTCTTGAAAATGCTTGAATTTGAATTGTGTGTGTTTGTGTGTTTGGAAAAGGTTTGATATTAAAACTGAATAGTTTTGTTGAAAGTTCAATCTAACGTTTGATTAAAAGTTGAAATTTAGAAAACGGCATTTACAGTTGAAACCAGACAATCACATACACCTAAAAACTTATCTTCTTTTAGTTAGTGAGAATTAATAAAATTTAACTTTTTTACATTTTTTAAAAAGATTTCTTTTACTTTACTTTCTTTGTATTCTTTGCCTTTAATTTGCGCAGGAAGATAATTTTTCTTCACACAGTTTCTCTGGACTGTTTCAATGTAATGAATATTTATTATTCCTAATAACCTACTGACTTATTGATCATCTTATATTTTATACCTTAAACAACGTTATTGGAATTCAGGGATTTTTTTGTTAAATTAGTTTTTATCTCTCGAACCAGTCAGGTGTGTGAGACATTTCAAAACATTTGTTATATTTTAGTTTTACTCACAAGACATTAATAAGTCATGCATCATATCATATAATAGTGAATTAAAACTGTTCTTTTTTAATTTTCTTTATCTCCAACGTGTGGTGCTGGAAAAGTTTGAAAACTTTGAAAAAAAATTTAATTTTACTGAAGGAGAACTGTGGAAACCCTGTTTTGTCTTTCACCGGCTGACGTTAAATCAGACAAAACATTTGCTGCTTTAGGATCGCCTAAGGAGATCCTTTGAAGCATCAAGTGGTGTATAGAGTAGAAGTTTTCTGTCTTGTTTCCTCCTCCGCTTCATGAGAGGAGTGATGGGACACAGAGAGCTCACAGGGGTGAAGATATCGGCGTGTTTATCAGCAGAGCTCATTCATCACCTCCCACACAGCTGCCCTATGCAGTGAAACACCAAATACACACACCAACGACTTGGAAAGGCGAGCGTGTGGATGTGTGCTGCTTCTCTGTCACTTCAGCTTGGCCAGGTGTTGGCGAGGCGCCGCAGCTCTGTTCCCGCCTCGCAGTGTGGCAAACAGACCCCTGTGGCATCTGGAGAGGCTCCTCATTAGTGTCTCACACATAAAAGACCCCTGTTTTTTAGGGTGCGTTTGGCTTATCTCACCACGTATTTCTGAATTTAATTGCATGGATTGAGTCAGCTTGTATTTGTTTTACTGGTACAATCAAGCAGTTTGATTATTTACTGTAATCAAACTGTAAGTCACATGTACCACTCATTGAAATCTATCCATATCTCTCCTTTATTTATTCTGTCTATGAACCAGGTGAAGGCTGCTGATTGGATAATATTTTGCTTCAAACTTGAGTTCTTGTTCCCTCATAAATATATATATAAATAAATAGTGTTTATCCTTTATTCAGTGATTCATTATGCAAAATTCACATTTTACACATTTTTATTCTTCCAGTTGTGTCTTAACTGTTTCTAAAAATACTCCAAGCACTTAAAAAAAACTCTTTTTTTGCCAGTAAGTTGATGTTTTTTGGTGTTTTTAAAAATGACCCTATTCATCGGCCACTGTGCCGTTACATAGCAACCCCAGCCAAGCCCAGCCCGTCACCTAGCAACCCAATTCCATCATGTTTGGTTAGCTGGTTTTACCGCCTTATGTTGGAAAAGACAAGTATGTTAGTTGGATGTGCAAGAGGCTCCACTTCTGCTTTTCAAAGATTTGCAGTTGTGTAATTACGCATCTGTTTGCAGCCATTTTAAACGTTGCGTTGGGGGCCGCGGCCAGCAGCAGCCTATTGATTTAAAGGTTCAGAGACCCTAAAGCAGCTCATTATGAAAGCCAGCTCAAAATCTCAGACTAAAATCTCAATATGCAAGAATGATTTTGTGTAAAAAATGTAATGAACATCTTTTGTAAAGCACATAAACCTATCTTAACCTGTTAAAGGAAGCATGGTAGGTCACCTTTGAGGGTGTTTAAGTTTAATTCATTTGTTTGTTTGATCTGCCAGGTACCTGGAGCTAAAATGATTTAGACTTTCAGGAGCAGAATACATTAGAATATATATTTTTTTTTTTTTTCTTCTTTTAAATGTTTTCATATAATCCTGGCTAAATGATCGCCTATTTCAGTGTCTCAACGAGGCCCTCTACTGGTCAGCAGCTACTTCACTCTGCCTGTTAACTTCCTGAGGGGGGAAAGTGAGAAAGACGGTTTAGTTACAGCTTCATGAATCATATTTATCCTCCCACTTTCTCAAGTCACTGTCCCTCTTTCTCATCATTTTCCTGTGTGATGCTTCAACTGTTTGGCACAGTGATCTGCAACCTTTACAATCCAAAAAGCCATTTTTGCCCTCAGTCCAACTAAATAAAACGGGCTTGGAGCCACAAATACTACTTCATCTTTTGAAAAATAGCAAAGTTTATGAGAAATACTTACCACAGAGAAGCACCAACTTACTCCTATTTTTAGGTTTTAATTAAAAGAAAAACATAAAACGTTTTCAAAATGATGATGGGTACATTTTCTTATATTGGATGTTATTTGCACATAGTTTTCAAACTAATTATAGCAAAAATAAATAAATCTAAATAAAGATGATGGTAATTTTAAATGTAATTATTCCACAAAAAATCACTTAAAGTTGTATTTGTCGCTATATTTCTTTTTAATTTCCAGTTAATCATTTTTAGTCTGTTTTTAAGAGTCAATGTGGAAAGTCCAGAAATCCACATGGGGCCCCGGAGCCACAGGGTCACAGTTAAGTGTTTATGAAAACCAAATAAAAAACATCCCAACTTGTTAGGATCTGTTCTACAATCATTGGCACTTTGTAGCTGAACTATTGTTATGTTTCTTCTGTAAGCCCATCTTATCTGCTAACCTCAGGTGCAGCGTCGGCCCAGTCCAGCCGTAAGCCTCTGGCATCAGAACTTCAGCGGAGAAACGCCGATCAGAACCAAGCAGGGTTGGGATCAATGGGTTTCAACGACCTGCAGTCGATGGCCCGGGAGGAGGGGGAAGGCATGGAAACCACGGAGACCGAGATATTGTCGCCAAAACTCGCAGCCCCGCCCTCCCTGGAGCAGCTGCTCACATCCCCAGACCCCAAACAGGGTGAGCTACAAAAATACCACAGATTAAATCCAGTAACAAAGGAGCTATTTACAGTGTAATTATTCTCCTTTACTTTTATGAGGTTCATGTAGAATAATAGACAAAAAAATTAATAAACAATAAAGTATTTTAACTAATTTAATTTTCATACTTGACTGCTGTTTATTTATTTATACTGTTTAATTTGCTTGTTGCATCTCCAGAGCCGTTTGTTTGGACGGTGGAGCCGAGCAAAGAGGAGCTGAGCGAGAAGCTGAGCACAGCCACGCGCAGCATGGAGCACATGAACGGCCTGCTGCACGAAACCGAGGCCACCAACGCCGTCCTCATGGAGCAAATCACTGTACGTATGAACATCTTATTTAACCTTAACTTTATTTGCACAGCACATTTCAGCAACGAGGAAGATCGAAGAGCTTCCCATAAAATCATAATACAGTAACTAATGATGAAACGAGCAGTAAACATTACATTTAGTCAAACGCAATCTTAAAAATCATCAAGCAGATGTAGATAAAATATGTTGATTAATGTTTCACTTACTTCTAAACGGGTGCATTTTAGTTTCCATTTAAAGGAACAGTGTAGAAGCGTATTTGCAGTTTTCTGGAAGGTTTCTAAAACATGCCAGCAGTGTCTAAATTTCATTTTGGGTCATATCAAGATCATGAATGTTCTCAAGGCCAGTTTGTGCCAGAATTTATTAATAAAACCCATTAACAAACTGTTAAGTTATGAATAAATTCCTTTCTGCATTCAATAAGTACTTAAAATTAATATTGAACATCTTTTCGCATTCATCAGTCCCCCCAGGATTTTGATTTATTTTGTGGTACTACAAGTATTTGCAATATTTCCACTTATTTATGACATAAAATGTGATATTTTTATTACTTGACATCAAGTAAAGCTGAGTCAGCATTGTCATAAAAGAAAAACTGCCACCTGCAAGTATGAGTTAGAAGTCACTTATAGCCAATGTTTATCACCATTTTTGATGTAAATTAGCAATAAACTCACAGTTATACATCAGCACGAAGATCTGTTGATTTTGCATAAAATTCTGGTATTGTGAGAAACTGTCATATAGACAAGTTTTGGCATACCATATAGACAAGTTTATAGACAGGGGGCCATATAGACAAGTTTTGGCGTACCATATTTGGCCCACGGGGCTTGAGTTTGACGCATATGGAAACATGTAGGAAAGTTTTAAATGTTATAATACAAAATTAATCTTTATGAGCCCACATTTTATTTCAAATATTTTATTTCACAGTAAATAAAGAAACCCCAATCCTCATCATGTTGCATTAAAATGGTCTGTATGCACCAACGGTGACGTCAAACAGCCTGGCATTGTTTACGGTCCCATCTTTGTCCAGCAGAAAGTAGAGCCGGTGTCCCTTGATTCTGAGCGGGATGAAAGAGGGGGACTCCTGTCTGTGAGCGTGGCAGGCCACCTGATTTAGTGGGACATTTATGGTCCTGCCTCGGTCTGGTCCCAGAGGAGACTGTGTCCGTACCGTCACCATCCTCCCGCCCTTATGTAGAACCACCTTACTGACGGACCTCAGGCAGAACAGAGCCCCGAGCCCGACTATCCCCGCTCCTATGGTCAGGCATCCCAGGGTAAAGCCGTACCTCCAGGCGTTTGAACCCAGGTTCATCTCGAAACTCCACATCCCGGCCAGTCCGGTGGTGGTGGTGGGCGCCTTGACTCGGCCTTTTCCACCGGTGTCTCTGAGCCCGGTGAAAGCGAACTGAGCCAGGTACGTCCAGAAGACGAACTGGCCGCCGCAGAAGACCGTCAGCACCCGGAAGAAGCGGGTTCTGTCGTGCTCGAACAGGGTGACATCTTTGGCAGGCTGGGTGGAGCTGCAGTAGCCTCGACGGGCTGCTACCTGGCGGGCTGTGGGAGCAAGAATCTCCCCGTTTAATCCGAACCAGGTAAATAATCGCGTGGATTCCCCGTTCGACTGGGTCGCATTTTGAAAGGCTCGAGCTTCCTGCTGAAAATTACCGAGTCGAAATAGCCTGGAGTACCGCTCCAGAGCTCCGCAAAGAAGGCGCTCATATCCCATTTCTCACCGTAACTTCGTTTATAAGGTTATATGACTCTAAACAACACAGTCCGAAGCGATAGCTGCTGTTTTATATCCACTTTTATTTCACTCCAGGCTTCTCTGTCCGTGAGGGCGCCGCCATACTTGTTATGTATTCTCCTTCTGAACTCTCGCGAGAATAGTGACGTGTCACTCGCTATCGAGTCAACTGTGCCAGTCAGGGCAAGACCGGTTTCTTGTCCCCTCAAATGTTTATTTTTAGCACGCTAAGGAGAAAATTATTTTAATTATTGAATTGAATTACAAAATTATTTGTATCCTTCATTATGTAACGTCACTTCCAAGTGTGCTTTATATAAATGTTATCTGATGGACCAACAGAAAGTGATGCATAATTGTGAAATTAAAGGATGCATCACTGCCTCTAAAACTGGCTAATTTTTGTATTTATTAAAAAAAAACACACAAAACCACAACAGCAACCTGGGATAACAAGATATATCAGGAAATTAATCATGGGAAGGATGCAAATTATTTGTTGGCCCATTCTTGAATGAGATTTTTTTTCTGAAGAAGACTACTTTGCTTTTCATCATCAGAAAGGTACATTCAGTTGCTACTTTGTCTTTGAGATTGTAGTAAATCAGCCATTTTTAGCTAATGAAAGTCTAGCAAGAAAAAAGTCTGTATTTTAGAGGAGTGCATCCTATGAGTCTTTCACTTGCACTTGGAAATATTATCATAGTTAGCAGTTTAAAACAAAACAAAAGTCTTAAATCAAGCTCATAGGAATCTATTGCTTCATGTAACTTTCATCGTCCTTCAGCTGTTAAAGAGCGAAGTTAGGCGACTCGAGCGAAACCAGGAGAGAGAGAAGAGCGTGGCCAACCTGGAGTATCTGAAGAACGTCCTGCTGCAGTTTATCTTCCTGCGTTCTGGCAGCGAGAGGCAGGCGCTGCTGCCCGTCATTCACACCATGCTGCAACTCAGTCCAGAGGAGAAGAGCAAACTGGCTGCAATTGCACAAGGTACAAGTCTGCGTAATTTATCCTGAAATTAAAAAAAGCCTCATCTGTCCACTGTTTATTTTTTTCTCTGTAATTTAAGTAATTTATTTAGATTAAGTTAAAACATTTAACAATCCCTACACTGGTGTTTTTCCTTTCAGGAGAGGAAGAGGGAAACGGCTCTCGTGGCTCGGGGTGGACCTCCTACCTCCATAGCTGGTCTGGGATCAGATAGATTAAAAACATGGGGAGCAACCTTGCAGTGACATCACTGAACCCGTTTCTGTGAGGTTCTGTAACAATGATGCTAATTAAAATGATTTTAACTGGGGCATTAACACGTTACTGGGACAAAACTGGCAGGACCAAAGAATGTATGTAAAATATTATCTTAATATTTATAGATAAAGGAAACTAGAATCTTTATTTACTCTTGCAGAGCATTAGGTACAAACAGTGCTTCTCTGAGATGGACACAGGCTTGTTAAACTGCCTGGTTTTTGTGATGTAAGAAAAATAAAACAAATGCATAATTTCAAATGCTTTCTACATATTATCTAACATTTATGTTAAACTGTAATACAAGAGAATCACTATTAATTATCAGGATATGCACAATAAATGATGTTAGGTGTGTACAAGAAGAAAACTAAATGCTAAAATTTAATCAAATTCTGTTTCAACCAAATATTTGTTTAAGGTTATTCTCAGTTATGCAGCAAGGTTATTCTACTCGTTTTATTTTTTCGCTGTAATAAATTTGTTTGCTTTTCAGTTGAATTTCACAGGATAAATGTGACATGTGGAAAAAGGAGTATATAAATTGTTTATGATGGTGTTTACGTAACAAAAACATGGCATTTTACCAGAGTTCGTGTCCAAATTCGGGAACCAAGATTAGTCTTACACCAATTTACCCGTCATAAATTTCTTTTAGTTGTATTGATTTGTGTTGAAATTAAATCTGTTGGTCATTTTTCTCCAGTCACAAGTCACATCAAATGTGTCTATTTCGAAATATTTTCTTATTTACAAGAAAACAAATCGTGTTGCAAACAAATAGTATGATTAGGGATTATTTAAGAAGGTAAATGTTTCCTGGCATAATGTGATTTAAATGTCGGATGTTTAAATTCCTAGTTTAAAGGAAAAAAAAAAGATTTGACTCCTCTGCTTATATACATTGTACTTTACTCACTTTATTAATGGACAAGTTGTCATAAATCATATTTCTATTTGCAGTTTCTTTCAATGACTGTCATGTAGGTTGACTGTTGAATGTCTTTCTGTATGTTATAGTTTATCACTTTATCATCTAGAAACATGCAACAAAAAGGTGTTAATCTTCACCCATTTTTAATCTGGTTGTTTATAAAATTAAAAAGCCTTAATCCATATATTGTTGTTAGAAAAAAATCTACGTTACGGTTCTTTAGGTGCTTTTTTTTTTTTTTTTTACATTAGTCAGTGGGCAAAATGTAGGTTCAATCCTTAGTGTAGCTCAGTTAAATCATCATTACAAAGAAATTAATGTTCATAATTATAACTGGTACTTCCTAAACTCAGGTGCAGGTATTTGTGTTTTTCTACTGTAGCATTTGTAACTACTGTTTTCATTTTATCGGTTGATAGACTATACGGCTCTGCTGTGGGGTAGAAGTTTAATTTTCCGTCACACATACTCAGATTTGCCTCTGCAACATTAATGCATATTTTATTTTATTTCTCCTTGTTATTGCTGTAGAATGTTGCTTACTTGTCTTTTTTCCACTCCAGTGGCAGCTCTTTTGGGATCAGTCTACCACAACTTGAATGTACCTTCACATAACCTTTTATATTATGTGAAGGTTACCGTTATCAGAAGCTATGAGAGATTATCAGAAAATCTTTTAAGATTTTGTCTGGATGTAAAAGAAAAACGACAGAAAACTGTGATTGTAAATGGATTAAAACCAACCAGGATGGGAGCGATCAGAGTTGATTTGTGTTTATTGATAATCTTAACACACTTTCATCTGCAGGTGATAAATGTGGAACTTTATAACATTTTGTCACTTACAACGTCCAACCTTAATGTGTTTTACTAGATTTTATAATTGATATAAAAGCATGCAGTGTACAGAACATTTTATTTTCACAATCTGAGAAGTGTTGTAGCTCAACTTTTCGCTGAAATTAAATCTGCAGAATTTGTGCACAACTAGAAATCTAAAAAGTTGCTCTGTTTACATCCCTTTTCAAGTCCTGCCACTGATTTTTAATTGGATGTGGGTCTGGACAGTGACTTGGCCATTTAGTTTCAGAATACCTCTGTCTTGTTTGTAGTTTTCTTTAGATATTGTGACAAACAGGACCCCGTATGACTTTTTTTAAACAATGGTTGTAATCTGGTTCCACAGAGTGTTTGCCAGACTCAGATTTTATTTTCTAAAACTGGTGTTTTCTTCCACTTCACTAATATGTACTATTTTATGCTAACCTGCTGCATAACATCGAAATAAAACACATTTAAGTATGTGATTAAATGTGGAAACATTTTAGGGGGTGTTAATACTTGTATAAGGCCCCTGTTGTGTGTGCATGGAAGATAAATTTATGCTTCATGTTATGGAGTCATCTTCCATGTTGAAGGAGGGGAAATTTTATATGGCCCTGCCTTTTAAGGAAATAAATGTGGTTCTAGAATTATGACGTAGTCCGGGGAGGAAATGACAAATAATCGCCACTGAATACCGCTGGACGTTAAACTAAACATTACGTTTTTGTCTTTAGAGACCTGTAGTAGCATCTTTATCGTCAACTTTTTATATCCTTACATTTTAAGACATGCATGAAGTTTTCTTTACATGCATATGTATAAATGTGTTTAAAAATAAATGGAAAGAATGTTTCTGGAAGCCGCACATCCGCCATATTGAAATTCTGTACGGATTTCCAACGCTAAAGAAAAAGGGAAAAAGTCAGATTTTCGTTTTCTTGCAAAGCAGGGGTGTAAAAACAGAGAAAGTAAAGCAGTGGACAACATGTCCACTGCTGGACATGCCAGCGGAATTGCCGATATGTTCATACACACAACCAGATCTTGTAATTACTTTTGGCAGGTGGGAATTAAAGTTTCCTGCCAGTAAATATCTCAAAAGTAAGTCAGTCGAAAAGCTCAGAGTGAAGTTTTAAAGCTGCTCCAGACACGCAAAAAAAAAAACCCCGACTTCCTCTGATTTTCAAAATAAAATGAATACAGCCTATTGTAAAGGGAGAAAGTCAATACGATCCATTCAGCGCTGAATTGATTTGAAAAGGTTTTTATTTTTTATTTTTTTGTAAATTGCTTCACTGTTGCAGTTTACTTTTAAGCATTGAAATTCGACGGGTTATCAGAGCCATTAGATAAAAAAGAAGCAAATTTCTGCCAAAAACAGAGATTTTGAGAATAATCAGAAATTTTGTAGAAAAAAAAACAAGTTTATGGATTTCAAAGTTGAAAATGTTCTTTTTAAACTCTGTAATTTAAAATTTTTTTCTAGAAAATTTCTGAGCTAACTCTTAAAATTTTAGTTTTTTTCTAGAAAATTTTCTTTTTAAACTCAGAATTTTCCCAGTTTTTTTCTGGAAAATTTCTGACAATCTAAACATTTCTGAGATTTTTTTTGGCAGGAATTCACTCCTGTTTTTTAAATCTAATGTGGCGCTATATTAAAATCCATTAGTTTTTGTAGTAAAACTTATTGCGTGAGGATTCATTTGGATTATTGAACAGCACGGTGTCACAGTTTCATAGTTCACTTATTGTCCAAAGAGAGCAATAACCATTATTTGAAAGCAGGATTATTGTTTTCATGGGAAATTTATGTATTTGATCAAATTTATTAACCATTTAAACAGTGCCCTAATATCTATAATATCTAAAAGTAAATAAATCAAATAAACTATGTCGCTTGTTGATTCATATGGACATTTTGTTTATCACATGCTCAATTTGACTTAGTCCTTGACCGAGTCAGTGAAGGGACCAACACTGCATAGTTATGCTTTTATTTTGAAGGTCATCCAAGCGGAAGTACAGTCTGCCGTGTCTTGTGGTTGGTGGAGATAGGCGGGGCCCGTCCTAATTATACGCCATTCTGTGCCTGAGAGAAAAAGCAGCTCTAACTGTACAGTAAATACAAGAGAGGAGCACATCTGGACGTCTGCTGCTGAGGCCGAAAAAACCACATCTGGTCCGAGAGAGCGAGGAGGAGCGATGCTCGGACTCACGGAGATGACTAACGGGTAAGTTAGCTGATTAGCTTTTTTATCTTCACTATTATCTTTGCACCGAAAAAGTTAAGAAGTTAACAT
The DNA here is from genome assembly GCF_904066995.2 of Poecilia reticulata. NCBI lineage: Eukaryota > Metazoa > Chordata > Actinopteri > Cyprinodontiformes > Poeciliidae > Poecilia > Poecilia reticulata. The sequence goes on from NC_088831.1 coordinate 36,421,975, forward strand.
TTTTTATGCTGAACAGAAATAAAATGTCTTCCAGTAGTTGTCTGTTTATCACAAACCAGCAAAGGATGTGTATCCATGCTAAAACTAAACGTAGGTGTTCGGTAGAAAAATGGTAAATCACAGAGTTTTAGCTAAGCTCTCATTAATTTATCTTCAATCTGAATTTCATCCTGGCGCCCCCTACCGTCACAATGAGGGAACAGCGACTTTATGCGTGTTAAATTGTGATAAATCTCAAAACCTATTGATCGAGAACTAATGAAATTACAAACAACTACAACTTGGCAAACATCAGCAATTAAATATTAACGTGAAAAACTGTGAAAAGATGTTAAAGTCTCAAATACGAGGCATTTATTGTATGTGAAAAAACCTAAAATAAACATTTAAATAAGGATAATCACAATCTAGGTTGACAAAAATAAGAGACTTTTAAAATTATGAACATACAAGCATATGAAATAAGTTTTAGTTTATGTTAATTAAATCTGAAAAACGTCATATTTGTATGGAGTGCAGCTAAAATTAAATGTGATGCTTATTATTGTTAATGGATTTTTTTTAGTATTATTTGAATGAATAATCAAAAAGTAATTCCCTTACAGATCTCATACAATCTCAGGTATTTCTGTATGTACTTGAAAACATAAACAAAGGCTTAATAGTCTGCTTAAAAAAATTCAGAGGAAGATAAATCTCTGTTTATGTCTTAAATTGCAACACAAATAATATGTCTCGCTGCTTTCCTCTTTTAAATGTGACACTGTTTGGTGTTGTGATGCACATCTGGAGGGCTGGTGATGTGATGGAAACATCAATGATATAGTCTTTGACCTTATAACTTGCAGTATTCTACATAATTTTTATGGAAAAGTGTCATTTCATGTCGAGCTGCACTCCCAGACCAAAACAAAGGAGTGAATCTGTTCGTTTTTGTTTAAAAACCATCAGATCCTTCTCCTCCCTGCTGAGGAATGTCCTCTAAAAAGCAACTGGACAGTAGTCCGTGTTTTCCAAACCACTTCCTGACAGTCCGGTCTCCCGGGACGGCCACTCAAAACAGCCGTTTTCCTTTTTTCATCTTTGTGAATTTCTCTCTGTCAGAATTAGCTGGAGCTCTCTCTGAAGGCAAGTCTGTATAAGCCTAAAGATTGCTGCATTAATCTGATCCAGCGCTGTGTTGATACAACCCCAGCTTAGGCTGATGTCTGGGCCTCCAGCACAGACTTGTCCTTGTTTGGAAGTTCGGAGATGGGGGATTTGAGCGTCGAGCGCTAACACCATCACACAGACATCGAGTGAATGGTTGCCTTTATCATCTGGAAGAAAAATTAATGTGGTGATTAAACTTTTACTGTAAAACTCTGCTCACTACCTTTTATAGATTGAGTCAGCATGTCTGCTTTTATGTTACTTTACTGTCATAATTATGAAGAAAAAATATTTTAAGACTTTAAACAACGATCTTCAGAAACCACAAAAATAATAATCGCAGTATCAGTTTGCATCAGAAACATTAACATCTAAAAGAAATGTATCTGTTACAAATAAAAATGGATCCATAAGTACTGTAGAACAATCTACTTTTTCAGCAGGAGATTGTCCTAATAACTAAAAAGCCTTAATATCTTCACCTGCAGATTAAACATTTTGATATTATTCTAGAAAATAATATGAAATGACCTAGAGATGTTGAAACTGAGTTTAGCGATCTTGAAAAACCAAATAGAGACTTAATCATTCACAACTTCATCAACTAAAAGTAACACATCAACATCAATTTATTTTTATTATTTATTTTTATTTAATTTTCCTTTGGGATTAATAAAGTATTTTTCAATTGGAATTTGAATGTAAATATTAACTGTGTTTACACCGCACCACCCACAGGGGGCGCCCGTTCTCATTAAATGGACATGCAGGCGAGACATAGAAAACAGAAAACCCTTTAATCTGGAGTTACACTGTGGGATTATCAGCTATTGATGGAAAAATCTTTAATTTTGAGAGAAAAATATCTCAAAATGAACTTAAATAATTTTTCTGTGATCATTCAGTGTGACAAACACCAAATGTTTTGAAACTTGCACAAAGTTTTCTTCCTCCTCCTCTCCCTCTTTTCATCATGTGACCTTAATATTTAACATCTACAACATATAAAACAGTAGTATCTGTTATTATGTAGTATAGGGCTGCAATATTGACTGATTAAATCTGATTATTGAAATAATAATAAACTAATTTAGTAATCAATTAATCATTTATTGGAGTCAAAATAGGCAATTTTGCTGAAACAACAACACAATCAGAGCAGCAATGAACCCAAAACTGTACATAAATATTTTTTTAAATCTTTGTAACTATGTTCTACATGGAAATCCTCAAGTGGCAAAGTTTTAGCTTCAAATAAAAAAAATTTAATTAAAACAAATCTCCTATTTGGCACCTTTTGCTGTCTAGTTGTAAATAGATTAATTCATAAAATAATCAACAGATTAGCCCTATTCTCGATTAATGCTAAGCAGGAAGAGCCGAGCTTTTCACATGTTGAAGTTAGAAGTTTTTTATATATATAATAAAGGAATGGTATGTTGTTGCATTTTAGACAATAAATGTTCATTTCCTTATTTGAAAAAGGAATGTAATTATTTTTTAAGAAATGCTTAATATTGTATAAAATATGTTTAAAGGTCAAATGAAAAATCTACAGAATTTGCCATTTTATTATCCGATTGTCAGAATAATCAATTTTTAGTTGCAAAATAGTATAACAGGAGTTACTGTCTTAGTCTGACATGTTCAAGTCCTGTAGGATTTTAGAAGTGTGTGTGTGTGTGTGTGTGTGTGTGTGTGTGTGTGTGTGTGTGTGTGTGTGTGTGTGTGTGTGTGTGTGTGTGTGTGTGTGTGTGTGTGTGTGTGTGTGTGTGTGTGTGTGTGTGTGTGTGTGTGTGTGTGTGTGTGTGTGTGTGTGTGTGTGTGTGTGGGGCTTTGATCACATGTTAAACTCGAGGCCCGGGGGCCAAATCTGGTCCACTGTTCTTTTTTTGTGGCCCTCTTGGTTCCAAATTACATCAATAAGTCCCTCCAATTTTTCACAAATCCGCAAAATTCACAAAAAAATCTGCAAATCCCCCAATTTTTTCTGATCTTATTGCAAATGTTTCTCAAAGTTGGTCAAAAATGTTGGTTATAAGTGACTGCTGCCTCTGCAAGTTATAGTCCGTGACCATTAAGTCGAGTAATAAAAAATCACATTTAACATCATACATTAGCACAAATATCATAAAAAGTTCTTGCAAATATTTCTAAATCAACATGAACATCTTCTGTACATCCTGCAACATAATAATAAAAAAAATGTTTCCCCTTTTTTTTCTAAGGGGAAGAGTTGTGTCAAACATTCAGGACTCACCCATGACGGCTGAATTAATCATTTTCTCTTCAAATGTTTCCATCTGACACGACTTTCCTGAGAATTACTCGTTTGTTTAGTCATTGAATTATTTTCTTTTCCTTCTCGTTTTCTGCTCCATTTAACTCTTTAAAACTCACCTGAAAAACAACAAATGAACTGAAACAAAACCACACAACATCATTAAAAAGGCTTGAATTTCAATAAGATGTTTTCAATCTGAGGCTAATTTTGGAATGCGTTATTTACCGTTGAAAACAGATATTTAAAGATCATTTTAAAAAATATATATCCTCACTGGCTGAAGTTAAATCAGACCAAATTTCTCTTGTTTTAGCTCATAATAAAAAATATATATATATTTCTATTTACTAAATGCCTGAAAACTTGGCAAAAAAAAACAACTTTTTTTTTGATAACTTTCTTGAGCCAGTCAGTTGTAGGGTCAGACATTTCAAAACATAAAATTTTGTCTCATTTTAGTTTACAATGTCCCTGCTGTACAATGTAGAATACAGGAATAAGTTATAACATAAAATAGTCTTCTTTTATTCATTGTGGTCCTGGAAAAGTTTGAAAACATTCTTTGAAAATGCTTGAAAAATTGTACTGTGGAAAAATTTTACAAACCCTGAATACTGAATATGAGACATTTTCGTCTGGGTTCTTTGACGGCATATCTTCCTCAAACTAACAGAACTGTTGGGTCAAATATTACACACACACACACACACACACACACACACACACACACACACACACACACACAGCGCACTGCAACAGGAAGTGATGTGGCCATGTAGGGCCTGATAAATGCAGTGGGAGTGTCAGTGGTGACAGCAAACAGGACTGTAGAAACAACTGAAACATCCTCCTGAAATTCTGACAGATTATAGGTAAGAAGAGAAATTCACCGTTTTCTCTCTTTTTAAAGCAACATTAAATCTCTTTTACAAACACAGATCAAGCTCACTGAACTACTTGAATGTCATTTTTAAAGCTTTTTATACTTTCGGACTCATGTGTACTTCCTCTTGTGTGCAACAGCGTGGTTTGCTTTATGCCTGCAGAAGGATGATTGCAAATGGCTGCAGCAGGAGACCAGTAAGCCAATTTCAGATTAAAAAGAAATAAAATCTAACTTAATTTGTACAGAGTTCGCAAAACAGATGCATCTGTGGTTCTGGATTAAGTAGATACAGAAATGTCTCAGTTTATGTAATTTTTTACAATTTTTTAAGTGCACAATAACCATAGTTAACTTTTTTTGGATGTTTTAAGTAATAAAATATTGAATTGGATGCAGTGGCTGTAATACCAGTGATGACCACATAGAGGCAGTAAACTAAAGGAAATAGGGATGTTTATGATGTCTGGCTACTGATAAATTAGATTTATCACAGATTTAAAACTTTAAAACAAAATGCAGCATCTTTGTTTTCGCTTAAAACTTTCTAATTTTAAGCAGAAACTTGACTACATCTCATTTGATACAATATTTACAGATTATAAATTAATTAATTGCCAGTTTTCTTGCATTAATCTGGTGTGAAAGTTGAACTCTGACGCTCTGACGTGTCGGCGACAAGTGGAATCCTGAGCTGGCCAAGGCAAGCAGGTGAACGGCAATGTGTTTATTGGCTGCATACCTGTCTGTCCATACCAAGGTGATGCACAGTGAAACTCTTGACAGCAGCAATTCAACAACTCTGCCCATCTGAAATTATAGGTTCGCTTTAAATCTGCACCGTCAGCAGAGATGAACTGCAGCAAAGTAACCACAGGGATCATGAGGCGAGGATTGCCGTCTTCAGGACGGAAAAGTTTGGTGTTAAGATTTTAAAAATGTTCATACACACAGCAATCAGTTTGAATAAAGTAAGTAAAATAAATCGCTGCTCCTTTGTTGGTGAGATTTTCTCTGTCGCAATTAATCAATTAATCACATGATAAAATTAGAATGAGCTTGTTAAATGAAAAGTATGCAAAACATGCCTTTCTTTTTTTAGCCAAGTATTTGATTAATCATCAGAATAATCAATTACTAAAACAATAGTCATTTGTATGGTTCTCATATAAATGGACATTCAGCTGTCTAGTCTTTAGAAAAGTGAAAATATTGTGTTGTGTAAGTGAAAGAGGATCGGTTGTTCTCACAAAAGGCTGCGATGAATTATTCAACAGTTGACATTTTAGACTTCAGTCCTTTGTTGTTTCTGCTGTGACGTTTTCTCAGTTCACAAGAGGAGCAGAAAGCAAGTTTGAAACACTTGGTTAATTTATCTGCTGCTTCTAAATGTTTTTAAACGTCACAGCGGTTACTCAGAACGCCTGGAGAAATATCAGGAAAATAATTTCTATTTGCCGAGAAAATGTTTGAGCTGCACAAGTCGAAAATGCATTAGAAAAAATTCAGAAATGTTGAGATGAATCTCAGATATTTTCTAGAAAAATACCTGGACATTTCTGTTTCAAAAGTCAAACATTTCAGAAGTTGTCCAAGTTTGAAATGTTGAAAAGTTTTGACTTTTGAAACTCATTTATTTTCATGTTTTTCTGGAAAATTTCAGATTCATCTCAAAAATTCAAAGTTTCTGAAATTTCACTTCGTCAAATCTCAAAGTTTCTCAGGTTGAGAAATTTTGAGATGAATTTGTAAACTCAAATTGAACCTCCAGCAAATTTTAGATTTTTTTTAAACCATGACATTTTCAAAAATTTTTCTGGAACATTTCTGACTTTGATCTCAACATTTTTGAGCTTTTTTAGAAATTCTTTGAGAATAATCTCAACATTTCCCAGTTTTTTCTAGCAATGTTTTGACATTTCAAACTCAGAAATCCTCGTTTTTCTCCCCTTGAGATAAATCTAAAAATTTCAGTTTTTTTTCTAGAAATTCTTTGACTTTTAAAACTCAGATATTTCCTTATTTTTTTATAATTATTATTTTTTTAGATTAATCTAAACATTTCTTGAGTTTTTGCTTGCAGATTTTTGACTCAGAAAGTTCCTTGTTTTCCTAGAAAACCTCTAAGATTAAGCTAAAAAATTTCTGATTTTTTTCTAGCAGATTTTTGACTTTTGAATCTCAAAAATATTGGAAGTTTTTTTTTTTTCAGAAATCTAGCCGTATTTGGATGATCCAACCAACTTCTTAACAGTTTTGGAAACTCTCCACTCTGTTCTCTGCCTTGTTTTTGTTTTTGAGAGAGCATCACAGCAGAGAGAGCAGTAGGCGGTGAACCCACACAGCCACTCAGCAACAATCCCTTTCTCTGTCTGTGTTTCTGCGACTCCTTCCCCCTCTACCTGCTCCAGGTGGGAGGGAGGAGGAGCCAGAAGGAGCTGATAGGTGTTCGCGGTGCGAGGCCTGGGGGTGTGTTTGAGGGAGAGTGAAAGAGCAGCACAAGACCTTACATTATCAGTTGGATCCAACATTTACGCTGGTAGTGTTGTTGTTAGAGCGGACAGGGGGTTTCAGCTGAGGAAGGAAGGGAGGGAGAGACAGAGCGACGGCCGGGAGATGAAGTCTCTGAGGCTGAAGGAGTTGTCCAACTCAGATTTGTACAGGCGAAGGCAGGAGAGGCCGGACAGCTATGGAGGGCTGGCGAGAGACAGCCTCAGGTGAGTGGAGGCCTTTCAGCAACTCTTCATTTTCTGTCAACAGAGGATGAGATCCAGTTAGAAATACTGCCATGATTCGCCAGTAAAGGTCGTTTTCTTTGCATCTGTTTAGAAATAAATGTGGAGAAAATGAAGGCGTGTACCAACATGCAGTACGTCTCAAACAATTAATCGAATTCATCGTGATTAATCGAGTTTTGAAATAACTATTTAGTAATCGATTAATCGCTAACTGGATTATACAGACTCTAATCTTTAGTTAGGCTTATTTAATAGGAACAGACACATATTAACATAGACAAACTGAATAAAACAATTCGTATCATGGTTTTTATAGCGTAATCTAATTTGCAGCTCTTGTCCCTAAACAATATATCTAAAAACTATTAAATAATAGTAGTAATTTAAAATGATAAAACATATTGACAACATGTGTGTTTTCAGTAAATATGTGATTTACTGAAAAAACAACACTCTTACAGCAGCAATTAACCCAAAGCTGAACAAAAATATAAATATTTAGCATCTTAGATGAAAACCCTTCCTTATGCCCATAACTCCTCAAACATCATATTTTAGCTCCACCTGGTTCAAATACTGTTAAATCCTCCTATTAAGTTACTTATTGGTTGATTGGAAAAATAATCAACCGATTAGCCCTACAGTTTAATGATGTTAAGTGAAGCAGATCTAATTCATTTAAATAGTTATTTAGCTGCAGAGTCCAAATTAAAAGAAGCTGGAAAACATGCAAGATGGTAACTGAACTAAAGGAGTAGATTGGTGAAACAAATCCAGATTTTACAGAAATTAAATCCTTAAAAACAGAAATTTTAATTATTCCATAACATTGATTTATTGCCTCATTTCACTTGAAATCTTCACCCATTTCTATAGCCAACAGAGTCGTTTAATCATTCGTCAACTTTATCTTATTGTTTTCAAATGTAATTGCTTGTCATATTTATGTTTTAAAAACCCACTCATCGTGTGGGATGGATCCGAACAGCCTTCTGAACCGTAGCGGTCGCTGGCCATCAGTTTTGCTTTCATTAGGTTGAGCTGATGGAACAATTGAGTTGATTTTTTTAATCACTGAAACATCCTTGTAGATAAGTCCTTACCTGTCTGCTGCGTGCTGACCAGAACAGATAAGTTGCTACCTGAGTGGAGGGTTTGATCTGTAAACACCGCAGCTGATGGTTGAACTCTCCTGACTGGAGTTCAGTAGCGTCAGGATATTTTTGCAACGTTTGTTTGCACAATATGATACCATCAGCGTCTCTCTGGTGTTCTGTTCTCTGTGAAACCTCCTGTCTTTCGCCACACCTTTCCAGCCCTCTGTGTGTCATTGACGGATCCTGAAGAGGCTTGAGGAATGTTGTAATTTCAGGAATGTGAACATAAAGATGGAGCTCCTGCTCCAGGGTGTCCCCGGTTAACCCGCTAACCGCTTTCTGGTGGATGAGGAAGTTTTGTTTTTGTTTGTTCGGTACTTTTTTAACAAGTAGGTTTAACTACAAAAAGAAATTAAATTAGAATGAAACATTTAAAAAGTTGATTACATCTGACTTTAACAAAACATTGAATTTTGTATCACAAATACGCTTTTAAAGATCTTTCAAAGTTCTTCCTTCAACTTCCATTAAATCTTTACCTGACTGAATACAGTGGAGTTCATGCTTAAGAAGATAAACTATTGAAAAAGAACGACTAGATTAGGGCTGGATGATATGGTTGAAAAACCTCTGACGATATCAGCGTTTCATATCTGTCTATTAATACTTATTTATTTTTTGTTTTAAATATCTGAAATACCACCGAACTGGTGACGTGTCAGTTCCTGTTTTATCCATAATTTCCTCTCAAGTTCTTGTATTAATTTTTTTCCTTTCACGCCACAGTGTTACTTTATTTTGTAGCAAAAATGTAGATTTCTGCTTTAATTTTTAATTATGTCAGTTTTGGTCCTCCAAAGAAGACGCAAGTACAAGGAAAAGTAAAAGGAGGAGATTAGGCACTAAAAAAAGAACAAACGCTTATATAAGGAAAAGAAAAAACTAAATATATACATTTCTTGATAAAATCTTGAGAAAAATGTGGAGTAAAAATCAGAAGAAATGTGGGGATCTGTTGATTTTGTATGCATTTTGCATATTTGTGAAAAACAGGAGCGACGTATTGATATAATTTGGAGTCTAAAGGGCCACTTAAAAAGCTACAGTGTGCCAGATTTGGCCCCCGGGCCTTCAGTTTGACACCTGTGGTCTATGGGTGGATGTTTTGGCAAACTCCTTCTGTTTTCAAATGTTATTATTTTATAGCCAGACTCTGCTCTTCTCTGACTTGTCTGCTGTCCTCCTTGGTTTTCAAGATGCTGTTTGTTCAATAATGTTCTCCTTTACAGTTACACAATACTTTGTTTTTGTCCGTCACATATGATACCAATAAGGTTGCCTGCAAAATATTAAAAAAATAAAAATAACTCATCAGAGTTAGGAATGTTTTTCCACAGCACTGCATGTCCAAGATTTGCTCTTGAGAAAATAAATTGTTTTATCAGGCAGCTTAAGCAACACAAACTAAAGATGAAAAAGTCTGTAAACTATTAAGGACAAAATAAATCTAGCATGAGATGTTGTTATCCTCTGATACACATGATTTACTCCCCTGGAAGTGAAATAGAAGTGGACCGCTGATGGTGCGGGTCAAAAGGTCCCTTGAGGCCGATTGTGCAGAACAATAGAAACGTTAGTCATGTGTTGTTTGCCCAGTCACTGGTTCGGTGTGTGACTCAGTTTTATACGATCGTGTAGCTGTCCGTGCTTGTGTTGGCACAAATGTACTTGAAGCTCTGCCAAGGGTAGGAAAGTTTTGCCCCAGTAGCTCTGGTGTCTGTGTTGCCATGGCTGCTATTGACTCTGGGAGAACAGGTGTGTGACCTGGGCGTGTTTGATTTGTGAGCCTTCAGCAGAGGAAAACGGACCCGTGACTTTGAGTCTGCACACTTCAGTGTGCTGTGATCAAATCCATTAGGCCATAAGATAAGCTTCAGTGACGTATTTCAGCTGGTTTGTTTCCGATTCTCTCCTAGCATTTTGACGGGAAATTGTTCTTTTTAAAAAAATCTTTTAAGACTGTTTGAAATTACAGTATTATATTTGAAAGTTTCATATCAAATTTATTTTCTAAAGAGCTTCAAAATGCATAAAACTGTGATTCTATTGATCTTTTTGTTTATTAGGTTACACACTTGATTTCCCTAATCCTTAAAATACAGCTGGAGTTTATATACACTGTTTATTTGAAAAGGCTCAGGAACCTGACTAATTACTATTCGTAAAGAGTAATAGAGTCACATTGAACTTTTTTTAATAAATGGAAAATTACCATATTTTAAATTTTGTTTATTTGCATTTTTTCTCAACCTTTTCTTAACATTTGAAAATACATTAAAGCATAATAACGTGTTAATTATCCATGCATTGAATCAGAGGGATGCTGCACAAGCCTAATAATTTATACCAATAACTAGGCCTGTCACATTTTTTCTACTAAAACCGGAATGACAGAAGTCTCCAGTTCGGTGGTTTGGTCTCAACTAGCCTTATTTTTGAAGGACATATTGTTCACAAAGACTTCATTTTATTTATTTGTTTTGTTTATTTATGTTGGATATTTAAAATGTCTTCCAGTTCCACCGATAAAAGTTTATTAGGATTTAAGATTTCTTGATTTTTGAGAATCTGTTCTTGCATTATTTTTCCATTAACATTAAATTATTTGAAAATAATCTCAAAACAACAGTAGTATCATTTATCACAATAACTTCTCGGGCAATTTATCGTCCAGCAATTGAAAATAACTTAAATTTCACGTTTTAAAGGGTGTAATACTCCTGTCACTACACTGGGTTTCAATACATTTGATTGTATCCACTCCCTGCTTTACAATCAATCATTGAAACTGTCATGATCCCTGCGGTCTGGTACATTGTACAGCTTTAGTTTTTTTATTGACTTGATGTCAAGGAAATTTAGAAAATTATTGCATAAAATATGCCTCCTACCTCAGAAATGTCTGAAGAAGAAATGGCAGCGTTCCAAAGTAGTAAAAGTTTATTGCACCAACATTTTTTAGTAAAGTGTTGCAGGCCTGAGCTTCAGAAATAAGTTAACAAGACAAAACATGAAATATCTTCAGCTCATACTTGCTTCACAGTAAAATGCAACACAGTTTTTCTATGACATTATTATCCATCTAACGCTGCTTGTTAGTAGTAAAGAAAATCCTTGAATTGCGTACTGGAACAGGAGACGGTATTCCCTGTCATTCCCAAAATGTGGCATGGATTACCTGACCTTTGACCTGCATTGACTTGGAGAGAAGCCTATCTCCCCAGAGATGTTTTTGACAGTTGCTGGAGCTATTTTAGCCAAAGTTCACAAACGTATCAACACATGTTCTCCATGTGTCTTCATCTCAGCAGCAATAACAAGAATATTGCTTTCCCTGACCATTTGGATTCTAAGTCTTTGTTTATTTTGGTATGATGGATTTCACCATATGGTGCTGCACAGTGGCGCAGTTGGTAGAGCTGTTGCCTTGCAGCAAGAAGGTTCTGGGTTCGATTCCCGCCCCAGGTCTCTCTGCATGGAGTTGCATGTTCTCCCTGTGCATGCCTGGGTTTTCTCCGGGTACTCTGGTTTCCTCTAACAGTCCAAAAACATGACCGTCAGGTTAATTGGCCTCTCCAAATTGTCCCTAGGTGTGAGTGTGTGTGTGCATGGTTGTTTGTCCTGTATGTCTGTGTGTTGCCCTGTGACAGACTGGCGACCTGTCCAGGGTGACCCCTGCCCCTCGCCCGGAACGCCAGCTGGAGAGGCACCAGCAACCCCCCTGACCCCAACAAGGTACAAGGGTGTAAAGAAAATGGATGGATGGATTTCATCATATGTCCCTACAGTGAATATGTGGATTACACAGAGATCTGTCATCCTTCCTTTGGAAAAGCTGACTCATTATCTTAACCAGAAATCAGATATATTTTTGAAGCTTTGGGGTCCATATGAGTGTTTAGTCCCTAAGATTTTTGTTTTTTGGTGTGTTTTTTTACTGCTTTATTAATTTTTGCCTGTTTATTTTCTTTTTTGTCTTAGTGGTCGTCAGGTGAAACGTGCTGAGGAAGAAATTCATAACACCTTATCTCTTATTTATGTGAGGTATTAATAGTTGGGGTTTTTTGTTGTTTTTTTGTTTTGTTTTTGGGTTTCTTGTGTGTGGGAGGCAGCACATGATTCTCTTTTGTTTGTGTTGTAACTGATCTAAAATTAAGAAAAATAAAAAATCACAAACTAGCGTGATGCAAAAAAATTTTTTCCCATGTTTCTATTGTCCATAAAATTGTGAAAATTGGAATTACAAAAATGTATTTGCTTAATGGAAGCATGCCAATTAAAAAAAAGTCATGTTTTCAATAAAATGTGCATATTTTGCAAAACTGCAAGTGAATATCGTATAAATACGTAATCACCCTGTGTTGCCCGGCTGGCGACCTGTCCAAGGTGACCTCTCACTCGCTGACCGCAGGAAATAGGGGAGGGAGCGAGGGAGGGATGGATGGTCACTTTCTTCTGAATGGACTGACGCAGAAAAACTGAACTGACTTGAAATACTGAAATTGCAAAATTTTGATTTTTTTCAATATTGGCAGAATATCTAAAAAGTTTAATTTCTAACGGAAATGCGTCTAGTTTTGGTAAAACCACCTCATCCTAGCATAAAAACATTTTTTTATCAGAAAACATTAACCCTTTTCAAAATTGCTGTTTCCATTAAACAAATTTATTTTCATTATTCCAATTTGCGCAACGTTATGGTGAATGGAAACACAGCTACTCACTTCACGAGAAACCAAATGAGCTTTGAGAATCCCCATGCAGGATGTCACAACAACATGTAATCTATTTTGCGGTTTGCGTGCCTCAGAGGGCCCGGACTTTAAGACTAATATGAATATCTTTGGTTTGTTTCCACTTTCGGCAGAGCGTGCAGAGGAAGGATGGAGGCACATCAAATGTTAATAATAGCTGCATTTTCTGTGTGGTCTCATCCCTCTCATTTTGCTAAACAGTCATTTAAGTAATAACCAAGTCTGCATGGTGAGCCTGGTTTGGGCTTTTCAAAATCGTCCTATTTAAAGTAATTTTTCACCCAGTCGTAAACAGGGCCTGCACTGATGTGAGAAAATCCACTTGAACAATACGGCAGGGTGGACACCCGATAACTGGCTGCTGGATTCTAGGGTGGAGTCCTGAGCCGAAATCAAGCTTCCTGTTGAGTGCCCACCCTCTGCCCATTCATCAGTCATCACTGGTTCCCAGTAGGAAAACATTTAATGTTTAGTCCAGTGTGGGTCTGAATGGCAACATCTAAATATGCTAGAAACTGATGTTATCTCAATTTCCACAAGAAAAGGAGAATTATTTACATTTACATACACTTTACTCCAGTTTTATTGAGCACAAGTGTTAATGTGTTTTATTTTACTGTAACATACTGTACCACAACGGCTGCAGGAAACGTTAAAAAAGGGTAATATATAAAATTATTGATAGATAATCCAGTGAATTACTTGTATACTATTTAGGGCTAAAACAATTAGTCAGATTAATACAAACAATGAACTAAGTTAGTAATCGATTAATCATTAATTGGAGTATACAGAATCTAAAATATGCCATTTGCTGAAAAAATAACGCATTCAAGCAGTAATTAACCCAAATTATACAAAAAATATATACATTATGCACTTTAGATTAAAAAAAAAATCCTTCTTTATTTGTAAATCTGCTCAACCAAAAGCTCTGTTGATGAAACAGGAAATGGCTTAATTAAGTATTTATTAGCTGCAGATGTGTCCTTTGCTATGTTATATTAAGGTAATAAGATGTTAACTGCCTTTTTAAAAAAGTTCTTGAATTATTTGTTTTTTTTTTAAGTGGTTACATAAAAAAAATCTGCAGAATGTATTTTTTTTATCCAATTACTCGATTAATCACCGGGAAAAAATGATAGAATGATTGATTACTAAAATAATCAACACTGAATCAGTGTCAAACTATTTTAAGCGATATTAAATGAAATCAATATTAAATCAAACTGTGACCAAAAGGAACTTTTTTAATAAAGCAACCAGTATTTTTTTTTTTAATACAACACAAAACTTTGGAGACAAAAATGACTTAAACTGACAAATAATGTGATAAGGAGGAATCTGTGGATACTATTGGAACCTTACAGATAATCCTGAGCATCCTCTTCATCAAACTTCTATACAACAGCGGTCTTCAGTCAGAGGCTTCTTCAGATTTGCTGTAAGACAGACAGCTACAGGAGCTGCAACTCTTTGAAGAAACCTGTATAATATGAGTTAAAACATTTAATTTTCTTCTGGGATTAAAGTATTACTGACATAAATTAGAGAAGATTGTCTGAAATTGTAAATATTTGATAATTCAGCATTTTAGCTGAAAAAATAAAATAGTTTGTTGACCCGTGTCAATAGAGACAGCCGTCTCTCTGTGTATACAATCTGACATATATACACAAAACAGCAGCTGCCATCACCTAGTTTGGAGTTGAGGCTCCAATGAACATCTATTTGTAGAATGGAGTCATGAAGACATGTACAGATACGTCTCAGCTGGACACACATACACACACACACAGGGCTTGGACATCATGACGTAAACTCCAGCTTTCGTTAATAAATCCTTAGTTCTGCTGTAAAAACAGATCGGCTGCTTCTTCTCCATTTGAGCGTCAAGCTTGTTTGTCTCGCTGGAGACTATTTCCGGATCTGGCCTGGAGTTGTTTTGATGCTTTGCAAAGTGGTCGTTAATTTGTGGAGCCGGTTGAGCACAACCACATAAAGAGCTGTCTATCTACCCAGATTTTAGGGTTTACAGGAATGCCGATGCTTAGAGCGTTGTGGGATTTTGAAGGATTAGAATATTTTATAATTGATCCAAATAGTTTCCTTGTTGGGTTTTAGACTTGTATTCAAGCTGAACCAGCTCTGACTCTGGAAATAAACGGCTCATAACTAAGCACATTAACCACGGGGTTAAGTTGTTATTAGAAAGGTCAACATGAAGTTGAAGTTTGCAATTAAAACTGAGCTAAATAGGCGCTGCTTAGTGAGGGCATTGCAGCCAAACGGGTCACATGTTGAACTGTTACGAATATCCTGGCGCTTGTGCAACAGCAATTTGTATGAATAATGAGAAAACAACCATATCAGGTTCAGATCTCCTTGGCTAAACTTGTGTAATAAATACAATTTACACTAAAGCTGCCTCTTTTATTTTATTAGAAGGAGGTATTGAATGGGGGAATTTTTCTGCCATAATCCAAGAGCACACATTTTCAGTTTGAGAGCAGGATTTCATGTCTTTTTTCTCAAAACTTGTAATGCTTGTACTCAAAAATTTCTACTGTCTTTCAAATATTCACTGTGCCTTCTCAAACCTTCTATAGTAGCCACACAGGCGCACCCACTACAATTAAACAAACGCACCCAGTTACAACGCTTTAATTCTATTGGCTGAGTGGTTGCCAGGCGATGGTGTTCTATTGTGAGCAGAAAATGATTCTCAAGCGAGCAGAGAGGTTTGCAAGCTTGGATTTGATCCAAGCAGAGACAAGTTTTGAGTGCGAGGAGGACTACAAAATATACTAAATGTTTAGGAACTTCTTACACCCTGCTGTGAATCTTATGACTTCACTGTAGCAACCTTTGAGTCTTCTTCCTTCAACACTGACTTCCACACTGAAGATTGTTCTTGCCACGAAGAGTTTCTCTTAGATATGGTGCGTTTAAACTGGATTTATCAATTTAGGATCAATGTCGACTGGTCTCTTGTAAACATGAAAAATCTACTGTTTGATCACTATTTATTTTAAAAGTAACGGTAACACTTTATTTGAAGGGATGTGCATAAATAAGACTGACATAACACCTGTCACAAACATGAAAGTCTTTATGAATGTTTATGAATATTGTCATCATGAAGTGTCATTCGATAGGTAATTTTATTTATATAGTACATTTTCAGCAACACGTCAATTCAAAATGCTTTACATGAATTAGAAGGAAATACAAACAAAACAACAAAACCAAAAGAAAGACAAGAAGCTAAAGTACATATTGGTTCCCTATGTTTAATAAGAATAAAAAACCCTTACCTTAAACTGGTGAGGGTTTCTCTGGATTCTTGTTCTGATAAAACTAATTGTTGGTTCTAGTTGTTCTGGGTCGAGTTCTAGATGTGTACAACATAAAGCTAAATGTTGGTTCTCCATGTTTGACTCTTGTTCTGCGTCAGGTAGACGTTACTTTCTACGTTTGTTCTAGATTTGCAAATTAACAGGAGTCTCTCTACGTCCTGCTGAGATATTAAACGTATGAAGCTAAATGTTGGTCTAAAGGCCAAGTACTCCACACTTTATAAGCTAAATCTTGACTCTTTCAAACGGTCTTAATCCATCTATGCTTAAAAAATTTCATTTACCAAAAGACACTGTATGACAACATCCGTAAACATTCATAAAGACTCATTGATGTTCATGACAGGTGTTATGTCATGTTTAATGCCAGTGTCATATCAGTCCTTCATGAGTGTTGCCAAAGTCATTTAAAGTTTTCCATCTAAATCAGAATGGTGCTTGATTCACGTTATCCGGCTCGCATCCCGAAACACTTTCTGCAGTTTTGTTTTGCTCAGTGATGTCAACCAGATGATGAAACGGTCGTAGTGATTAGTTTGGCCTGTTGCTCTTTTCTTAGTGTCTCACTTGTTTACCTCAAGCTCCAGCTGCTAAACGCCAAAACTTGAATCAGTTGAGGAAAAGGTTGAAAAATGAAACGAGGACACGTGTTTGTGTGCATCATTGTGACAGTGACCTCTGTCTGCACAGGCGTCAGTCAGGGTGGGCTCTTTATTTCAGTATCCTGCCCAAGAATAGCCACCGAGTGACGGGAGGGGAGGCTGGTAGTCTGTGTGTGTGTGAATAAGAGAGCAATAGGGGGAATGAGAGAACGAGGGAGTGTTGAGTCCATCAGTGACGGAGTCTGTGTGTTTGAGACAAGTAGAGAGAGAGAGAGGGAGAGAGTTCCCAGCACTGTTTGATCGGCACCTCGGTTCTCCCTCCCGCTGCGTGAGTTACGGCTCCGACACTTCCAACAATCACAGAGGATTTTACCCAGAGCCCAAGGAGTTGACTCAATCTGCCGGAGATGAGCGTGGAAATGAACGGGCGCGCCGTGCCACCTTCCATACCTGAGGATGGCGAAGCCCCGGACCACATCCGCCACGGAGAGATGAACGGCTACCACCAGAGGTTTCAGGCCAGCGACGGGGGAGAGGCTGAGCTCCCGGTGTCCAAGTCCCAGAGACGGAAGAGTGATGTCAAAGTCTATAAAGAGTTCTGTGACTTTTATGCTCGCTTGTAAGTAATGCTAGAAAATTGGTACAGAAATTCAACAAATCTGGTGGTGAAAGTTGTTTTTTAAACTATAAATGTGGATTGTTATGAGAAGTAGTTAAACTTTCTTCTTGCCGATTAAAAAAAGTAAATTGGTTTCACATTAAATCCAACATTTTCATATATTTAGAAGGTAAAGAATGTTGAGGTCGTATTTGCCGTGACATTATTAGCTTAAGTCCGATCCGACTGCAGTGCTGCAGAATGTGAGGAATTCCTCCATGGAGCTGAAGCGGACAGTCTGATTAGCTCAAGCTGCTGTTTGTGCAGAGATATCTGTGGACGCTACAGGAGGGAACGCACAGGGAGGGCTATTTTTGTGCCAAACGGGGGGAGAGTTGTTACACAAAATGGCATTGCCAGCTGGCATTCAAAATATGTGAGCTTGAGAGACAGCAGAGCTAAATATACATACTGTTTATCACCTGATGCAGGAAAGCATGGGCATTAGGTCACCTGCAGGATTTGGATCAAAGCTTTTTGAGGAGATTGTTAAAAAATAATGAGGTAACTACCAACAGGTACTTAATTTGTATTATTAGTTAGAAAATTGGTAATATTACCAGTTTTACTAGTAGTACAAATAATAATTTTTTTACCTGGCTGCAGTAAAAAAAAATAAAATAAAAAATTAGTTAAGTTATAAAAATGTAAATTTTTATGGTAAGTCAACTTGATGTAGTAATGTAAAAACTTAAGTAAAATTCCTGTTAACTAATCATTTTTAGTTTAATATAAGACAGTTAAGGGAATATCTTTTATTAAGTGTTTTGAGCTTGACAATTAAAGTTAGTACAACTTAACTGAGTCAAAGCAACAAGACAACTAGCATATTTTTTTACAGTGTGCCATTCATCTGTTATGATACTGATTATAAAGTAGTCCAAGTCAGTTGCCTGCATTATTACATCACATTAGAAACCATAAGTACAGTTATTAAAGTTAATGCTATGTATATTGTTGGCACCTCAGTTGCAATAAGGAAGTTTGCTGTGCTTAAAATGATTGTTTTCCTGCCTCAATATTCTCATAAAATGTTGTTTTTTCACTGTGCCACACATACTGTGCCATCTGTTTTTTTTAGAGTGCACCACTCCCTCCTACAGCAAAACAAAACATTCCCCTACTGATACTCAGAGTCTGTGATACAATAAACCCAAGACAGCATTAGAAAGATGAACTACTGTGCTTTTAACAATATATACTTCGAACCAACTATTACAAAATGCATGGCATTGTAGAATTGGATAATTTTGTGATGTAATGAGGGTAGCTCAAAATTTAAACAACCAATTATCTGCAGTTTTGGAGGAAGAAGTTACATCGAGTGATGAAATGATTATTTACAGTAATTGTAGGCAGTTGTAGATTTTTTTAAGAGCAGTACTTATACTCTTTTGGGTTATGTTTGTTCTGACATCCTGAACAATCATAGTTATCAAAAAAAACGGAAAATAAATTACTTTTTGCACTTTTAGCAATATCACAACAGTACCTTAAATAAAAGTGTATAATTTGCTGAGGTAGCACGCTAACTAAAAGGTTAGTGGCTCTAACCCTAAAGCACTAATCATAAACTGTAATGGCGCTAACGCTAAAGAACTACACCAACATTTAGTGGAAGCTAATGCTAAAGCGCTAACTTCAGTTCAAATTATATCTGCCTTTGAAAGATTACATTTAATTTTAATTTATATATTATGCTCTATTGTATTTATGTTTACATCTTGTTCTGTTTTTTTGTATTCTGTATGTTTAGTTGTTGAAATAGTGCAAAAAAAAAGACAAAATGGTGAGGAGAGGAAACAGATCTGTACCACGAACTTCAAAATAAGAGCATGAATATTAATGTCTAACTACCAGAATAATTTTTACAGTCAATAATCAAAACTTCAACACAGATTTTGACCTTTATCAACTAAAAATTTACAAAACAGCAAAGGAAATCAGAGATTTAGAATTTATCTGGAAAAATGAATTTAGGTGAAGCCATGTGCGATAAAGATTAGCGCTGTTGTTAGCCCACTACTGACGATTTCTAACTGCTAAAGGTATTTGGTTTATACATTTTTTTGGACCCCTGGAAATGCATTTCAGTTGATATGTGAATCTGCAGGAGCAAATGTTCACCCACACTGTCTTCACAACGCAGTAATTACAATTGGACAATGTGCTGACTTCACTGCAAATCAAAAGTTCAAAGCGTAAAGAATGACATGCTGATGCCATATGGGAATTCATGCTGAACAAGTTTATGCTTCAAGAAGATGCTTCTCTCATACTTTTTCTTGCTGGCTTCATCTCTTTTTTTGTTCGTCCCGTTGATACAGCATATTATTTATACAAATACATGAACCAAAAAAGAAAACACATGGACATGTTATAAAGCAAAGCTCTAAGCAGGCTTTTTACTTCCTGTCACCTTGCAAACTCTTTCCAGGTGCCAGTCTTTTGAGCTGTGAGAACATAACTCTCTGCTTTCTTTCTCTACCTCATGTGTGAATTTAATTTAGCCGCATGAAAGCAGCTTTTGAGCAGATCCCAACAAAAACTAAGCCAAGAGATATGGAAAATTGGATTAAATTTAATTAGAAAAGGCCTTTTTTTCCCAAGCTATATAAATGTGTTCAGCTTGGCTATGGGTGCTGCTAAAGGCAGATATGAGGGTGGAAATGCCTGAGGGATGTATCACTTCCTCACACAAATCCTTCGGCCAGGGCAGGGCTGTCAGTGTATTTGATATCAGTCCAAACGGGCCAGAAGAAAAATGTGTATGTGATAATCCTTCAGCAGACTGGACACATCTTGCCTCAAAGTGATATTTTTACAGCGCATGCCAGCTAAACACCTTTTTAATGCAAGGTGTATGATATAATAAATACTTCATAAAGCTGCCGTAGCTCACATGTTGATGTTTGGAGCATAACCCAAAAATGAGAACAAATGAATCGTGTTTTTGTACTTCTTTGAAATAAATGCGGTATAACTAAGTAAAAATTACCAGATGGTTTCACTTTGTGATAATCCTCCATGGTCTTGTGTGTTTATGTGTGTTGCCTTCACACACTGTGCTATTTTGACCTTTTAGAAAGCAGGAAAGCCAGGATTGTTCCTCCAAATCCCCCTTCTCTGCGTTTTTCATACCAACATGTCTCCCTGCTTCATATTTCCACCTACATCCAGCTTATTGGGTATTAAACTGCAGAGCAGGGACATCTATCTGGATTTTATATTCTTATTATAAGCATTCAAGTGTTTAGATTTAATGTCACCATTATCAGAGGTCATCTTTGTTTTTTAATTAAAGTCCTTATAAGAAATTAGGTTTTACAGCCCTTTGTGCTGATGAATGACATTGTGATTGCATAGTTTCCTAATATCAAGCAGCTTTAATCAAAACAAAATCTTGAAACAACCACTTGGGCAACCATATTAACATTAAAGCGCTGTGAGAAAGCACAAAGGCAGCACAAATAAATTATATTACACAATTTCTATTGTTGATGTGAAGATAATTAGTAACTGTTAAGACGTTTTTAAAAACAGTTTTTATTGCCTGATGGACTCCAGTCAAAACGCTTACAGCTCCGATTATACATCAGTGGTAAGGTGGCGATAAGTTTGTCATTAAATGCGGTAAAATCCAAAAAAAGATGATGAGCATAGCTAAGGCAGTGCTAGGCTAAACAGTTGTAGCTTCAGTTTACTTTTACATTCTGTACAATTTCCTCTCAGTCTTTAACTCGGCACACGTTTTAAAGTAAATGGAGCCAAACCAAATGGAGACAAATACAAAACAAAAAAAACCACACATATGCTACAGATAGCTTTTTTCTTTCATGAGATAAAATAAAAATGTTGCATCTGGATGGGAGACACAAACTCAGAAAAATAAACCTTCTGTTTGGGTTAGCATTTACATTTCAAAGATTTCTCAGAACGATGAACCAATATTGTTAACATTTTGCTTTTGTAATAGAGTTGGGCCAATCACAAACCTCCCCAACACTGAGAAAATCCAAAACCTGTTTTTCTTTTTTACAGTAATAAAATCAAAGTTTCCATCTCAGACTTTTTTTTATTTGCTTCATCGAGATCATCATTGATTCATGTTGTTGTTTTATCTATTTTTGATCTGTTGAATTTCTGTTCTGCTGCTTTGGTATTTCAAACGTATTTCTATATAATTTTACCACCTTTTTACCTAAACACATTCGGGGTTATGTTACACAACTATTGTCATGAATTATATTACAGGCATAGAGTCTGAGTCCATGTTGGCTAAAAAAATTACCTTATTGCAATTAAGCAGTACGCATATTGTGTAGAGTGTTCACAACGCTGAACAAAATGCATTTATCAGGACTTCAATTTGGGATCCTTACTTATTTTATTCTAGTTGAACATTTTACTTCATCCACTCTGTTTCATTACAGACTGAAAAGAGTCATAACTTGAGTTCATAAGAGTTCATACTTGTTGGGCATGTTTCTTGTGTCTCAGATTTTGAGATTATTATTTCTAAATATTAGAAAATATTGCACCCATCCCTGTTGATATAGTGCCGAACATATTTTACTGTGATAAAAATATTTTATCTGATCAACGTTAATCCTGCACATGTTGTTTCTTCCCTGTCCTGTAATCTTAAATCCAATTTTCCAGTGTTTGTCCTCATACCTCAGATTTGATTAGCAGCAGCTTCTTGTTGTGCCAGAAGGACAACATGCAGGTTTTACTCCTCGCTTAGTCTCCCACCCTGATGAACCAGAACCAAAATAAACCTGGAAACTCTTACATCAGCTGATAACAGCTAGAACAATCTTCTAGCTGTTATCATGCTATGGGAAATGTGGCAACAACTTTTTAAACGTTGTTTTATGTGTTCTGGCGTGACCCCAGTTATTGTCCTATCCAAACTCTGTTTAGGCCTGGGTTGAATCAACTTGCACCAAACCTACAAACCGTGATAAATCATACATTTTTATTTAAATTATGCCCTTTTTGCATGATTTCAGTGCATTTTGCTCTGATTTTTTTTATTTTTCTTCATGTTTGTCTTCAGCAACATGGCCAACGCCCTGGCCAACGCCATGTGTGAGCGCTGCAAGAGCCGCTTCGCACCGGCGGAAAAGATAGTGAACAGCAACGGGGAGCTTTACCATGAGCAGTGCTTCGTCTGTGCTCAGTGTTTCCAGCAGTTCCCGGAGGGACTCTTCTATGAGGTAACTTTCTATGCCCTGATAAATTAATAAAAACATGCATGAGGCAATAACTCTTACATGTAAGCTCTCCCTGAGGCTAAATCAGCAGATGTTGTGTAGCACACTTCCTATCTGCTCTGCCTGTGTGTTTTTATGGAGCTGTAAAATTAAATAGATTTATGGTTTTGCTTTTATTTTTTGTCACACTTAAATGTTTCAGATCATCCAACAAATTTTAATATCAGACAAAAGTAAATACAAAAAGCAGTTTTTAAATAATTTCATTTAAAAGTGACCTATTATTCATCCTTGAACATGTTACAATAAGTCTATCTATGGGGTAAACAAAACATGCTTGTTACATTTTACACTAATTTACACAACTCACGTGAAAATGTCGGCAACAGATGTGCGATTATGCAACCGTACATATTTGAAAAGCATAAGTGGGGCCTCTTGGACATCCAACAAGAATGCAGCAAGTGGTTTCTGGATGGTAAAATCAACAATCAAACACTTTGCTTTTTCCAGCAGCCGTTGTAGAGCAAAATCAGCTGAACAAATGTCCTGGAGCTCAGCTTGGGTTGCTGGGTAACAGGCTGGGCTTCACTGGGGTTGCTAGGTGACTAGCAGTGCCTGCTGATGTGACGTTATATTCCTAAGGCTCAATTTCCAGACACAAAAAAAACATTAACTTATTGCCAATTAGCGACTGTTTGTTTTTTAAGCACTTGGGTTTTTTTTAGAAGCAGGAGAAACCCAAATGGATGTATAAAAATATGCAAAATGTTAATTTTGTATGATTGATCCCCTTTAAGGTAAAGAAAGTCATGTGGAAAAAAATCTATTTTACACTATACGCAATAACTGGTTATGTGTTTGCAATAATTAGACCAGTTTTCTTCCCTATGGAAGTATTTTCAAGCGTTCATAAACTCTGCAAAGTCAGTCTTCATAAACTCACATAAACTGAACAAAATGTGGTTAATCACAGTTAATCACAAAATGTGAAACGTGAATACCCCTTTTTCCTTAATCAATGAAATTAAATGAAATTGGCTACTATTGAAATATTTTGGATTGTTTTAATCACAATGTGTAATACGAAGGAGTATTAGTGCCAGGCTAAGAGAAAAAAATTAGCTATTCAAATAAAGGAGTGATATTACATGAAAAAAAGTCAGAATATAACAAGAATAAAGTTGTTCCCCAGTAACTCAAAAATAATATGAGAATAAAATTTTATACAAGAATAAATTCAGAATACTACCAGAATAAAATTTTAATACCTCGATGTGGTAATTTTATAACAAAATACATTATAAATTAGAATAATTATAACAAACTGAAATGAGGAATGTTGACCATATTTCGAGGTTAGAATTTGGTCATCAAAACTTTGCTTTCATTAAAACAACTTTTTTCTAGTAATTTGACAATTTTCTTTGTTATTATTGTTACTTTACTGTCATAATATTGTTGCTTTACTCTCGTAATTTAAAAAAAATCATGGTAATATGTGCAGTAGTTTGTATAAAACAACATATAGAAAACCTTTTGGCACACAAATGTTCTTCAGTAATATAAACCAATGCATGTGATAGGCTGAGAAGCAAATCAAGGTGATCACAACCTTTAAACAGTGTTGAATTATTAAAAGCTTCTTTTCCAATAAACTATTTCTGCACAGATGTTGAAACAAGGCCAGATGTTTCTCAGATTCTCAAACAACACAAGGCCTCTAATGTGAACCATACAACCTGATCAATAATCAATAGACATCAAAGACAAGGAGATCAGTTCTTCCTTTCCTTACTGTTCATGTTGCTATAAATACACAGAGATAAAATGAAATCCAGGAAACATCCACAGCTGCAGTTCATTTAATGACACAGATCAAACTAATAATTTCCTTCTTCGTTTTCAGATGTTTTGCTGTGAAATTATTCACATTTTTCTCTGCAATTATCCCTACTATTTGTATTTTATATCACTATTTTGTGATTAAACATCGCTTAAACCCCATGTATATTGAATAGTATACATATCTGATATTATGAGCAAACACCAATAACTTTTAACATGTTAAAAAGCATATTAATGTTAGAAATATTATATGCAACCATTTTGCTGCCTGTTTAAAATGCACTTCAACACTTTATGCTGGAGTTAAAGTGAGAAACGTTTGAATTACAACACCAGTAATATATTTGTTTTGACAGTTTGAAGGCAGGAAGTACTGCGAACATGACTTCCAGATGCTGTTCGCTCCTTGTTGCCATCAGTGTGGTGAGCATAAACCTTTCTTCTTGTTCAGAACCAAATGAGAACGGAGCTGGATTTTAAGAGCCAAATCGCTTCATTGCTGTTGTTTCTGTAAACGTTTGTTCTCCTCTCAGGTGAGTTCATCATTGGCCGAGTGATCAAGGCGATGAACAACAGCTGGCACCCCGAGTGTTTCTGCTGTGACCTTTGCCAGGCGGTTCTCGCAGATGTTGGATTTGTTAAAAACGCTGGACGGTCAGTGATAGCTCAGTCATTTACTCTCATATTTAATGTTTGGTGGGTGTGAATGTTCCAATAAAAATACCTCTGTATTTAAACAAGAGAATTTACCTAAACCTTATAACACAATTTAACTTTTTAATTAAAAAAAACAGAGAAGCTATAATTCTTTCTACTGTTGCTAAAATAATGGTTAAATGTTGATATTTACGTTTTGATTCATATGGACAGCAACAGAATAAAGGTGTTGAAAATCAGACCTGGTTCTCATTATTAAGTAATTGATTTAATCAGTTTATTTTAACTGACATAACGTTAGTTCTCATGTCACGTAACACGTCAGTGAACTTTGCCCTTTTTTGGCAGTTGCCATGGAGTTGCTATGACAACAATAAACAACCCACAAACGTGGAGCTAGCTTTCGCCTCGTTCTTAACTTACAAATAATATAAGTACATGACAACTATTACTCAAACACAATTTGTGAGTACTCCACCTCTATGTAATACTAAGATAAATATCACTGATATTTACTGTAGTTACTTACAGAACGTCGGATCTAGCAAAATTAGCTTAGCTAATGTAGCTTTTAGCTGCTAGCTAACACGGACGTGTAGCCTACATGTTACTATTATATGCGTACTCTGCCTGCCACCAGAACATTGTTATTCACACGAAGAGTTCGTAAGTCCATTACAAATTCGTTTAAACATTGTTTGTATTCGTCCATGGATTTCAGTCTCCATGGTGTTCACGAAGTAGTTAACTGAATCGGCAGCTTGTCGACATCGTCTGATAGATTTTACTTCTGTCTCAGACGGGTAAATCCCGACAGCAGTGATTTTGTTCATGTGATTTTGCACATTGGTCAAAAGTGTCCATATATTTTCGTTTTGTTCGTCTCGAAACCATGGGTCCACTGTGCATTGCGCATGCGTGTGGGAACTATGTACATTTTGTTTTAAAAAGTGTAACCTGTGCTTTAAGATTAGATCTAATTATAGAATAAACACTCCCTAAATGTGTTGCTAGTATTTAATTATAAGTGCTTATTGCTTTGAATATCATACTGTTTATACCTTCTGGAAGCTCAACTCTTTATAAACAGAAACTGTGTTTTGAGTTGATCTTAGATGAGCTTAAGATGAGACATTTATGTGCTCCAAAGAATAGTCCAATTAATTTTTAATGTCCTAAACCACATTAATAGAATGACTTTAATGTGCTATTAACTTTTAGTGGCTATTAACTGTATAAAACATCGGTGCAAGTTGTTACTTTGTTACTGGTTTGTATCCAGTATTGACTGTTCTGCTTGAAATGACCCATGACTTTTATCTGATATCCCTCTTTAAGTCAAATAACCTTTGGAAATTAAAGTCTTCAACCTTATTGATCCCACAAGAGACTTAGTTTCTAATGAAAATTGCCCCTCTATTTTTTTTCTGTCTCTGTAGACATCTGTGTCGCCCCTGTCACAACAAGGAGAAAGCCCGTGGACTGGGAAAATATGTCTGTCAGAAGTGTCACGCCATCATTGACGAGCAGCCGCTGCTTTTCAAGAACGACCCCTATCACCCGGATCACTTCAACTGCAACAACTGCGGGTAAACACAGTCACAAGCAAAAATAAGTGAGAGGGCTGCACAATGCAAGAGACAATTAATGTGGATTTCATTGAAAAGTCTCATGCATGCAGGCAAATGTCAAAGTCTTAACAGTTAAATGCAAATGTTAGAGGATATTAACCAAGATTTTAGGGTTATTGGCATAAAACTTTGCTTCGTTTTTCTAAAAATATATTTTGAAGAAAAACTCAATTGATTGACCAAAAACCCAATACTGCCATCTAGTGGAAAGGTTAGGTAACTGTCTTTGTATGCATAAATAATGTGCACCCAAGTACTAGAAAATAGTTGAAAATCTTTCTAAATATTCTACTTCTTTGAACATAAATGTGACTATTCCTTACAATTTATGTTTTGCATTTTTTTTCCAAAATAGAAATGACATCAATATGTCAGTTCAGCTGAGGTTTAATACCGTTAAACCTCCTGAATTGTTTGAAATCTCTGCAGTAAGGAGCTGACAGCGGATGCCAGGGAGCTGAAAGGCGAGCTCTACTGTCTGCCCTGCCATGACAAGATGGGCGTCCCAATCTGCGGGGCCTGCAGGAGACCCATCGAGGGCCGCGTGGTCAACGCCATGGGCAAGCAGTGGCACGTCGAGGTGCAATTTTTAAAAAATTATTCCACCTAAAAATTCAACAGATGGCAACTAGGGATGCAAATTATCGATTAATGAGTTAATCTAAAGATGACTGGTCTTATCAGTTGACTTGCGATTAATTGATGAGTCAGTTTTGTCTTGTATGAAAAGAGCTAATTGTCTTTCCATAACCTGAAGGGCTTCATTTTTCATAATATAATGAGTTTGAAGAGAAAAACATTAAATCCTAACATTATTTTGTGTCAGATGTATTAAATAGTGACTAAATAAACAGAAGACTGTCGCTCTCTCACATTATTAAACTTAGACATATTTATAAAATACAACAAAACACTAATCTCTTAAGTTGCTGAAAGGAAAAATAAGATTAAAAGTATAAAATATGAACAGTTGTTCATACAGAAGTACAATTTGTGGTTGCTCTTGAAGGAAAGTTGAAACTTCACTCCATGAATGAAATTTCTGAAAAGTTAAAAATTTTCTACTTTAAAAGCTGTGAAAATGTCCACCTTTTTTCTAGAAAGTAGGTGGACTTAATCTAAAACATTTTGAGTTTTTGTTTAACTTTATTCCTCTTTCTTTTGTTTCTATCTACAATGGCCCTAATGTGTCAGCGTTGCTCCGCCATGCAGCTCAGCTGAATGAGTTTTATTAAAATGAAACTTGATGAGCTTGTCATGTGTTTATATTTCAAAGCAAAACTGCAAAAGATGCATTTTGCATCACAAACCGGACTGTTTCTCTTTCCTGTTATGGAATAGCTGCCATCTTTAATTCCATATGGTTAATAATTACGTTTAAGGTTTAAAAATGACTACTGGCGCCCTCTGCTAGATGGCAGCCAAACTACAACAATAAAAGAAGATCTGAGCGAACACTTTTATTCAATCAGCTGGAAGTAATTTTAATCTAATAAACCATTAATCGATAATTAATTACAAGTCGATTAATTGTTTGCATCCCTAGTAGTAACATAGAAGTTGGAGAAAGAAGCGTTCACATTGTACTACTCAGTAAATACTTATAAACAAACAGATTTATGTCTGTAAGATTTAAGCTTTTGTCATGATAAATTAATCAACTTAATTCTTTTTCCCAGTTTTTCACATTTACAGTCAGTTTCTCTGTTTTCCCCAATGTTTAGCATCATGTGTGTACTGTGTGTGAGCGCCCGTTTCAGGGCCACCCATTTTACGAACGAGGCGGCCGTGCCTATTGTGAGAGACACTTTGACATGGTGAGGGAGGGGCTGCGCACCTGTTTAAGTGTTGAATGCTGCCCGTCTCCCTGCCTGACTGAAATTAACCAGCCTCCATGCAGGGTTTACTGTAGTTAGAATAGAATAGTACTTTATTTATCCCACAGTGGGAAAATTTACTTGTTACACCATCGCAGTAAAAAAATATGCCCCAGTAAATATCAAAATATCTAAAACCATTATAAACAACTTTATATTAATAAAGTACTTTAATATTAATTAAAATAAAATTGTAACCTGAAAATCTGGGTATTTAAAAAAAAACTAAATAAATAAATATTTAAAAAAAAACAATAAATAAATAAATATAGAGTATATTCTTTTGTATTTTCATTGAACAACTTTATTGTTCAATGCAGTGACATAAAGATCACATGCAGTGACATAAAGATCACATGTGATTTATTGCACATTTATATTTTAACTGAATATACTGGTTCATATTTGTTGTAAAAAATAAAAAGCTAACTAATATTGTCTCCTTTTTATAATTTCGTGACTTTTTAAAGATTTAATTGGTGGTTTATTGTAGAGGGATAATCCCTTGGCAAATAAGTCACTAAGGAAAAAATGTTTTATACCAAAGTATTGCTCAGAGAGATAATTTGTACAACTTTAAACTGTTATGAGTTTTAACAAAACTGTAAATCACAACTAATATGGAGAATGTTTCAAATAAAGCTAATTTAGATTGAAATAATTTGTACAAAATAGATTTTTTATTTATTTGTTGCTTGTGTTGTTTTTATTTTACTATGTTCTTAGGTACTGTTAAGTTCTCCTTTTTCATAGTTTATTTATTCGCAATTTATAAATCAGAAGAAAATTTTAAAACGTAGGTGATTTTCTCATTTTGAAAGAACAATTTACAAACTTCTATTATTAATATTTCTTCAGTCCTTGTGTGGATGCATCAACAGCACATCTGGAATGAACTTTGCTGTGTTTCGGCCTCATAGTGTGACATAATAATACTGTACTGTGAATGAGTGTGATGATGTCACTGACTTGTGCACTAACCATGTGTGCTGGGCCTTGGGTTGTGCTTGCAGCATTTTGTGTGTGCTAAGTGTGAGAAACCCTTCCTGGGCCACCGTCACTACGAGCGCAAGGGACTGGCTTACTGTGAGACCCACTACAACCAGGTAACAAACACATTACAGCCAGGTAACAAACACATTACAACCAGGTAACAAACACATTACAGCCAGGTAACAAACACATTACAACCAGGTAACAAACACATTACAACCAGGTAACAAAAGACATTACAACCAGGTAAACACATTACAGCCAAGTAACAAACACATTACAACCAGGTAACAAACACACTATAACCAGGTAACAAACACACTGCAACCAGGTAACAAACACCTTACAACCAAGTCAAATTAAATCCATAGTAAGAACTGAGAACTTTTTAAACTGAAAAGGTGAATTTTTAACATGTGGGTGTTTTGGGATACAATCATCATCTTTTCTAAACCATAATTACCTAAAATAATCATAAAAACTGAACTAATAATAAATATGTAATAACAAGTCATCTGATTCTGCCATTTTTCATCAATAATTGAAGTTTAATGTTTCTGTAATTTCTTGGGTTTATTCTTTCAGATGCATTGTAATCCAGCACCCTCTATCCATCCATCCATTTTCTTTACACCCTTGTCCCTTAGTGGGGTCGGGAGGGCTGCTGGTTAATCCTGCACCCTTTTTTTGTTAAGTTTTATGAAAACGGCATGTTGGATGAGCCATGACAAAATAAAAAAATGTTTTGCTATGTTGCTAATCTTCTGTTTCTGCCTCTTAGCTGTTCGGAGACGTTTGCTACCACTGCAATCGTGTCATCGAGGGAGACGGTGAGGAATTTCTCTTATTCTGAATCCATGTATTTGATCAAATCAATTATAGTTTGTCAAGTAAATCAAAATAATGTGTTTATAATCTGCTCTCTGTGGTTGTTTATTTCCAGTGGTGTCTGCCCTCAACAAGGCCTGGTGTGTCAACTGCTTCGCCTGCTCTACCTGCAACACCAAGCTCACTCTCAAGTAAGTTACACGTTTTATCGACACACAAACAGTTCAGATGCTCTTTATTTAGAGGTTTCCAAAGCTGTTAATGACTGATTAATGATCAGAACAGGAAATAAAACCGCATCTTAATGAATTTAAATTATCATCAAGTTGTGACCCTCCCTGGTTGTATTTGTACCTTTTTGACATTAATATAAATAAGGTTTTCTTCTTTGCATGCTCCTCTGTTGTCAGTCTTGCCTCTGAGACTTATTTTGCTGCTTTGAATCATGATTTTCAGTCTTATCTTTTCTGATTTCTAATCTGTCTGTTGTCTTTTCTTCCACCTCTCCTGTTGCTTATTTCTCTTTGTCCTCTCTGCTGTCTCCAAACACTTCTATTTCCTCCTGAACTGCTTTCTCTGCCGTTCATCTCTCCATCGTCCCTGCTCCGTCAGGGATAAATTTGTTGAGGTGGATCTGAAGCCTGTGTGCAAACACTGCTTCGAAAGACTCCCAGACGATTTGAGACGTCGGCTGGCCAAGCGTGAGCGTGACTCAAAAGAGAAGAAGAAGAAACCGCTGATACCCATGTGTCTTTGATACCCCCTTGCTCTCTGTTCTCCTTGCAGCTATTCCTCCTTTGGTCAGTTTTGATCTTCCTTCAGTTTTCTGCTTTTCCATATTTAACCCTAAAACCTCTCTAACACTAATTGAAGCAGTGATTTGGCTTAGTTGAGTGACGTAATACTGAAATGTTTTTCCCCACACGTGACCACCTCTGAGCAGGAAGTGAAGATCAGGATTTGGACCAGAACTTGCTGTGCAAACAGCAGAATCAGAATCAGTCGCAGGCTGAAGGGAGCGCTTTGTTTCCTGGTTCCCCCTGGTCTGTCTGGTGTTGGGAGTAAATCCGTAATCACATCCGGCAGCTTTCTGCCATCATCTGAGCAAATCTAAAGTTTCCTCTTGTTGCTATGCGTGACCCAGTCCTGGTAGCGTAAATACTTTAGAAACGGCTGAGTGAAAACAAAAGCTGGAAAAAAATCAATCCAAGTGCCTGAAAACCACTCAACCGTGTTTTTTTGGCAAGTTATTGTTTCTAGAAAATTAATTGTTTAAAAAATCCTGGTTTGTTAAATCACATTCCATTGCCGCTGTGCCGTTACCTAGCAACCCCAGACCAGATCAGCTGGTCTGGGGTTACCTAGCAACCCCAGACCAGCCCATCACCTAGCAACCTGAGCGGAACTCTATTTGTCAGTTGGTTCTGAAAGGAGCTCAAAATAGGCAGAACTGTCCAGACTAAAATATCATTATTATTAATAATTTTGTTCAAAGGATGTAATGAACATCAATAAACTTTTCAGTAATGTAAAGGAGCTTGTTTTAAGTCAACAATTTCTTAATATTGTGTAGATTGGCAGATCATTTCACTTATTACATGGGAAAATTTTACTTTTTCATCAATATTAAGGAATTTTGACTTAAAACAAGCTCCTATATCTTGCTGAAAAGTTACTTGCAAGTTAGTTTTGTCTTAGATTTTGTTTTTTTTGTAGTGTATGTACTATAGGTGCTAGGGCTAGGTGATGTGTCTTAAAAATACTGGATTTTAGACCAGATCAAATATCTGATTTTAAATAATTTGTTCCTACCTTTATTTACTAAAAAATATAAATGACAGAAAATATTTTCAAAAAGTGGTTTTTATTTCAATCATCCCTTCTGTGTGTTGAACGATGGAATATCAGAGTCAGGCTACATAAATTTTTGTTGAATTACAAAAATATAGTCGTAGAATTAAAGACGTAATTTTCCGAGAAAAAACCTCTTAATGTTACCAGAAAAAAATTGTTTTAATGAACAGATTTAATTATATTGATTAATTCTTAACAATCCCTCCACTGTTATCCTTTGCTTGCAAAAAATTACTGAATGTACCAAAGAAGCAGCCAAAATCCAGCAACATTTTTGTACCCCTAGATGCTTTATTGCTTTCGGACTACAACTGGTTATGCTTTCACCCCGCAGGAACAAGTTTGTGGAGTTCGACATGAAGCCGGTGTGTAAGAAGTGCTACGAGAAGTTCCCGTTGGAGCTGAAAAAGCGGCTGAAGAAGCTGTCCGAAGCTGCTGCACGGAAGTGAACCGACGGTTAAGCAGCTGAAGGAGATGAAACCCTGAGGTGGCCGCGACCCCACGACCCCTCACCTGTAGCCCCACACCTGCAAAGTGCCTTGATTTTATCCTCCTTAAACTGGTTTAGCTTCAAGTGTCTTTTTGCATAAATTCTGTTTTTATACATTCGCTTGTTTCACTGCAATTTATATTATATGTTCTATATTTAATAAACTGTAAGAGACGTGGAAATAAGACTGAAAAGCTGTTCTGGCAGGTTGTTTAATCTGTTATTTGAAGCCAAAATTGCCTCCTGTTAGAATAATAACAATACATAAACTCAAAACAAACTACAGAAATATGTTTTATTAAATGTTTACACAATAAACCGTTACAGGCGTTTTACTAAACTAAATGTGTATTAAGTTTGAAAGGTAAAATTACAATATAATGAGAATTTGTGCTCCAGATACTGATTTTGTCTAACATGCATCTGGATTGAACGCAGTATTTTAGATGACGTGTTACAGCATTAATTTTAATTTTTCATATAACGTCAACAGCTTTTAGATTTATACTTGCAGAGAAATGACAGTTGTTGTTGTAGAATAAAGCAAGAAGTATTTAATTATTCATTTATAAATTAATAAGAAATGTATAAATAATTGATTAACATGTTATCAAGCATTTCTTAATATTAATTATTCCTGTTATTAAGTCATTATTCCTGGTTTATTAAGTCATTAACAGACATTCAGTGACCTAATTATTATTCGGCAATGAAAAATGCTTTGTTGCTGAAACACGATACAAATAAACTTGAAGATAAAAAATAACATCACAAATATAGTAATGAAATGAATCCCAATTGTTTTACCCACTCTTAATTAGTCGATACATAATATATAAATGCTAAAGCAGCATTTACTGTGTGGTCCACTCCAACATCTGAACCTACACTTGTAAAAATCAGTTCTGTTGAAA
Source organism: Poecilia reticulata (assembly GCF_904066995.2). Lineage (NCBI taxonomy): Eukaryota > Metazoa > Chordata > Actinopteri > Cyprinodontiformes > Poeciliidae > Poecilia > Poecilia reticulata. The sequence goes on from NC_088831.1 coordinate 36,455,873, forward strand.
ACAAGTGCTGAACACATGAGGTGCCACTGTGACAGGATTTAAGTTGCAGCAACTGCTGCCACATGTGTCTGCGTGCGCGCGCTACAACTTGTGACATGTGCAGAGACCCGATGTGAAAGTCATGTTCGATGTTAAGAGCTTCTGACTGTAAATCCAGTGAATGAAAGCGATCCTCTTAACTACTTCCTGGGAGCTCAGACTTGCTTTGCAAAACAAAGCAGCAGCCCTTTGTTTCAAAATAATTATTTATCCGCCATATTTTACCTTGCAAGGCTTTGCTCTTTGTATTTTGATTCACTAGTAAAAAAAAAAAAACATTCCACAGTTGTATTATGCAGAAGCACCCAATGGACTGGTTGTTGTTAGGCAGAACTTCAGCAGCACTATAAATACTCCAGGGTGTAGTTTTATTTGCCATGTTACACGATGTGTCAACTAGATTATGTTTTATGGAACCGTGTCGTACTGTATTTTTCCTCTGAAGACACACCAAAGTGCATGCTTCATGTTCTCCTTTACTGCTGCTTAAAGTCCTATACTGGCACAATAAACACAATTTGCCCAAGCTTGAAATCCGGGTGGACTGGTGTTTTCTAGTTGAAAGCTTCACATAATTTTTTAATTAGGATTATGGATTTATGGTGTACAGAAATGTGGCTGATGTTCTTGAAACCTTTTAAAAAGAAAATATGCTTTGTTAAAAAGTAAAATTTATTATGGAGATCATTTAAAAGGGTGTTTCTAAGCAGACTTACTTTTTTAAGATAAATCTTAAATTATATAGCTGCTAACATCAATGCCTCTAGAAGCTCTATCTTGGTTTTACTTGATGTTAGTGCTGTGTTTGGCACAGCTGATCATATAAATACAGTGGGAATTTGCTAGAGACTGAGACAACTGTGTTATTTATAAATCTGGGCAAATGAAATTATGTCATGGTGTTCCTCTGGGAGCCATTTTTGGACCATTGTTTGTCAAAATGTAGAATACCACATCAATGATGATGATGCTCAGCTTTGAAGAAAAAAAATCTTCCAATGGAAATGAATGAAATATTATCTCAACAACATTTATTTTTCCCTTTTGGATCAGTAAAGTGTTTTTGAATTTAAATTGAATTTCAATAAACCACACTTTTTGCCTTTAACTTCAAAGTAAACATGACCACATTCATCCACTGACTTTCACACAACAGCAGAATTTTATGCACCAAAATCTGATTTTAATTAATTTATAAAACTAAATGAAGCAAATTTTCAATCTCCATCCATTCATTTTCTTAACATCCTTGTCCCTTGGTGGGGTCAGGAGGGTTGCTGGTGCCCATCTCCAGCTAACGTTCCGGGCGAGAGGCGGAGTACACCCTGGACAGGTCACCAGTCTGTCGCAGGGCAGCACAGAGACACACAGGACACACAACCATGCAAACACACACTCACACCTAGGGACAATTTAGACAGACCAATTAACCTAACAGTCATGTTTTTGGACTGTGGGAGAAAACCCACGCATGCACAGGGAGAACATGCAAACTCCATGCAGAAAGACGCTGGGCCGGGAATTGAACCCAGAACCTTCTTGCTGCAAGGCAACAGCTCTACCAACTGCGCCACTGTGCAGCCCATCAAATATTCAATCTTATCAATCAAATTTTATTTGTATAGCACATTTCAGCAGCAAGGCATTTCAAAGTGCTTTACATAATTAAAATAAAAACAGCATGTGACATCAAATAAACAGTGAGAAAGAGAAAGATTTTGAGAAAAAAAGATTTAAAAAAGATAAAAACATTAAAACCCCTTTTAGGACTTCAGTTAAACGTCGTTTAACTGGGACTCTAACCCTCTGGGACTTTAGTCAAAAACAAGGACTCCAACCTCTAGGTTTTTAGTTGAAACGCCATCAACTGGGACACTTATTATTATTGCTGCATGGACATAATTTTATTAAATCAAGCCCAAATTTGCAAGATGGAAGCATATGTTTAGGGTCTACAAACGACCCTAAAGAGATTGATACATCTCTTTCTAACAAAAAGAGTCTGACTCCTTTATTTGCTAAATCAAATATATTATATGTTTAATTTACTGCTGTGCAAACAAACAAATCCTATAGAATTTTGTGATTTTATTTTAAGATATTTTTCTCCCTACATAAGAAGTAGGAGGAATATTTACATGTTAGAATGGCACAAAGTCCAGACCTAAATATATTTCAAGACTTGAATTGCAAAAATAACCAAAAAAAGTGACTGAGGGAGGCTGAATGCATATATGCTACATATGAACTTTTAATATTAATAAAACTTATGAACATAAAGCAGCAAAAGTCTAAACGATGAACTCATGAAGATTGGATAAAACATTTTAAAAGTAGGAACATGAACAAATAAAAGTTTCATGTTTCTGACTCTTTTATTGCTTCTTTGTTTTTTTTTTAAATAAACAGAAACACTCATAAATTTGGTGCAGGTTAATGAAATGTCTATTTACTTTATGCTTGGACTTCTACAATCTCAAGCCTCTTTTAAAATACAGTGCGTCAGCGTGCGTCAGAGAATACTCCGTTCTGATTGGTCGGAAAGTCTGTTTCAAGTTTGCGCATGACAACGTAACACACTGCCATTTGACTGCGCATTATCACTATGGGGAGTTAACGTGATGTTAATGTCAGTGTTTCTTTTACATTTCGTGAACTCTTCTAGCCCGTGAAGTGTGGTTAGCTCTTGTAGAAGTCTCTGACATTTGAAGCCATGAGGCGGAGTAAGGCTGAAGTGGACCGCTACGTTTCCTCCGTACAGAGTTCCTCTCCTTCACTCAAAGAGGTAAGATAGTACCAGCAGGCTAAGCATGTTAGCCTGCTCCCGCCGTTAGGTCTGAGCCGCATGTGACATTCAGTCGGCGTTTAGCTTCAAATTTGGCTGTATTTGATCCAAACACAGCTTGGAGTTTTGACTACGCGAGCTTGTCACCAGTTTGTGTTTATATTGGTTGTCGGTTGAACCTCTGTTAGCCGTCTCCGGCTAGTGGCACATGCTATCAACCGGCTTTACGGCCAAGACGTTAGCTTCAGAAACGTAGCATCTGATTCGACACTTAAGTAATTAGCTAGTTTTCTGGTTTTAAACGAACTAAGGGTACCTTTTATAAACTCTAATTTAAGAATATGATATATATAGCCATTTTAAATCTGAACTTCTTAAGGTAAACCTTCATTCTCTAAATTTCAAACGTTGACTGCCTAATGTAATCGTAGTTACACAGTTTACAACTTGTTGGCTAAGAATCTTTTATTTGCAGATCACTTCCTATGTATGAACATTATTTATTTCAGTGTTAAATAGTCCAGTATAGCTTTGGCGTGTGGTAATTCTCTCAAATTTCCAATTCGAGTTGGGCAAACATTGCCTGTGTGTTGTAAAATAAGTGGAATAGCCCTTTATTCACCCTCCGAATCGGATGCTAACTTCGGTGTTACCGTCCTGCCTTGAAATGCGCGGTTGCTCGTAGGTTTCATAAAATAGCGCCAGCTTGTCGCGCATCATACTGACATCTTTGCTATTCTTTTAGTGACCTTTTTGAAATATTAATTGAGGCTGTAAATAACGGCTATTCACTCGCAGCTAAACTTCACACAGGACGATGCAAAAAGCAGACCCAAAGTCCATCAGGGTGTGTGAAACGAAACTGAGCTTGACCAAGTTTTCTCAGAGCATTTTTATTGCTTGAATAGTATTGGGATCAAGACGAGATAACAACGTTTGCTTCCTTAAAAACTACTGTGGTACAAACCAAAACAATTTATTTGCATGTCCTGGCAAGCCTGTTGGAGTCATTTTAATTCTCAAAATACTTATAACTACAGTTGCATCTGAGGAAAATTATTTGTAGTAATAGTTATAATATCTAAATTATGCATGATCATTGAAAACGTGTTGCAACTGTTTAAAATAAACTGCAGCACATCTGCCCATTCTTTTTTGGCTCTTTTAAGACCCAAAATAAAAATATTTTCTCCTATCCTTCCTGTGTGGGTGTTATTTAACTATGGATAGAGGTGATGTCACACTGTGTGAGTGTGGGTTTAATAACTATAAAACAAATAAAATTAGTTAAAAATGACACTTTTATTACTTTTTAATATCGGGTATTGCTGATTTTCTACTAAGACCTAAATAATTAAGTTTTGTTTTCCCTTCTCCACATGATGACCAGAGAATATTCTGGATTAATTGGTTTATTTATTTATTTATTTTATAAATATATATTTTTAAGTCATTATTGTGATGGATTCAAACAGGAATATTTTATGAATTATTTTTATTTTATTTATTTTGGTTTGATTCCTCAAATAATTTGTGTGTAATTAAAAAAACAACCATTGCAACATTTAATAATGCTATCTTCTGTCTCAGAGCTTATGTCTCAAACTGATTATAAATAATGCATTAAAATATGAATAAAAATCTTTAAATTATTCTCTGTTAGAGACTACAGTGCTGCTTTAGTCAGTATTTTTATGGGCTTACGAATCTTTACTTCTCAGCTGACTGACTAGTTTTGTGTTTTCATTTTCAGAATCAATCTGAAGTTAAAGATTCTCTTTGTGAGGCCAGAAAGAGTCCTGATTAGACTCTAAGCGGCAAACTAAGTCTGCCTGAAGCAGGCTAACTGCACAGAATAAAACCATTCATGTACTTCTGCTTCTTTGAAACTGAATGAAGGACAGATAAAAATCCAAAAGAACAGGGATTATTGTTTTTGCTAGATTTGGTGAAATGACTCTCAGGACGGGTTTAACTTGGCACGGATGTAATTCTTCATGGATTAAAGGTCAACAGTGATCGCATGAATGACATCAGCTGATTGTGAACGCGGAGTACTGAACGGCGAGGCTTCGGTTATTTTTAAGGATGAAAATTACAGTAATTCATATAAGTAACACAAAAGAAAATCAGGCAAAGGAAAAATGTTTCAAATCAGTTTCTTTCAATAAAAAAAAACTTTTAAAACTTTAACAAAAACTACAGGTGTGTGTCTGTCTGGTGAATTTTTAGTTAAAACATGTTTATTTTTGTTTCAGTGGGTAGAAAATCCAAATAAAAATTCTCAAGAAAGAGTTGAGATACTTCATAATAAAATTACTCAAGTAAAAGTAAAAAGTGTAGTTAAAATACTCCTAAAAGTTTTTTTTTCTTTGTCAAAAAAGCTACTCAAATAATTCTAACTAGTTGCTGCCCAACTCTACTGACCTTTAAATTAAAGTAGCATTTTCCAGTTCAAGGTAAAGTCTTAAAAAATGCAAATATAAAAAAAAAAAAAAAAAAAAACTTGCGTAAAGCAATGCTAAGCCTAGTGGGTGCACAAGCAAAGCCTGGTGGCCTGCCAGACTTATTATACACTAGGGGAAGTCCTGTGTTTCTAGATAATAAATGTTTATATATTGTTTTCCTTTTTTTTCTACAGAAGCCGGTCAGAGGATTTCTATTTGCAAAACTGTACTTTGAAGCAAAAGAATATGAACTTGCAAAACGGTAAGCATCTTTACTGTGGGGAAAAATTAGTTTTTTGTTTTCTTTTGTTGTCCTTGATGTTGTATTGACTGTATGCATCTCATGCTCTCCTCAGACATGTATCGGAGTATCTCAAAGTGCAGGAGAGGGATCCCAAAGCACACAAATTTCTGGGACAGCTCTATGAAAGAGAGGGAGAGATCAACAAGGCAATTGGTTGCTACAAGGTAGGAGGGCTGTGTTGACTTAACTAGGCTGTAACTATTCGTTGAATGATTCAACTACCTCGATTACTAACATTTCTCGAGGCAAATTATCCGCCTTGAAGCTTCGTTAAATTACGTTTTACTGCTTAGTGAAATGTGTTCTGGCTGGATGGTTATTTGTGTTGCTTGTTGACGAATGCTAAGTGCTATTAGCACAACAAAGAAGGACTAAATGTCCTCTTTTCTTGTTCTGTCCTAGCGGATTTAGATTGGTTTGTGAGCCTGCTGTGTTTTCATTTTTATTTTTTATTATTAAATTGAATATACTTTTCAGATTTGTGAAATTTTTGTCCAGATTAACTTAAAAATGAGCTATTGTTAGCAAAGCACAGATATGAAAAATTTTGGTCTATTGATATACAATATTAATTTCCCTGTTATGGTAGTATTTACCAATATTTTATCAAATTTTTCATTAGATTACTCGATTAATAAAATAAACATTTGCAACAGCCATAGACTTAAAGGGAAATCTGATAAATTAGGCTGGACAATATGGCTGAAAAACGTATCACGATACAAGTGTTTCATACCAGTCTATCGATTATTATTGATTAGTTTTTTCTGTTAAATATTTGAAATACTGCTAAACTGGTGCTGTGATCTTTCCTGTCTCATCCAGTTTTCACCCAATCATTTTCTGTTGATATTGATCATGCGATATATTATCCAGCCTCACTTTAAGGTTACGTTTGAGCCCTAGCCTAAAGTGACCCGCATGCGTGACACTTAGCAGTTCACATAGGAGATCACATACAAGTTGCATATATTTGGAAATGTGAACGACCATGGCAAAAAGAAAAATCAGATTTCACAAAAAAAATGAGAAGTGAGCATTAAGGCCTGCAGTGTGAAGGTAGCCTAACTTCTGTTTCCATGCAGCGCTCGGTGGACCTGAACCCGGTGCAGAGAGACCTGGTGCTGAAAGTTGCCGAGCTGTTCGTTGGTAAGGGAGACTGCGACAGCAAAGCAGAGTTCTGGGTGGAAAAAGCTGCAAAGCTCATGCCTGGGAACCCAGAAGTCTTCAACTTAAAGGTGAGAGCTGCTCTTACCCAGTGAAACGCCTCCATAGCCCTTCAGCTGTGTAAGTCCAGCATCAACAGCTGCCTTGTTCTCACGTCTGTCTGTGTCCGTTCAGGAGCGCCTGTTGAGCCGTCAGGGCCAGCAGGGCTGGAACCAGCTGTTCGACCTACTCCAGGCCGAGCTGGCAGCCCGACCGGCCGACGCTCTGGTGAATGTAAAGTTGGTTCAACTATTTTGCCAGGACGGTCGGCTGGACGAGGCCGTCAAACATTGTCTGGCTACTGAGAAAAAGGGCTTGCTGCGCAACAGTTTTGACTGGTACAACGTGCAGCTGAAAACGTTACAGGTCAGGACTTGACACTCTTTTCTTTTTCTTTTTTTTTTTTTTTAGTGTGAAACATCTGTAATTTAAATTTTCTGGGGGTTTTTTGGATCGTTTTAAAACCTGTTTCAACTTACAAAACAAAAGAAGAGGTCTTAAATCTATATTTATATTTTTGCACATTTTTGTCGTTCTTATTCTCCGCTACTTCTAGAAACAGGGTTTTTTTTCTTCAAGAAAAAAAAACAAACCAGCTGTTTTTGGTGTCTGAAAAATTTGCCATTTCAAAAACCACCCGAATGTTACATCACCAATGAGCAGGCACAGCCCGTCACCTAGCAACCCCAGCAAACCCCAGCCCGTCACCTAGCAACCCCAGAAAACCCCAGTGTTGCGCTCCATCACATTTGCTTTGGTCAGCTGGTTTTTCAGCTGTTTGTGCAGTACAATGGCTGCTGGATGTTCTCTTGTTGACCTGCCGTCCAGAAGCTGATTGCTGCATTCTTGTTGGTTGCGCAGGAGGCTCTATTAATTATTTCGACTTTCGGCTGTATAATTTTCCCTCTTTTGCAGCCATTTTCACATGCAAGTGTAAACTTTGAATTGAGGGCGTGGGCAGCACATATTTTGGATTTAAAGTGACAAAAGCCCTAAAAAAGCTCTTTATATGACTGATGCGAAAAACAAAAAGCTTTAAATGTAATGAACCTGTTTTGTATCGTCCATAGACCCACCCTAACCTGTTCAGGGAAGCATAATGGGTCACCTTTAAATATAAATGTGTTTTTTTTTCTTTCAGGAGTATCTGGATCAGCCCAGCGTTTCAAACAATGAGAAGATGTGTCGACGTCTCCAAAGAGAAGTGCTGCTGGCGCACTGCAGCCTGCTGCGAATCAGACTGTCTGAGAGCGGCGTACAGCCAAGCATTGACGCATTCAGGAGGTCGGTCAGGCCCAGTGGTTCAAATTGTCTCAGAAGTTATTATGATGTAAAATAATATTGTTGTTTTGAGACCATTTTCGAGTAATATGATGGTAATGGCATCAGTCAACTTTAAATTCTGTTGAACATTTGACATTGGAACTGGAAGACATTTTAAATATCCAAAATAAGGAAACAAAACAAACCAAAAAGTGTCTGTGAACAAAATTTCATGTCATAAAAAAAAGGGGCTAATTGAGACCAGAGAACCAGATTAAAGCCTTTTGTATTCCAGTGTTTAGTAGAAAGAGACAATAATAATGCAAATGGAAATTATTTACCTGGTAAATGTGATGATTTTTTACTTATTGCAACATGCATCTCTTTTTCAATTCAAATTAAACCATTTATACAGAAATTAAATAAAAATCAGGTGGACTTTACACTTTGTGTTTTCAAATGATTCTACATTTGTGGTTCTAATGTGAGAAAATGAGGAAGTTAAAGGGATGTGATACATTTTAGCAAAGCTTGGTTCATTCAGCTTTTCCTTGTGTCATTGTCATTTGGATCCAAATTATTTCATAGAACATGAGACAAATATGTGAATATGTAATAAATAATATGTACTGAGGATCTGTGAAGTCTATAAAATATTTCAGAGTTGACATCTGTCTATGAATGGTGCTATTTAATAAAGTTATAACTAGTACTAAGAATAACTTTAACTGATTTTTGTTTTGTGTTTCTGTTCAGTTTTGACCAAGCTATGCAGGCGCTGAGCGGCGTCGCCGCGCGCTTCGCCGATGAACTCCTGGAGGTGTTTGTGGAGATGAGGGCTCACCTGTACCTGCATGCCGCCACGCTGCTGCTGAAAATGGCTCAGGACCGGCAGCACACCTGGAGAGCCGTCATTGACCTGGCCGCGCTCTGCTACCTGCTGGCATACCAGGTATCTGAGAGTCGCTCTGGTACCGACCCAAACGTGGAGATGGATGACCTCAAGCAATTATAAACCATTTACAGGGGATTTTATTTACATTTCTGTTCATTTAGATTTTAGCACTGGAAGAGGAGCTAGGTGTAACTTCATGCATAAAATGGAAACTCTTAAATATTACCCAAATGTAGCTATTTAAGAAAAAAAAACACATTTTGCGCATTTTTGTGCTTTCATTTGTGTCTTTACTGCTTCTAAAAACAACCTACATGTTTTTCTGCAATTAGTTAATTTTTTTTGGTGTCTGAAAAATGATTAATTTAAAAAACCACCTGAATTTATAGATTTTCAAATGAAGCTGATCTCAGTCTAGATGCTATAAAAACCATGAAATTATCCTTTATTACCTATTGAACACACACTTTTTAATATAGATATCTATATATCACATAGCTAGTTACTATATTTATTTAGTTTTATTTATTATATGTTTTTTTTTTTTAATTTGTGTACTTTTATTACTATGTTTATTCTCGATTTTTGTGATTTGTGGAAAATAAATGAACGGAGCCAGTTTGTTTAATATTTAGCTCTAAAATATTTTGAATGTTATTAAATAAAATTGCTGGAAATTAATCTAGAAATGTTATAGAAATTAATTCTTTTTTTGGTTGGGATTTATTTCAGCAATATACTTTACGATTCTGAGGATTTTGAGTATTAAGTTGTTCATGGACATTTGCATTGGAATGACCATTTTATTTCCACTTAATTGATGCTTAAAATAGAAAAATAGACAGAATCATTAGTAAAATTGTGAAACTGAACCCATGTTTACCTAAATTCTGCTTATGATCAAGATATAAAATTATAACAGTCAATTTCTCTTCATATGTACTCAAATTTACTGTATTGTACAGAAACTTAAAATACTTTGGCATCTTATATTTTAATAAAAAGCTTTTAGAGGGGCTTTATTCCTAATTCTTAGTGTCTTACTTGTCTAGAAAACATTTTCTTGTCTTTGTTTTCCACCAGGCTCCCAGACCAAAGACTAAAGTGACCAAAAAGGACCAGTCGGCGCCGCAGCTGCTGGAGCTGCTGGCCAGCGACCGGCAGAGTCAGGCGGGACACATGCTGCTCAACCTGAGCGCCAACACCTTCACTCTGATAAGAGAGGTCGGCTTATTTCTGTCCTGATTTAGCGCAAAATCCAAATGTATGTCTTAAAAAAATGTGCAAAGAAATTTTAATTTGACAGAATTTTACTCGTGATGTTAAGACAAAAGGGTGAAAGCATTTTATTTGCAAATTATTGTTTTTAATTATGTACATTTGCAGAAATGCTATGAAATCCTTAAAAGTGTTTAAGTTTAAGTTGCATAGTTTTGTAATAAAGTCCAATCTAACTTTTGGTTAAAAACTTTATTTCCAGTTCCGAATAGGTATACAAAGACATTTTTTTCTCTCGGTCTGAAGTTAAATCAGATAAAATTTTTCTTGTTTTAGGCTAACTAGAGTTACCAAAATGATCTCTATTTGCTAAGTTCTACAAAAATCTGCAAGAACGGTTTTTATTTTTATTTTTTTACATATTTATTATTCCTATTGGCTCAATGATTTGTACATAGCTCCCACAAGTCTGAACCGGAAACAATTTCCTCCACTGATCCGCCATCTTGGTAGGCAAATGCTAAAGCATAGATGAGAACAAAAATGAAGTATATTGACACTGTGGACCAATTTGGATGATCAATAAAAACTCTGCTGTCAGAGATTTAAATACTTCTTGGCTTATAAATTGTTTTTGTTTTTTTTGTTTGCTTGTTTTCTTTCTTTTTTTTTTTTTGTTAAATTAGTGTTTTGTTCTTGGACCAGTCAGAGACATTTCAAAATGTAAAATTTTGTTATAGTTTAGGTTACTTTGTCGAATACTAACAAAAAACGTATTAATAACAGTAATAAATTATATTGTATAATAGTGAATTAAACTGTTTTTATTTCCAAAGTTTGGTGCTCTTGGAATTTCGCAGTGGGAGCGGTGTGCGCCCCCTGGTGGTAGTGACCGTGTTTGTGTGCAGGTGGTGGAGGCGTTTGGGAACCGTAGCGGTCAGGAGTCTGTGTTCGAGCTCCTCTGGGGTCCTCGGGCGTCCCTCGCATCCTCGTTTATCGCCAACGACGACATTCACTCGCTCAGCTCTTTGGGTCCAGAGCTCTCCAACCTGGTCAAGTGGGACTCTGGTACAAACCTTTAAAATGTGCCTCCAGGATCAAAGCATCCAGAAGAAGTTGTCTTCCTGTAGAGTGATGACTCTTTGTGTTTTTAGGCTCCATCTTGCTGCACGGCGGGGAGCTGCAGCACCTGAGCTGGCTGGGGCTGCAGTGGATGCTGCTGGACCAGAGGCCGCCCATGCGCGACTGGCTGCAGCAGCTGTTTCCCAGGCTGATGCTGGAAACGTCCAAGCTGGACACCAACGCGCCGGAGTCGATCTGCCTGCTGGACCTGGAGGTGAGAGCCCATCAGCTGGTCTGGGGATCTAAATCGGATTGATTATTGATTGAGCAGTAAGTGAAGTGGAAGGAAGATCACACATCTAGAGTTTGTTCAGTCTCTGCAAAAAGAGTTCAAGCTCAGTCAGATTGATCTGTGAACGTCAATTTTTACCTTTTGTCACAGACTTATAATTGAGATGCAAATTTTTTTTGTTCGTTTGTTTACAGATTTGTTTAGAGAGGCTTCATAATTCATTATGTTTATTGTTTGTTGTTTATTTATTTTAGGCATTTAAAATGTCTTCCATTTCCAGTGGTAATAAAATGTGTTCTTGCATTATTATGCCATGAAAATTGTCTAATAATAAATGCAAGTTTGAGGACTTTTCAGACTTATTTTTTTATATTTTTGTCAATAAACTGGGAACTGTGTGTTAAACGTCTCTGTCCTCTGTTTGCTCCGTTCAGGCGTTTCTATGCGGCGTGGTTTTCTGCAGCCACTGTCAGCTTCAGGACACGGCGAGGATCAACCGCAGCCTGAGTCCGCGGCAGCAGCAGCTCTTCGAGCCTCGCTGCCTTCCTCTTCCTCTCCTCCGCCTCCTCTCCACGCAGCGGCAGAGGGAGTGGTGGGACGCCGTCTACAGCCTCATCCACAAACGAGCCCTGTGAGTGTCAGAAATGTAATTTTTATCTTTAAAATCTGCAGATGACTCAACTCCTTTTTGTTTTTAATTGGCTAAATATTTAATTATATTTTCCTTTTTTTTTGTTTCAGACTCTTTCCATATGTTTCTCTAAAAGGCGTTAGCTGTTTTAAAGATAAATATTTCTTTTCAAAGAAGTGCATCACTGCTGACGTAGCATTTTAAAACCCAGTTCTTTCCAGTGCTTGAAGAGATTTTTCTTTAATATAAGAGCTCAGTTTTAACATTTGCCTCCTTGCAGTCCCGGTACGTCGGCCAAACTGCGGATGGTTGTGCAACATGGCCTGAACACGCTAAGAGCTGGAGAGAAACACGGGCTCCAGCCGGCGCTGATGATCCACTTGGCTCAGAGTCTGAGCCAGACGGTACGTTCGGTCCAAACGCTTCCAGGTTGCAAACTCAACATGCTTTCTTGATGTTTTCTCAAATGTAATTATTAACACAGGGCGATGGCATGAACTCGTATTACGACCAGAAGGAGTACGTTGGCCGCAGCGTCCACTACTGGCGGGTTGTGATGCCGCTGCTGGAGAAAATAAAAATCAGACGAAGCATACCAGAACCGCTGGACCCTCTCTTCATACACTTCGCCTCTAAGGACATTCAGGTTGTCATCAAACTCAGAATTTCACTTTTTTACCTTTTCTGACCTAAGTTTAAAATCTCCGCCTGGGTATGTTTGCTTAATTTAGTTGTACAAAGTTCTTTAAATGACCTGTGAGTAAATATTTTTGTCCATTTCTCCATTACAGCTGGAGCTTTTAATATGTAGCAGTTATTTAGACATTTACTGTCAAGAGTGTTTCATCGAAGTGAACCAAAGTAAAACATGCTCCCTTCTAGGCGGGAGTGAAATTACCGTAGTAACCCGATATCGGCTGGAAAGCGCAAAGTATCGCAGAGTTACAGTACTGTAAAGTTGGCTCGTAAAAATGCATTGTTGACGACACCTTTTGGGTTAAGCAGGAAAAGCTTCAAATGCTAACTCTTGTTGCTGATGTTAGGTGTGTTTTTATGTTCACAGATTCCCGCTGTGAAAGGTTATGAAGACGAAGCAAAAATCGTGTACGCCGTTCTTCTGGACATCGAAGGCAGAACTGAGGAGGCGATCGCGACTTTAGAAAGCATCAACAACATGTCGTCGATCTGGCATTTAGCACAGGTAAACCACTGGGATCAATTCTTAACCTTTAATCAAAAATACATTAGAGCTATCCCTGTAGAGTTTAATTTCTGCAAACTTTTGCTTCCAGTCAGAAGTTGGAGATAATCAGTTCTATTTATTTTCCAGGTTATATTTATAATCACCTCTTTCTGTGTGATTTTAATGATTGGGTTTCGCTCCAGATCGCTTTCAGAGTCGAGGTTCTGACACCCGATAATTTTCCGTCTGGCAGCAGAAGCACATCAACATCAACAGTGTCTGTTTTAATATTCAATGTTTCCTCTACTTTTCAACAGGATGTGATTATTCATTGAAACTGTCAGTAATGAATAACTCTCTCCTGCTCTTTCTGAGTTTTTAATAATAAACACAGCTGGTTCTGGATATAAACAGATTATATCTCAGTCTATAACCTGTTTTTATTAGCAGAGGCTTTTATCATGAAAGTCTACCTTACTGTTAAAGATGCTCAATCACAGATTGATATGAGTGAAAAATTATGACATTTGAAGATGGAAAAAGTTAAGAAACCCTCTTAAAATGTTTGTTTGATGGACTAATATTATTTTTTATTTCTTACGGAATATATAAACCAGTTTTTTAGATTTCTGGGATGAAAAAATTGTACTCAAGAAAGAATAACGCTACAAAAACATATTTTTTCTCAAATAAAAGTGAAAAGTAGTTGGTAAAAAGTCTGGGTAACTATTAGAAACATCAGTCATTTAATATTTAAAAATTACATTATCAGATGGACCAAGTTATAAAATTATGTGAAAATGTCTGCAATTTTTTTTAAAAGAAAATGACAAAATCGGGCAAATGAAATATTTTCACCAAATCAATTTATATCAATATAAAACTTATGAAACTTGAAAACAGGTTTGTGACTGTGTTGGTCAAAACATTCATTCCGTGAAGTTAGTAAAGTATCCAGAAAGTTTACTCAAGCAAAACAAAAACAGCACAGTAAAATATACTCCAAAAAGTAATTTAAAAATTAAGTCACTAAAGTAAGTGTAACTGAGTAAATGTAGTTAGTTGTTACCCAACTCTGGTTATGAACAACTTTTATTTTTATTACTTTTTGCAGATTTATCAGCGGCTGGCAGAGGAGGCCAGCAACGGCGTGGAGGAAACCCAGGACAGGTGTTTAACCTTCCTGAGGAAGTTCAGGAACTACTTGTCAAAAATCTACAACGCCAACGCAGACGACATCGAAAGGGTCGGTTGCAAGTTTGAGTCATAAAATTTCCACATTTGGATTTTGATGAATTTATCCTTGTTGTTTTTACCCCTGTGTCTGAGTCTTGTTGCTAACCTGTCGCTCTGCAGCTTCCCGTGTCCATGGAGGAAGTGGTGGATCTCCTGAACGACGTAAATCAGCAGCTTGGCGAAACCCAGGAGGACATGGAAGAGGAAGAGGAGCAGGAAGTGAACCTTCGGCGAGGACCGACTCACTCCAGTCCGGCTCGTCTCACAGAAACCAGCGCCACCGTTTCGCACATCAAGTTTGCATCTCCGTCTCCGAGTAAAAGCATCGTTTCTCCTTCCAAAAGACTGGTGAGTCCGTGGATCACGCGTTTTGATTCAGGTTCCTTAAAAATTCGGATTCTGTGTCTTCAAGGTTTGGAAATGTCTTGATATCCAGGCTGCGCAGTTTTGTAATTAAGTTAAATCTTTTTGTTATTGTAGTCTGAAGTTAAATCAGACAAAACTTTTCTTGTTTTGGTTAAGTTAGAATCACC
This sequence comes from Poecilia reticulata, assembly GCF_904066995.2. Taxonomy (NCBI): domain Eukaryota; kingdom Metazoa; phylum Chordata; class Actinopteri; order Cyprinodontiformes; family Poeciliidae; genus Poecilia; species Poecilia reticulata. The sequence continues at coordinate 36,470,967 of NC_088831.1, forward strand.
AAAATTATTTCAATTTTCAATTCAGAGAATTTTGTGAGAATATTTTTTTAAGAGATTTTTTGATGACTTTCTTTGTATGTTGCGTTTAAGCATTTAATTTGAGCAGAAAGGTTGTTTATCTTAAAATTGTTTTGGATAGTTTCAGTGTAATGAATATTTATGAGTCCTGCTGGCTCGATGAATTATTGAGCATTTTTCTATTTTATACTTTAAACAAAGTTATTGAAATGAGGGGATTTTTTTAATTAGTGTTTTGTTTGTGTACAAAGTGTGTGTGTGAGAGGGACTATAACTTAAAATCTTGCTGTATTACCTCGTTGATAATTGAAATGGCTTTCTTAAGTTCATTTGGTTTGCTTTTGTCTCCAAAGTGTAGTGCTGGAAAAGTTTGAACACTTTGAAAATGCTTGATTTTTACTTTTGGAGATTAATAAGCCTTGTTGTTTGTGCAAATACAAACATTCTTGTTTTTTGTTTTTTTGTTCAGATTTCCCCAAAGACACCACCTCATTGGATTGAAGACCAGAAAAGTCTCCTTCAGATGTTATGTCAGCAAGTAGAAGCCCTCAAGGTAATCATCTCAACTTCTTCCACTCCAGAATGGGAAAATAAATACATTAAGATGATTTTAATGACAGATTATTCACTAGAGTTTTGCAGAAATGCAAATGGATTTAGTTATTTTTAAAACATCTGCTCTACACCAAGGATTTGCATCACTGCGTTTACCGTTTTCCCCTAGAATGAGGTTCATGATCTCAAACACAACGCGTCCGTGAACTCCGGCTCGCCTCGCCATAAGATGCATGGAGACGCCTACAGAGCCGAGAGCTTGCAGGAGCCGTTCACCCCGGTCCAGTCCTACCACGGAACCCCGCTAACTGGTCAGTGGTCCACGCTGCTTTCAGAAAGTATTCAGTCCTGGAACCGCTTTACATTCTGTCACATCCTAACCACAAAAACTTCTTTGTTATAAACTCTCTTTAAAATACATTTGTTTGTGGTTGTAATGCAACAAAATACAAAAAAGTTCAAGGATATCATAAAAACCTAAAGAAATACTTCAAAGGCTATCAATATTTTTGCAAAGTATTTTACATAATTGTTTTTAAAAAAGCATAATTCCATCAGTTTATTAAACCGTTTCTCTCTCTTAGTTGCCACCACAGCCCCTCCTGTTTATTACAACCAGTCTCCTGCCTACAACTCCCAGTATTTACTGCGAACAGCGGCAAACGTCACCCCCACCAAGGTGATTGTCATCATTTAACATCCATTTATGTATAGAAATAAACTTCTCCCACCTGTTGAGTGATTATTATTATTTAATCTTTTCACACAGGGTCCAATGTATGGGGTGAACCGTATGCCCCCCCAGCAGCACATGTATGCCTACCAGCCACCCACACACACTCCTCCGCTGCAGACTGGCCCGTCCTGCATCTACCCTCCGCAGGAACAAGTCTTCGGTTCCCCTCTTCGGTTTGAATCTCAAGCCACAGGCCTTCTCTCTCCATACAGTGAAGAATATTATGGCCAGAACGTCGCCCAGCAGACTACTAATCCCACTCTGCCTGAGCCTGGCTACTTCACCAAGCCGTCTGTCGTCCCCGTTCAGCCGCCGAAGGGCGTCGAGGGGAAGCCTGTGGACTTTGGGAAGCTTTCCTTCAGCCAGCAGGCTGCAGCTGACGTACCCAGAGTGTCGAATTTTGGCGCAGGGGCAGTTGGCCCGGCTACAACTTCACCTGCCTTTAAATTCAATTGTTTTCCCAAATCCTCTGAGAGGGATTTAAGTTTCTGTTCGCCCCAAACCAAGCAAAGTGAAAGTTTGCTCGGCCTCCTCACTTCAGACCTCCCACCAAAGCCCGACTCATTTCCAGAGAAGCCACCGGCCCACGAGCAGCCCCCAGGCCACCAGAATATCTTCACCTTCGGGAATAAAAACATAAGCAGCTTCTCGTTTGCAGATTCCACTCCAAACGTGCCAGCTGGAGGTTACTTTGGGAAGCCGGAGCAACCGTTTAAGTTTGGTGAAGCAACGACGTTTGGCATAGGCAAGACGTCAGAGCTGGAGAAGGCCGCAGAGAGCGACGAGAGCACACACGTTGAGGAGGACGAAGACGGTCCTCACTTTGAACCGATCGTCCCTCTTCCTGATAAGGTGGATGTAAAAACAGGTGAAGAAGAAGAGGAGGAAATGTTCTGCAACAGGGCAAAGCTGTACCGATTCGACACGGAGACAAAAGAATGGAAAGAACGAGGAATCGGAAATATTAAAATCCTGAAACACAACACTAAAGGGAAGGTCCGCCTCCTGATGAGAAGAGAGCAGGTCCTTAAGATCTGTGCAAATCACTACATCACTGCAGACATGCTGCTGAAACCCAACGCCGGCTCGGACAAATCCTGGGTGTGGAACGCCATCGACTATGCGGATGAAGAGCCTAAACCTGAACAGCTGGCCATTCGCTTCAAAACTGTGGATGAGGCGGCTCTTTTCAAAGCCAAGTTTGAGGAAGCCCAGCAGGTGACGAGCAAATCACCAGAAAAACAGCAAGAGAAGAAAGGGGAAACCCCCAAAGACTTGGGTTTACTGGCTTCTCGGTTCGCTCTTAAAGAAGGCGAGTGGGACTGCGCCGTGTGTGATGTACGAAATAAAGCAACGGCTGCGCAGTGTGCAGCATGCAACACTCCCAATCCACAGTCTTCATCTAAACCAGAACTTCAGGCTACTACTGAAGTCAAAACCAGCCCATTTAGCTTCAAGTTTGGTACAGATTCATCAAAGCCCAGTGGTTCAACCTCAACATTTACAGGATTTGGTGCTTTTGGAACTTCAGTTCCCTCCTCTTTCACATTCGGGATGAGCTCCTCAAAACCTACTGACAAACTGGCTGGTCCATTTGGTTTCAGCTTTGGTTCACAAATTCCCACAAAGCCAGAGCAGTGGGACTGTGGCAAGTGTTCTGCAAAGAATGAAGCATCAACAGACAGTTGTGCTTCTTGTAAAACTCCTAAAACTGCAGTCAAAACAGACGAGGCAGCACAAACTGCTCCAGCACCAGAAGCTCCTGCTGCACAGTCCTTTGTATCTGCAGTCGATGCTGGATTTGCTGCACGCTTCAGCAAAAAGCCAGGACAGTGGGACTGTGATGTTTGTGAAGTGAGAAATGAAGCCTCTGCCAACAAATGTGTTTCCTGTCAAACTCCAAACCCAGCTTCAAAATCATCCACTGTGGCTCCAGCAGCTCAATCATCCACTGTGGCTCCAGCAGCTCAATCAACCACTGTGGCTCCAGCAGCTCAATCAACCACTGTGGCTCCAGCAGCTCAATCAACCACTGTGGCTCCAGCAGCTCAATCAACCACTGTGGCTCCAGCAGCTCAATCAACCACTGTGGCTCCAGCAGCACCAACTGCACCTGCGGCGTCGGGGTTTCTGGCAGATTTTGCCAAGAAAGATGGACAGTGGGACTGCAACGTCTGTTTGGTCAGAAATGAAGGGTCAGCAGCTCAGTGTGTTTCTTGCCAGTCTCCAAATCCAAATCCTTCTTTAGAGGCCATGTTTGGCAAGAAGGAAGGAGAATGGGACTGTGAGGCTTGTCTCGTGAGAAATAAGGCCTCTTCCAATGAATGTGTGGCCTGTAAAACCTCAAACCCTAATGCTAAAAGCACAGTCACATCTGCTGCTTCTGCCTCGTCTTTCAGTTTCAACTTTGGAACCACGAGTTCATCCAACCAGGCTGCTGGACCTGCATTTCCTTTTGGAAGCAATGGTGCATTTCAGTTTGGACAAAATAAAGACAAAGCTTCAGCATCTGCATTCAAGTTTGAAGCTCCACCGGCTGTGCCAGCCACCACAACCTCCTCTGGATTCTCTTTTTCAATGCCCATCCCAGCTGGTGGCTTCAAGTTTGGCGTTCAGGACTCTGCAACAGATTCAACCTCATCTAATAATCAAACTTCAACAGGGTCTGCTTCCAGTATCCTCAAAAACATGGCTGACAAACACAAGGAGAAAGAAAATGTGTCTACACCTTCCGTAGACCAAACGGAAAAAGATCAAAATCCTTTAATTGCTGGAAAAGCCGATACGTTTAGTTTTGCAGACTTGGCCAAGTCCTCCGAAGGAACCTTCCAGTTTGGCCAGAAAGATCCCAACTTCAAAGGTTTCTCGGGAGCAGGGGCACAGGTATTCGCATCGCCACAGACGACCCCAACCAAGGTAGAGGCCTCAAACGAACTGGAAGACGATGGCATGTATAAAACAGAAGAGCACGATGACATCCAGTTTGAACCAGTGGTCCAGATGCCTGACAAAGTGGACCTGGTGACTGGTGAGGAAGATGAGCAGGTCCTCTACTCCCAGCGCGTCAAACTCTTCCGATTCGACTCCGGCACCAGTCAGTGGAAGGAACGGGGTGTAGGTACCCTGAAGTTTCTTAAAAATGGCACAAATGGCCGGCTGAGAGTGCTGATGAGAAGGGATCAAGTTCTGAAGGTTTGCGCCAACCACTGGATCACCACCACTATGAACCTTAAGCCGCTGGCTGGCTCAGACAAAGCCTGGATATGGATGGCCAACGACTTCTCTGATGGAGATGCTAAACTCGAACAGCTGGCTGCCAAATTTAAAACCACGGAGCTGGCAGAGGAGTTCAAAGAGAAGTTTGAGGAATGTCAGAGACTTCTTCTGGATATCCCTCTGCAGACGCCCCACAAGCTGATGGACACTGGCCGAACGGCTCACCTCATCAAGAAAGCAGAGGAGATGAAGTCCGGTTTAAAAGACTTGAAATCGTTTTTGACAGATGAGAAGACGAAAATCCAAGACGACGAAGTGCAGGGAGACATTACTGCCGCAAGCGAACTTTCCAGTTTAGGGGTCAGGCCTCATGGGGAAACAACAGGCCCCACCTTGGAGTGGGATAACTACGACCTACGGGAAGAAGCCTTGGATGACACTGCTGACTCATTGGTCTACACCACCCCTGTTTCGAGCAGCCCCCTGAGGAAGAACCTCTTCCGCTTCGGAGAATCCACAAGTGGGTTCAGCTTCAGTTTCCAACCCGGCATCAGCCCATCCAAGTCTCCTGCGAAGCTCAACCTGAGCAGAGCATCAGTGGGTACCGACGAGGAGCAGGATACAACTCAAGACGAAGAGCGAGATGGACAGTACTTTGAACCTGTCGTACCTTTGCCTGACTTGGTTGAGATTTCCACTGGAGAAGAAAATGAGCTAGTGGTCTTCAGCCACAGAGCCAAACTGTACCGCTATGACAAAGAGGTGAAGCAATGGAAGGAGAGGGGCATTGGAGACCTCAAGATCCTGCAGAGTTTTGAGACCAAACGTGTGAGGTTAATAATGAGGAGAGATCAGGTGCTCAAGCTCTGTGCCAACCACTGGCTCTCATCCGCCATGAGGCTGGAGCCCATGAAGGGAGCAGAAAAGGCCTGGGTCTGGAGTGCCTTGGACTTTGCCGAAGAAGGAGATGGCAAAGTTGAGCAGCTGGCTGTGAGGTTTAAGATGCAAGAGACTGCAAATACTTTCAAACAGGTCTTTGAAGAGGCCAAGGCAGCGCAGGAAAAATCAGAACTCATGACTCCTGTGACGCCAAGACTCTCAGCACCCTCAGAAAGTGGACCATCAGCAACATCTGAAAGCACAACTACATCTCTTTGTGGGCAAGCAGCTATTGCTGTTCTGGAAGAGACGACACGGGAACAAACAGCCACTTCTCCGGCCGCCAGGTCGGCTGCGGCTGGATCTCAGAGTCCTGTCAATCCCCTGAAGACTGTGGTGTCTCCACCGAAGTTTGTGTTCGGCTCTGATTCTGTTCAGAAGATTTTTGGCTCTCCTAAGTCAGAGTCCCAAGCATCTACATCTGTGTCGGGTTTGACGGCCAAAGATGGTGAAAGTTCAGTCAAGCCTACAATTCCTGCACCAGCATTCAAAATGCATACAGGTAAAAAAACATTATGTTTTATTTTAATGTCCCTTTTGCTTCTCATTGGTTGGTGCAAATTGACACTGGATCTATCACCTAAGTCTGTTCATAGTTGTCAAAAGATTTGTCTCACTTTTTTCTGCCATTGCTGCTTTTTAAAATGTGATAAGACAAGTGTTATGTTTTAGCTGTATTAATCAGTGGCGGCTGGTTGTGGAGGAGAAAAAAAAAATCTAAATATTGAAAATGATCTGTAAGCATTTTTTAAATTTGTATTACCCTGTGTTCCTTAATAGTGTTTATTTAAATGTAGTCAACATTGAATTTTAGTGAATTTATAGTGAATTTTCCCCAACAGACTCCTTTTAGGGGCACTATTGGCTAGTGAAGCTAAATAACCAATCACATGTGGTTGCTAGGGAAAATGAATAAACATTTGGCCAATCAGAATAGCTGATTGGCTCTCAGAGTTTTGCTCTTGCCAGAGAAGATGCCAGAATGTTTTGGGTCGCCATGGTGATAAAGTTGAGGGAAAGAATTCCCCAGTTTGCCTGACAATGCAGAGGATTTTACAGACAGCTGGTAAGCTACAGCTTCTGTTCCTCTGCATGTTAGTTTTAGCTACCTTATTGGTGTGTGGTTTTTATGTTTTATTTTACTTTTTCTTTTCATAAGCTACTATCATTTCTTCTTTGCTGTTAATCAGTAATGAACATTGCAGCTCATTTGAGTTTTTTATTCTAGACAGGGAAGGGAATCTATTAACAGAAGTTTATCCACCAGCCACCACTTGTATTAATGTATGCAAACAAAACCAACGTAGTCAAAATTTAAAAATCCTGCATATACGCTCCTGTTTAGATTACATTCATTCATTCACATGAACACAGTATTGTTTTGGGGCTTTTGGTGACAAGAATTGGGTGCACAAATTTGAATTCTTTCTAACCAAGAAAGAAGCACTACTCCAAAATCAGAACCTTAAGACAGCTGAAATTTGGAGAGAATGTTTTTGGTCATTTGAAGCCTAACCTGAGCTGAGGAATCCAGGTGAAACTTTAAAGCCTAAGAAAACTGAACCAACTGTCAAACATGGTGGCGTACGCATCATTCTGGGGGACTATGTTGCTACCAATAGTGTAAATATAATGGAAATATTGTAGGATGACTTCCACATTATTCAACTTAAGTTAGAACCTGAACACAGTTGCATGTTTCCAGTCACAGGTGTATTGGACATATTTAGCTTAAAATCTCTAAATTAGCTTTTCTATTCCTCATAAGAAGAGTGGTTGAATAATTAGCCAATAATTATGCCAGATGTTTATTGTTGGATACACAAAGTGTGTAGTTTCCTACATATTATTTGAAGAAAATCAACAATAAATTTAAGTTTGTGCACTTGATACTTGCTTTTGAAATAAATCCTAAAAAGCCAAACAATACGATGAGTTTCACGCTGATGATGAAGTTTAATTATTAAGAGGAGCGCTCAGGGATTTGGTCAAGACTCGGTTGTCACACACTTTCTCCCATTTGAACGATCTTGGCATTGTTTTCTGAACATGGCAGCCTCATATTTAGTGTCTCTTCACCAACAACAACCCGTCATCCTTTAGGGCTGGATTTTAGGCTTTTCAAAGATAACCCAATGGCCTTTTGGACCAGCACATCCACCGTCCAATTTGAAAGCCCAGGTACTCTTAACTATTGCAGTGTGTGTTAAAACCCCTCAGCTGTCACCTGGCTGGCCCCGACTTCAACAAACAATAACCTGTTTGCACGGAGTGGACAGACCAAACAGACTCAAGCTAACATGTTGCATGTCGTGTGTTGAAGTTCAGTTCTTGGTGTCTAACTTAACACAGCATCAGGATGTAAGCATCTTGTTCAAAACAAGCTGTAAAACTAATGACATTTTTTACCTTATAGGCACTGTATATACAAAAGTAAATAGCTGATTTTTTTTCCCTTTATTTTACCCCAAATTGTTTGGATTTTTCCACAGATCCCATGCATGCAGTTTTACTAAGTGAGGGAATTTAATATAAAAAAGCCTTTACTTTTTAAAGAATCTGTGCATAGCTAGTTTTGTTTCCATGTCAAATAACCACAATTTTTGCTATAAGATGCATGTCAGATTCAAACAACCTACAACATTTAAACAGTGCACAAAAAGGAGAAAGACAAGAGTTTTAAATTTACTTGCAAGGAGAACGGACAGAGACGTTCATTAGTTACAATCTCCTACCGCTCTAAAGCACGTTCTGTGGTACCCTCTCTTTTTATTTCCTTAGGGTGGTGCCTAGTTACATAGCGTATTCTGTTATCTTGAGTTAATTACAGTGTTATTGTTTCTTCTGTTGTTTTTATCTTGAGTCAGTCTTGTTGCACCTCCAAGCTGAGTAGTGCAGAGTGTGAGTGCAGAGTCCAGTTCCTGTTTGTTTCCTCCTGTAGCTGCAATGCAGGAACTGATGTACTCACAGAACAATGGTGATATACAGCACGATTAAATCAACTTCACACGTCAAAAACATAAGATAAAATGCTAAATATTTCTAACAATGCATCATTAAAAAACATGGCACTGCTACTTCCTGTCGTCTTCTTTGTGTTTTCTGCCAGTAGTATCATCTGGCTGTTAATCACATGACTCGTGTGATGTGAAAAAAATATTTACATTGCAGTTTTGTTCACAAACAAGCTGTAAAAGTAATTACATTTTTTACCTTGTAGGCACTGTATATACAAAAGTAAATAGCTGTTTTTTCTTTATTTTAACCCACATTATTTGGATTTCTCACAGATCCTATGCATGCAGTTTTAGTAAAACTGACTGAATTTTGTATAAAAAGCCTTTACTTAAAAAAATCTGTTCATAACTAGCTTTGTTTTCATTACAAATGAGATCAAAACTTTAACATTCTACTAATGTAAAAAAAATAAAATAAAAAAAAAATTCACAATAAGAAACACAAAGTCACATGTGAATAAGTCATTAAAAAACACTTTGTGCCATTATTCTACCACTACTTCCTGTCGTCGTCTTCGTGTTTTCTGCCAGTAGTAACATCCGACTGTTGATCACGACATGCTATGCGAAAAAAAAAATTTCCAGTGCAGTTTTGCAAAATTCGCTAATTTTGATGCATTCAAAATACCGCCTAATTTTAGCACAACTTGGCAAAAGACTTTTTTGTTTTTATTTCAAAATTTAAGCAAATTTATTTTCATAATTCCAGTTTGTGTGATTATGTGGTCAACAAAAACACAGTTATTGTCCTGTAAATGTGCATAAAGTGCAGTGTTGAAGCGCAGCAGGAGGCGGTAAAGTAAAAAGTTTCCTGAAAGGTGATCTGAAGACACAGGATGTTCCTTCACGGAGGCACGCACTGTGACATTTTTCACAGAGCCATTTTTAGTGCTGGATCTGCAGCAGCAGCATGAAATGTAATTTGCTGCCAGGCAAGGCATTTGCAGATGATGTGCACATCAGCAGAAGCTAATTAGGGGTAAAGCTCGAATGTTTGCGTAGTTTAATGTCATCAAACTACTACAGGTAGTTTCTCACTGCAGTAAATCACATGCATGCGTTTCATTGTTGTGCATGTGATTTTATGTTACTGTGTGGATCTAACACTTGCACTGAAAGCTGCAGTAAATAAATGTGACTTATGAGTCCTTGAAGTAGCTTAATGTTCACTGCTGCTGTATCTGTATCATAGGCTCTCCTCAGACGGAGGCGTCCAGCTCGGGTTCGGATGACGACTCCGATGTGGAGATTGTTTTTGTCAGAGAGCCCACAGCCGAGCAGGCGGCTTTAGCCAGGGAACTACGGCTGCCTCTCACCTTCTTCTGCTACAAGAACGAGCCAGGCTACACCAGCGATGACGAACCCGATGGTGAGACCTGATTTATGAAAAGTGCAAAAACAAACAAAGCTACTTTCTCCACCCTAATTGTGAGGCATCCTGTACAACTCTACTAAACATCAAGCAAATCTATTGAGGGAAAAGCATAATTTTCCACAAATGTCAACATCTAATAGAGGAAAAAGTGACATTTGTCGCTCTAAACAAGTTTACTAAAAACGTCTCTTTGGGTTGTAAAGGTTGTTGTGGTTAAAATTTAAATAGATAATTTTTAATTTTAAGCGCCACAATAAGTCCAAGCTTGGATCCAAATCAATATAAAGTTTTACGAAAATCTTATATAGTATAATCCCTGAACCAAATCTGTCAGAAAGTCAGTGGAGTCATTTTCGCAATCTGATGGATTTAAAGAATGTCTGTAATGAGGAGCATTTATTTAATATGATGATTTAATATCAAAATTATATTAATAATTCACACACTAATACAAGCAGGTTACTGTTTTTTTCTCTGAAACATACTGGACTCTTTTTAACACAGGTGGAAAAAAAGCTTCAAAGTTATAAAAAATTTAATTTTTCATCCACGTTGAAATATGTCAGAAGTTGATCACAATCTGCAGTTAATTTTGGCTGGATTAGCAAATCAATCTGAACAAATTAGGATTTTTAATTGGTGAATTTCCATCCTGTTTGTATAAAGACATGCTGCTGCAGTTTGCCAATTTATCATAATCCACTACATTTGCTTGTTTAAATCTGTACCAAATATTATTTTTCTGCTGGTGTTGTATTGCTTGACCAGCAGATTTAGAAATTAAATCCATCTTAACTTTTCCTTGTGGTTTTGTATTATTCATCTTATTTTTACACCATTATTGGGTATCATAAAGATGCAAACAGTTAATACCTGGTAAATCAACGGAAAGCAGAATTGTGAGCTAAAATTTTATATGCCACCTAAACTTAAAAATGGGAGATTTTTACTGAATTTCTTTTTTATGGTTAGATGAGGACTTTGAGTCAGCTGTAAGAGCCTTGAATGGAAAGCTCTACCCAGATGCTCCTGAAGCAGCAGCAGCAGTCTCTGCTGAGGGTAAGCCGCTCAAACTTTGTCACACTGCCGTCATAACAGCAACTGAAACACATTTGAGTAATTCTCCATCACACTGAACCTCTGTGCTGCTCTCAGAGCCAGACTGCCAGTTTGTTTGGGAGAAGAAACCAACGCCAGAGGAAGAGGAGCGGGCGAAGAGCCTCCAGCTTCCCCCGACGTTTTTCTGCGGCCTGAGCGCCACAGACAGCGACCCGGACAGCGAGGAGCCTGAAGACTTTGAGACGGAGCTACGCAAAGCCCAGCAAGACCTGGTAATGGGTCACATAGAGTTTTATCCAAATTTTCACCTGCTTTCCCCCCTTCTGACAATCTTTCAGGGGACCTATTATGCAAAATTCACATTTTATGAGGGTTTTTTTGGATCTCAATTGCTTCTAAAAACGGCCCAAAAGCTTAAACACCCAAATGTTTAATGTTTTTTGGTGTCCTGAAAATGAGCTGTTTCAAAAACCTTGCGACTGTCAAGTCGCATTCCATTGGCTGGTCTCCGTTGCCTAGCAACCTGCAGCTTGTTACCTAGCAACCCAAGCAGAGCTCCAGCACATTTTCTCAGCTGGTTTTATCGCTGCACAATGGCTGCTGGAAAAGACAAGTGTTTAGTTATTGACATACCATCCAGTAACTACTGGCTGCAGTCTTGTTGGTTGTGCAGGAGGCTCAGCTTTTACTTTTCAAAGATGTACGGTTGTATAATCACGCATCTGTTTGTAGCCATTTTCATGTGCAAGTGTAAAGATTGAGTTGGGAGCGTGGCCAGCAGCAGATTATCTGGATTTAAAGTGACAGGAGGCCCTAAAACAGATCAAAATAGACAGAACTGAGCAGAGTAAAATCTCAACTAAGAATCATTTTGTGCAAAAAATTAATGAACAACTGATTTAACATTTGGGAGGTTTTTGACACAGCTCCTTTTCTAGACACCAAAAAGCAACTTATTGTTATTATTTTTATTTATTTTAAAGACTTGGTCTTATTTTTTCAGTCAAATTAAATCTGTTTTATTTGTATATTGCCAAATTACATTAACATGAAAAAATGTTAAATATTACTCTTTAGAAGTATTCATCAAACACAGAGAAAGTTATAATATTTAAGGTTTATTAATGGATAGTTTTATTAAAACTGTCTGTGGTCAACTTTAAATCTGTCAGTTTCTCAGCCTTTTGTTGTTTTTTTTTGCCTGCTGCTTTTACAGCAACATGCTGGTCAGAACATCATTAAATAATTAAACCTTCTTCAGGTTGCCCAGTTAAACAGAGGTGAGCCGGTCTCCACCGATCCTACAGAACCCTCGCAGGCCTCAGCCTCGGCTTCAGGCCCGTCGACCAGCAGAGCAGAACCTGCAGACGGCAGACCCACTCCAGACGATCAGCTAGGAGAAAAACCCACAGACACTCAGAGTGAAACTCCCAGCAGCAGCAGCTCTCCTATCGACCTGTCCACTAAGAAGAGCCCAGAACCAGAGTCCAGAACCGACACCACAGCTGCTCCGGGTACAGACTTTATAATCTGAGTTTCACCGACAGTTTTCTGGTCATAATCAGAATAATTTAATTAAAAATCCCGTTTATTTCCCTCTCAGATTCTTCCTCCTTTGGCTTCAACTCACTTGAGGGGTTTTCGTTTGCTGACCTCGCCAAAAACACAGACGAATTCGCATTTGGATCTCAAGGTTTGTTCTAGCAGAACCTTTGCCAAGCTTCTCTTTTCCACTGTTCTGAAATTATTTAATTATGCCTGACGCTCTGTCCTCAATCAGATGCCAATTTCTCCTGGGCGAATGCCGGAGCGACTGTGTTTGGAGCTGCAGCTCCCACTGAGGCCAAAAACTCGGCCGCCGAGGAGGGAAGTGATGAAGAGGAGGCCTCCAACAACGTGGATATCTACTTTGAGCCCATCGTTTCTCTACCGGAGGTACCTTCAAATACGCTCCTCGTTTTTATGGTTAAAACATTTAAGATCTCGGCACTGGAGGATATGACTTGAAATTAAAATCTCCTTTTTTCATTCCAGATCAGATTTTAGTTAATTTTTTTTACGTTTATTTATTGATTTTTTTTTCTTCTTCTGAGTTTTCTCTTCTATAAAAATAATGTCAAAGTGCCTTTTTATGCAATTTTACCAGAAAAACATCTTAAAATCACAAAAAAGAAAATCTTTTTAATGAGTAAAAAGCTTGGATATATTTACTGGAGTTTAACTTCACAAGATGCTCAACATTCCTGATTTAAATTTTTAAATTTTTGTGTTGAAATTCTCGTAAAATTACTACTTTATTCTCCATTGTCGTACAACTCTTGTACTATAATTACCTTCTTCTCATAATTAAAAATAAGAAATGTTGGTTTGTTCTGAATGTTCTGTCCCTGAGATGATCTGAATTCAGAGTGTAAATAAATAGAAACTTGTAAAACACGCTAGTCAAACTGCCAAAATAAGGAAACTCAAAAATTCCTTTGGTTGGGGGGAAAAAAATCCAGATTTTCTCAAAACTAAATATACAAAAAACTAAATTTCAATTCATCAAAAAGCTCAATTTAACGCCAGCCCTTTCTCACCTCTAAATGTTTTTTACTCTCTTAAGGTGGAGACTAAATCTGGCGAGGAAGATGAGGAAATCTTGTTTAAAGAGCGAGCCAAGCTGTACCGATGGGACCGCGACCTCGGCCAGTGGAAGGAGCGCGGCATCGGAGACCTCAAGATCCTCTTCCACCCGACCAAACACTTCTACCGGATCCTGATGCGAAGAGACCAGGTGCTGAGGGTTTGTGCCAACCACACCATCTCAGAGTCCATGGAGCTGAAACCCATGAACACCTCCGCCAACGCGCTCGTCTGGACCGCCACCGACTACTCGGGTACAAGCAGTTAAATGGGGAAACTATGATTCAAAGTTCACATTTTGCACGCTTTTGTTCTTCAATTTGGGTTTCTAATGTTTCTAGAAATAGGCCAAGCTTTTAAAAACCAAAAACCCAGCCAGTTTCTGGTATTAAGTTGATGTCGTTTGGAAAACCTCCTGAATGTAAGGTCACAAATAAAACGGCACTTCCCCTCAAGTAGCAACCTCAGCAGAGCTCCAGCAGGATTGGTCTCTCTGCTGTATGTGCTACTGAAAAAGACGTTTTTGTTTTTGACTTTCCATTCAGAAACCACTCTGCATTCTTGTTGGTTGTGCAGAAAATAGCCCAATATTGCCTATATTGGGCTATGTAGGAAATGTATAGCACAATATATATTGGGCTATATATATATATATATATATATATATATATATATATATATATATATATATCTGCTTTTCAAAGATGTACAGTTGAATAATTAAAAACTGATCAAGCGTACTGTACGCTAAAGGAATGCGATTGTTTTTTCATTTTAAGCATTTTTCTTAGAAAAGCATTTTTACATAAAATAATGAAAAATTTGCTAAATGTGCCTCTTGTTTTTTTTATTTGTAAGTGATTACTAAAATAGTCAGCTGCAGCCCTATTACAAAATGTGAAAAGGTTCAATGAATATGAATACTAATATACTTTGTGTATCTAATAAAGGAAAAGTGTTGGTGGTTTTGTTGCCGTCTTCCTAAAAGTTTTGCTTCCTCCTTCAGACGGTGAAGGTGAGGTGGAGCAGCTGGCAGCCAAGTTCAAAACCTCAGAGTTAGCCGAGTCGTTCAGGAAGACCTTCTGCGAATGTCAGAGCCGCATCGGCCAAACCGGCGATGACGCCTCGGTGCTGTCCAGAGTGCAGGAACACTCCAGAGACACGAACCCGCTGGTGTTCCTCAGGGTGGCAGCCGACGGCGAGCCGCTGGGCTCCATCACCATCGAGCTTTTCTCTCACATTGTCCCCAAAACGGCGGAGAACTTCAGAGCGCTGTGCACCGGAGAGAAAGGCTTCGGCCTGCAGAACTCCGTCTTCCATCGGGTCATACCGGACTTCATGTGTCAGGTGAAAGAATTGCATCTTGAAGAAGTTGTTTAATTCGCTGATAGTATGACCTAAGGCTGAGAGGACCAACTGAATTCATCATGATTAATCAGTTATTGAAATGATCAACTAATTTAGTAATTGATTAATCATTAACTGGAGTATACAGACTCAACAAAAAGACTGTTTTCTGAAAGGACAACACATTCAGAGCAGCAATTAACCCAAAACTGTACAAAAAAACCTACATTTTGCATTTAAGATTAAAAAAAGTTCTATGTAGAACTCCTTAAGTGACAGAGTTTAGCTTCACCTCGGTCAAATTACCTAAAAAATATTTATATATGCGTTAGGGCTGGGCGATATGGCTTAAAATAAAGTATTCAATTTTCAATTTCAAACTTTTAATTTTTTGTTTCATTTTAATTTTTAAATCACTTTCTTTTCCAAATGAAAAAGATGCAGATGTGCTAAAAAAATTTTTGTTCATATTCACATCCTTGACCAATCTTCTACTTCCTGCCGTTTCAGGGAGGCGACATCACCAAAGGTGATGGCACCGGCGGCAAATCCATCTACGGCGCCGCGTTCGAGGACGAAAACTTCGACGTCCGGCACACGGGGCCAGGCATCCTGTCGATGGCGAACCGTGGGCGCGACACCAACAACTCGCAGTTCTTCATAACACTGAAGAAAGCGGAACATTTGGACTTCAAACACGTGGTGTTCGGCTACGTCCGGGACGGGATGAGCGTGGTGCAGAAGATGGGAGAGCTGGGCACGAAGGGCGGGGCTCCCGCCAAGAAGCTGGTCATCACGGAGTGCGGACAGCTGTAGCTGCTCGGGTGGGAAGGTCCAGACCGTCGGCCTGGTCTGAGTTGGAATGAAGTCGACTAGAAGCTGGGAAAACTGCGAGGTCCAATGCACTTCCTGGACAATCTGGGAACCTCAGTGGAGTCACTTTGGTGGGAGGCTTTCGAAGCAACATCACTGCTGTTGCATTTTAATCATTTTTCAGATGTTTATTTTTCATGTGTGTATAATTGTAAATGGAACACTTCGTATTGTTTTTGTTTATTTCTGTCTGTGTTGTCCTATTTTTTTATTTTTTGATGGATTATTAAACATACTTCAGCTTTGTTTGGTTTGTTTCCTCCACCACAGACGAACGTTTCCCTGTTTGTTTTTCTTTCAGTGAAATTTATTCACAGTGCAGATAATTGGACTTTCACCAGTTGAAATAACCTCACCGTTTCCCCGTTAAGAAGATTGGTTTGGGGATTCAGCATCTGTACAGATTGAGATTATCAAGAAAAGTTGCTTGTTGTACTGGAATAATTTGCTGATGATTGAGAAATAAATTTGCTTTACACGTAATGCGTGGTTCTCATGTTTTGATATATAATTATAATTTTGGGATAATTGCTGATTTTCATCGGTGAAAACATTTTGATGATCATTTTCCACTACAGTGTTTTCTATCAAAATCAAAAATTCATAAACTGATCTTGTAACAAAATGTGAAGGACTTGATGGGGTATGTAAACTTTTAAATGTTTAAGCCTAAGTCAGCCACAACTTTTCCTCTCAGTATTACAATTATAGTTTATATGTAACTGGACTATAGCTTTAATCTGACATGCAAAAGAAAAATTGTCTTGGGAATTTAAAATTCAACTTTTCTAGCTTTGTAAATTACTCACTAATTGACTCACAATAGGGCTTTAACTGCACATTTAGTTATGAGTTTGGAAAGTTGTAATTGTATAAATATAGAAAATGGTGTAAAAAAAAAAAAACCCAACAAAAAACATTGGTTGGCTAAGTTTTTCCAGAATGGTTCCCTTTGAGATGTTTTAGAGATTTGGAAGAAAATAATAGAATTTTAACTTTTTCAGTGGCCCTAATTGTCTTCCGTAATTTTACTTTTTTGTTTTGGAAATGTGAAAATTCACACCCTTTTGGCTCATTAGTTCAAATTAAAGCTTTAACTACACCTTTAGTTGTGATGTTGGAAAGCTGTAGTTGAATAAATATTTAAAATAGTGTCAAAAACTGTTTGTTTTGAGGACGTTTTGCCAGAGCCGTTCCCTTGGAGGTTGTTTATGGGACTAGCTTGAGAAAATGTCAGAATTCTTAGATTAAAGTATTTTTTTCTCCACTGCCCTTAATTGTCTTCTGTAAGTTAACAGTTTTGTTTTGGAACATGGAAATTTCAGATTTCGAAATTTGTAAATTGCCCATCTTTTTTGGATAATGGGCTCATATTAGGGCTTTGACTACACTTTTTGTTGTGTTTTTTGAAAGCTGTAATTGTAAAAATATATAAAATAGTGTCAAAAATAATTAGTTGTGTTTTCCCTTGGATGTTAGTTTGAGAGAAAAAAGTCAGAATACTTTTTTTTTAGTGGTCCTACTACATTTTATTAAGTTAACCGTTCTGTGTTGGAACTTTGAATTTTTAAATGTCAGATTTGGACATTTAAAATCATATCGGTGTGGGGTTTTTCGATAAATTACTCGGGGAAACACCGTTGTAGTACCACTGTCGACCAACACTCCAGGGGGGCAGCAGAGCGCGGAGCCGCGGTTGAGTCACGGTGACATCAGCAGGATGTAAATGCAGCGGCTCGCGGCCTGATCGGTCTTTTTCCTCTGCCGTGCTGTAGGAGCGGTTGGCCTGCTCTCTGTCTCTGAAGATTTTAACACCCAAGCCGCAAAATGATCATCTACAAGTGCATCATCAGCAGTAAGTTGTCGCCGTCGAAGATTTATTTTACGTTGTTCGTCGCTGTTGCGGCCGTTAGAGTTTAATTTAGTTTCCAGTGTGTGGTTTGAGTTAGCTCAACTAGCCGGCTAACTCGTGTGTATCGTGATTGAGAAGTTAGCGGTAACGGAGAAAAAAGAAATCACCGGTGAACCAGAGGGTTACCCACCCTTTTTGGCTCGTAAGTTTATATTATTGCTTTAACTACACCTCTGTATGTGATATTATAAAGTTGTAAGTGTATAAAACGGTATCGGAAGCAGTTAGGTGGCTAAGTTTGAGCAGAACGGCTGTTTTGGTTGTTGTAATTGGGGCTAGTTTCAGTGAATGATGTGGCCTTTCTGCCGCAAGTAGCTGCTGCTGCTGCTGTTAGCCACCGGAACATTTCATGACTCTTACATCGGGGTTGTGCTACAAAGTGTGACTCGGATCGCGTAATTGATTTATTTCACAAGCAGGGAGCGTCGTTCCCTTTCAGCGGATGGCGCACCCAGTTCGTCTGTTTGCTTTGTTTTAAGTTTCGTCTCTTTATCTTCCCCCCCCCTTTCTCCCAACAGATGATGAGATGTTTTCAGATACCTTCAAAGTAAAAGAAACTGACAGCGGAATCTTCTTCGAAGTTGAAGGAAAGGTGAGTTCAGAATTTAATCTGGTTGATTAATTATAGCTGGTTTTAAACTCCCTTTTCTCTTGGCAGCAAATATCTGCTGCGGTTATGAAAAAAAAACTCACTTTATTGATGGTTCTTCATGTTTGACCCACTTTTATTGGGATTTAACTTTTCGCAGCAGTGTTCCAGGGGCGGAGTGAGACTTTCTGCTCCTCTGCAGTCTGAAACCAGTTCTTCAGCACTGACCCAATATGCGCATTTAAAGTGTTTACTAGCAACAGGGCTGGTATGCAGATCCAGGTGGATGACCGTCTTGAATAAAACTTTACAATAAGCATTTTCACATACAGTTTTGAAGTTGTCCAGTTGTATTTGAATAAATCAGATTGTCCTTCTATTCTTTAAATAGTTTAAAAATGCAAACACCCCTCGCCTGTTATCTGTTGGGACATTTTTATTGATTCACTGTTTTTGCACTTTACCAGACTCGCCAATAAGTTTGAAGACACCAAATGTAACACAGACGCTAAAAAAAAAAAAATAATAAGAGTTTAGATCGAAACATCATTTATTTACTTCCACATTGGTATCGGTCGATGTTGGTCTTTTACATCTGCGTTGATCTGATGAGCAAAACAACAGATGTCTTGGTTTTTATCTTGTTTAGGTGTAGGGAGTGTGATCACTTTAAAAAGGTAATAAAAGTGTGAGGAAATGTAAAAGTAATTTTAATTGGATAAAGATTTGAAATGGTTCCTTTGAGTCCGGAAACTAACGGAGCGAGACAAAGTCGCGTTGAACAGTCTGTTGTTTCTCATTTAACTCAAAAATAATTAAAAAAAAGGTGAGTATAGTTTTTAAGACTTGATTCACTTGAAACCTCAGTGGAGGATCTAAGAACCATTTAACTGTCTCCAGTATCAAAACCCTTAAAGCAGTAAAACTGCTGGAAAATCGCTCATAAATGCTATCATTTTGTAGTCAACGGCTCATTTTGGTGCATCATGTCTTTCTGATGATTTGACTTTAGTTTTAGTTTTGTCAGCTGGTTTTAAACTGAGGTCTGTAGAAACTAAATGCTGCCAATTAAAAGCCAGAATCTAAAATACAATTTACATATGAAGTGAAGAAACTCGTAACAGTTTATAGCAGTTCATTATTGTGCAGATTTTCTGTTTTTAATCATTTTCTTTTAGATTCGAGTTGATATGAAAATGAGGGCAGTTTGATTATTTTTAGTGGTTTGAGACGTTAAACACCAGAAATGAAATAAAATAAAATCAGATATTTTTCTTTCATATCAGATCCAATTGTAATTTTATTCTTCCTTTTTAATGCTTTTTAAAAACATAAAAAGATAAATTACAGATGAATATTTATATATTTCAGTCATCCTATCTGAGCTGTAGGAGGGTGTCTGGATATGAGAATTGTTGTTGATTTCAGGATAAAGATGTAAATTTGTCAGAAAAATGTCTCATTACAAGAAAAATGAGACGTTTATTCAGTCATTAAGGTCTGATGCAAGCAGCTCAGTTCTTGGTTTGCTCTTCTAAGTAGCTTTAGTAGTTTGCAGAATCATTTGAAAGTCCTGCAGCTGCTGCTAATGTGTTAAAAGATGAAATATTTCCCTATATGTAGGAACGCTGAGCATCACAAGATGCTCAGCGTTCCCATTTAAAAAATTTTATTCGTTTTTATGTCAGAGTTCTCATAAAATTACTTAATTCTTATAATTTTACGACTTAATTCTGGTAGTCGCTTTATTCTCGCATTATAATAATCATAAGGATAAAAACAATTCTTTTAAATGTAGCCTGGCTCTAATATCCTGTGGTAGTCGATCTGGGGATGGTAACATCCCAAATTTCAGCCACCAAGAAGCGGCGTAATCTGTGAAAATGATGCAGCCGCTGCTCGTCTTCCTCCCAGACGGTGACCAGGACAGAAGGGTTTGACGACGCTTTGATTTCAGCCAACGCCTCTGCTGAGGAGGCGTGCGAAGGCAACGAGTCGGCCACCGTCTCCGGCGTCGACATCATCCTCAACCACAAGCTGCAGGAGACCGGCTTCGACAAGAAGCAGTACATGAGCTACATCAAGGAATACGTCAAGGCGTGAGTCGTTTGTGAATCACCTGCACTGAGATTAAAATGTTGGTTTAGAGCAGGAGTGTTGAACTCATTTCCTTTCTGGGCTTCATCAGCATTCTTAAAGGGCCGGTTGTGGAAGAATGTGTTGATAAAACCTGTTAAGAAACTTAAAATATTAATGAACATCTATGTATTCGATAAGTTCTTCCTCAAATTAAATGTTGTAGAACATCCATGTTTTCATGATTATTTTGAGATCAAAATAACTGACTCTGTAGAGCTAATTTAGAAATATTTACAAGGAATCCTGCAATATTTCAGCTTATCTATGAACGTGAGATTTTTGGTACCTGCCACATCAACTACAGACCAAAGCTGAGGCAGTGCTGGAGTAAAAGTAAGAAATACTGCCACCTGCAGGTCGGAGTCCGTCATACCTCCTGCTTTTAGATGGCCACTGCAGTGGAAAACTTTATCATTAAATTCTGACTTTATTAGTAGCATAACTTTTCAACAAAATCCCTCTTATGATAAGAAAATATGTAATATTTTATATCAATCGCATCCCTTATGTTTTTTTTTTCTTTTTTTTGCCTCCACAGTGGGGCTGCTGGACTCTTCATTAGTTTTTTGTTGTTGTATGCTAGCTCAAGGAGCACAGCAGCTTGATGAGTTTGACTGGCAGCCAATCAGAAAATGAGCATCAGAAATAACATTTAAATAATTTTAACTTGCATTTTATGAATTAAGACAGAAAAACAAAATATAAAAATTATGATGAAAAATGTAAGATTAAGTTTTTTTTTTCTTATTTTCCATGTTTTTCATCATCTTCTCTCCGCCTTTGAGACCTAAAAACTCTGTTTGTAGACTGCTGATGGTGCTGTTTGTGTGCGCAGGGTGAAGGCCAAGCTGCAGGAAACCAACCCTGACAGAGTGGAGAGCTTCATGACTGAGGTCCAGCCAGAAGTCAAGAAGATCCTCGGCAACATCAAGAACTATCAGGTAGCTCCAGGTTGACCAAACGACTCGTTTTGTCACTTTGTTTGCAGAATCTTGTTTTCCTGACGCACGTTTTCCCTTCAGTTTTTCACAGGGGAGTCCATGAACCCGGAGGGCATGGTGGGCCTGCTGGACTACCGCGAGGATGGCGTCACGCCGTACATGCTTTTCTTCAAAGACGGCCTGCTGGTTGAGAAATGTGTACGTACTTCGTGTGACAACAAAAACTTATTTAAAGGGGCAGCACCATGTAAAACGTTTGAGCTTTACCTCATGTTATGTGTTGCTTTGATTGAGAAATTCTGTAATCTCCATGGCAACCATTCAGCTCTCCATAGCACCTGGGTGGACATAGCTCCGCCTCCCTCAGCTCCTTCAGACTAACCAGCAGCAATTAGTAAACGCATACAAGCTACTTCTCAGTGCAACGCTGATAAGTTACTTAAAAGGCCACATTTCTTAAGAGAAGAAGTTTTTAAAGATGATTCAAGGAGTTAAATCACTTTTAAGTCTTATTTCATATAGTTTGGCAGAGTACCCAAAAATTGTACTCAAGAGTAGAATAGAAAAAAACTCCCTAAAAGTAAATATTTTCCAAAAAGCTACTCAAGTAACTAGTTACTATTGAACAACTGAAGTTAGCATGGTGCCATTTTGTAGCACAAAGCCAAAGTGCTGCCCCATTAACAATCAACTCCATGGCAACAGAATTGACTCTTAATTTTCCGTTTCTGTCCTCAGTAACTACCTGGAACATCATCTGCTGTGTAATTGACTGCTGCTCCCCAAAAAGCCCCCATCGCAGACTGCAGGAGCGTTACTCTACATCATGTCTGAACGGATCCTCGTCCTGTCCACACTGTGGCCCGCAGCACCACTAAAACTGTGGGGAATCTATTGCCATTTGGTCACCAAATACAGTTTTTAACTTTCTTTTTTGCAGTATTTTTATTTTTTTTTCCTTTTGGGCCAGCGCTCATGTTGAAAACGAAACGGCAGGACAGAAAGTGAAGCTCCGACTCCGGCTGCAAAGCAGTTTTTTCTGTTTTAGCATCAAGTTTGACATCCACGGCCTTCATCATGCTTGGGTTTCTGGTTGTGTTAAACGAGTCCATCTGCAATGCAAAGACTTCAGGTTCAATTTGAAAATAAAAAGTACCTCTACTTTAAGTTTCTCTTTTGTTTTCTGGGGGGGAAAGCATTTAAGATATTGGCTGTGACAAAAAAAACTTCTTGCTGCTTTTACTGAGTTTCCTGCATGTTTGTTTCTCATAACTCAAAGATTCATATAAAATTAAATAAAATTCCATCTGGCAAGGACAAATAAACAAATGTAGTTTAAACTACAATGAGATGCTTCAAGTGTTTGTTTACAATAAACGTAATTTTCTCTAAAATTGCATATCAATAAAAACATATTGCAGAAATGTTTGGTTCAGTGATTTAAAGTATAGCTGTAAAAAGTCCATGTTTTTAGTTTTATCTACTTTTGCTAGAAAAAGTAAAGCCAGTTATTTATATTTTTACATTTTCTGTTTTGCATGTTTACATAATTTATCAGTGCTGATATAACAGGTTTATATTTGTACCCTGCTTTAATCCTGAGTCATCAGTACAACGCAGTGATTTAATCACATTTTTTTATCTTTTACCAATAAAAGATCAAGAGGAAGTCAGAGCCAGAAAACCTAAAACTCGAACTGTTTTTCTGAAAACAGATTTTTAGAGAAAGTGTTGTCTCTAAAGCAGTTAAACTACCATGAAGATGTGTTGCCAAAACAGTTGTTCATTTTTACAAGGTTTTCCTGCAAAAAGCCAACAGAAAAACACATTTTAAAAAATTGAACACGGATGTGTGAAAGAGACTTCATCCAATGATCCTGCTGTACCGGAAAAGTGAGGGATTTGTTACAGGTGACGCCTCAAAAGGTGGTTTTTCACTGATAAGTGTTTCAGTTGCTGTGAGAACCAGGGCCAGACTTTACATTTCACTTCTTTTTTTTCCTTTTTGACCAGTGCCACAGGTGTAACAGGTCCAACAGGTGATTCAGACAGAGCAGCACAAAGACTGCTTAGAAATATAGTCAGAGTCCCTAGACTAGAGATAGACAGAGGACAGTGATTAATCAGCCTGGCGGACCACCAGGCTATGGTTATTTTAAACAGGTTTTTTTTTTTTTTTTACACCAGTGACGGTAAAGATGGACTAAGTTAATATCTTAATCTATAAACTTATCAGGCTATGTTCACACTGCAGCCTGAAGTGACGCAATTCCAATATTTTTGTGAAATCGGATAATTTTTTTTATTTTTTGCAGTGGTCGTTCGCACTTCTAAATATTTGCGACTAGTATGTGATCTCCACTGTGAACTGCAACCTGAAAGTGTCCCGCATGCGCAGTAGAGGGCGCAATAACGTCAGCGTTCAGTGTTTTGCCAACCGCCATAAATAAGTACTGCTCATTATTAGCGGAAGTAAACATGGAGGCTAACGGTTCCTAGCTTAAGATCTTGAAGTTGTTGTCCGACCTATAGACATTATATACATAGATATATATATGTCCAAATAAAGGTTGGTTGATTTTTAGGTGCAGAATTCAGAAAGGTCAAAGTTTTGCATTGTGACTGGACTAAACTCCAGTCACAACTTTTGCTGTCGCCATTTTGGGGAGTAGCTTAAGCGCCGCCAGAAAGAATAAAGAGCTTCGTACTAAAATGATCTAACCTGCTTGTTTGTTTGGGGGGGAAATCAGTTTTAAGTTTTTGTTATTTCTAGAGTTTTAGATCACCTTGGTGATTACATATGTTAATGTTAAGGATGGTTAATTTTTTTTAACTTCTTTTGAAGTTGGAGTATGAGAAGAAGAAGAAGTCTGACGGTAAGATGGTGAGGGCGGATCGGCAGCTGGTGTTGGACGTCATAACCCATAAACCGGAGTTGCACTTTAACAACTTAATCGCAGAAAAGTGACGTCTGTCGAGTATCAGTGACGTTCATGCAACCTGGACGTTAGGTCACATTTGAATCCGGTCACATTTGAATCGGATAAGTATCGGATATCCAAGTGGTCTGGGTCGCATTCGAAAAGAACCCGACCCGTGTTGTTCAGACCGTCATGAAACGATCAGATACAGGTAGCATTAAGGGGGACAAAAGAATCAGAGTTGGGTCACTTCGGGCTTCAGTGTGAACGCAGTAAATAATCTCACCCCAAACAGGCGACGCTGCTGATCCACAAAGGTTTGTCGGGTTTGGCTTCACTCAGCTGCTGCTGCTGCGGGTTTTTCTGCCCCGTGTAATTGAGCGTAAAAATCTTTTAAAGCCATTTCCGTTGCAATACAACCTGACAGATGAACCGTGACACCCCGCAGGGTTTCAGCCATCTTTGATTTCCTCTAATGTGTTTCCAGTTCATCAGCCGCGCAGGGTGGCTGCATGGCGCCAACTAATTCATCAGTCTTACTGAGGGTCGAATCAGTTGTTTTTATCACAGAAGGACATTTTCACGTGTCAAACGAAGGTGTGGGTAATTACATGACTAATTGCAGCGCAGCTTTGTGGTAACAGCTGGAACAGATTGTTGTTGGTTCCAACTGTGCTTTGTCTGCTGTGAAAAACACCTGCTGAACGAACAAGTTCAGGAGAGACGGACACTGTTTTCTAACAGCTTTAATCCAGAGAACTGAAAACATGGCAACATTACTGAAGCAACAACTTATTCATCATGCTGAACATTATACATGATTTTCCACCGATTGTAAACAAATAATTTTACACCCATATAGCACTTTCTTGGGCGAGATGTCTCAGATGGAGTTGGGGCTTTTCTGCTCCTCTTCCTCACTCGGTTGGTAGTGACGGTACTCTGGCTTGAGCTCCCAGGTGCTTTTGTGCGCTCCCTTGCGATTGCATACACCGATTTCCCTCATGATTTCTTTAAGATATGTCTGCAATGCACAGGAGAAACTCCAATAAGATGCAGCATCAACAGAGAAACGAAGCTGTGTGGAGAAATGTACAGTGTTAAAAAAAAAAACAACAATTTAGATTCCTTCTGTTTTTGCTTTTTTGGTCACACATTTTTCAGCTCAAACAATAAAACAGCTATTTAACCCAATTTAGCCCTGATGATTTAGCTGCATGTTTTGGTTTAGTTTCACTTGCCAAATGCAGTCAAAATGACTGCCAGTCCTCGAATCCCATCACTTCTTTAGTTGAGATAAAAAAAATGTCAAAAACGACAGAATCATGCCCGAGTCTAAAAAACATAGGAGAAACAGTCATTAGCTGCTTTTCCATTACAAATGTGCACAAATCTTTGTCTCTAAATGTTGTCTTATGTTGAAAGAAAAAACACAATTTTTAAATTTGTGTTTCTGTTAAATAAGCGCAATTAAAAAGTTTGTCACATGATAAAAACATGATTCTCCAACTACTTCCTGTCATCTTTGTCTTCTGCATTTTGATCATGTGATGCAAAAAAAATATGTTTCCATTGCAGCTTTATGAGACAAAACCGTTTAGTTACAGACAGAAAACCACTCTGGCTCATTTATAAGTGATCAGGAGGGCCGTGTTTTAATGGGTCGAATGGTTTCTGATTAGGTGCAAAATCAGTTTTTACTCCAGTAGCAATAAAAAGTAGCCATCCAAGAAATTACTAAAGTAAGAGTGAAAAAGTATTTGGTAAACAAAGCCACTCAAGTACTGAGTACTGATCAAAACAATAATCTGGTAATTTTTAAATATTACATAAGTATAAAGTTATGTGGAACTTGTGGTATTAGAAAACTCAAAATGAAAGTAATTCATGTAAATAATTATAAATCAGGCAAAAAAAATAAAAAATTCAAAATCAATTTAGTTCAATAAACTGAAGTAACTTTGCTAAAAATGCAGCAGTGCTTCTTTGTCTGGTGTTTTTCAGTTTTTTCAAAAAAAAAAATTATTTTCAGTAAAAAAAAATTGTTTTTCATTCAGTAAAGTTCCTCACAGTGGGCAGAGGGACCAGAAATTTTACTCAAGAGTACCGATAATTCATACTAAAATTAATGAAGTAAAAAGCACAGGGTAGCAATAAGGCAATTTTACAGGGTATTATTATTATTATTGTTGCAATTTTGGGGTTTTGTTTAAAGTTGTTTTTAAAACTAAAGACTTTTTTGTGTGAACCTTTACAGCTGAATTTCCGCTTTGCAGGACAATAAAAGTTGTTTCTATTCTGTTCTGCTTAAATAAATGTAACTAGCCAACTCTGTCTACATGCTAATCTGAGCCAAATCATTTTTAGTGTCTTTTACATGACAAATACACAAAACATTTTTAAAGACGTGGAATGATCTGTGGGGATGTTATGTCCCAGAGTGACCACAAGGTGTCTCTCTTGAGCTTCCAAACCTTCAGCCGCTCCAACAGCCTATCACTAGAGATGTGCTTCAAAACTTCTCATAATGGACATTTCGGTTACTTTAGTTCAGTTAATTTGAGTGTTGGCCAAGTGCTTTGGGAGGGAAACGCTGGAGTGGAGTGTATCGGGGCGTTTGACTCCTACTCAGCCGATGGTTATGCAATCAGAGGCAATCAGAGCGAGAGGAGGACCTGCAGGTCTCATCTGCACCTACACGTTGCTTTTTCTCTGAGAGCTGGAATGAATCCAGAGCGCGGTATCGATTTGCACTGTGTGTGTCTGTGTGTGCACACTCGAGCCTAAAATTTCCGCCACAACAGATTGTGTGAATAGCCACAGACGTCATGGTGTGGGCGGCTGGTTCGAATTTAACAATGCAAGGTGGAAAGTGGGCAGGTGTGTGTGTGTGTGTTTTTTGGTCCCTTCAGTGATCATGGTAAGTGTAGTTTGTTCACCACGGGCTGCTTGGTGATGTCCACCAGGTCCTTGAAGCTGTAGTACTGGTGCTTCTCAAAGGCAGAGAAGAGCAGGTCCAACACCAGCTGCCGATCCGCCCTCACCATCTTACCGTCAGACTTCTTCTTCTTCTCATACTCCAACTTCAAAAAAAGTTTAAAAAATTAACCATCCTTAACATTAACAGCGACTTCATATGTAATCACCAAGGTGATCTAAAACTCTAGAAATAACAAAAACATAAAACTGATTTCTTTCCCCCCCAAACAAACAAGCAGTTTAGATCATTTTAGTACGAAGCTCCGTACTCTTTCTGGCGGCGCTTAAGCTACTCCCCAAAATGGCGACAGCAAAAGTTGTGACTGGAGTTTAGTCCAGTCACAATGCAAAACTTTGACCTTTCTGAATTCTGCACCTAAAAATCAACCAAAGTATGACTAAATTACCTTTTATTTGGAAGTGAAAGAATAATCTGAAAAGTGTGGCATGTATTAAACCTCGGCCTCAGACATAAATGTAGACAAAGGGACACAGCAGACAGTACAGGGATAAAAATGTGGAGAATTTTAATGTAGGGTTGGGTTATAAAACAACATCTCAAGACTTAAAGTCTTGAAGAGAAAAAAAATAATCAAAACCAATGAAGAGAAAATCCCCATTTTGTATGTTTTTATCCAGCTGTTTGGGTCTGTGCTGCTACTAAAAACAGCCAAAGCGCTAAAAAAAATAAAACACCAGGCTGTTTTTTTGACAATAGGTTAATATTTTTTGGTGTCTCGAAAATGAATCGTTTCAAAAGCCTCCCAAATGTTAAGTCACAGTGGGTACTGCGCTGTTACCTAGCAACCGTATCCAAGTCCAGTACCGCTACCTAGCAACCCAAGCAGAATTCCAGGATATTTGGTCAGCTGGTTCTACGCGGGTATAATGGAGTATAATGGCTACTGGAATAGACAAGTGCAGCCTAGAAGCTGAATGCTGCTTCTCCATGTTTGGTTCTGGTTCTGTGCATGCTGAGCAGAACCAGAACCCGAACATCTCTGCATCCAATCTGACAGAATTTATGGTATTTTGCAATGAAAAAAAAAAAAAAAGTCTTTCAGCTGTAATCACAAAAATATTGACTCAGAAAACAAATGCACGCCACACTTTTCAGATTACTACTGATAAATTTTTCCAAAAACAAAGTACCGTTTTAATTCCCTTTAAACACTAAATCACATTGAAATTTGTGGTTGTAATGGGATAAAATTTAAAAAAACATAATTTCTATATTTGCAGCAGGGCTGACCAATCAAATCTTCAGGTGTTTTGCTCTAATCTGTATAAGCAGGTAAATATTCACTTTTTTAACCAAGAGACGGATTAAAGTCGACTAAAGAGCATCGCTAAAAGCCACAGTCAGTGACGGTGCTGAGAGCACTTTGCCTTAAAGGTCACGGTTTGTGCTGCCTAATGAATCACAGCACAGGAGAAAACAAGAAGATATTTCAGTTAAAGTTACATAAAAGGGTGAAGCTTCAAATGCAATAGTAAAAATAATTTGGACAAAAATTATAGTTTGTGCCAAACTAAAGTGTTTGCTGCCACCTCTGTGAGCATTTTCTGCCACTGTTTAATGTGTAACCACGAAGCAGTGGCGCAGTCAGTCACGCTGGTGAGTGTATGTAAACTTGTGGTCGCCGGGCTGAAACGATCTCCGTTTCTGACCCAAACTGGTGCCACGCCTTCACGCCTGCAGCATCGTCCTCCTTACGTTGAAGTCGTGGTTGGCCACAGGCCTGAAGACAGTGGCGACGGCTCGGTCCAGCTGCTGCACCAAACGCTGCGGCTTGACGGACTCGACCTGCAGCCTGGCAGACACACAGCAGACGAAGCAAAGCGAGGCGTTTGAGTCTCTGTGGAAAAGCTGACAGATGTGCCTGGTGGCAGGCAGGGCAGCAGCTGTTAGCATCTTCAGGTTCAATTTGTCAAATCTACCCTGGCAGTTTCTTTGCTTGGAGATCTGCTGCTTTCTGTCACTCCTTTCTCATAACATTTATACCCGCAGCGTGTTTTATGTAATCACAGTGAACATGTGGGGACATTTCCACTGGAATAATTACAAACGGGACAGACGCGCCGTTATCTCTGCCTGCAACAGAGCTAATTGTGAGGAGCATCATAAATTTGACATTTCTGGAGCTCCAACTGTAAACATTTTCATCCCTGAAGTCTTTCCCTTTAAATTGCTCCTCGCCGCTCTGAGAGCTGACACACTGATACAAACCGTTTGTTCGCCTCGGGTCGCATTGTAGCGCTGCATCTGCCACGGAGATGCTGTTGCTATAGCGATGCCATCCACTAAATGTGGCTGGAAAAACATATTCCAGTGAAGAGGACACAAAGACCCGAACAAAAAAAACAGGGAGAGTGGAGTGGAGTGTTGTTCTGTGCACCAATCAACGGCAGCTGTAATTCACATGAAATCAGTTCACATCTCTTGATTTTTAGCCGTTAAGTGATGAAAGAAGCAACTTTGGTTACACAACAGATCAATCTCCTCTCTCTGTGTGTTTACAGGACATTTATGTAAGTTTGCAAAAGTTAAACTAGAAATTGTTTCATTACCATTCATGCAGTTTTTATCTGGAACAAACTTCCAGAAAACTGCAGAATAGCCGAAACACTGGCTTAATTTGTGCCCTTTAAGATTTCAATCTGATGTTAAAATGGCATGATAAATTAAATTATTAATTTAAACCAAGTTGAAGTTACACAATTTGATGTCATAATTATGAAAATTAAAGTCATAAATATGAGAACAAAAGTACATTTTGGGCGTTATAGTCAATTACGAGTTTTGATATCAAATTTAAAGAGAATAAAATCATAATTACAATAATCTGGGGCTTTAAAGTCATAATTAAAGGAGAAACAGTCAATTTCAAGTTTTAAAAAAAATCATGACAATAAAAGTGATTAAGACTCTTGTAATCATAACTTCCTGTTTTGGCTCTATCTTTTTTTTGTCTTGGCGGAAATGGACTTCCATAGTCAGAAGAGTTGAAACAAAGAAAATGGGTTTCAGGCATTAGTTAGTTAGAAAACATCATTAAACCACTAGATTTGTTTATTTTCTGCTCGTTTTTATATTTTCTCCACTGGTTTAATTTGCTCTCCAGTTGAATATAAGCAGTTATTACTTATAGAAAAGGGTTTAAACTGATCCATTTATTTATTTCCGCTCTGTACCAAATGTAAACGATGCATGTCAAAACCCAGAGAGCCAACAGCTTGGAGCTTCACTGACCTCTTGAGCTTCATGTAGCTGTCGGACACGACGGGCCGGCACTCGGCTCTGTGCACCACCGTCCCCTCCAGACTGACTTCATCTGCAACACAAACTGTGACTCAGCCGCCTCATCGTGATTCACACACACAGATGCACTCGCTCCGTTATGGAAATGATACAGAAAAGTTTGGGAAATGTAAAAAAACATGAATTTATCAATCTCACTCAGGTTAAGATTATCTGCTGTGAGATACGGTGCACCGCAGGGTTCAATCTTAGGCTCGGTTTTATTTTTATATGTTCTCATAACTCATATTATTGGGTTTAGCTCCTTCCTGGTTCTTTTTATTGGTTTAACCATATATATGTTCAAAACTTTAAATAACTCAACGTTTTCATTATTTCACATTTTAATTTTTACAGTGAACTTAGATTAGAAACCACAGCCTTAAAACTTTGGTCCTACTTTCAAACATTTACATCAACAAATTTTAATAATTCAAACCCCAAATATACCTTAAAAGTAAGACCTATCTGCCCCCACTACAGATGGTGACATCTATGGTCTTCCATATATCCGCTCTTTGGGCTTCAGCCAATCAGAGGCAAGGAAATTGAAAGGCGCTCCTGATTGGCTGCCAACAACATGTCATTTAGCATTGCACCTTTGGACTTCATTTATCTAATCTGTGTTTTCTTTCAAATATTTTAGATAAGAATAATGAAAAGGTTTGCAAATATTAAAATTTTCCATGAATAATTTGGAGTTACGTTACACAAGAAAGAGGTGTAAGTTTCATTGTATCGATGAATTCTCTGTTTTTAGGTGCTGATTTTTTAATTCTAATTCACAAATTAATCCAATCTCACTCTAACAAAATTAATTGTATAATCACGCTTTTATTGGAAAGTAAAATAGGTTTAAAAAAAATTTTCAAAAGCACAAAGACCATTTTATGTGCTTTTAATTCCTCAACTCTTGATTTCTGTTAAAGGTCATGTTGTACTAACCTTGTACTAAGACAAGTATGAAAAACCAAACCATGTTTTGTTTTATTGTTTTTGCAAATAAATGAATCCGTCCACAGGCTCTATTGAAAGCAGTTTAGTCTGTTTTTGATGCTTGGGTGAGGAGCTTTTAGCAATTAAAGCTAAATGTTGGAGGGAGTTCCCTGAGGAAATCAGATCAGCAGTCAGTGAGCTTCAATAAATCACTCCATGTTGATTTAAGAGCTTTAACTTCTTTTATTGACGCCTGTTTTTGTCTTCCTGCTTTGGAAAATTGCTTTATACATAAACTTACACACTGAAAAAGGAGCTACTCCTATTTTTTAAAAATAGGAGTAACTCCTTTTTTTTAAAAGTAGGAGCTACTTTTAAAAAATAAGTGAAATTGTTACATATAACAAATTAAGTTTGTCAAACTTACATTATTTACATTTGGTTAACATAACTTGATAAACTTAAAATAATTAATTCCATTAAATACTAGGTAGATACAACCACAATGTATTAAAGAAAAAGAAAACTACTAAAAATCTCAATTTTTTGTTTACATTTCGTGAAGAAGGAAGTTGCACTCTTATCTTGAGAAGTTTTTGTTGGGGCGCTGCCTGTGGGTGCAGCGCCCCCACAGGCGAGGAGGAGAACAGGTAACACAGAAAAAGAGGTTTGGATTGTTTGACTTGGTGCAGTGTGACAGCGAACTGCACCAGATGAAAATGTAACCACACTGCCATCAGGTGGTTTTCATTATTACTGCAGCATGTTAAAATATACACATTTAGCTGTACAAACAAAAAAGATTGCAAAAAAGTATTAGTATTTCAGCATAAAAAAGGAAAAAAAGTCATCACTGACATCCTCTTCATGAGGCTGTTTTACCAAAAGTCAGAGGCTTCAGTCAGAGGCTTCTTCAAATTTTCTGTTAAACAGACTGCTACAGGATATCATTCCTGCCAAAAGCCATCACCAGCTACAATAAGTCTTTGAAGAATTTAAATTGATATGAATTACAATAACTTTTAATTTCCCTTTGGGATAAATAAATTTTTTTAGAATTTTAATAAACCCTAAATCAAACCTTTTCGGCGCGCAAGCTAGTGTTTGTGGATGAGATAATTCACTGACAAGAAATACCAAATAGAACCATTTTCTGCCTTTTAAATTCAAAATGACCAAGTTTGCAGTTGGATAAACCTCATGAACCGATATTTATCCACTGCAAAAGGATAAGGTCATTGTTGTTCCCAGCCCTGAACCAGTAATCGTTCAAACAGGCTGCAATAAAACCATCAAAACCCACATCCTGACATTTACTGTCGCATCTGAATCACCTTGAAAAATGAACAATTTTCCACGCTGTGCTTTTGTGAAGGTGCTTTGGCCGATTATTCAACCGTTCAGCCCACAAGGTGCCTCTTCTGCTCCTCTCCGATCGTTTTTCATTTCTGGTTTTCAATAAACCGGCCAGGAAACGGTGGCGTCCAGTTGGTGAGCGTCGGCGTTTCTTTGGCAACTGCTTACCCCATTGTGCATTGTTGGAGGATTTGGCATCATTTTATTAAGTCTGCTATGTGGACAAATAAAGGGCACAAAAAGCCCAGAAATTTCACATTCAGCATCTGATAAAAGCAGAAGAGAAACGAGTCTCTGGCTCAAATTACACCGCAAAGGAGAGAGACCGGGTGTTAAGAAACTCTCCCGCATCTTCATCTGTGATTTTCTGACTGATCAATCTGTTCCATCTTCTCATTTCCTTTCTTCTTTTTGTTTTTTTGTGTTTGTTTTAACCTCTGCTGCTTAAAACACATGGGCGAAGAGACATTTCTGCCCCTCAGTCGTCAGCCAAAGCGACGTCTGACGACGGCGGATCGGCAGGATCACCTGCTAGCCGCTGCGCCGCCGCGTCTTTTGCTGCCTGGATAATGCGGCGCATTGTCCACATAACAACAAGGCAGCATATCACTGCTGTTCAGGCACTTATTGCTTTACAGATGTCCTCCCACATGTCAAAACAGTGTAAAAAAATATTTGTGCTTGCACGTTGGCCCCGACAAGCTTCAGCAGATCCACTGTTGACCCGATTCACTCTGTATACAAATGTGAGAACAAGTTAAATATATTCATTCCACTGCTCAAGAAACACTACTGTGCTCACAAATGTTTCCGTGATAAAATGGTAATAATAGTTTCTATGTTTAAAAAGGGCTTTTATGATAGTAATAAAAATAGTAACAGCAATAATAGTTATAAGATGTCAGACAAGAAATAACTCCATAAGTTGTTTTTTTTACCTCGCTATTGTCAGTAACTGAAGACAAATTTCAAACGGTTTACCACAAGTCATAAACTTCTTGAACTCTATTCAATTATATTGTCACTTTGTAAACAATTGTTGCTCTTTTCTGAGTGTGATTAGTAAAGCCATCAGTGCTAACCATGAAAATCGCTAATATAAACTACCAGCAGCTTAAATTGCTAAATTTGAAACCATTTTGTCTCAAAACATTAGTAAAACTTTCTAACAGCTCTCTCACAGTGTGACGTCGCCTCCACTCCTAATTCATGGCTATACTTTTAATAAACTCAGTTTCTGTGGCTAATCTCGCTGTTGAATGTTTATAATATTAACTCAAAACAAACTTTAATTTGCCTAATACAATATCTGAAGATGTAGGCAAACGTTTATAAATATGCATGCAGAGACATTGTGGAAGGATGGAAATGGTTCAAAAGCTAGCTTACACCATCTGCATTTGAATTTTCCTTTCGAGGAAAAAGAAATAGGATACCTTCAAGCTGATGTAATTAGTTGTTCTCGAAGAAGTGTCACATCCTTGACAGCCCATGAATAAGTACGGTAGATACTGACACAAACACAAGTAAATCATCAGAGTAAAACTGTGCGACATGTTTATTTGTTCCCCACTTTTGAAGAAAAAGGTGAGCTTGATTAGAGATAGATACTTTGTGTTTGTTTCCTTTGGTTGCTGAAAACATTTCCTCTTAAAAGCTGAAAAATTTGCAAAGAAGAAATAAAAAAGAACCAGTTTTGTGACAAACAGACTCTGTTTTTGGGACTCAGAGCTCCTGAAAATGACTTGATAGAAGGCCATGTACATATAACGAAGGTACTCGGTGTTAATTAATACAGGAAAAAGCAGATGCATTGGCCTCAGTCGCCATAGTAACCACCTGCCATCATGTGTAGCACAACATTTTGTCGACCGCCCGCAGGACTCTCTTAAGGCAGCAAACACTTTGCAGTACATGTCAGTGATCTCACTAATGTTCATCTTTGCCTTTTTCCCCACAAATGGATGCAATTATGGGCAATTATTGGCTGGCAAGTGCCAGAGCTTGAAAAAAAAAAGAAAAAGAAAAAACAACCCACACACGAGGAACATGTATGCACAGATGCAGCGAACGTCTTCCCCCTTCCTTCCAACTGCACAAAGTTACAGCAGCAGGTCAAGGAGACGAGATTCGCTTCCCTGGTTTCCATTCAACCTGGTTTTCTGAAGGTTTAAACAGATTTCGCATCCAGAAGAAAATGTTCTTTCTGAACACAAAGAAAGAAATGAGAGAAAAGACAGAGCACAGCCAAGAGTAGCTCAAGGCTTCTGCGTGTGGGAGGGACACTTGAGACAAACAGTTGACTGGATTCAAATTGAAACTCTTAAATACTACATCAATGTTGTGGTCAACACCTTCAGCAGACATTCAATATCCTAATTCTCCTACGCACTCATCATTCAGGGCTTCATAAGGCTCTCTTGCTTCGTTGCCCGTGCAGAAATTGGGATTTTAGTGAGATCAAACACAGCGACCCTCAGCAAAAAGAGCCAACATGAATGATTCATTGGTTTTTTCGTTTTCCTAGATTTTTTTATGGCATTTGCATTCCTTCTTCCTCCCGCCAATACTACATTAATGCATAAAGAGGACAAACGAGGAAAAAAATAACATGCAATGAAAAAGGTGCTTTTTCACAATTTTCTTATACCAATAAACTCCAACGTTTTATTATGATTTTGTCTGATAGATCAGCACTGTCCAAATCCAATCCTGCATGCTTTTGATGTGTTCAGATTACACAACTATTATGCAAAATTCACATTTTACACGTTTTTGTACTTCCATTTGGGTCTCAACTGCTTCTAAAAACAGTCCAAAAAAACTACCCAACTGTTCTTCTGGTAATAACTTAATGTTTTTATGTCTGGAAAATGAGTTGTTTCAAAAACCTCCGGACTGTTAAGTCACATTCCACAGGCACTGTGGCATTACCTAGCAACCCCAGAAGCCCAGCCCTGTTACCTAGGAGCCCCAGAAGCCCAGCCCTGTTACCTAGCAACCCCAGAAGCTCAACCCGTTACCTAGCAACCCCAGAAGCCCAGCCCTGTTACCTAGGAGCCCCAGAAGCCCAGCCCTGTTACCTAGCAACCCCAGAAGCTCAACCCCGTTACCTAGCAACCCCAGAAGCCCAGCCCTGTTACCTAGGAGCCCCAGAAGCCCAGCCCTGTTACCTAGCAACCCCAGAAGCTCAACCCCGTTACCTAGCAACCCCAGAAGCCCAGCCCTGTTACCTAGGAGCCCCAGAAACCCAGCCCTGTTACCTAGGAGCCCCAGAAGCCCAACCCCGTTACCTAGCAACCCCAGAAGCCCTGCCCTATTACCTAGCAACCCGAGAAGCCCAGCCCCGTTACCTAGCAACCCAAGCGGAATTCCAGCAAGTTTCAGCTCCTTCTGAAAGGAGCTCAACATATTCAGAACTGAACAGATTAAAATCTTGCTTTCAAAGAATGATTTTGTGTAATAAATGTTTTGTATAGTCTATAGACCTATCCTAATGTTTTAAGTCTTATCTCTACCAGCTTTACAAGTGTACAAGCTGATTTTATTGCCTGTTATTCTTTGTAAAACAGACCAGACTCAGACAAGATGTACAATAATAAATTTTTTCACTACTGTCTAAAAAGTCACACAATTATTTCCTTTCAATTCACAATTATGTCCAATTTTGTGTCAATCTATCATGTTGAGCAATGTGAAAACTTAAAGTGGTACAAATATTTCTAATATACAGGCTTAAATGCTTCATAGAAAAACTATAATGTAGATATAATATTTAAAAATGCCTTTCATAATAAAACAACAAGTTGGCTTGTCTGAAAAAAAAACTTTAAACAAGCTTACATAAGAAAAGTAGAAGTAATCATGGTGGAAATAAAATATGTTCTCTCAGCGTTGTTATATTTTAAGCTAGTATGACACAGAATGCTTCATGTAATCAAACAGGCTCATGACTTTTGTGTCTAGTAATGAAAACCCACAGAGCTCTTTTGCAATCAAACACAGATTTGAGAACAGAAATCAAGGTAAAGCATTTACTTTACCCCAAATATAAACTTGTGATTAAAGTGGAGTTGAAAAGTTTTCCAGCCGACTCAGACACTGCTTTTATTGTAAATACTGCCATATCTCAAAAGTTTAAACCAGAAGAAAAGGTAATTTGAGTTTATCATCTTTATATGGCCTAAAATGGAAAAGGGTTTGACATGGCTTCAATTTAAACTCATCAGCAAAACTTAGATTTAATAATAATAAAAAACCCAAATATTTCCATTCCCATCTTTAAAATACAGGTCTGTTTATATATATATATATATATATATATACATACATACATATATATATAATTAATTTCTACATTTAAGAACATTTTATTTATCATCTTGCATGAGACAAAAAGCTTCACCCTGTAGGTGGTTGAAATTATTGTGAATTTAATATTCATTTAAGCGCTTCATGGCAGTGAAGTCACCTGCAAAGAGCAGAAACACCAACTGCCTGTAACTGTGGTTCAATACATCTTTAAAACGCAATTAACTTTTCAACCCACGTTGTTGCACATACCTGTATGGAAGTAGATGTGTGCCATCAGAATTTGAATAAAAAATGCATCTGAAACTTGAATGTTGTATATTTGTGCTTACTTTTCAATAAATAAAAAAATTCAGTGTCATTATTTGTACATGTTTGCAATTTTCATTTGTTAAAAAAATTCACATTCCTATTTCAAAATGATGAAAATTTCAATATATATATTTTTAAATGTTAAAAAAATTCCGCATATAAAAAAATTCAACTTTTAAAAATTAAAATGCAATATTTTCAGTGTCCTAAAAATTCAACTTGCTCAAATTTGTTGTCTCAAATTCAGCGTCTAAAAATTCGCTGTACAAAAATGGCAAGGTTACTTCAGGTCACAGACATTAGCAATCGTCAGATTTCAACACCCAGCCAATCACATGACGCAAGTGTCATATTGAAGAAATACCAGCATCACCGAAGCCAGCGATCATGGAGGCGAAAGCAAACCCAACGGTGGATTTAATGCTTTCATATTTCTCTAGTATATTTTATTTTGCGCATGAAGTTTCATACATTATCGTAAATCATATATATTTTTTAACACTGAAAAAATAAATATATAGAAAATTTCATCACTTTGAAATAGGAATGTGAATTTTTTTAACAAATGAAAATTGCAAACGTACAAATAATGACACTGAATTATTTTTTTTTATTGAAAAAGTAAGCACAAATATACAACATTCAAGTTTCAGATGCATTTTTTAATTCAAATTCTGATGGCACATATTTACTTCCATATACCTGCTTTCTGTCTGACGTTAACGAAAATAAAAACCCCAACCAGCGCAGACACGCGCCAGTTAATCCTCGTTAGGAAAAGATCAAGTGATTTGTGCTTTAAGTGACGCCTCAAATGTGACTCTGGACATCTTTTACCGCCGTGTTTGAGCTAATGACTGCAGACCTTATAAAGGGATTAAGGGTTCAACAGAAACACAAAGCTTCAGCCAAAGGGCATCGTGAGGCTTTATGAGATGGGAGGACCATTAACAGATTTCACTGAAGTCGTGGGCAGCAGCGTAAAAGGTCAAACACACTGTAAACGGCACAATTATCAGACAAAGCCGATCCACAGAGTCGCAGCAGGCGGCTTGTCTTTTACAGACAAGGTGCAAATGGTGATAAAAATACAATCGATTTGAACTGGGCTGATGAAGCGCAATTTATATCATATCTGCTATAAGAAAACTAAGACAACTGAAATATATTTGTAGGATATTCACCCTATTAAAAGACATTTTAACATTTTAGTCATTTTAAAACAGTAAATGTTAATTCAGCTAGTGTTATGAAAAATCATGTGTCTGTTATAGACTTCCTTTGCTTGTTTGTCCCACTGTTACGTATATTACAGGATTGCTGATGTTGTGCAACTAATTGTCTTAAAAAGGCCCTGAAAGCCTGATCAAACTGCAAATATACAAAACCTTACCAAATATTTTCCTCTAGTTTCTACTGCAAATAATTTAGCTAACTTACAGGTAACTTTTCAGGAAGATATAAAATTTTGTTTAAAGAAAAATAATTCCTTAATATTGTTTTGAAAAAGAAGATCATTTCCATGTCATGAATGGAATTAGAATTTGGTTGCTAGGTGACAGACTTTGCTTGGCTGGGGTTGCTAGGTTACAGAACAATCGTAAAATAAGTTAAATTATCTGAAGTTTTCACCAATATTAAGAAATTATTGACTTAAATCAGGGGTGTCCTTTCGTCATGTGGGACAAAATCGCAAAGTCAAAAAAGTACCTGCAGGTAAAGAGTTAAAAACTAAAATCAAGTTTGATTTTTTAAATATTTTTTTGTAGCAAAAGGATATTAATCAATGTAGATCCAAAACTTTTTTGTAGGTTTACTGTATTTGTAGTTTAGAGCTTATTAGAGCAAATTTATTATTAACATTGTGCCATTTTATTGGCAATGGGGAGTTTTAATAACAACAAAAACCGAGTTTGGTTTCCAATTTTTTCCTCTAATATCAAACTTAAGTTGTTTTCAGAGTTAAATTACGCTACAGGAATAAAAGATTAATTTAATTTTTAAATTAAAAGGGCTAGTGGAAATTGTGAAACTATCCGACAGTTAGGGAAACAAAATGGCGTCTGTGTTCAAATATGGAGAAAGATAAATCCTTAAAACGAAACAACACGTTACAGATTTTTCATTTTACAATATTATTGGAATATGAAAGGTAAAAAGGTGGTTTATATCTGTTGTAAACAGCTGTGACTGTGAGCTGATTCAACAGAGATGGAAAAATGTCACAGAAGGACAAACATTAAAGCTTCTCTCAGGCTTTGTGTTAATGTTCAGAGAGAACTCTAATATAAATAACACTTATATACCATTTTTATCTTTTAGATAATATTATATGAAAGATAAAAATGTACTTTTTGAATCTGTTGAGAACATTGTTTTCCAAATATATCTTAATTTAGTCAGCCTGGTTCTTGTGTCTTTTATATAAACATTATTAAATTCAAAGTAACATTTATTGTGTTATCTTTGTGAACACATCTCCTAGGGTCTCTCAGCCTTTCACTGTAAATTTGTATTAAACCAGACAGTGTTTCTTATAAATAAATTCTGCTTTTAATCTGCTCTTTCATCCACTCACATATTTCATTTGTCCTGACCTTCTTTTGTACCACGTTCAGCTATTCAAACACATTTTCCCGTTTCAGAAACAGAGCTGTGATTTAGAGACGGCAGAGAGGAATAAAAGCTCTCTGCGTTCAGATGACATTATGTCCAACATGGCTACAGTTTTATTCAATGAGTAACAGGAGGGTTATATTCTGTTTTTATTCAAGCACTAAAATTAAAACAGACGAAGAAAAGCAAAATCCAAAAAATTTAACCCTAAGTTCCTTTATAATTTTAATTCCTAAATAATTAAAATAGTAAAGCTTAATTCCTGTCAGTACAACATTAAACGCAGCTAAATTAACATTAAATCAGCAGGATGTGAGTAAACAGACCAATAAAGAAGCAATCTGAGCCACAAATACAGTTAATTTGCATTTCTTAAAGAGCATAGAAGTGAAGGCAGCTGGAGAACAGAGAGGCGAACGCGAGGTCATCCACCCACTCGAGCCCGTCTCTTACCTCCATCTGCTTCCAAGCCCTTTTCCTCAAAGCTGCGACCTCCCTAATGTTAAAACAACAAACAGCTCGCCGCCCACCAGGCCTCCCATCAGCCATCACTGTCTCCGACTGTCAGTCCCCGCTCGCGCTTCGCCGCCACAACATATAGAGTCAGAGCCATACGCGCTAATTTGATCATACAGCACTCACACTGCTCTTTAATTCAAGCAAAACTATCTTTTTTTAATTATTTAAAACTCTGTTCAGTATCTTTTAAACCGATTGCATAAGTAACCTTTTCCAGTGAGCCCGAGGCAGGTCACGCAGTCTCTGTTCTCATTTTCTATGATTCTCATATTTTTACAAAATAAAAAGGTTCAACCTGGTCACAACATTTCTGCCAATTTCTTGAGGGAATGTGTTTAAAATTCATGTTTTAAAAAATAATATTTTCCTGAGATATCTGAACAGATGATATATTCCAGAGAATTGGCATTTTATTAAAGCAGAAACCCAGGAACACACTATTGCATATCGATGATAATACAGCGTATAACTTACCTAAATCTTACCTGAACAAGATGAACTTCTTTGTTTCAAGGTACTTTCTCATTGGGGCGAACAGATATGGGGTACCCCAAGGTTCAACTCTGGTATCCCTCTTATTAATATCTACATGCTCCCATTAGTTCAGGTTATAAGTAATAAGATTAGTTACTATATCTATGCAGATGATACACAGCTCTACATTACAACGCGACAGATAAATGTCTGGATGTGCCAAAGCTTTCTCCAACAGAACAGACACAAAACTGAAGTTATTATGTTTGGACCTAAAGAGGAACGATGCGGAGTCAACACACAGCTTCAGTTATGACAGCTGAAAACTAGAGATCAGGACTCATATCTGGGAGGTGATGAACTCTGACCTGAACCTTCAGAGCCACATGAAAACAGTTACAAAGTCGGCCTTCTGTCACCTGAAGAACTACCATTAAAACATGTGTGACATACAAATACATTTGACTTATAAGTGACATACTAAACAGAAAATGTATGATTTTCTTAAAAACACCAATATTTTAAAGGATAATCTTTCAAAAGATTATCTAAGGGGTGAGGTTTATAAACATAAAGGGTTGAGTTTTTCCTCATCAAGAAAAATCAATCTGTCTCATTGACACACTTTTTACTCTGGGATTATTAAATTAAAACCTTTGCTGTACAAAAAAATGTTGGGATATGTCCATGGGTTATGGAAGAAATGTTAATTCCCAAAAAAATCACTCTTAGATCATGAGATTTTAGACTTCTCAGTTCTGCCTAATTGAAACACCTTTCAGAATAACATGTTATAGGGCGTCTTGTCACTTTAAATCCAAATAAGCTACTGCTGGCCACTTCCAACAACTCAACGTATACATTCGCATGTTAGAATGGTTACAAACAGATGTGCAACTATACAACCGTACATCTTTGAAAAGCAGAAGTAGAGCCTCCTGCACAACCAACAATAATTCAGCAAGTAGTCTCTGAATGGTA
Source organism: Poecilia reticulata (assembly GCF_904066995.2). Taxonomy (NCBI): domain Eukaryota; kingdom Metazoa; phylum Chordata; class Actinopteri; order Cyprinodontiformes; family Poeciliidae; genus Poecilia; species Poecilia reticulata. The sequence continues at coordinate 36,513,014 of NC_088831.1, forward strand.
ACACACTTCTCTTTTCCAGCAGCCATTGTACAGCACATACAGCAGTAAAACCAGCTTACCAAACATGCTGGAGCTCAGTTGGGTTGCCAGATAACGGCACAATACCCATCAAAAATGACTCAACAGGGAAATTTTGGAAACAGCTCGTTTTCCCAGACACCAAAAACATCAAGTTATTGACAGAAAAAGGCTGGTTGTTTTCTTAACCCTTGTATTTAGAAATGGGGTCCAACCGAACCCACACATGTAAAACTTGTATCATTTCCCACAGTCCTCTACGTTTGCCTCAGTCCTCGCAAGCACAAGGGTCAAGGCTGTTTTTAGAAGCAGTTCAGACCCAAATGGAAACACAGAACCGTGCAATATGTGAATTTAGCATAATAGATCCTTTTTAAATAAAAGACTAACCACTTCTTCTCCTACATATTTCCTAATCTAATCAACTGCAGCTGTTTGAGCTGAATGAATAATAATTTTTTTAATCAACTTTTCCACATGTAGAATTGGTATGAAGTGATCTTTGTCAATAAAACATTTTAAAACTGACCCATTAGTTTCAGATTTAAGTTGTTTAGACGCCATTTCTTCCTGTTAATTTTAAGACACATTTAGCAATCTCACATCAAAGACATGATTATGTTAAATAAAGATAAACCCTGATTTTAAAGTGGACAAAAGTCTGAGCACTCCTGCCACATTTAAGATCGCTTAAATGTCAACGCATTAAAGTCCCTAAATGTTGAGGAAAATATTCTTTCTTTCAAGGCAAAATGGCACAAACACATTTCTCAAAATCCAAGTTTATAGGGAAAAATGTATTTGTCCTTTAATTCAGTTTGCAGAAATATATGACAGTAATCTCTTAGGTGGTTTTTGGTATTTAGGTCTGGGAAAATCTCTCAGAAACTGATTTCTCCTGCGTGAAATATTCTTTCAGCATTCATCCCCTGTTCTTTGGATCACTATCCCGCTGAAAGATTCACTTCTTCAGATCTTTCATCCGAGTAAAATTCCTCCACATTCGTCTCTGAGGCATGCACACATTTTCAGTTCTTCGCTTGGCGTTGACGTCCCTTTGAAATCTGAACAGCTGATTATGGTTTACCATGCCTTTTGACGAGTTAATGATGCTACTGCTATAAAAAGCCACTGCTGTGCACATAATGACTGCAGCTCCAGGCTTATTGGAGAAATTAGACTAACACAACTAAATTAAATAGCTGCTCTATAAATAACTGTGTCCATGCGCATTCTGTTCTATAATTATTGAGATTCATGCAAGATTATGAATGCAGCCGCAGTTCTTCGCATTAAACCCAATTATTCATAAGGTATCTCATCTTAATGAACATTATTCTTGAGACTACACTTGATTTCACACTTTATAATTAAGATACAAGGTAAATTGAACTCTTATGACAGATATATTGACAACACGGAAGCAATAAAGGAGGGGTCACATTGATTGGATCTCCAAATATAATTTTCCATTAGTGCTCATCCCTTCCGAGCCCAGAGGCTGCTTCATTAAGAAAATATAATGATTCCCCTCGTTAACTTTGTAGTGATTTGCCGACCTTTGTAGCCGCATTGCACCCACTCATTTTGATTTTAAACGAGGAAAAAAGCAGCATCCATATGCAACAAAGTAACCTTTGATGCGAGGCTAATGAAGAGGGAGCTGGTGGGCTGTTTACATATTGCTACTGATTCAGGTCACCACTGTTTCATCTTGATTTAAAAAATAACAGTAAATGTTCAGAACATGATTCAATGTAAAAGTTGAACAGACGAGTTCTGATGCCCTTTTTTCCAGTATAAATAGCACGCTTTACTCAAACACTAAAGTGACACAACCTTTCATTTCTGTATCTATATTTACTTTTTCAGTGATATTTGCCATCCTTTTTCCATTAACTGAACTAGGGACCAGTATATCTGCAGAATATATATTTGACTTTATTTATAACAGAGGTGTCAACACTTGGAGGCCAAAAATGTCGAGTTGAAAGTAGAACTTTTTGTATTTTCTTTTTAATTATAATTTTACTACAACCTAAACTCACAATTCTTTAATAAAATAAGAAAACCAGTAAGACATCTCTAGACAAGGGACTTAGGAATAATTTTAGATTTGAAACTTAAAAAAGGTCCCACAAGTTTGTCAAATTAAACAAACAACAACAAACTATAATACTTAATTTTTCAAGTTGAAATTTTCTAGATATTTTTTGTCTTTTCAGAAACAAGTACAGAATATGACAAAGTCTTGTTTCATTTTGCAAAGTATAGTTTGGATTTCCTATTAGAATAAATTAAATTCAAAGCAAAAACTTGGATGAATACTTTGTGTTAAAAAAACAAAAAACAAAAGAAAACTACCCAGTCGTTTTGTGGCAGTAAGTTAATGCTTTTTGGTGTCTGAAATAAAAGCCATTTTAAAAACCTTCCAACTGTTAAGTCACATTCCACTGGCACTGCGTCGTTACCTAGCAACAAAAAAGGAACTCCAGAAGGTTTGGTAAGTTAGTTTTACTTTGTATGCTTTGAATAATGGCAAACTGCTGTCAGAAACTACTGGTACATTCTTGTTGGATGTACAGTTGTGTAATCACACATCTGTTAGTAGGAATTTTAGTACAAGTAGGCCTGTCGCGATAAACGATAAATCAATTAATCGCACGATAAATTAAACCTATCGACCTCATTTTAATTATCGGCTTTATCGTCTCTTCCTGTCTTTTTTTCTGTTGATGACACTGAATGAAAAAAGGCTCAACTCCGGTGCTCTTTCTTAGTGTAATGTCCAGCTCACACTACACGAGTTGTCGGCAAACTGTCGGCCCATTTTCAAAATCTGGCAGAAATATAACGGTTCATCGGTTCGTAGTGCAGTGTGTTGTCCAGCCACATGGGCACAAAATAATGGCTACAAGTCCAGTTAACTAATTTTAAAACCTGGCATTAATCAATGCTTTACTAAAATCTATCTGTGATGCATGTGGCTAGAGTCAGCGTAAAGTCCTGACTGAAAGAAAATCATTAGAACCTATTTATGTCACGTTAATGAAGAACAGCTGAACAGTTACAGGGTTTATCAACTGCGGTAGCAATTTGGCTCCAGTTGTCATTTCTATATTCTTTGCACGAAATGTTGAATAAATATTAATGTTGTTTCCACATATCATCTCCAATGTCCGCTGGACTTCGGGTTGCGCCGTGTCAGCTGTTTGGGATTCCCCTCCGTAATTTCCCCTCAGAAAGCTTAGAGGAGAATCCGCGCTTTTTGATTGGCTACCCGTCACATTCAACGGGCTGCATTGACGCTTCCAGTTGGGGGAAATCCCTGATTTAGATCAGAGCGGCCACGATGATCCACCGTAACACACCACACACTGCAGGATGATCGGTTACAAAATCACCAGCTACCAACGTTCTAAGGTTGTCATAAGGAGAAAATGGGAGCAAAAAAATCGTGTAGTGTGAACTATTGCATTAGGTAGTCTGATGTGCCTGTCGTCTTTATTTAAATCTAGTGATTACTGAAGGGCAATATATTATACAGATTTCATATCTGCACTCTTTTGGTTGAATGCAGTATTTATTTCCACTTTGGCTTTATGTTGTTTAGTTTTTATTCAAGTACGTCTTTTGTTCATGGAGACTGAGAATCCATTTTATTTTTGTTTTTGGTTGTTTATTTAGTTTATTAGTTCCAGTGTTATGTGTTCTTTTGAAAATAAAGTGTGTCCATCTATGGCAGGAAATCGCATTATTAGTCATTTCCATTAAATCAGTGTCAAAAGGTCTTGAAAAAATATTATCGTTTATCACAATAATTTTTTAGACAATCGCTCGGCAAAATTTGTTATCGTGACAGGCCTACGTACAAGTTAACGTTGACTTGGGGGTCACGGTGAGCAGCAGCTTATTTGGATTTAACGTGACAAAAGGCCCGAAAACAACCAATTCTGATGAACATGTTTTGTCCAGCCCATAAACATGTCCTAACCTATTCAAGGAATGGTCACCTTTAAAAATCTGCATTAACATCAAACTTCTGCACCTACTTGTTGTTTTGAAAACACTCAAAGTGATGAAATTAATTATATTCTTATCCAGAAAAATAACATTTTAGGTAAATAATTGTGTGGTCAATACACTCATGTTGTGAAATTGCTTTTCCTAAGCAGCATAATTCTTGAATTTGAGCTAATGAGACAAACTGCAAAGAGCACATAGATCCCCATAATAAATGAAGGAAGAGATTGACAGCTCTGAGCTCATACAAGGCTCTATTAAAGTGGTTGCCATGCCAGCTCCACAGCAGTCAGTGACTCCATGTTAAACCACAAGCTCTTAAAGCCCTGCTATGAATAATTCACCGCTGTTAACAGCAGAGGAGAGTCCTCGCTAATAGCATTTTGGGAAATTTGATATCCAGCAAGAACAACAACAACCAGGAAGAACTCGTGGTTAATCCCATTATTCCAGAAAAACTGAAACAATAATCCTCCTGAATGAAACGGTTTTAATCAACAGGAGGAAGGAACCAGGTCTGGCCTCCCACAACCCGATCCTCGTTTGCAATTCCAATCGAGTGTTGTTGAGGATGACACAACTAATCACCCACCATTAGAAAATCACAGCGGAAATTCAGAGAACTGTCTCTCTGGGAGCTCAAAGCTGTAACCTGGAGCAATTCATGCAGGACGTGTTTAAATTTAGCGCTTCTGCTCAAGTGAATCTCCGGACTTTAATTCGTAACGGCAGCTCTGGGGGACGAAAGTGGTTTCTAACCTGTTGGATCAGCGGACCACACCTGTTACTCTTATTCACTCGATGTTTGGAGAAAGAAAATTCAGAAATATTCCTTCATTTCGCTCTATCCAGAGCCAGGGGGTAATTTCCTAAACTGTGCAGGATTTCAAATGAAAATTTAATGACATACGTTTTGCTTTGATACAAGCGTCCGTTTCATGATCCTCGCCTGAAGCCATAAAACTGCCAGTGAACTGAAAATTTCTTCTGAAAATCTTCATTTTTTTTACAGGAATATAAAAGCAGAACAACATTGTTAAAAGCTTGGCTACCCTAGCAAATCATTTGAGAACCATGAATACTGGAGCTACACAAACATATTTAACAGCAATCACCATGGCGATTTGGATGTTATATCTTAACCGCCATGCATGGAAACTATCTGGATATGAAACCTGTGGCTCTCTGCCCAGGGAAGCATGCAAATGGGGGCAACACAAGTTCATGGGAAGGATCTAAATATTAAAATAGTGATATTATCATGTAATTAAAGTCATATTTTAAATAAATTTCTTAAAAGTAAATGTGCCGACAACAAGCTGCTGAAAAAGTAATAAATTCTGGAATTTGAGCAAACGTCATTTTTTTAAACTCAGGGGAAATAAAGCAGCTTTTTTAAGTGATAAACTCCACAAACTGGTGTAGGATATCTCTTTGTCTAGTTTCTAGTAGAAATATATTGGTACATTTCAAATAAGACAAAACTTAGTTACAAATAACTTTTCAGCAAGGAATGTGAGCTTGGTTTAAGTCAATAATTCCTTACAAACATTTTTTTATTACTAATTCCACTGTCAGATTATTTCACTTATAACAAGAGAACTGGTATTTTTCCATCAATTCAACTTGTGAGTTAGTTTTATTATATCAAGCGTACTGATATATTTGAACTGCTAACTGGACCAAATATACCGGTAAGAGTAGTCAGATTTTCTGTTTTTGCAGTGCACTGGAAGATTGTTGCAGAACAGAGAAATTTGTAGAGTGAGATTGTAGCTTAATGAATCTTCAAAAAGTAAAACAGAAGTAAAAGCAGATCAAATTCATAGCTCAGGAACTCAAAGGTTTCATGCATTATTTGGGATTATTCATCAACATGCAGATGATAAAAAAAAAACCAATGAAAATCTTAGGAGAATCAGAGTTTTAGTTCCACACACGTATTTTAATCTGGAAAAGAACAATGTCAAGACATTATGGAAAAACTAAACAATAAATTAATGTTTCTGTTCATGTAACAAGCAGAAACATGTTCTGCTCATGTAACATGTGGCATGTTCATGCCATTTTTAACACAAGTAGCAGAAGCTCACCCTTAATAAACTATTAGCGTGTTTTGTTATAAAGCAAAAAAATATTGTTTTACAGACTAAAAATAGTTGGTTTCAACTGTGATACAGCACTGTGATTTCTGCATTTTTAGCAACTTTGCTTAATTTTTAAATTGAATTACTATCTAATTCTTCACTTAATGGAAAGAAATATCCGTTATAAGAGGGATTATTGGTTAAAACTCCTGAACTCACCGTGTGGCCACTGAAGCGTAACATCGGTACACATTGGTTGTCAGAAAAGGAGTGGCTAATGACGAAAGATTCAGACTTTCTTTGGAAATAAACCCAAACTGTGCTGCAACACAAAGCACAATACTCCACTGTTACTTTTTTCACCTCTGAAATGAAGCACAGCCACTTCGCCAACACCAAAAACAACCTCCTGCAGGCTGCCCGTGCATTTTTTATGTTTTTGTCACAGATTTCCGCCAGTCGGAAACCAAACCCATCAAACGAGCCCACAGCGCTGCTGGACCCTCTGTGTCTTTTCTCATGTTTCATATGAAGTGTGATTTTTTACAGTTGCACTGAAAGCCTGAAACACACACATGAATTCACAGAGCGGCGGCGTGAGGCGCTCGCAGCAAAAGGCCCGTCGTCTGCAGCTCTGCTAACAAGGAGCGACCTGCCAAAACACGGACAGCCGCAACAGGCAGGAAAGGAAAGGAAAGGGAAGGAAAGAAGGAAAAATATTTGGATTTTTAGCAAAATGTTTCATCAAAATTATTAGTTGCACAATAAAAACACAGTTTAAAAACAAATATCACATCAAACTTAAAAATGAGTTGAAGGGAAAAATAGAGCAAAAAGAGAATAAAGAAAGGATAAAAAAGAAAAAAAGACAGAAAAAAGAGAAAAAAAAGAGAAGAGGGAGGGAAAAAATAAAAAAACGAGGGAAAAAAGATTAAAAAAAGGGGGAAAGAGAAAGAAAGAGGGAAAAGAGAAAAAAGAGGGGAGACGGGGAGACAGACAGACGGATAGATAGATAATTGATTTGTAGTTGGGACTGATCATATTAATCCGTCTCCAGTTTCTCTCTTTTACTTATGCAACGCTTCAATCTCACTCCTGGCCGTCACAGCCAGAGAAACGTGCCGAACCGGGCGGAGCAGAGCCGTGCCGGTCTGGCGTTCCCCTCAAACAGATTCAACTTCACGTAGTAATGTGTGGTAAACAGATGGATTCAGCTGCAAGGAGGGAGATTTATATTCAGACTCACAAGAAGTCTGACACTTTCACACCTCAAAATTATAGAATCCCCCTCTCCATCTGGTGAGCGGTGACTGTTTTTGTTTTCCTCTACCCAAAAAGATAATTTAGGACTGATAAGAAAGGAAGAAAGAAAAAAAGAAAGAGAGCTTCACACTTCTCTGTTATTTGTTCCCTGTTTCTCCTCCCTGAATGTGACGCCGCCGCACTCCCACTCTTAAAGAGAGACGGAGGGAAGGAGGAGCGACACACAGAGCCGCTCTGTTCTCGGCTCCCACTCCGCCACTCAGCGCTCGCCCATCCACCGCCGAACCGCGCCGCTCGGCAGCCGACAGCACCTTCCAGCCTGAGCAAAACCGCAGGAGCCGAGCCGGAGGGGGAGACGCCGGGCGGAGAATGGAATGGAACCTCAGAAGGATGGAGAGTGAACTGAGGCACATCAACCCGGACCTGCTGCAGCCCAGCAAGAGCTTCAAGAAGCCGTCATCAGGCACCGTCACCCTCAATGTCGGCGGCTTCCTGTACACCGCCCACCGGACCACGCTCTCCAAACACCTGGGCTCCTTCCTGGAGGAGCTGGCCAATGGGAAGAAGGCGGTGCAGCACACAGACTCCATGGGCAACCCGTTCATCGACAGGGACGGCCCCGTTTTCCGCCACGTGCTCAACTACCTGCGAACCGGGGAGCTGCAGCTGCCCGACGACTTCCGGGAGGCGGGGCTCCTGCGGCGCGAGGCGGACTTCTACCGCTTGGGCGAATTGGTGGAGGCGGTGAGCGAGTGGGAGAACCAGCGGGCTGCCCAGCGCGAACCCGCCTTCCTTGAGGTGACGGACAGCCACGAGAGGTCACAGGGCCTGAAGGTGTACTGCAGCGACGCCGGCTTCATCGACAAGGTCAAGGGGCGGCTGGTGCAGATCTCCAAGAGCCGACTCGACGGCTTCCCGGAGGAGTTCGTCGTGTCGTCGAACGTCATCCAGTTTCGCCACTTCATCAAGTCGGAGCCGGGCTCGCGGCTTGTCCTGAAGGAGGACAGCACCTTCCTGTGCACGCTGGACTGCCTCAAACTGGAAACGGTGATGATGGCGCTGAAGGCGGGCTTCAAGCTGGTCACCGCACTAGACAGCAGCAAGGGCTCGGTAGTGGCAGCAGAGGCCCTGCACTTCGTCAAATAGGAAGGAGGAAGGATAGACAGGAAGGGGTTAATAGCCACCAGGTACTGTAGGTGTTGTTCTGTGTAACGTGGTAGAAGACTGACGGACTGAGTCGTATGTATTTGTATTTACTGAACAGCAGGCATACACTGCAAAAACACGATTTAAGTTTTTAATTTATTCTGAAGGGACGATGCACATTAATTAACATTTTGATGAATGCGTCAAAATTAACCAAAATGCTAATGAGTAACTAGTCTAGCTAAAAAGCAAAAATTAAAATGACTTTATACAAATGTTGTCAATAAATACAAACGGTACACTTCAAAAACACAAAGTTTTAATTTATTTGGTAGGGCGGATGATGCACATCAACGTTTTTGTAACTGAGCCAGAATTAGCCAAAATGCTAGTTTTTCCTAGAAATTTCCAAAATTAGACAAAATTCTTCTAATTTTGTCGATACAAACAAGACACTGCAAAAACAGAAAATCTTAGGGGTTTTTTTACCTCCATTTTTTTATTTGTTGGAGACACTTTACATTAGTTAATGTTTGTTAATGCAGCTGAATTAGCCAAAACGCTGTTTTTCATCTGTTGTCCCTGGAAAATTAGTAATTTGTCTATTTAAAAACAAACATAGATTGAAATTTATTTAGTCAATTAATGCAAACAGTACACTGCAAAAGCGCAAAAATATTGCCAAGTATTTTTGGTCCAGTTTCTAGTGCAAATATCTTAGTATTTAGTATAATATTTTGAAATAAGACAAAACCATAACTTTCCAGCAATATATAGGAGCTGGTTTTAAGGCAATAATTTCTTAATACTGATGAAAAAGTGATAGTTATATTGGCAGATTATTTCACTCCTAATTGGGAAAAATGTCTTGTTATAAGAGAAATAATCTGCTTTTTCATCAACATTAAGGAAATATTGCCTGAAAACAAGCTCATATTTCTGTCTGTTTGTGCAGTGTAAATAAACTAACAAGCACAGTCATTATAAAAAAGTAAACAAAGTGATTAAACCAAATTAATCCTTCATCTAGATGGCAAAACAACACATGGTGGGATTAGGAAAAATAATTTATTATTCCAATTGTTGACACATCTGATGTGTTATGAACCAATTCTTAAAATAAATTATATGTTGTAAGTACTCTGTCTGATTGACAACACATTAAATATTTTTGTCTAGTTTCTACTTCAAATATCTTAGTTCACCTGAAATAAGACAAATTTTTTTAGCTTTTCAGCAAAAAAATTGTTTTGCTTATTTCAATCAATCAACTTTATTTTTGTACCGTTGGGTAGATCAATACTTAATTAGGACCAGATAAGAAAAGGATACTATCAAAACTATGCTAAATCGAACTTTGGAAACTTCTGGCAACAAAAATGAAACTGGTTTTATTCTGCTTAGTTTTACATTTGGAGATTGATAATCTGCATCCAGATGTTTTAAGTCATTAATTCCTTAATATTGATGGAAAAAGTATTAAAAATGAAAAAAGGTTTCATTTATAACACGGGATAAATGTCTTGCTATAAGTGAAATAATCTGCCAGTGGAACTAGATTTTTTTCCATTAAGTATTATTAACTTTAATATCTTGCTGAAGTTACTTGAAATTGAGTTTAGTCTTATTTTAAGTGCAGTAATTCATTTTCACTAAAAAGTAAGACAAAAACAGTTGGTAGTATTATGTTTTTGCAGTGTACGGTCTGGTAACAGCTTCTTTTGATATGGTAATCTTATTTAAAACACTTTGGTTTTTAACTACACACATTTTCAAACAAAAGTGTGTAAAAATGATCCAGTTCATTTATGTGAAATATTTAAGAAAAATAATCTACTGCTGTAAAATTTATCAATATGGGTTATAAAAAATTTATCGTTTAATTTTGAGACACAGGCTTTAAGAAAAATATGATATTATCCCTTTCTTGTCATTCTGGGTTTTACAGTATTAGGACAACAAATTGATATTAACTGGTGAATTAATCAGTCTCTCCAGGATGATGCGATGTTTTTTTTTAATGATTATTGAGGCTTATAATTACTGATTTTTAAGCAATTTTTTCAAAAAGTTTACATTTGTCAAGCTTTATTTTTTGGTCTTGCCAAACAAATAAATAAATTACAGCACATAATCTTCCCAAAAAAAAGACAGAAACGGCAAATAAAATTTCCAAGTTGAAATAGCAACACAACAAATAAAAACATTTTCCAGACGAGTTGTCAAATGCAAAAAAAGAATTACCTTTTGGTCATTGAAGGCAACATGAACACAGTATAATCAAATCTGACAGTGTCTCAAAATTATTTTTAAATGAAGAAAAAGAATGAAGAACGTTTTTGAAACACTTTGTGAAACAGGAAGTTAAATTTTGATTGGCTAAAATTCAGCTAAGTTGCAGTGATTGATCAGAAAAGAAGGAAAGAGAAAACTTTAAGGCATCAGATTTGTGGAAAAGTTGCAAGTTGTGAAAATTGCAAGTCTGTGCAAAGTTTGAAAATTATTAATTGCATTTCCATTAATAGTTGCTATAGCAACTTCCTGGAGGGACTGATTGGTCCGAATGACTAATGACTATCTATTCTGATACACCGATCAGAGTCAGACTGCTGCTCCACTCCGTGTTTTCATGACGGGAAATATTTCCAAAATCCAAGTCTGTCTTACTTGCAAGAGTTCATCATCAACAGGTGGGGGAGGAAAACGGCTCTGGCATTTCATTACAAAGACTTTAAAATGGTATGAACACATTGAAACTTGTAACCACCACTGTGCATCCTGCACAGTGGTGGCTTATAAACAAAGTTTACAGCATTTCAATATCAAAAATTTGCACTCTACATTTCCAGAGCTCAAAATAATCCGGATAATCCGTCCTGAACAGCTCTGGATCCGTTTCTGCTAGCAAAAGCCTTCACAACCAGCCGTGATATGCACTGTTGTGCCATTCAGCTTTTATAACGGCCTCTGTGTGAGAGCGCGTGTGTGAAAGTGTGTGTGTGTGTGTGTGTGTGTGCTTCGCTGGTGTAATAGCTTGTGTTCAGTTTATTAGCTTGTCTGGAGCCTGAAGGGGGAAGACAAAGCACAGAATAAAATAAAACTTCACCAAAATGTTTAAGTGCAAAGAACTGTGATGATTGTAAGGGCTTTGAATGCAGCATGATGCATGTGCACTGAATAATCCGCGTGGTTGTCAGCGCTGTGAGCCTCTGTGAAAGCCAGTTGTCACAACTATGACTTTTAAATGTGAATATTTTACAAATAAAAATAACTATCTCCAACTGTTGCTTTGACTGTCTCTGTAAAACCCAGTGCAGTTTGTGATGTCAGAAAATAACAATCCTGTTTTTTGTGACAACACCGACCTACAGCGTTAAGCTGGAGCCAGAGGAGCAATATTGTTAATCCATTTACACAACAAAATTACTAGACAGTAAATTAAGTGAATGCATGTACTCTAAATGATCTGCAAACAGCAAATATTAAAGACAGAGTTTGGTTTACTATTGATTTCAGGGCAGCTCTTCATTCAGACCCTCTCCTATTGACTCTGCAACTACGTCACTTAATCGTTCGAGGCGCCATGATGGACGTCGGAAATGAGGATCAGCAGAATTGAAGAAGCGACTGTTGCCAGTTTATTCATGGTTTCTACTTGTTCAAGTTGAGCTAATTTGTCTGTGAACGTAACACACCTGTTTGGGGCTCATAGACGGCGGTATTTACAGAAGCTTGAAACACCTAGCTTAGAAACCGACCCATTCCTTCTCCTCCCTGACGTGTTGATCAAATTACCAACTTTGTCTGAATTCACACAACATGATTTATGTCACTATGTCATAAACAGCGTTTTCCCTTAAATTGGAGCAGCCTTAGAAACGTACAAAAGACGAGATGCTAACCAGTTTGTTCTTCATACATGCTAGGCTACATGACGGTGGGACACTGTTTCCATAGTTACTAACGGTTACACACGAACCTACGCCATAATGCAAGATTTGATATCTTAGTAATCATACTTACTTATTAAGTACATGAACGTTACGCTTCTTACCTTGTAAAAAGTGTTCGCTGTAAATCCGCGGTCACACCGAGGGCTGCCATCATTATGATTGACAGCTGATATCCATCTGCTATTTCTGTTTTTACTTTTTACCGTCTGTTCAAAATAGATAAACAGTAACATTGTTTTGAGACCATTTTCAAGTACTGGTAACATGCAGATGGTGGTGTAAAATAATGGAAGTTTGCTCTCTCAAAGGCAAATAAACAAAGGAATGCAAGTTAATATATATACACATGACTTACAACTATATTTAATTTTCCCTCTGGGATCAATTAAGTATTTCTGAATTTGAAGATAAGTACATTTTATTTGTATTGCATCCTACATGCTTCACAGATCATGTAGGAAAAGCACATCAAATTCAGATCACCCAAAAATTGTGCTCAAGCAAGAGTAAAACTACTTCAACATATGTTCACTCAAGTAAAAGTAAAAAGGGAAAGAGTATTTGTAAAAAAAAAAAAATTAAAAAAAAGGTGACTCAAGTACTGAGTAACTGATCAAAACAACAATAATTTAATATTTAAAATTACATCATAATCACCAAAAAATAAAATTATGTAGAGATTTTGGTAGTTTTAAGAGCCAAAATGGAAACTATTTATAAAAATAACAATTGAAAATCAGGCAAGAGAAGAAAAACAACAAATAAATTTCTTTCAATATAAAATGAACAAAAACTGCAGTTATAATCTGGTGAATTTTCAGTAAAAACATACCTGTTCATCATTCACTTTGTGTAGAGAACCCAGAAAAGTAAGAGTAGCAATACTTCATAATAAAATTACTTCAGTACAGTGTTGTAAAAATTCCCCTAGGCCAGTTTTCACAAAAGGTTTTAAGTAAATGTAGCTTGTTAATACCCAATAAACTAATTGTCCATTACCAGTAGTCATCTTTATTTCTCTTTCAATTCGGTCAAACATGTCGCATTAACATCAGCCTTATAGTTTTATTTCCACCTTCACATCACCTGCAGTAAGGTGGTTGTCATCAGGAAGGCGCCTCCTTTAAACGCGAACAGATCTTGTGAACATGTTTGGCATTTCTAAAGTGGGCCAGTCTGTGAGATAAATGCTGCCCTTTTCCCTCAAGGAGGATTTCTTTTTATATCTCTGCACAGCACCCCGAAATGTGTCATCATCAGTGAAAGTAGCTACACTAACATCAAGTGGTGCAGCTGAGATTAAATCCCTTTTTAATGTTATTATTAACCAAAAGTTTAGATTTAACCTGATCCTTATATTTATGCTGTTTCTGCATCAATTTGAATATGGGGTTCAGTTGCTGGTTTACTGTTTAACTCTCCAGACCTATAGGGGGAGGTGAACACTGTAAGAGTGGCGACTGTACACAGAAAACTAAAAAAGAAAAAATGCAACAACAAAAAAACAAAAACAAAATAAACAAACAAAAAAAATACCTAACCTAAAACTTAATGTTTTTTTGGTGTCTGGAAAGCAAGCCATTTCGAAAAGCTCCCAATTAATAAGTCACATTCCACAGGCACCACGCTGTTACCTAGCAACCCCATCCCAGTGCAGCTCTGTTACCTAGCAACCTAAGCGGAACTCTAAACTGCAGTGCCAATACACAAAATCTTACCAAGTGTTTTTGGTTCGTTTTCTGTAGCAAATATCTAAGTGCACTTGAAATAAGACAAACTAACTTAAAGTAACTTTTTAGCAAGTTAAATTATTGACTTACAACAAAAAGTTATCAATACTGATGAAAAAGTACTAGTTCCATTGGCAGATTATTGCACTTATGATATTTTTCCCATGTTGTAAGTGCAATAATCTGCCATTGGAACTAGTACTTTTTCATCAATACTGATAAATTATTACAGGAAAAGCACATCAAACATAACTTCACATCACCCAAAAACTGCTCAAATAGGTGTGAGATAACTTAAACATACCTTTACTCAAGTAACAGTAAAAAGAGAAACATATGTAACAAATAACATTTTTCCCATGTTATAATCTGCCAATGGAACTAGTACGTTTTCATTAATATTGATAAATTATTGGCTTAAAACAAGCTTCTTGCCAAGTCAGTTTTGTCTTATTTCAAGTGTACCAAGATATTTGCATTAGAAACTGGACCAAAAACACTTGGTAAGATTTTGTGTTTTATGTGCTAGAGTTCTGCTTGGGTTGCTAGGTAACACGGCTGGGCTGGGCTGGGTTTGCTAGGTAACAGGGCAAAGCCTGTGGAATGTGACTTAATGATTGGGAGGTTTTTGAAACGGCTCATTTTTCGGACGATAAAAAACATTAACTTGTCACCAAAAAACAACTGGGTGGATTTTTTTATGCGCTTGCCCTGTTTTTAAAAGCAGTTCAGACCCAAATGGAAGTATGAAAATCTTGCACAAAGTAAATTTTGCATTATATGTCACCTTTAAAGATGTTGGTTGTGACCCTTTGGAAAAAAAAGTTCAGCAGGTTTGAATACCTTTTACCAGTGGTTGGTATATTTAAAGTCCTGTAAGATGTAAAACCACACAGGAAAGCGAGTCAGAGCAGCAATCAAGCACTCAGGAATATTTAACAACATTAAGCACCTCTATTTCCAACGTTACCATGGTTACATGTCAATTAAGAGCAAGACCACCAATGGAAAAGGTTTGGCTTCGGCGCCCTGACTGAGTAAACACTTTAACCAAAATATTTGCAGTTGAAAGCAAAGGCATGATGCCAATAATTAACAGTTTCTCATTTAAAAGGAAGAGAAAACTTTATGTTTAGTCAGTTTAAGCTAAAAATAAGAATAGAAAAACGTTCACCCAACAGAAGCCCCAATCATTATTTATAGATATTTACAGGACAGACAGCAGAGATAACAACAACCGCTTTCAGCTGGTTACATAAAACTCCTCATGACACTAAATGTCATTATGTAAAATTCAAATAACTCCCTTTTAAACACTCAACATATTGCATGAAAAGCACAACCTCAACACCAACTTTAGAAAAAAAAACACCCACTGTTCTGTAAAGAAGTATTTGCTTCCTTACAGCGCAGCTTCAGTTTGGTCACAAAATAACTGCAAAAATGCTGGTTTAAAATGATCATTTATTAAAAAAGAAAAATTATCCAAATTCAACCTATAGAAAAATAATTCCCTCTAAGCCAGGGGAGTCCAAACTTTTGGCAAAAAAACAGAAAGTTGAAATTACTAAGGCACCCATATTGTCTATCCAACCAATTTGTTTTAAAAAAAAATTTAACAATAATAAATTAATGGAATATTTTAATCAAACAAATGTTTTCTTTTTTGTCTTAAAAAAAAGCAGACAGTTTTCTAATTTGAGTTTTTTTTTCCTTCAGTTTATTTAGTAGAAAATCTTTTAGCTTTCATTTTTCCCAGCAACCAGAATGAAAGCTATCTTCCAATTTAATTTAATGTATTTGATTAGGACAGTGCACATTAATGAACATTAACACAATTAGCAAAACAACTCAATAGCTAAATTCCATTATTTGTCCTAAGACAAAGGATAACAAAAACCCTTCTACTAACCAAGTTTAATAGAAGAATTAATTTGCTTTACTGGATGCTTATAGTCCTACTTATGTCATTAAAATTAAAAGTAAACATGGCTATTAAAAGAAATATACTTTAACACTTTCTATTACAAAAGAATTAAATATGTCAGTGAAATTCTCCTGCTAAAATAAAAAAAAAAGCATATTTGAAGGCCAAATTTGTAGTGAAATTGTTGAAAGGGCCACAAATGGCCCCTGGGCCATGCTTTGGACACCCTCGCTCTAGAGTTTTATAGTGGTTGAGTTTTGTCAACTCTGCCAGAAAGCTCACAGGACATCAGTAGATTTTAAATTGTTCACTTGTTCTGCAGCAAAGCACTCTGGGTACAGATTAAATGTAATTTGCTGCGCCACATGATAGGCGGACAACAAGAGGACAGGAAATGCAGCTTCTGCAGCCATTTCAAAATAAGAGCATGGATATAATTTTGTTCAATTTTTAACAGTCGATGAAAAAAACTTCAACAATTAAGTTGAACTTAACTTACGTTAGAACGCTAAAACACTAAATGAAAAATTAGCATTGTTGTTTGCGCATTGCTGATGAATCTGATAAAACCGAACAAAAAAAGTGAATAACTGAAGGGCAGTTATATTTTATACAAGGCCAGTTTCATTGGGTTTGATTTTTTTCCTTTAATAACATCAACTGCATTTTCTTAATTACACTGTAAAAACACAAAATCTTACCAGAAAATCTAGTTCCTACTGCAAATATCTTAGTAAATTTTAGGAAGATGCATAGGTTTGTTTTAAGCAAATTGATGAAATAGTACTACTTTGATTGGGAAATAAATTAAGTTATAAATGGAAAAATGTCTTGTTATAAGTGATATAATCTGTAAAACTAAAGTTTTTTCATCAATATTAAGATATTATTTACTGAAAACAATCCTCTGTATCTTGCTGAAAAGTTACTTGTAAAAGTTTTTCTTATTTCAAATGTACTAAGATATTTGCACTAGAAGCCAGATAAAATTACTTGGTAAGATTTTTTGGGGGGGCGGGGGGTTGGTGTAATTAGGAAAATTAGTACATATGAAATAAGACAAAGCTAATTTAAGAAATAAGTCACTATCTTAATATTGATTTAAATACTAGTTCCATTTGCAGATTATTACACCTATAACATGGGAAAAATGTTGTTTTATAGGTGAAATAATGTGGCAATTTGTACAGTCTTTATTAAGACTGTAAAAGATGTATTAAGTCTTAATAAATCAATATTAAGACTTAAAACAAACCTCTATATCTTGCTAAAACATAGTTTCATCTTATTTCAAATGCACTAGAAATTAAACAAAAATACTTGGTAAGATTTTGCATTTTTGTTTTTCCCTTAAACTTTTTTATGATTTAAAACAGAGAAGTGAAAAGCAAATCTATAAAAATCTGTGTCTGTGTGTACATTAGAGTAGAGAAAAAGATCCTGCTGAATATTTGTTGAATAAAAGCTGCAGCTCAGGCATCTACGCGACAGCAAATGAGGAAAACAAGTCTAGTCTGGCTTATTCTCAAACAATGTGTAGCAAGGATGTGTCATGATCCATTTATGGAAGGCCTGTGGGAGTGAAAACCTTTAAATTTATTTTTCCCCGAGCTTTGAAAAGGACTAATCTCCTTTCCTCCACTTGAAGGAGAAAAAAAACCCTTTATGAAAGAAGTTACATTTCTTCTCGCTGCCTATTTGAACTTTTTAATTGCAGAGCTTATCCCTGTGGGGAGCAGAAATCCGCTGGCTTAAAATGAACAGCATCCCTCATTTTTACCGTTAACTGTGCTTTCTCTGAAACCAGCTCTGTCCTTTATGACTCCCAATTTCATCAGGTGAAACAAATGCACAATTCACTCTGTGATAACACGACGACGACAAAGCAAAACGCTCGCAAAAAACATCAAGATATGAAGAAAGATAAAAGCCCCTGGCGGGAAACTGTCACCAACATCCGACCTGTTGAATCTTTTATGACAGTGACTGATTTCCTTATTAGCAGCGCCTCATCGGAGGCAGCCAAACGGGCTGATAAGGGCAGCACAAACCCACGCCGCTCTCGACAATCCTGCTCCGATCTTTCCACCTGTTGCCAGGCAAACGGCTCCTCCTTATCGCGTGGCTTCAGCCGTGTGGCATCGCTGAGCCAGAAAATGACTAACAGCGCCCCGATTCTTATCTGTCGTCTCCAAAAAAGCTGCAGCTCTGACGAAGGAGCAGAGGTGAGATGATGAAGATGAGGGGGAAGAAATGCCAGGCTGCTAACTTTAACTTTGAGAATCAGACAGAAGAAAGAGACAAATTAAACTCTTTAAGTCAAAAAAAAGATACAAAACTAAAAACTATATAAACATGGAGAGGAGGGTTGGATGATATGGCTTAGGAATTAAATACTTGATTTTTTTTCATACCAGATCCAATTTTATTTTTCTAAAACAAATTTTAAAAGTGGCTTTTATTACCTTTTTTAAAAGAGGTGGTAATACGTATTTTCCATTCACAAAGTGCAGTTTTATAACACAGTCAAGTAACAATACCGCCTTCAGCTGTTATAAAAAACTTAGTCACATTTCAAATATGACAAACAAAATTTTTAATTGTTATTTAACGCCTTGAAATTGGGTGTCTGTCTCTTTAAGAAGCGCCTATTTTTTCTGAAACTCCACCTTCAGGAAGTCATCACAACATCGCACCTCTATTAACCCTTTAACAACTTTTTTTAAAATTTATTTTTCACTGAGAATTTATTGAGCTCAGCAGTTCCACCAGGTGTTTGCTAATTGCTGCTGGCTAGTCTGTAAGAGCTGAGAAGGGGAGAGCTGCTCTGTGAGGCAGAAGCTTGGAAACTGCAGCGCGGAGGAGGAGCTGCTTCTCGAAGGCGGAGCTAAGTCCATCCAGGCCTTTTGCACAACCGAGTGGTTGCCATGGAGACTAAAATATTTCTCAAAAAAGGCATTAAAGAATCAAAGTAACGCTCCAGGTTTGTTTCTGATGAGGGAAAAAACATTATAATATGACGTAAAGCTCATAAAAATAGATTAAGACTTTTATTACAAGAATATAGCTATAATTAAGTTGCAATTTTACTGGAACTTCTTAAAATAGGAGAAAAAAAGTCACTAAAAATGACTTAAAAAATAAATTTTATTTATTTAAAAAAAAGATTTCTAGAGTTCTCAAGATTTGGTGTGGTTTTTTTTTCTTTGAAATATATTTGTATAATGATTTAAAAGTCCTGCTACTGATGATAATTTGATGCTGATGTGTTAAAAGTTCAAGTATTTCTTTATCTATAAAACCGATACAAAAGTATAACTTCATAAGAAGCTCAACATTGCTCAGTTTTTTTTATTTTTCATGTTGAGTTTTCATAAAATTAACACTTCATACTTTATTCTTGTAATATTCTGACTTTTTTCTCATTAAAAAGAAATAAAAACTCTTAGCCTGGTCCTAATATCTCATCATAGAGTTAACCCAACCTCAAACTCTAAATAAATAGAATCTGTAAAACTTGCTTGTCAAACAAGATGGCTGCCTTGGACGTGCCGACCTCACTCTGAACTACGGAAACACAAGGAGTTCATTGGTGAAAAAAAAATCCAGATTTTCCAAAAATTAAACCTTCAAAAGCCAAAAATTGATTTATCACCCACCCTTAATGGATAGAAAAAGAAAAAGAATAAAAATACAGACAAGAGGAGAACAAAAGACAAAGAAGGAGGTTTGAAAATAGCAGCTAGAAGTGCAGAGGCAGAACAACGAGGGCGTGAAAACAAGTCAACCTGTCCTACAACTTTCTGTTGGATGTTCACCCAGAGAAAACAGAAATGTAAAGGCTGCAGCCGACAAGTGTGTGTGTGTAGGCATACATGTAAATGTGTGTGTGTTGCTCTCTCTCTCTCTCTCTCTGTACTCGGAGCTGAAATTACAGGCTTTGCAGAGACATTGCCATTTGAAAACCATCATTTATGCTTTGAATCATATAAGAGGTAAAAATAGTTGAAGACCGACACCAGAACTCACTAAGTTTGAAACAGCACACCGA
Source organism: Poecilia reticulata (assembly GCF_904066995.2). NCBI lineage: Eukaryota > Metazoa > Chordata > Actinopteri > Cyprinodontiformes > Poeciliidae > Poecilia > Poecilia reticulata. The sequence goes on from NC_088831.1 coordinate 36,533,212, forward strand.
GAGACCAGGAACCAGACCAGGAACCAACCTGCTACTGTCTGATTGAGCAGGAGGAAAACGGAGACATCAAGGAAGTTGAAAATTATACAACCATACATCTCTGAAAAGTAGAAGTGGAGACTCCTGCACAACCAACAAGAATGTAGCAAGTGGTGTCTGAATGGCAAGTAAACAACAAAACGCTTGTTTCTTCCGGCAGACATCATACAGCGCACACAAAAATAAAACCTAGACATCAAGGAAGTTGAAAATTATACAACCATACATCTCTGAAAAGTAGAAGTGGAGCCTCCTGCACAACCAACAAGAATGTAGCAAGTGGTGTCTGAATGGTAAGTAAACAACAAAACGCTTGTTTTTTCCGGCAGACATAATACAGCGCACACAAAAATAAAACCTGTTGTTTATTCAATGTTACATTACTCTGTGTTTTTGTGTTTAATGATGTAAAGCACTTTGAAATGCCTTGCTGCTGAAATGTGCTATACAAATAAAATTTTACTTGATTTGACTTGATTCAAATGTGCTGGAGTTCCATTTGGGTTGCTAGGCAACAGGGCTGGGCTCTGCTGGGGTTGCTAGGTAACGGCGCAGTGCCTGTGGAATGTGTAAGGAGGATTTACAAACGGTTCGTTTTCCAGACAATGAACATGAACTTATTGCCAAAAAAAAAATTGTTAATGAAAAACTAAAATAACATTATTTTAACCAAAAATAATGTTATTTGAGTAACATTATTTGAGTAAAATAATGTTACTCATGTTTTTAAAGCAATTACCTTGCTTTAAAAACAACATCTTTTGTTTTTAAAGCAATATTTAAAAAAAAAGGAAATAGCATTGCTTTTTAATATTGCTTTAAAAATACAATATTGTTGTTTTTAAAGCAATAATAAACAATAATAAAACCATATTATTGTTTTAACAATATTGAAAAAAACAATGTTGTTTTTTAAAGCAGTAATAAACAATAAAACAATATTATTGTTTTTAACAATAATAAAAACAATATTATTGTTTTTATTAAATCCAAAATGCAAATTTTCCAAAAACAATTTTGTCTTCAATAGCGAGACCAAATTGTCTTGTCAATCTATTATATTCCTAAAAACATCAAAACAAACTTTTGATCCTCCTCCTATTATGTCTTATCATAGTGCATGTAAAGAACTCAACTAGTCAAAAAAAAAAGATTAATTTTTCATTACTAATAGAAGTTTTAGTAACGAAATTAACTAAATTATTGGGATTTTAAGTAAAAGACCAACAATACGTGGCGAATACATTGAAAGGAAAATGATACATGATTTCATTTATTTTTTGCAAATAAAAAAACGAAAAGCCCTCCTTTATCCAAGATAATGCTCTGTTTTTTATTAACATGTCAATCTGGATGTTTCATATATGCTACAAACTAAACCTCCTCAAATAAAGTTTATTATTAAAAATACATCAGAAAACCGAGGATGTCACTTTCTTTCCACAAATCACACTCGGAAGATCAAAACTTCAAATAAGGGAAAGAATCAAAACTCAACCAACTCTTTTGCAACTTCACAGAAAAGATAATACCTGTCAGATGTTTTTGTAACACCCTTTGTCGCTAAAAGCCTCCTTAGCCTCTGACAAGGTCTCATCTCGTTACCATTGGCAACGAAGCCACACATTTCCCCCATCGCTGCCCAGGCTGCATGTGTCTGCTGTGTGGGAGCGCGGCAGAAGTTGGATAAAGCTTTATTTCATGAAGCAGAGCAGGAGACTACTTTTTCTCCAGCTAAATGTTGTTCTTTTTTTATTTTATGTGATCACAAGCAAGCATTCAGCAGATCACCTCATTGATTAAATACGCAAACAAGACAAATGTGAGGTATTCCTATCTGGGAAAGTTTTCAAGTTCATGTTATTTTTTTTCTTCCATCAGATCTGGACTTGTAAAATGTCTGTTTTTGTTTTCTGAAGGTTGCAGGTTTACGCTCAGTGAGCCTCCATATGCTTCCTTCACGCCGACGCTCTGGAGGAAGGTTACATGCTCCACTTTCTCACTTCCAGTTATAAACATTTCAACAGGATGCGTCGCACTGAAGAGCTTTTAGGCAGCATTTTCACACATTTCAGCTCCATAGTAACACAGTTGCTCTTGGCTTCAATCTAAATACTTCACTCAAGAAGAAAATGTTAAAAACCCTCATATTTTTTTCTGAATATGTTAAGTCAACTTTTGATGCTTCTCCAAAAATCTGACAAAGGTAAAGCTCTTTATTGTAAACAGCTTCTGTCTGTTCAGTTTTATTTTGTTTTTGGAGGATTTTTATTTACTTAATTTAATCTAAACTCAAGTCAAGGTTATTTGTAAAGCACATTTCAACAGCAATGCATTTCAAAGTGCTTTACATCATAAAAAAACAAGCTATAAACATTACATTTTCTCAAATATAATCATCAAAATCATCAAGCAAATGCACATCAAATATTTTTTGTGCATTTGTCTACAATTCTAGACTTTTACATCTAGAATTTAAAAGCTTTATAAGTTCACTTTGGAGTAATTTTCTTGTATTTTTATTAGAACTAATAAATACAGAAAACTATAGAAAATCTCGAAAAATCTTGTAGGAAAATGTGTCTCATGAAACCAACGCTGATTTTTAGGCTACAAAATGTTACTAAGAGTACAGAATAGTGAAACACGGTGGGGGCAGCATCATGATCTGGGTTACCAGTTAGTTGTGGATTGATTAGGTAGCTGCTAAACAGCCGAGTCTAAACGTCAATTAATTACATAGACTTTAATATGTTATACATTTAAAGTATTTAGTTGCATTTTGACACGCAGCCAGAACCTTTGTATTCACATGTTTCTGGTACGCCTGTATATCTGTCAGACAAGCAGCATTTACAAACACAAAAGCCCCTTTTCTATGGGGCTTAATTTTATTAATTTGAATTACCTAAAAAATAGATTAAAATCAATCAATATATTTATTATCAAACTCATTTATAATTTAGCAGCAAAAAGGATTTTTTAATTGAAAATGTTACTTATTTTGAGGATATATAGTTTTTCATTAAAATGCAACTAATTGTGATTAATTAATATCAGACCCTGCAAATTATCTAGATTAAAAATATTAACTGAGCCACAACTATATCAACTGCAACATTTATGAGGTTTTTGAAATGGCTAATTTTCTAGACACCAAAAAATATTTTTTGGTAAAAAAAAAAAAAAAAAACTGCTTTATTGGTTTTTATAAGCACTGACTGCTTTTAGACACAGTAGAAACACAAATGGAGGTATAAAAACATGCAAATGTGCCTAATTAAAAGTATTCATTAATCATTAAAACCCTGTATGCATGAACAGTAGATCAAACTGTAATTTCACTCTGTAGTTTGTTTTTCATTCCAACAGTGGAGCTGCTGGTTTGAACATGAAACAAATAATTGAAGCGTGAATTTAAGCAAAAAAAGAGAAAATCTCTGAATTACCACAAAAATGATTTCATTAGTTTCCACTGGTGTCGTAAGAGCAACGAACTGCAGCAGGAGAGCGCAGTCAGCTCTCACCAGCTCTGACAGCGAGATGCCCAAGAGGTTTGAGCACGAAGTGGAGCCTCCCTGTGGAGCAGCAGAGACAGAACCAAGCCCGAAATGTGCCAACAGCACAAAACACGGACCAGGCTTTAAATTCACCCACCGACACAAGCAATCCCAACCACAAGAAAGATGCAACATTCCAACAGTTTAAATATCTTCTGATAGGGCTGGAGAATAAATCAATAATATACATGATGATAGACATGTGATTAATAGATGATATTCCATATATTCTGAGTCCCAGAGTGACGGGGATGCATCAGACGGTGCTGCTTCCAGAGTCGTGACTAATAGCAGATTCAAAACGGCGTCACTGTTTGAGTGTTTTAGATGTATCCAGTAATGAATCAGCATGTGAAAGGCCATTTATCTGGCTGCACAAATATTTAGAAAAACCTTTTACAGAAATTACACTTTAACTTACAGAAATGCCATCAACCAAAACAGTTTTATAAAAGGCCAACACGCTGTGAAAATGTTTTACTTCACCAAAACTCACTGCTTTGTGGATGTAATCTGAACCAAAATGAATCGAACTAAATAAAAAGAATGACATACACAACATTATTGGCAGTGCAGCACAGCTAGTTGCAACAGGAAGTTAGAAAACCAGAGCCTTAAACCTCCAACAAATTTCAGAGAGAATCAAAAGTAAACTTCAGTGTTATTGTTGCCAACTGTGTTAACTCTAAAATGGACAGAACAGAACTGTGGCAAAAAACATTCTGACCCACACAAAACCCAACATTTAAATAATTTGCTACAAATTACCCTAAATAATTCAAAAGGAAAACAAAGTTTCCTTATGTCTGTGCAATCCAGAGGAGTGTAGTGACATTTGCTTCATTTCTGCTCTCTTAGGCAAACATTTTGATGACATTTTGTATTTTCAAAGTTTATTGAACATTATAAATTACAAATTAAAAATGTAGGATTAAATAAGTGTTTACTTCTACCTCCTTTCCAAACTGAAAGTTGTGATAAATTATTTTGTTTTTGGCTATGTAAGCACATGCTTCTTTTCCGTCCTACTGACGGGTTGTTTTTCTTGTTTTTAAAACATTGTTTAATTTAAAAATTAAAATTAAAATGGCAGTAATACAAATAAAATGGCAGATTTAACAGTTAGTTTAACAGACCATCTATTCATTTTTAGTTAGCTTTAGCCACTTTTAGCTTGTAGAAAAAGATCCGGTCAAGAAATAAATAAAAGTCAACCAAATGAATTTCGGGTGTAGATACAATACAAGACATTTTAACACAAAACACTTTGTCTCTCTTTTGTTTTTTTTCATTTAACATTTAATGATAAAAGTGAAAAAAGATAAGTTAAATCATAAAAACATTAAAAAACCCAAAGTAAAACCTCAAAGTACAAATAACATGGACGCCCATTGTGCAGCCTATTTATATAATTTATTTTCTTTTCTTTTCACAGTTAGTGGGTGTGGCTTACATTCAGGCGTTCTCAATAATCCATAAATTATTTTAAGGTAGGAAGAATAAAAATGGCAGCGACCCAATCAGAAACAAGAGCAATTAACACTTTTAATCGCTTTTATATAAGAAAACTTTAAATTTCTTATTTAAAGATAAGAAATTCAGCTGCTTTGGGGACTGTAGTATGAAAACGGAATGTTTCTCCATCAGAAACAACTTGTGATTTAAATGAAATCTAAAAGTGTTAGATTATCTGAGCGATAAAGGAACAGTTACAGACAGACTTTCACTGACTCTTAAAGATACAGAAATTTCTCAACTTGCTCATGTGAAGCATATTTCAGGTTTCACATGAGACAGGTCTGTGTTTTAGGTGGCAGCTGCAGAGCTACAGAAATAAAGTTTCAGCAGCAGTGACTCATGCAGTTTGCTGCCAGTCTTCGTGAGAGAGTCAGGCTGTGAAAATCAAAGTCAAAAAGAAGAACTCGGTTATTAGAGGACGCAGAGAAAGTATTTATGGTGTGGAAGATTTTTACTTTAGATTTGTCAAAACCATGGACTTCTAAATGAAGAAGATCAGCAACATTTTACATTTCCAGAACAAGTTGGTCCATATTTTAAATCACTTTTCCACAAAGATTTTCATGTTTTTGTTCTTAACGATTCTTTTTTTTGTGTGTGTTTTTTCCAAGGCATCTTATGACAACAAATATCACTGTATTTCACTGGCATCTTATGCCACAAAGCAACATAAAGTAGTGTAAAACTGAAGTGACGCATCGTTTTCAAAGGAAACAAACTCAGTTAGATTCTTCAAGTTATGATCATCATGACTGTAAATGTTATTAAGGCTATTTTAAAATTCTCCCTGCTTTACATAATTTCTGTACAAATGTAAATTTATAAAAAGACTAATATCTTAGTAAGATTGAAATAAGACAAAACTCAAAATTATCTTGTCTGCAAGATAAAGAGGCTTATTTGAGGTAAATAAGAGTAAATATTTCCTTAATATTGATGAAAAAGTTGCAGTTCCATTGGCAGATAAATTAACATGGGAAAATGTTTTGTTATAAGTGAAACAAGCACTTTTTCATCTGTATTAAGGAATGACTTAATTAAAACAAGCCTGTATGTGTTGCTGAAAAGTTACTTTTAAGATAATTTGCTCTTATTTAAAGTGTACTAAGATATAAACTACAGGATCAAAAACACTTGGTAAGATTTTGTGTTTTTGCAGTGTAGTTTGCTGAATATTTTGAGACCCATGCATCATTTTATTTCCATTGATTGTGAACAATTTTGTCTTGGAAAATACATTAAATATTTTTTGTAAAGTTGATTTAATACACAGATATTCATGTCTATTCATTTGTCTGAATTTCTAAGAAGTTATTTATTTGTAGCATGTTTATGATTTGACTGATATTTGCTAACATTTTTAAACATGGAAATGTTACTCCCATGAATTTTTTTATTTTATTCGCCAACCAAACATTGATTTAAAACATTATTATTTATGATTTTTCCATTATTTGAGATCTGAAAGCACTGCATCTTTTTTTGTTAATTTGACAATTTCTCATTTTCTGCTAATGAACACTAAATTTTGGCTCAGAACTTCGGAGACATGCTGTCAGTAGTTCATATAATAAAAGAACAATGTTCATTTTACACAAATATATACCAGTGAAGAGTAAAATCAGAGGAACGGAACATTTTATTTGATCTCTTAATTGTTTCCAGAGCTGTATATAGTTTATATATATATAATTCTGAAATAAGTTGAAGAAGTTATGCAAAGTTGTGAGACATCTCTAAGGAAATTAACTTCACAATGAAAACGGACATCAAACTCTGTTTTCCACATCACTGCACTCAAATATTTTAAAGTTTCAATGAAAATCCTCCCAGGCAGCAGAGAGGAAAATCACACTGTAACAACGTTAAGTCCTCCTTACTGTTCTCCTCTTTTGTGGTAGCGAAGCCTGTTCCTTAGCAACCTCTTAATCAATACCTGGTGCTTATCTGGAACAATGCAGAACCACAGGAGAGGAAATAATGGAGGAATATTCTGCTAGCGGCCTCGGAGCACAAAAGCCAAGTCAGGCGCTAACGCGCGTACGTATCAATCACCAACCGTCTCCGTTAGCAACCTCTTGTTGCTGTCGGCTCATTTGAAACTTTCACAACAGGGGCGGACGAAATGCGTAGAATGTAAATTGGTTTGGGATTAAAGAGATTAAAGCCACTGGAGGAAACAGCTGAATCACGTTTCCAAACTTACAGACAAGTACAGCGCTGGATCAGTCGGAAAGGAAGAGATGGAAGATAAAGATTTTTCCAAACTCACATAAACATTTTTGCAATATATATTTTGTTTTTCATAAGATGCAGGCAATCAACAAAAGTTGATCACCACTCTCATTTCTCATTAAAGAGAAATGTTTTTATTGTTTTCAGAGCTCTCTACACCAAATAAATGCAAGAATGATTATTACCGTTTATTTTCAGCTACTTCAGAACTATCTGCTTTTTTTTAAATGAAGAAAACACAAATTGGTGTTCAAGTTCAAAGGTCGTTCTTTTTTTTTTAAACCAAACTATTTCACCTTTATTGTCCACAGTCCATATTAAAACAAATTACTATCTATCAGATCCAAATTGATAAATAAATCACAATTTTTCTTAAATTAGACACACTTCAGAACCATTTCCCCATTTAATTTCAAAAATTGGAAAAAAGTACGTATTTTTATACAGTGTATGGAGTCAAATGTATCTTTTTTTTATGAAAAAATTCATGGAAAGCACAAGTGCAAATCAAACTCCCTGTTAATGTCCAGGTACTGACATGTCTTGTGTGAAATGTGTGTGTGTCAGAGAGCAGCAGTGTGTGGGAGACCGGTGCTCCTTCCTGTAGGCGAGTGGGGGCGGAGCCGAGCGGCGGTCAGGTAAATAACAGATTACACACCACCGCATCTCACAGGACTTTATCCCACTTCTAGCTTCTAGCATCACACTTTCACCGTTCAAGCCCTCCATCTGTAACAGTTACACCTTTCAGGAAAAACTAAAAGGTTTTTAAACCTCCTGTTTGCTGCATTTCCACGTTTACATCCTCAAGATAACCCAGCGACTGCCTGAGACACTTTTACCCACCCACCGCTTCACGTACAGTTACTTCAGAATAAAACCGTGTTATTGCACCGTGTCAACTCCAGCAAATTTCCTGAATGTGTGTCTAATAAAAGCGCAAACAAACAAAAAAGAGAAAAATTCATTATCGCATGTAGGAGGTATTAAGCACTTGAAAGTGTGGAAGCATCTACAGCGTATGAGGGTGGTGATAGAATAAACCTGGATGAGCGGGAGAAAAAATTAAATACACTTCAGGCTCAGAATTCTGAAATTAAAATCCAACAGAACTTTTTACTACATTTTAAACTGCTTCTTTAACCAACATCTAAGTGGGAAAAATTACTGCTGTGTCACCTTTTGACATCATTAATGTCGATCTTTACCCCATTTTTGTGTCCATCACAAAACGTTGGATTAAAAGTTTGATTCTGGTGTGAGTTTCCATCTGTGTAATACCAAGTTGTTTTTGAAAGATCACACTTTGGGACTATTCCTCTGTAAAACGCAACTAAAAAACTAGTTAAGCTCATGGTGTCAGTATCAGTTAAAAGAAAACAAACCAAAATATGATACTTAAAAATACAACATAGACGTTTTATTATAATCAATCCATATTCTGGATATTAAAGTTGTCCTATAACACTTCTCCTATGCTTTACAAAACATGCTAACTACATGTTTTTCTCAGCTAATGAGATTTTACTCTGCCTATTTTGAGCTCCTTTCAGAACCAACTGACAAAACGTGCTAGAATTCCTCTTGGGTTGCTTGGTAACGGTTTGGGCTTGGCTGGCTGGGGTTGCTAGGTAACGGGTTGGGCTTGGCTGGCTGGGGTTGCTTGGTAACGGGTTGGGCTTGGCTTGCTGGGGTTGCTAGGTAACGGGGAGGGAACAGAGAGGGGGGGGTCCAGTGCCCATGGAATGTGACTTAACTGTCAGGAGATTTTTTAAACGGTTTGTATTAAAAAAAAAAGCAGCAACTTATTGCCAGAAAATGGCTGGGTGGGTTTTTTACACTTGGGCTGTTTTTGGAAGCAGATGAGACCAAAACGCAAACGATTTAGGGATTCATAGAGTGATGGAATAGAAACAAATACATTAATTCAAATGCAATATCCTATATAGCCAATTAATTGAGTAGCTAACTAAACTGAAACAAAACTATAATTAAAAACAACAAATGACACAAAATAATGCACAATAATGTTGGTCTGTTGCCGTCTCTCCTCTTAATCTCGTCTTCTCTGCTTGCTAAACTACCAGAAATCTGTTCACTGCTCCATTTTCACACGCTCCCCTCTGGACCGACTTCTGGTCTGCAGAAGAGCGTGCTTTAAACTAATTCGGTCCCGCCTTGGGAAACACACAAAATATGCTTTTTGTTTTAAAGCCAAGCTGGGCCAATTATGCAGAGTCTTTTTCCACATCAGAAGAAATCACTCATGTCTCACAGAGTGCTGGCACCCTGGCAGGTGGAGGGCCGCTCTCGAATCCAAACCCCTGCTATTTATTTATTTATTGCAATGATGACTGAATTAGAGATATGTTTTAATGTTTAACTTAATTTTACATGTTATAAATCTTGGCTGGGCAATGTGGCTTGAAAATAAAATCTCAGATTTTTTGATACCAGATACGATATCTAATTTTAATCATATTTTTTCCGCTTTATTTTCTAAATTTCGAAATTACAAATGGCAGATAAGATTTTCAACAAGTGTTCTACAATGAAGTATTAGGGCTATGCTATGAGAACTTAGTAATAATGTTAGCAGAAAAAAGACACAATTTTACCAGAAAAATCATCTTAAAAATTAGACAAAAGTTGTTTTAATAAGAGAAAATATTAATTATCAAAATATAACCAGTTCAGTTGTGTGAACATCACTGGAGCTGAAAAATATTAAATATATATATATAAAATAAACAAAACAACACAAACAACAAATAAAACTATTAATGAAATCTCTGTAAACAAAATTGTCATAAAAATGTGCTAGTTGAAACCAAAGCACCAAACTGAAGACCTTTGTCATCCAGTTTCTGGTAGAAAAAGAAAAACAATAAATTATGCAAATGGAAATTATTGAGCTTGTTTTAATTTATCATGCGATTCATTGATTTATTGCTTATTGCAACAGGGCTGTGTATTGGTGTAAAAAATCCCAAATTTCCCAAAATATTGACTCAATATCAATTAATTGATATAATTAATTAATCACCCAATTATCAATATAATTCCTGTACTCAAAGCATTAACAGCAAAACCCCAATAATCCTTGGTAATTCTTTGGTCACACAGTAACAGGCACCCCAACAATACAGTCGCAGCTATTTTTAAGCTCTTGATCTGATGCAAATCCTTCTGGCTCTGAAAGGACGAATGACACATTATGCCTAGCAGCAAAATGTCCTCCACAAATATGGAGCTGGTCTCAGTATTCTCATGAATTTTACAGTGCAATCAGAGGAGAATGCTCCTAACCAAGAAAAATGTGTCTGAATGTGAGAACATTGTGAATGTCTCGGTTTATCTCACTGCGCTGTGGGCCATTTCATCTAACAAATGCTGACATCTACTTCGGTTTCCACCCAACAGCAGGAAACCAGATGCTGCAAACACCATTACTCCCATTAAAGTCAGAGGGTTTGTATGGGACTGACCTGCGTCGGTCTGGCTGAAGATGGCCATGGTCTGTGCACCCACTGTGTGCATGGTGAAGGGATATTCCCTCGGGGCCTGCAGGGACTCCTCCTTCTCTCCTGCAGCCGTCATGGCAGCCAGCTCCTCATTTAGAGTGAAACACACCTGAGAAAGAAAGAAAAAACGACAACAAACGGCTCAGTCGATACAAAACAACAAGTCATATTATTGTCTGTCTTGTGCTTAATCGGGTCAGAAATGATGCAGTGAACTTTTATTGATTCCTGAGAGGAAGTTGAGTCATGTAAGAGCAAACAGAGAAGGGGCGCAACAAAGCGGTAAGAGGATATCAACTACAGGAAACCGAAATAATAGAGCTCTTCATGCTGAGCCATGCAAAAGTATTCACACCCTGTGAACTTTACATTAAGTTGCAAAACAGCCACAAACTTCAACAGGGATTTTATTTGCCCTCAGAAGTCACTTAAAAGGGGACTTATCATTCAAAATACACATTTTGGACATTTGTGTGCTTGCATTGGGGTGTCTGCTACTTCTAGAAACAGCACAAGCACTTAAAAAGAAACCACCCACCCATTTTTTGGCAATAAATTTGTGTGTTTTGGTGTCTGGAATCCGAATTGTTTCGAAAACTTCTGGATTTTTTTGTAACAATTGACAGGCACAGCCTGTCACCTAGCAACCCCAACAGAGCTCTGCCCATTACCTAGCAACCCAAGCTCCAATTCCAGAACATTTGGTCAGCTAGTTTTCCTGATGTATGCAATGTACAATGGCTGCTGGAAAAGACAAGTGTTTTGTTGTAGACTTATTCAGAAACTACTTGCTGCACTCTTGTTGGTTGTGCATGAGGCTCCCCTTCTTCTTTTCAAATATTTTGAATGTGTTTGCAGCCATTCTCGCATGTAAATGTAAAATGGGGGCATGGCCAAAAGCAGCTTATTTGGATTTAAAGGGACAGAGGCCTAAAATACAAAATTATTCTGAGAGAAACTCAGAGAAGGCAGAACTGACCATTCTGAAATTTCATTATCAAACATCACATTGTTTATGCAAAACAATGTGATGAACATGTTTTGTAAAGCCTATCCTGTTCAAAGAAACATAACAGGTCACCTTTAAACAGTAAATAGAAACTAAAAGTTAACTTTTTGGCATTAGAAAAGTAACCCTGCCCATATTCCAGAACACAACATCCCCGCAATGATGACTGGTGGTGGCAGCATCACAAAATGGAGACGCCATACTTCATTAGAGACAGGAAACTGGTTAGAGTTGATGAGAAGGTGGCAACCTTGAGAAGTACAAGCAGAAAAACAACTATATTGCCAAAGTTACGATTAAATAATATGTAAAGGCTCAGTCAAAGTCCAGACCCAAGCGCAATGGAGAATCTGTGACTTACTGAGCAAAGAAAACGTGGGGCTACATTCATATCACCAAACAAATGTTGAAGTTTATGACTTAAATATGACAGGAGAACAAAATCATGGTTTGATCATGAAATCTGTCTCACCTCTGTTTTTCCTTGTTTTCTGTAAAATAAAAAATAAAAAATATGCATCACTGATTTGTGGAGCAACTAACATTTACTTAATTACCTGCATGTAGCACATAAAAGCCAAACATCAGACATCATGATTGGTAATCTGCAGGTTTAACAGATAAAGAACTTTTTGATACATACTTTTCTATTGATATCTTTCCAACTTCTCCCTTTTCTGTGACTTTCTCCCATTGCTGCGATAAATATTTGGGAACCTGACGGAAGGTGAAAGTATACGTTAATTACTGGTTTTTGCTAGCGTTTATTTCTCAGCTAAAACGCTAAAATGATCATTAAACATTTAAACTTGTGAGTAAAACACGGAGAGACATTTTTGTTAAATCTGTGTGCTTCAGTCTTTGAACAAACCTTAACGAGCCACACGCCCTTATTCTGTCGGAGTCCAGATAAATTCACCTCCTTTTTGCCGGACATTGTTGTTTCTGACTGCAAACTGGAAACAGCGCCTCCACCTGTCGAAGAACCATCAAACTTCCTGACTTTCAAAATAAAACAATACATGTTTCATTAGAAGAGAGAAGATGAAGAGAGTTTGTAAAAATATAGAAATGTTTAGTATAATATATATACTGAAAGAAGAATTTGGGAAGTAAAATTATACAAATAATTATTTATTTAAAATAAACGGAATTGTATAATACAATTCGATTATATTGCTTTTTCATATGTAGAAATTATACCGTCATCGATTTACACTCCATACCAGTAGGTGGCGGTAATACAAACCTTTAGTTTCCTAACAACCGCTAAAGAAAAGGAGCAGTTTTGCGCATGCGTGTGTTGCAGGTCTCAGGTGGAGGGACAGGTAAACAGATGCAAATAACCTGTTTTAACAGGAAAAGAACAAGTGAGCCACAGGAGACGGTGTTGCTGTGCTGGTAGCTCTCATTCGAATTGTATTCCTGGTTATAATAATAAAGTCATTATACAACTTTGAAAAATTGTGACTATACATTCACACTTCTATTTCTTCTATAACACAACATCAGCTTGTTACTATATCAGGAACTGTAAATTAATGCACATTACAAACGGCTATATAAACATACGTATTCTTCGCGCACCATCTGAGGAAATCCTCCGAGCAGCTAACCAAGAGCTTATTAGCTAACTGTATAATTACATAAAATAACACAAACCAAATACACAGGGGACCCATGTCACGACGCTTAATAGAACAATCATGTTTATTACATAACCGTTTTCGGTTCAGACCCCAACCAACCTGTTTTAACAGGAAAAGAACAAGTGAGCCACAGGAGACGGTGTTGCTGTGCTGGTAGCTGTCATCCGAATGGAGAGGAGCTTCCTCCGCACCGCAACGTTGCACCGTCCGTCCCGCAAGGGCTCGCTTCTGCCATCTAGCGGCACATTTGTGTTATTGCGTGACATTGCTCCAAAATTTCAAAACAAGGTCAAATCCTAAACTAAAATCACAATTTAATCTAACAAATGTGACCACACTTTGTGGGGGTCACACACTCCCCAACAAAGAAATTGACTCCCAGCATTAAAGAAAACGTCAAACTTTAAGTCTTGAACTTAGACCATCACAAATATTGTGAACTTCAGTTTCACTTTTTTTTTTTTTTTTTTTTTTAAGTAGTCATGGATGTATGAGTATATGTGTCAATATGTAAAGGAAGGGACAGTGTATGGAATCATGACAGGATAAGGTAGTGATGTGTATGGTGCATGACAGGGTATGTAATGTGTCGCTGGGACAGAGGGCATTCCCCATGGTAGAAATGCTGGTGTCCCACAAAGTCCAATAGTGTTCACAGACCCCTTAGGCTGGTACGATGGTTGGCCAAGGGACTCATAGGTCAACGTCGTTGGGGGTCTCCACTCTCGCGCTGATCGCCTGGCTGATTGGCACTGGGGTGAGGTAGGTCGGTCGTCATTGGCGTCACACATGGCTGGGCCATCTTCCTCTCCAGTGTCCTCTTCATCATCCTCTTTGGCTACTTGTACATAGTCATTGCCACCTGCCCATTCCAGCTCCTGCTCACTGGACTGATCTTCCTTCCTCATCACAGGCTCCTTTGCTGTGGGCGTAGGCTGCAGTCTGGCTCCCCCTGGTGTAGTTTCCTGAATCGATTTGCCTGGGGATGGAGAAATCACTGCTTGTCCCTGGGGCACGTAGGGAATCATGGTGCAAGATCTGTGTGATTCAGCTGGTCTGGACACTCTTAACCAGTATTGTGTTCTGGAAACACCATCATCAGAGTCAGACGAATCACTTTGTTGACATGGTTCTATCTGTCCATGCTTTTCTGTTTGACTCTTTCTCTTATACCTTCCTCTGGTTGATATTTTGTTCGGTAACTGGCAAATCATTTCAGGAGGTTTCTGTGAAGGGTACGTATTTTACTGCAACCTGTTTCAGAACATACTTTGTAAACAGGGCTTTGGTTCACTTGTTCTTTAACAACATGCACTGTTTGTTCCCAACAGGGCCTCAGCTTTCCTGGCCCTCCTCTTTCACCCATGTTACGAACCAAGACCCTGTCACCGGGCTGCAGAACGACTCCCTTCACATGGCGGTCATACTGCCTCTTGCCTCGTGTAATGGACTGCTGGCTGTTCTGAGCTGCTATTCTGTAGGCTTCTCTCATCCTCGCAGCCCATTTGTTTGCATATTCTTGGGATGTTTCTGGCTTATTTTCTGTGAGCAGACCAAAAAGCAGATCTACTGGAAGGCGAAGGTGGCGCCCAAACATGAGGTAATGGGGTGAGAAACCTGTAACCTCGTGTCTAGTGCAGTTGTATGCATGCACAATCTGTGGCAAGTGTTCCTTCCAGTTACTCTTTTCTTCCTCCTGCAGTGTTCTCAACATCTGGAGCAGCGTCCTGTTGAATCTCTCAACTGGGTTGCCCTGCGGATGGTATGGGGTTGTTCTGGAGTGGTTCACACCTGCCAGCTTCTGCAGAGTTGCAAACAGGGCATTTTCAAATTCCTGCCCCTGGTCATGGTGCAGTTTGCCCGGGAACCCAAACCGTGGGATAAAGTCATTAAATATTTTTTCTGCAGCTGTCCGTCCCGATTTATTTCGTGTTGCATACACCTGAGCAAACCTACTGAAGTGGTCTACACATACAAGTATGTAGTCATACCCCCCTCTGCTCTGCTCCAGGTGCATGAAATCTATGGACACAAGTTCAAGTGGTGCACTGGTCACAATGCTCCCCATTGGTGCTCTGTCATGAGTCACACACTGTCTGGTAACATAGGCCTCAATGTATTTTTTCATGTAGGGCCAATAGAGGCGTTCTCTTGCTAACCCAATGACTCTCTCTGCTCCTAAATGACCCATGTCATTGTGCAGGTGTTTAAGCACAAGAGGGCGATACTCAGCCGGTAAGACTAGCTGTTTCCGCCCTCCAGATCTCCTGTACAGCAAATCAGACTCTATGTGCAACTTTCCCCATTCATGCATCAGTCTTCTCACAGGGGCATTGACTTTCTCCCTGTCTTCTTCTGTGAGCACTGCTTTTGACTGTTTCAGCTTTATAATCTCTTTTATGGCCTCATCTCGCCTCTGGGCTCTCACCAGTTCATTTTGACTAATGGTGGGTAATGTCGTACCTGTTGAGTCTGGATGTTGGGCCAGGTTGAGAGAAGCAACGTAGGCAACATCATGCTTTTTGGCAGCCTCACTTCCTTCCCACACTGAATGGATGGCATCCCTGTTGAGTTCCTCAGTGCATTCCTCTACGTAGCTGTTGATGTCAAGTGGTAGACGTCAAGTGGTAGACGGGAAAGAGTGTCAGCATCTGCGTTGACTTTTCCTGGCCTGTATTTTATACTGAACCTGAAGTCAGCAAGCTCCCCCACCCACCTGTGGCCAGCTGCATTCAGTTTTGCTGTGCCCATCACATAAGTAAGTGGATTATTGTCCGTATACACAGTAAAGTGTGGTGCATAGAACAAATAATCCCTAAATTTTTCGCACACCGCCCATTTTAACGCCAGGAACTCCAGCTTCCCAGAGTGGAGGTTGTAGTTCTTTTCAGCGGGAGTCAATGTTCTTGAGCCATATGAAATGACTTTTAGCTTTCCACTCTGTCGCTGGTATAGGACTGCACCAAGTCCCTGTTGGCTGGCATCTGTGTGCAGGACAAAGGGCAGCTCAAAATCAGGATAAGACAATACAGGTGGATGTGAAAGGATATCGATCAACTGCTCGAGGGTGGTCTTGTGAGCATCGCTCCACTGGATGGGAGTTTTTGATGACAGCTGTGCTCCTTTGCCCTTTTTCCCTTTCCTCTGTGCAGTATCTGGGAGTTCTTTAAGTTGTAGCAGCTCATACAGTGGCTTGGCAATTCTGGAAAAGTCTTGAATATATGTTCGATAATAACTCAAGAACCCCAGTAATTGCCGTACCTCTCCCACTGTGGTAGGTCTTTTTTCCTTGAGAGATACTACAGCCTGTATGTCCTGCGTGTCCACCCTCACACCCTCAGCCGAGACTAACCTTCCTAGGTATCTGACCTCTTTCTTGAACAGCTCACATTTTGTAGGCCGCAGTTTAACCCCATGGTGTTGCAGAGCTCTCAGATCACGACGTACTGCATCAACATGTTCACTGAAAGATTTAGAATAACACAGAATGTCATCAAGATAAGGAATACAGCATTCGTCACGCAATGTGGTGAGCATCTCCTCCATGCTGCTCTGGAATGCAGCAGGGGCATTGCTGAAGCCAAACGGTATCCGCACCCATTCATATAGGCCCCAAGGGGATATGAAAGCTGTCATGTGGCGGGACCCTTCAGCCATGTAGCCTTGGTGGTATGCCTTTCCCTGATCGAGAATAGTAAACCAACTCTGGCCTCCAAGGGTGTCCAAGAGGTCCTGGATTCGAGGCAGTGGGTGTCGATCAGGTACCATTTTCTGGTTCAACAACCTGTAATCAATGCACAGTCTGAGTGTTCCATCTCGTTTTCTGACACAGACTACTGGTGCTGCATAGGGCGACCTTGACTTAACAATCCAGCCTTTGGCAAGAAGATCTTGGATGTACTGCTTGACCTCTTGGTAGAGTGGTTTGGGGATGGAGGTATAGGACTTTTGGACAGGAACCTCATCTTTGAGATTGATGACCATTTGGAGACTCGGTATGTCACCAATGTCATTATCATTTTGAGCAAAAGCCCCTGATTCCTCCCACAGCATCTTTTTCACCTCTTCTTGTTGCTCTTCTGTTAGGTGGCTGACATCCACAGGTGGGTGCCACAGCGGTGTAAAAGGTGGTGCCTGATGTTGGCTGTTTGCTAGCAAGGGACTAACAGTGTTTACATAGGTGAAGTTCTCACCACTTTTAGGACAGTCTGTCTCTATGACTTTAACAATGGGTTCAATGCTGCCTAGGACGGTTCTCCCTGGCAAAGTCACATCATGTTTGGAGTGATTTGCAATAGGTACTTTGATGAAGGGTCTGTCTGTTTTGTGAGTCACCACTAATCCTGCCCCAATACTCAAGCTCTCTAACCTCACACTGTTAAGTGCGAGCTCAAAAAGCACAGAAGACTCTGATGGGTTAATGTCTGCTGGAACATGGCATGTAATGTAAGCTACATGGCCTGCTGCAATGGTGACTTTCTTAAAGCCGATTTTCACTGTAGCATATTCTTCTTTTCGAACCTTCTGAGTCTAGATGAAATTGACTATTGTCTCTACACTGCCGTTATCAATTGCACCAGCAAGGAGGGTAGACAGAGTGGACATAAGCTTAGGTTGACTCTCATTGTTTTTAATGAGCACCTGGATGACATTAAAGCCAATTATAGGCCTATCTAATACCAGGGGACTAACTAAAAACGGCACCCAAATGGCTAAGTCTGGATCATTATTACCTTGCAGGTTCACCACCACTTCCACCCATCCATCATATGGAATGTCATCACCAGTGACTGCAGAAACATGCAGAGGGTCATCCAATAGTTCACTGAGTGGTCGAACATCTTCACCAGGTAAGTACCTTTCCTTCCAGGCACGGTCAAGTAGGCTTACATTAGCTCCTGTGTCCAGTAGGACGGTGGCAGCATTACCAGCTATACTGCATTTTAATAGAGATTTGTGGCCAATGAGTGGGGCTGTTAACTTGCATGGCTGTGCCATGTTTTTGGTCTTAATTATATGGCTTTCATTAGATTTATCCTGTGCTGTTGTAGTGTTTTGGTTGGGATGGGACATTTGTTCATAACCGGTCAGAGGTTGTCCCTCTGCCTTGACCGGGTCCCATTTCCCGACTGCTTTGATCTCTTCAAACAACCAACAGCTCGATGGCCTTCCTCTCCACAAATGAAGCAGTGGCTGCAATCGGGATCAGCCAGTGTGACACATTTAGGACAACCATATGGCTTTTGTGTTTTTCTCAAGGGCCTGGATTGGTCAGATTGACGGTGATGAGTGGGGGAAGCATGTTGTTCCAGTTTTTGGGTCTGTGTCACTAACAGTTTCAAGTAGATGCATCGTAGATGCATCGTATTGGGTCAGGGCTTCAACTTGTGTACTCAGTCTCTGTATTTTATCGTCACTATTGGTCACAGTTGTGCTAACTTGGGCTTCAACTTGTAATCTCTGACTAGGATCAGCCTGGGCGCTGTGAGCTTGAGTTACTTTGCGTGTTGTGGTGCGGCCCAACCTGCGCTTTCTCTCACTTTCCTCAGTTGTAGTCTTGATTACTTGTCGCAGCAGAGCCTCATCAGATACGGTAGCTTGGGAAAGGAGTGGCTTGAGCTCCTGTCTAACATGCTCGTACTTCTCCCCAATCCCCTGACATATTGTATTTAAGAATATGCATTGTATTGTAGATGCATCGTATTTGACAGCTGAGGCGGTATGTTTAACAGTGAACATTATTCTTTGTTTGAGCCCAACCATTCTATATAAGAATTGCTGTGGTGTTTCGTTTTTATGTTGTTTAGCACACATTAGGTCTTTGAAAAGTTCCGTTCCGCTCTTTTCACTAAGATGGGACTGGAGGAAGCTTTTCAGTTCTATGATGGTGAGGTCATCTTTGTTCGTCAGCATATCTCTGAAGTTGCCAGGTTTGATTGCACGGAGTACCCCTCTTATGACCTCGCCCTCAGTATGTTTCTCTTTGAGTCCTTCGTCAATTTGTTTACATATGCTGTTATATGTGATGTCAGAGGTAGTGTCACTTACTTGGCCTCCATGTATCCTGAACTCTTTTCGCTGGAGATAGGCCAGATCTTGTAGAGAGACCAATCTCTCTGGCGTATGGCGTGGTGGAAGATTGACAGGACTCTGATGATGTGGCAGGCTACTGAGCTGGGTCCCTGAAGGATCTCCAACCTGATGGTGATCTAGTAGGCCAGTTCCCACAGATGTGGCTATTAAGCTTGGTGCTGTGGCTGCTGTGACAGTACATTCTTGTATCTTCTTTCCCAGCTCTTCATACATCAGTTGTAGCTGTTCCATATTTGGCATGGTCATGTGAGTGTGTGAGCTGGGATTTTGTGATTCTGTAGAGAAATGTGATGATGTGATGTGTACTGTTGAGTTGGATGTTTGCAAATCCTTATCTGAAATGATAGGCATTTCAACTGAATCACAGTTTTCCATCACACTCAAAACAACATCATTCAATGACAACAAAGGACCCACGCCCTCATCCTCAGACTTGGCCAAGTCCTCAGATTGCATAAATCTAAGGATATAATTTATGCAGCTTTCTTCATCAGCTGAACTCAGCTTGTCTGCTCCAGGCTGCTCTATTCCCAATGTCCTTGCAACCTCATAGGGTTGAGAACCAGACAGCTGGAATAGATTCTTTTTGATGCCCCAGATCAGTTCCTTGCGTGTTACTGACATGGTGTGCGTTGACGTGTGGCCCCGAATACCAGTTTGGTTCCCTTGAAGATCAAGACCCTCTTCCTCTGGTTTTCTTCCCTGGACACCAATTGGCCAACTCCTTAGCAGCAGTCGTGTCGCCTTGCTTCTGTGGTCACACACTGGATGGCACCTCACTACAGCAGGTAGTTATCCTGGTCCCGGTGTTCATGTATCACTGGATCAGCAGCCGGTACATCTAAAGCAGTGGCGCTGATCCAGGATGAATCCCCATGAATCTGTTGCAGGTCTCAGGTGGAGGGACAGGCAAACAGATGCAAATAACCTGTTTTAACAGGAAAAGAACAAGTGAGCCACAGGAGACGGTGTTGCTGTGCTGGTAGCTCTCATAAAAAAATAAAATTTTTTAAAAAAGTACATTTCTGAGCTTGAAAAGTCAAAAATTAGCTTGAAAAAAACCCCTAGTTTTCAAAAGTAAAAAATGTCAACTTTTCAAAGTGGAAACTCAACTTTTTTGTCTTGTCTTCGATGTTTTTAATGTTTTTATCTTTACTTTTTATCTATTTATTAATTTCTTTTTATTTCTCTTTCTCACTGTTTACGTTTTAATGATGTAAAGACCCCGGAAAACGTCCCAGTTAAATGACGTTTAACTGAAGTCTTAAAAGGGGTGCGGGTTTTAATGTTTTTATCTTTTTTAATCTTTTTTTTTTTCAAAATCTCTTTCTCACTGTTTATTCAATACCACATGCTGTTTTTATTTTAATTATGTAAAGCACTTAGAAATGCCTTGCAGCTGAAATGTGCTATAAAAATAAAATTTAATTGATTGATTGATTGATTGATTGATTGATTGATTGATTGATTGATTGATTGATTGATTGATTGATTGATTGACATTAATCTTAAAATTTCTGATTTTTTTGGCAGAAATTTCGGGGAAATGGGAGGGGCCCACGACAGCGTGGGAATTTTGGCTCTTTTTAGAGATCCGGTTCTTTCGGCTCCAAAGCCGCTCTTGAGATTTTTTATTTTATTATTATTATTAATTTATTATCCAACAGAAAGATGAATGAGATAAGCTCATAGTCAGAAACGACTATATTCAACAGCTCTTCTTCTGGGTCATTGTAAAGTGAAATGTGCATTTTGAGTTTTAAAATACCATATAAGTCTGTTATTTGGCTTTTGATGGTTACATTTACAGATTTACCTGCGGAAAATTGATCAATCAGGAGCTTTTCATTAATAAATCTTCCCATTTTGTCTGAAACTTGAGTTTGTGTTGAACCAGCAATCAGAAAACATGCTTCTGTTACATGACATGCTTCTGTTACAGAGAAGAAATGTTTTCTTCTCTGAAAAACACCAGCAATAAATCTCAGGTTCTGAAAGAAGTGAAGGGATTATTTAAATCCACAAGGGGGCGTCCTGAACTGTAACACTAAAGACTGAGGATGAAAAAGAATTAACTATATTATTGTTTTAGTATAATGTAGACAATATGTGACATTAGTTACACAAAGAAAATGTAAATTTTAACGCTATTTGTTGCTTATGATGGTATGAAAATATAATAAATAAGCTCTTTGCTTGCTTAGATTCTGTATTGTTCAATGGACTGAGAGACTGCTTTTATCCCCTCCATCTATGGGAAACACTGCTGCCATGACGCTGTGACATAATACAGGATAACAGCTGACAGAAAGTTCTTAGTGGGTGTAGCCATAATGATCTGCTGTCTTGCATGTTAATACTCAATTCGATCACTATGTTGTTTTATGCAACCACTGCACATTATCAGTTCAGCTTTACTGCTATTTTAAGTAGAATTTTTTTTCCAAAACACATTTTAAAAAATTGAAAAGTGGAGGAAAATTCTGTTTTTATTTTGTAATTTTACAACTTTCTTTAATAAATCGTGTGAAAATCAAGTTGCCCCCAATGTCTATCTTCAAAGTTTAACATTGTCAGTGGGTTATTGTGGCTGCTTTTGATAAGAGACTGCCATACAACGTACTAATGCGCAACAAAAGAGCTTGTGGTGATCTGTGTATTTGTAGATGTCTGTGTTTAATTTAATTTAATTAAAAACCTCTTTCCCCTGGTTTTTAATTTTTTATTAAAAAACCAGGGGAAACATTCTTTCATCTGCATTTAGAATATTTTTAAAAGGTAAAATATTCTGATAAAAGGATTAGTGCAAACAACTGCAATAGCTTTTCATTTTAAACTGATATTCTGATGAAGGAGGTGTATTTTTGTGATTTTGTTGTGTATATAAATTGTTCCTGTGCTAAGCATAACTCCTAAGCTTCGGTCTCGTCACTCAAAGGATGTTATCCAATGATAATATTTAACATTAACACAGCCTGTTATAGTTTTCGGTTTGTAACCATGACGGTAGCAGTTTTAGACGGGTAGCACTGACAGATGGCCATCTATCCGTGCTATGGTAGTAAAATCTGATGAGGTAGCCAGATAGTCAGAACACCTGTTGGCTCTCAGGTTTGTTCTTAGTTGTTGATGATTGCAAATCTGTTGAAGACCAGGGTCGAGCACCGCAGTAATTTCATCGTTTGTCCAGGTTGTGGGTGGCTCTTTCATGCCCACAAGCTTCTTTAATCGCTAACATTTAAATCACCGACTTCAAGCTGTCTGAAGAGAAAAACGTCTGTTGGCAATGTAAATGAGCTTATTGTCACCGCTTTAAAGTTGTGACAAAATAATTAAAATATTGCACAACGTCAATCAAAAAGTCAGGTGAATGAATCTCACAATAGTGTCACAAAACATGAAGTACTGTCTTGTAAAAGCAACCATAGTGCTTTAAATTTTCAAATTTTTTCTTATTATTGGAATGTTTTGGTGATAGACCAAGATAAAGTACTCTAGGGAACACAGGGAAATAAAATTAAATGAGAATAAATAAAAAAATACAGCTTCAAGTCTTTTCACCTCCAGAATATTACATTATGTTCAAATCAATTCAAATGTATTAATCAAAGTCGGCACATTAAACAGTGTTGCATGATGAAAACAGATAAACTGTTGTTTTGTACATAAGGTTTCTAGCCACAGGCTAATTTGCAAACACAGGCTAGGATTGAACCTTTATTAAAAGACAGTACAATTAAAATGAAAGATTCGTCTTCTGACTATAGACAAGAAAAACTGCAGATTATTTTTTCTAAAAGAGCTAAAGCTCAGTCAAACAACATTTTTAAATCTACCATTCTCAATTGGTCAGTCTGGACTTTGACTGAGCCATTCTTTGGAACGATTCTGAAAGCTTAGTGCGTGCAGACTGATGATGTTTGCAGCAAACCTGGTTCTGCAGATGCTGCAGTGAAGGTGACATAAATAAAATAGATTAAAAGAATAAATAAACAAATTTTGACAAACTCCACATCTTTATTGTCAAAATAAGACCCTGTTACATATAAATATATGTATTTACATTATAAAAGAATATCCTGTATTATTTTACTTTTTCTGTAAATGCTTCATCTTCCAGATACCTATTTAGAAAAAAAAAGATTTATTGAATATATTTACGGTATATTTGTACATTGTTTCAATTCTTTAGCAACACTACTCCACAAAGTCACTGCACAGGTTGATACAGAAATGCTTTTCATCCCTAAAATTTATATCTGCTCTTAAATTGTATCTGGCTTTTTTTCTTTAATATTTGTGAGTAATAGATTATGTCTTTCTCTGTACATCACCTGTGCTGTTTTGAATTTAACCAAATCCATAAAACTGAAGGCACATGATTTTTATAAAATTGTCGTTTTGTGTTTGCGATCTTGCAAGTTTCTGTAGGATGTTTTGAAAAGTTGTGCTAAACATGATTTACTCTCTTTAACGGCACCGGGGAGACAATTTAAAAACAATGATATTTTGAAGGGTAGATAATAATTCAGCAGTGACATTTATTACTGCCTCATCATATCTGTTTCATAACTGAACCAAATGAAATGTAAAAGAGGCCGCAACGAATGTGACTCCGGTGGATCCTGAGCATGTTAATGTGTGAGTAACGATAAAGATCAGGTCGCTGAAGGCATTCGTAATCTTGTTTTTTTGCAAAAACGTTGGTAATGTTGTGGTTATTGCTCAGCTCACAGCTGGCTTTCTGATGCTAGAGCCTTTATTAGCATGTAGAGGTGAGATCTAGTCATATGTGGGAGGCATTATGATGCCAGGTGTGAACACATGTGACCAGTCATCCACATGGGCATCGTTACATCGATGTTGAAAAGACTCTTACAAATCAAGAGGTGGTAATTGTTTGCATAAAGTAGCAAAGTTTAAAGTACAAATCAGAGGATGTCAACATGTTAAATCTATTATTTTCTTAATCATTCTTACCTTTAAATGATGGTTTCATACCTGGACCTTCAGAGATGTATAAAGACAGTTACAAAGTCAGGCTTTTATCACCTGAACACTAATGTTTCTAGAGCAGGGATGTCCAGTCTTTTTGTTTCATGGGTCATACATGTTGAAACTTCTCCGGGGGCCATGACATTTTTAGTACTTTCCTTTAACTGCTAAAACTATTTAATTTAATTTTCATTTTTTACCTGCTAAATATGGTAAAGGATAAACTCAACTCAATATGAAATGAAATAAGCAAAGCAATCAGATTCCTGCAGACATTTATTGTAGAGTTTATACAAAAAACAGGTATTGCAGGTTTGCCAAATTTAAAATAAAACTACAACAAACCATATCTTACATTTTCATCTTTTCCTAGATTTGTTTTTGTGTCTTTTTAGCAACAAGAACAGGATTTTGTTTATTAAATGGTCATGTCCAATTCAGAATTTTAGTAAAAGTGTTTTTGGTACTTATTATTTATAAATTACATAAAATTTATAATGTAAGGGACAAAAACCTTGACCCTTATATTTTCCATTTTAAAATTTTAAAGTGAAAACTTCAAATTTAGACTATTCTTGAATAGTAATCAACGGCCACCCAAAGTTGTTCTGATGGCTGCAAATGGCCCCCGGGCCGTACTTTGGACAACCCTGATCTCAAGAAACTCCTCCATGCATTTATCTTTAGTCGCATTGATTACTTATACAGTGTCCTCACAGGTCTGCCTAAAAAGATCAATCAGACAGCTGGACGCGGAATCCATAACGCCTTGTTGACTCAGTCAGAGGCTTCTTCAAACTCGCTGTAATACAGACTGCTAGTGGAGATCTTTCTTGCCAACAGTGATCACTATTTACAATAACTCTTTGAAGAATTTGAATGAATATGAGTTAAAACAACATTTAATTTCCCTTTGAGGTCAATAAAGTATCTTTAAATTAGAATTTGGTACTTGTGTCTGTTACCTGCAGTGATCAAGAATTTATTATTTTGACTTTTTTTTCCGTTCAGTGGAGCACCATCTACTTTAAAGGTTTTGCTAAAAATTAAAAATCTGACTTTCTTTATTTTTAGAAGGAAAACATAACAGAACGTTCTAACAAATGTCTGCAGCACAGCCAATAAGAAAATAAATGTTTGTGAAGGTCATTTAAACATGGTTCCAGAAACAGAAATCTGTAATTATTTTTATTTGTATGGAGCATTCTTTGAAAGACAGCTCTGTTGCAGACCAGAGTCGCTTGTTTTTTTGGGGGTTTTTTTATTCTTGGCATTGTAAAGACTAGGTGAAGCAAAAACAAAGAAAAACTCTCCTTTTGCATTTCTCAATGTAGACAAGGTAGCTTTCTCACTGCAGAAACTTATTTGTGTATACTGCCATCTTGTGGACAAATGTGAAACTGCTTAGATTGATTGAATGAATGAATGAATGAATGAATGAATGAATGAATGAATGAATGAAATAACATTACTAAAACTTTACATTCAGAGATTTAAATGTGTATAAGTTTTACAAATGGCAGATAACAGGAACCAGGGAGTGTAAAGATAGCAGCATTTATGTTTATGCCCCAAAGTTGTTTTTTTTTTATTTGATCTACTTGAATTCATTCTAAGCCATGTGTCACAAGATGCCCCATTTTTCGTCTGATGAAAGAAAGGCTGAAAAAATAAGCAGAAAACTCCCTCCAAAATCAGTTGTCTCAATGTTAGCTTACCGTACAAATCTTTGATGTGTGTTCACTTGACACTGAAGTAGACTAGGTTTGTCCAAAACTGTCTTTTTGGATTGCAAAAATTAGACTGCTGTGTTAAAGGGGAAGTTTTATGGTTCTAAAAGGTTTGGTGTCTTAACTTCCCGAATGTTAAGACACCAAACCTTTTCATTAAGTCGTGATCAATGTGCACTGGACCGTTACCTAGCAACCCAAGCCAAACTGCAGCACATTTGGTCAGCTTGTTTTACTGCTGGAAAAGACAAGTCTTTGTTGTTGACTTACCATCCAACAACCACTTGCTGTATTGTTGTTGGTTGTGTAGCAGGCTATACTTCTGCTTTTCAAAGATGTACAGAAAAAGACAGAGGGGCTGTCAGTTACCGGTTGCTATGGTAACCACCAACTGTCAAGAGCAGCGTAACAGAACTTATAAACCAATAAATGTCAAGACAAAAAAACGTTTTGACTAAACAAAGTAAACCTGGAGAATAAATAACCACATTTTGACAAACTTCACATCTATAATATTGTTTAAATAAAACCCTGTTACAATAAGAAATAACTGTAAGTTTTCTATAAAGCTGAAAACAACAAAAGAAGGTAGTCTGCAAGTCTCAACAGGTTATCAATATGAATGAATCTGATTAGAAAGAACCAGACAGCTGTTTATTCTCAGCTAATGCATTAGCTGTGATGGATACTGAATAGAGAGCGATGAGCTGCCGGCTGTAAATCCTCAGCGCAGTAACTTCCTGTTTTCATTCTGGCTCTGTCAACACGGTGACCTGAGACGTCTCTGCAGCACAGAGACTCATTCATGTTGCTGCGGTCAGCTGGTCAACCATCAACACGTCCATATCAACCTTTCTGCTGGAAGGTCGCAACGTTCAGAAACAGTTTCTAAGGTTTCCCAGCGTGCTTCTTACAGTTTTATCAGCATCAGAAAGACTGACACAATGAAGCTAAAGTCCACCTTCACCTGGCTGAGTGTTTCAGTAGCTGCTGCCAGTCGCCTGGTGGTCTCAGAAATCCCTTTTCATCAGGGATAAAATGAGCCTGGCAATAGATTCGCCCCTGGTTTTGGCTTTTTCCATCAAGGTCATTCCAACTTAGAAAGTATTTTAGCCATAAAACACTTTCCCTGCTTGATTGTATTTATATAAAAAAATAGGTATATTTGAACAAGAAGAGGCTCATTTTATATTTCTCCTTCAAATGCTGATGAGAATCTAAAAAGAGTTTCGGCATGAAAGCAGCAGCAAAAAAAGAAAATCACTGATTTTTATTTCTAAAAGTTTTTGAAGCTGAACGGAAAGCCGTTGTCATGGCAACCCCTTCTTGGCAGCCTTAACAACCTGAGAAGGGAAGCAAAAAAACAAAAAAAAAGAGTTAGAAGGAAAAATAAAAAGGATTAAAAGGATGTTTGCAGCTAACCCTAACTCAAAATAAGACACCACAGCTGCAAAAATACTGTTTTCTGGACCAGCATTAGACCTGAATGTTTACATAATGATGGAAAAAACATCCAAAACCAGTCAAGTTGGTGTTTTATTTATTTATTTATTTATTTATTTATTTATTTATTTATTTATTTATTTATTTATTTTTTGCTGATTTTTATCAGTATTTTGGAGTTTAAATAATAGAAGTTCACCAGTTAAAATACATTATTTTCTTTATATAGAAACTTTCCAAACTGATTTCCAACTAATCCGAATCAAAATCACTTTGATTCTCATTAGAATCAGAATCAATCATTGTATCAAAGTTTATTTGATGTAATGATTGATTCGGCCTGTTGAGTGTGCCATAATCAAAGAAACTTTGATGTAATTTTGAAAAAAAAATTACATACAAGGTTTATACCTTGTTTACACAAGGTTTATAAATCCTGTATAAATGTGTAGACAGACTAGCAGGTGTTTTTGTGCCAGTCATTTAACTATTGTTCATCAATCTTCTTTATTATTTATTTCAAAAGATTATTCTACAGAAAATAAGGAGTTATGATTCAGGTTTTACCTTTTTTATTATATTAACCTGAACTTACTGGTCATCTTGTAATTCATCAATCCAATGTCAGTGCAAAACATCAACAAGATCAAGAAAACTTAAAAAAGGCAGTAGCTATTAAAAATCTTCCACCTTCTGCAAGCTTGGATCGATTAGTGTCAACTGTTGCCTCATGCTTGCTTAGATGGGAGGATTGCTGCAAAATCAGTGAATCCTTGTAACTGGCTGAGTTTTTGTAGAAAAATTTCCTGAATTCAGTTTCAAATCTGCATGAAAAATTTAAGAATATTTTTATTATAATGCTGCTTCAATTAAATATTAGTATTGGACTTTTGACTGATATTTTGCAAATAACACTTATCGGCCTGTTGAGGGTGCCATAATCAAAGTTCTTTCTTGTTGCCTTTAATATGAGAAAATGCAATTATTTATGATTATTTATTTGTGGGATGCCTTACATTGGGGATTTATTTTATGCATCTAATGTGTGTTTTTATTAAGAACTGCAGTATTCCACACATACAAGTCAGTTGAAGTTATAGAAAAGTGAAAAATTGTCTTAAAAAAATCCAGCCAGTTGCTTGCAAAAATGAAGTTGCTGTGACTTTGTGAGTCACAAATGATCTTGAAAGTAACATCAATTCACAATACTGAAATTTAAAAAGCAAATAGTGGGCAAGAAGATTTAATTTCTTAAATTAGGTCCTTAAAGAATGGTTTCAAGTAACATTTTATATTATATTCATGGCAACATGTTGATCAAAGTGTTTGAAAATCATCTCCATAAACTTGTCTCTGGGTTGGTGCCATCTCAGATTCTCTCCTTCATTATTAAGTGCAGTATTTCCACAGGCGCCTCTCAGGTTTCCCTTTCACTCATCGCTCAGGTGTGCACGTCTAAGGTTACTTCTTTGTTTAATTCATTGCGCTCACTGTATGCTTCTTTATCCGTGCAATTTCTGTAATGACTGCACTGAAACGTACAAGCCTTTAATCCAGATTTTTATTAGCCCATATCTTCATATAAAGTCTCTCCCTGAGGATTTGTTTACGTTTTAACACCATACTTTGTACAATAAGTAGTAAAATCTGTTCTACTGAATATATAATATAGCAAACTAATATCCAAGTTCCCACATGACCTATGCATGGAAAATAAAGAAAAGTTAGATTTATGAGTCTGCAGATGAAACAAGTCTTCATTTACCCACATTAATGGTAAAGGGAAAAAACAACAAACATTGACTGGTTGTGCAGCAGATTGCATGTTGTGGCGCATACATGTCTCCAGATGATATTTTGCCTGCAGATTAAAACAGGTGTACAACTTTAGTAAAACTGGAGCAGGCCAGCACAAGTTTCTCAAAAAGCTTTAATAGACAGAGGTTTTTAACAAAGTTCACATTTTAATCAAATAACAACAGAAATAAATGACCATGGTAAAAAATAAATAAATAGTACTGTGAAAATGTCCTTTCTGTTCCAGATGTTATCTGTCTTTCTTCTTTTTGTCACAATTGAATCCGTTTTGTCATCAAGGTATTTTTTTAATCAGAAGACAAAGATAACTCCAGTAAACACAAAATGTAGTTTTCAAATTATAAATTAATTGATTAGGAAGAAAAAAACCCATCCAATCCAAACCTCTTCTTTTATTAATTTGCTGATTGAGCACATCTTCTACTTGTTTGCTTTCACTAGCAGCATCCAGGATTTATTACTGACACACCTGTAAAATCAAAAAAATAACCAAAATACACTGTAAAATCACAAAATATTACCAAGTAGTTTTGGTCTTGTTTCTAGTGCGAATATGTCTGTATACGTGAAATAAAACAACTTACAAGTAACTTTTCAGCAAGACATAGAGGCTTGTTTTCAGTAAATACAAAGGTATTAAATTATAGAATACGGCTCAAAAGTAAAAGTAACAGCTCAACAGATCTAAATCCTTTTGTGAATAGGTGATAAGACTTGATAAATATTGTTTACAGACAATCACAGTTGCAAATTCAGCTCTAAGTGTTGTGAAATGTGGCATTAGATTTTGATGTAGAACAGATGAAAACAAATGTGCACCACACTTTGGTAAAATGAAAAGTATTGTTTTCTTTCAACGTCAGAATTATGCCTCACTTTGGATTTGTGTGTAACAGGAAATCCTGTTAAAATACTCCAAAACTGTAGCTGTATAGTGATAAAATTACTAAAAAGTTGAAGAAGCATGAATACTTGAACAGGACACAAACTAAAACCACGTCAAAAAGCAAATCTTCCATATAAAAACTAGACGTGGATATCCAGTGGTGATCAGAAAACACCAGAACACAGACAACGTTACCATGCTTGAACACCGAAGTTCATTGACCTTTAGTGTCCAACAAAAGTGGACATTTCTCCCAGCCGGGGGGAGACAGAGGCCCCAAACGCTACCTGTGTGTAGAATAATCCTTCAGTGTGGTCAACACTTGTGTCTGCAGAGAGATCCAGCAACGCTCTGTCTACCTTTGTGTGACCAGCGCTGTTGTGGTGGTGATGTTTTGCTCAGCCTGCCACAAATGTTTATTTTTAGTCCATTGTATCAATTGACATCCCAACTAGCAACCTCAGATATTGGTATAATTTACTAATATAATGTGGGCAAAGCTTTTCAAAAACCAATATTTGACTAGGAAAGACAAAGGAAGGGATATTAACTTAATTATTTTTTATACATCAAAGATGCAGTCACAGATAAACTTGATAGGTGGAGAGATTGGTTATCATCTTGCTGGTCTTAATGTACAAATTTCTTGTGCAAATGCAGCTGGAACCAGATATTTTATACACTACAAAAGTATAACCCAGATTAATTTTTATTTCTGGTTAAAGTGAATTAGGATTATCTGATTTGTTTTGATGTTCCACAGTGTCACTCCAGGAAGTGGATTGCACGATTGTGATAAATTTCCTATCACAATCGTGCAAAGCAGTGACATCATTATCTTAACTTTCACAAATTGTTTAAAGACTTTGTAATCTTAGTGTAAGTAAATATTTGAATTTGAAAAAAAGCAATAAAGAATATCTGAACTGTTATTTAGTAGATGAATGATGGTATTTAGAAATAATAATAATTTTATCAATCATAAGTCTATCTTCATACGTTTTCAAAAAGAAAAAAAATGGCTTTTGTGAATTGGAATTTTTTTAAAGAGCTTCGGTTTTATTCGGCTCTTTCCGTGATCTTTTGTGATCTGTCCGATTTCATTCTTTTCTGTTGATGTTGATTTTGAGCTCGGTCCTTTTCGTCATCTCTCGTGCCGTTCCGTTTATGTTGATTTCGAGCTCGGCTCTTTCCGTCGCCTCTCGTCCTGCTTCGTCGGTGTTGATGTTGAGCTCGCCGCCTCACCCAGACTGCTTTATGTCTGGCAGCAGGGACCATGCGCGGTCGCCATATTACGGAGCACCCCTCCTCTTCAGTCCCGTCACAGCAGCCAAGCAGGAGACGCTACCGCTGGGGGAAGAGCACCGGTGATACAGCAAAACTAAAACGAGGATTCGCTGGCATGGATGTAACCTTTGCACTCCGCCGTTAAGTGATCCCATCGCTTTCAAGTCGTTGTACTCCGGCTGAAAAGGTTTATTTGCTCAATTTCCGAGTTAATTCAGCAGTTAAGATTCGCTCACTGTAGACTGCTAACCGGTGATGGAGACTGGCAGCTAGCTCCAGCTAGTAGTTAATATAACAATAACTCACTCAGCAGCTGCTTTGCTTTGAGTTCTTGTATTCATCGAAAGACAACATTTAGTTACAAAAAAATACCGGAGATGTACGCTTGTGTGTAACATAGACGCAGTCTGATAATCAACCGGCGAAGTACGACTGGCATCAGCTGACGTTAGCTCGCTAGCTGCTGAGCAAGCGGCCACTAGCTTCAGTTGGCTCGCTAACTGACTCCGGGGGGGGAAAATTGCCCGAGAGGCGGTTAAAATCGCCTGGATCACAAGAACACATTTATATTTGTTCTGTTATTTTCAGCTGGCTTGTCTGTTAACCGTAGTGTCGGCAAAACGGCGCCGTTAACGAGCTGCAACCTTATTACCTACTGTCAGAGACCAACTACCGCCCGGATTCAGTCGGAATGCATCATCCGGACCCCGCAGGAGACTCTGGCAGCGTCAGAAAGATGCCGCATCCGGCTGTCTTCCACAGGAGGGGCAGCAACACGAGCAGCGGGAGCGGCTCCACGCTGTCAACGACAGCCAACCCGGTGGTGGTCAACAACAGCCACGTTTCAGGCGATGACTACCAGCCCTCCCTGTTGATTCAACCCCCCGCCGCGTCGTCCTCCCCGGGACCCCATCACCCTCCTCCTCCGCACAGCCTGAACCTCCAGCCTCAACCCGCGCAGCCTACTGGAGCTCAGATTAAAAAGAAAAGTGGTTTTCAGATCACAAGTGTGACTCCAGCGCAGATATCAGTTAGTACCAACAACAGTATTGCAGAGGACACGGAGAGTTATGATGACTTGGATGAGTCGCATACTGAGGATCTGTCCTCTTCTGAAATTTTGGATGTATCCCTCTCAAGAGCTAACGATGTAGTTGGAGCTGAGAGGAGCTCTTCAGAGGAGACCCTAAATAACTTCCACGAGGCGGAGACCCCTGGAGCCGTCTCCCCCAACCAGCCTTCTCACCCCCATACTTTGACCCAGGCGCAACACCGTGGCGGGGCTATCGTAAATGGGACTATGCATCACCAACACCCTCATCATCTTAACCATGCTCAGAGCTACCCTCTGACCGGAGCTTTACCTTCTCTCACCCAGAAAATGCCTTCAAACGTGGGTGGCACTCAAGAGAATGTTTCCCACGCCACCGCCGCCGCTCCAAGTATCGTCCCCCAGCCTGCGGGGATTGTGGCCCCAGGATCTGTCCCTGGAATGCACAGCTCTGCGACAGGCACCACAGTTAGTGTTGTTAATCCCCCAACCAGCAGTGTTAGTAATGTGAATATGTTGAGCACCGCCAACGTGCCTGTCAGAGGGGGAATCAACATGAGCGCTAGCAGCGGCGGCGCTGGTGGTAGCTTTCCTCCCAATGTTATTAGCAGCACTGGAGGAAGCAGTGTTGCAGCTGGAGGTAGCCATATGTCTGCTGCTAACGTCAACATCAACTCGATGACTACTACAACTGCTGCTGCTGCTGGTGTCAGTGCCTCTGGAGGCGTGGGAGTCCCCAGCGGGATCCAGGGAAGAGTTGGATCAGCTGTGAGCGCTCCCGCAGCGGCTGTGCCTTCAGCTGTTCCTGCTCCGGCGCCGGCAGTGACAGCCGCCACCTCTCGCTTCAGGGTGGTGAAGCTGGACTCCAGCTCCGAGCCGTTCAAGAAGGGCAGATGGACTTGCACCGAATTCTACGACAAAGACGCGCCCACCTCTGCGCCATCAGCGTCCGAAGCTGCGTCTCTGACCTCGCGTCAGTTCGTAACGGAGAACTTTCCCTCAGAGAGGGAAAGCACAAGCAGCAGCTCTGTGAGCAGCACCATGAGTATGCTGAGTCATTACATTGAGAACCTGGGCAGTGGAGAGGCTGGGGGTTCCCCAGTACTCCAGCATGCCCAGGATTACGCCTCCCCTCCTCAGGGCTATCAAGGAATCATGGGAGTACCTCACTCCCAAGCTCACATGCACACCCAGGATATCAACCATCCTCATGTGAAGACGACAGCAGCCCCCTCGGCTCCCACAAATCTCCATCAGCCAGGTCAACAGACCGCCATCGGTGCTGTCCCGCCGCAGCAGCTCACCTACGCCCAGGCAGTTGCTAATCAACCGCCAAGCTCCTCGCAGGGTTTGGTTGGTATTCAGCAGCAAAAGATGGGCTACACTAACCTTCCTCAGCAATCAGCCGCATCTCCGGCATCAACTAGACCTCCTGGGTACAACCAATCACAGCAAGGTGTACCCCAAGCTGCCCCCTCTCAACCTCTCTCCAACCAATCCGGCTCGGTGCTGGCCGCTCAAGCTAACGGAGCGACTCAGATGATGGGGGCGCCTCAGCAATCACAGGGGCTCCTTCACAAGCCGGCTCCCGTCTCCAGTATGCCGCCCCATGTTGGGGTAGCCGGCCTCGGACAGCAGCCACCTAGCCACGTTGACATTCAGCAGCAGAAACCGCAATCCCTTCTGACTCAAATTCAGAATCCGGGCTCAAGCACCCAACTTCCTCCCGCGGCGTCTGCCTCCACCGCTCCGCCTCCCAGCGATCACCAACCTCAAGCCCATAATGCCGGCAACGTCGGCCGAATGTCCCCCCATCCATCGCAGGAACCCAGCAGTGCCCAGGCCCTGGTTCACGCCGCCCAGGCCAGCGCCCTGTATGCCAGCTTGCCCAGCTTCACCACCACGCAGCTGCAGGATGCGCAGAGGCTGCTGCTCCAGCATCAGTCCTTACTGAAGCTGTCTGGCTGCGAGGTGGGATCCAACACCGGCCTGGGCCAGGAAACCGAGGGCAACACCAACACCGCCAGTGCCTTAACTGCACCAGCCGGTCTCAAGACTGTGGACGGAGAGGATGATGGGTAAGAGACGCGTACTTACTTTAATATTTGTATTTCCTTGTTTTTTGAAGAGTCATGTATATATATAGATATACATATATAAAAAATGCTACACAAGCAGCTAAATGTATTGGTTGTTGCTGTGGGGAAAGATAATCTGGCAGTACTCAAGCTGCTACACTCTCTTTTCGAAGAGCGCTGCAAAAACACAAAATCTTCAATAATTGTGATCAAGTTTCTAGTGCAAATATCTCAGGACACTTTAAATAAGACAAAACTAACTCACAATTAACTTTTCTGCAAGATAAGGAAGCTTGTTTTAAGTCAATATTTTCTTAATATTTATTTCAAAAAATACTTGTTCCACTATAGAACAAGTATTTCTTGTTCTATGTTATAGATTTACTTATCTGCCAGTAAAAGTTATACTTTTTCATCAATAGTAAAGAATTATTGAACTAGCTCCTGTATCTTGACGAAAACTTGCATGTAAGTTAGTTTAGTTTAATTTCAAGTGCACTAGGATATTTGCACTTAGAAACTAAACCAAAAATACTTTGTTTTTACCTCTTGTTAACAAACTCCTGCAGTGATTCAACTTCTTTTTCTTTCTTAAATCTCAACTTGTCTGTCTTACAGGGCAAACTTTGCGCTTGGGTGTGCAGTTTGCCTTCAGCTCATTGTTTAAAAAAGTAGAAATGGAGGAAGCAGTCGTGTGAAGACAGATTAGTGACTGAATGCCTGCTGGATGCACATCTGATTAGACATTAGCCGTGTTCTGTTACTGAAAACTTGCACTTTCTGAAGTAAAGTTGGTGTGGAATGTGCCACCTTCGAGTTTGAAGGAGTCATTTCTGAGGTTAAGCAGGAATTTTCATCGCCCTGCAGCTTGTGGAAATGCCTCATTTCTAACGATGCTAACCCACTTTTTCTTGTAAACATTATTTCTCCATTAAATGTGTTCAGATATTAAACACAAGCAGCTGAAAGAGCAAACGATATAAATTTGATTATTTCGCCAACATTAAGAGATATGTTAATATGAATGTGTGACATTCTGCAAAATGATACAAGTTATTTAAAAACTGAAAAGTATAAATTAGTTCTGCTTCTAACATAATAAACTAAATTTATTAGTTTTTAAGTGCTTATTGCACAGAATCTTGCGCCTTTTTGTCATTCCCTTTTTTTTTTTAGAGTATTACTAAAAGTGGATTAATTAATTAGCTTGTTAACTGGTCTGTTTTTTTTCTACTGTAGTAGTGTTGGGAGATGTTAACTTATAATTTTATCACAATATTTTGTGGTGCTAATGTGATAACTAAAAACATTCATAAACCTATTTATTACTAAGTTTTTAGGTTATTGTTTAACTGCATGTCACAGCATTCATACCATCACAAACACAAACATTGTTTTTGAACAATATTCTAATTTACCTCAGTGCAACACTTAGTGTGATTTATTTTATCTTAATCATATTTTAAAATGTACTGATATTTATTGATGCTCTAATTGTACAAACAGTGGAGAAAATAACATTTCCGATCAAACTATCAGCTGATTCATGAGAAAATATTAAACTGCTCTCCAAGTGCTTTGCAGGAGGTCACAGTGACGTCAGAATTATTTTTATTTTATGCAGGATCCCAACAATCTGATGATTTAAGGTTTTCTTTGATGTCCGTCCTACCAACTCTGATTGTTGCAATCAAAAACAAATGATTCTCAAATGTACATCAGGAGAGATGCTGGTGGTTTATGTGTTTGTAGGTTGAAAATGTTACTCTTTTTTTGTGTGTGTGTATGTGTGTGTGATTTTGATGCATTTAACGAACAGGGGAAAATATTCGCTTATGTTCTGACTGATCACTATTCAGAGGCAAAGAAGCAAAACTTATATGATGCTATATGAAAATTAATTATGATGAATTCAACTAATTTTGTATTTAATAGTTAACTGGAATATACAGTTATTAAGACATAACTACAAAAAATTAAATCAGTTTTAGCTTTTCCTGGTTCAGATTCTGTAAAAAAAAAATTAAAATCTCATTTAGTACCTTTTGCTGTGCAATTATTAATCTGTTAATCAAAAAAACAAAACAATCAACCCTACATTGTATTGATAAGTAAAGCAACTTTTCACATGTTGATGCTAAAGTATTGTTTAAGCTGCAGATGCATCTCTACAAATGTACAAGCGCTCACTAAAGGAATGTTGGGCAATAAAATTTTTATTTTTCTCTTTAAAAATTAATAATTTGTTAATTTGCATCTTCTAATGACTAATGCTAAGCTAAATGAAAAATCTGCAGAATCTACTTTGTTTTTTCTCTCTCCGATTAATCAATTATTAAAATAATCACTAGTTGCTGCCATAATGCTGATTTCTGGTGAGTGTTGGATCGGTTTCTGTTCTGGATCGTAGTGGATCGGGTTCAAGCTGCTTCCTTACAGCCGTGTTGAAACGGTTTCCATGTTAGCTGTAGCTGCAGTAGCAGTCTCCAGTGTTTCCTTGAATCCAAACGGTAACTTGCGGGGCGGTACTTCACAGAACCTTTTGAAGCGTTCACATGTGAAGCGTCTTTCAAATTGGGCGTGCTTGGAATGTAGCTGACTTTTGGTGACTCCCTTCAGAAGGTTTTGCTTATTAAACGTAGCAGCAGAGCGAGTGTTGATGTTTCACTTTCATCTGTGCTGCTCATTCTCTGTCCACGCTGCAATATATTTAAAAGTTTTAGCTTTAAAATCTTCTGAAATGTTTTTTTTTAAGCACTCAGTTGCGCCGCCTTCGAAGTGGTGAAAACATTGTAGCATCTTGGGACATTTTTCCCCACTTGCGTATTGCAGAGAAACCTGTTTCTTTCCTTGTTCTCTAATAAATCTCCCAGCTTGCTCTGGATGTTTGCCACATCAGCGGTTGTGCAGGTCCCGTGGTCTTCTGTGTGGCTTCTGTCAACATATTTTCTGGCTTTCATGTGTGGGATGTCTCTGCTCTCATTAATCACCCCCCTCTAAGGGAGCACTACCAAACAACAGGGGCTCTTTAGGGTGTCATTTCATGTGTTGGTCTGTTTTTCAGCCAGTGTTTGCATGAGGGAAGGTGTCAGCTGTGCATGGGCTCCATAGGTGCTGACGAGACATTACTGGGATGAGTTTGAACAGGCTGGTAGTCGGTGCTTTCCACGGCCGATCGACTCCTGGGGTTCGTTGGCTAGCAAAGGAGATTTGGATTGGAAGGAATTACACTTAATATCTTTGGGGAAAACAAAAGTTATTGTTTTCCCCCCAGACAAACAATTTTATTAAGTTATATTAATTGATTTGTATTTTTACCACTTTGTGGTTTCATAAAGCCATTTCATCATTATCAGTTGTCTAATTGCTGTGCAGCCCTTTATTGCAAATTTATTGCGGTAAAATACAACTAACATAATGCACTGTAAAAAATACTGTGCTAGCTGCACTTTTTAACCTGCTCTTGGCTTGCTGTTTTTTAAAAATAATTTTTATCTAAATATCAATTTTAATCTATTTCTTTATTCCATTCTAAAACATTGCTGTACAGTTTGTTGTTTCTGAAAAAACAGTCCTAAGAATGGGTTTAAATTGGTGGCACATGCACATTATATTTTGTCCTGCCAGGACTATTTGATCTCTTATAGTCTGTGTAGTTTGTTTTTCTCCTTTCTGTCGAACAAAGTTTGAATTGTATGCAAATGTTTTCATTATGTTCTGTGACTCACTAGTTGATGCTACCGCGAACTAGCTGCTAATATGCACTTGCTAACTAGCTAAGAGTAAGTAATCGCCAGTTGGCAGTGCGACGCTCGTCTTTGCCACTGGCTCACTTCTGTTGCCAAACCATATGCATTCTGTGCAAAAAAAAGTTTGGCACTGTTGTATAAAGTGTAGTGTAAGCGATACAGGTCTTAAGTTTCATTCATATTGGTCTTAAAAAGTCTTACATTTGAGTTCATGAAACCTGCAGACAACCTGATATTCTGGTGAGAAAATTGCCAAACAAGTATCAAGGAAATAATTTAAAATTCCTGTCTTAGTACAACCCTTTCAAACTTCTGTATTTCAAACAAAATGAATAAAATGTCCCTAGATGTTAATGAAAAGCATCTTCCATTCAGCGGTGAAGCAACTAAAGTCATTTTGAGGAAAACAAGAAAAAAGAAGCAAGAACAAGAAGCTCTTATGGTAATTAGATTGACATACATGAACTCT
The DNA here is from genome assembly GCF_904066995.2 of Poecilia reticulata. Lineage (NCBI taxonomy): Eukaryota > Metazoa > Chordata > Actinopteri > Cyprinodontiformes > Poeciliidae > Poecilia > Poecilia reticulata. The sequence goes on from NC_088831.1 coordinate 36,572,345, forward strand.
GATGTTTCTAAAAGCCGGCTGTGTTGATCATTGGAGGAAGTGGTGATCCTTACTAAAAACAAACCTTTAACAGGAAACAAAGGTCTTATTAAAACCAGGCTTTGACTCGTGTGAGATTTCCACAGTATGTTTACCTTACAACATGCCACAGTGTTGCAGTATTCGCACATTTGTTTTATTAAAAACGGAAAATGATTATCCCTACTTCTGATAAATTATAGATTACTGAAAAAAAGATTACTTACAAAGTTGTGGTTTTGGTTTTAAAACCATAATTTAAGAAACATGTCGCAGTAATTTTCCCATTACCTAGAACATTATACCATCTTGCTATTTTGCTCTTAATACAAGTCTTCCAAGCTCATATAAGCTTGATTATTAGCCAAGCTATACAGCTAAATCTGTATTTCTGATAAGAAAGTGTTGAAGCCTTTTTGCAGGCACCTAACCAGCAGTGCCCAGCAGTAGGTGGAGGAAAGGTAGTTCCACATTAGCTTATGCAGTGTGCAAGGCTAGCTGGATAAACTGGATAAAATGGTCTCAAAACAACAATATTATCATAAGTAGTTCTGGAACAATTTATCGTTCTGCAAAATGTGTTATGGTGACAGGCCAATCCTCATCAGTTTTTAGCATTGCTATAACATATTGCACTTCCTTGTGAAGTTGCAAAGGCAGTTATAGACACACAGTGATCTAATATTAGCTTGATGAACTGTGGTTTTACAGTAACGGGTAAAAAGAAAAAGTAGATTCAAAACAAATGTCCAGGTGCATAGTTTTCCCATCTAAATGACATACGGCTATTAGTGTGACGAATATTAGCTTTACACAGTGCCTGGGCTGCTTGAAAATAGTGCTAAAAAGTTGGATGCAAATCCCATCATTATTAATTACCATAAACTTGCAATAAAGGTGCTTGAGTGCAAATAAAGCACCTTTTGGTAAAGCTACAGCTGAGCACAAGGATTTTTTTTTCCTCTTTTGAAATGAATGAGCTGTGTGTTCTTTTGTAAATGCAGATCCATTGTTGGGGTGGGCAGGGTGTGGAGTGTGTGTGTGTGTGTGTGTGAAAGCTCAGATGCGTGGAGGCTTATGGGAATGAGGTCTGACTGGCAGTGCGATGACTATCTCTGCTGCTGGCTGTAATCTTTCCCCACTGGCGCTGCAGGGAGTTGCTGTGACCTGGGTCTGTTGCTCATTGTGTGGAGATCAGCGAGATCCCCAAAATTCACAACACACAGCGGAAGTGACCTAACCCGACCCGACCCAACTTAGTCAGGTCTGCTGAGGACACAACCAGCCAGGGCAGGATGGAACCAGTCTGAACAAAGCCGATAAGCACCCCAGATGTAAAATTTTTTACTGAAATAATGAAAATAAAACTCTTGAAGGAGGAAAACTTGGTGTATTTCCTTCATTACTGCCCTCCTGGTAGTTAACTTTTAGTAATGCCTCAAATATTTCTACCTTAGCTGCTAATGGTATCCAGATGCTGAAAACTTTTTCTCTACAGGCATCATGGGATAATATAAATCCTTCAAATGTTGGTCACTTCTGGTTTTGTCGGATTTTGTGGTGATTGGCATAGATGTAATATACTATTTCTCAAACGTTGTCAGGATGAGGGCCATTTAATAAACACCCACAGACCACCTAACTTTAAATTGGCCCTGTAATAAATCTTTTTAATTCAACCTGAAATGAAAATGTTAGTGTCTGAACTCAGTTATTGTCGTCTTTGTTCATTATAATGAGAAGGGTGGTGCTGTTTTGTAAATGTAACTGGCCACAACAAAACTATGAACAAGTCTAATTAGGGAATTTTGAGTTTTTTACAGCTTTTGAAAGTTTGGATTCTAAGATTTCCAGTGACAGAAAGCAACAAAGAAATTGGTCTTTACCAATGGTTGTATATATATAAATAAAATTTTAGGTTGATTTGTTATCTAGAAGCATAATACAAGAAAACAGACATTTTCTTTCAGCCAATGTAAATATTTTATTATAGGTGTTGAGATGCAGTTAGTCAGCGTGGGGCGCAGCGCTCCTCTCAGCATCTTCACCATCATATCACACTCTGCAGAGTTATATCTGCATACCGGTAGCATGCTGTGTATCATAATACTGTTTTAAAAACAAAAGTTCTACAACTGAAAAATATTGCAGACATGAATTCCTCCGATCATGTAAGTAGTCCAGGCGTTGTTTTCTTTTTAATGGTATCTTCAGTTTTTCTTTTGAGTGTCCTGGTCTTAAGAAATTTATCCATTGTTATTTTTAAACACAATCCTTTGGTAAGCTAGCTGTACGCGCCGCATTTTGAGCAACTTTAAAAGAACTTTTGCAGCTTAAAATACTATCGTATTACTATCAATAAGCAACTGTAGATTTAGCAAATGATGAAACAAATGTGCATTTTTAGTCTTAACTAGTTTAGTCATACTGAAAACATACTTTTTTTTTTTAAACAATAAGCAAACTTTGTTTGCTGATAACAAAACACATTGCATAAGCTCCATTGCAGCTTTTCATCCATTCTTTTGTTGTTAAGCTAGTTAACACACAAACCAGAAGTTAGGACTTTTTTTTTTCTTTTTTTTTTTTTTAACCAAAACTGGATGACAAAAGTCTTCAGTCTTTAGTCTCAATTAGCCCTTTTTTAAGGACTGTTTTGTTTTACTTATTTTGGTTATTTAATATGTGTCCCAGTTCCAGCGTTAAATGTTCATAACAGTTTAAAGTTGATCCATCTTTGAGAATGTGTTCCTGCATTATTATGTCCTCACCATTATATTACCAGAAAATGCTCTCAGAACAACAGTATTACCGTTTATCGCAATAAATTTATCGTTCAGGACATTTTTTAGCCCGACAGGCCAACTGAAAGTTGTCCCTTTCAAAATAAAAGCATCAAACCTAAAACCGGAAGTTCGTCCTGTATAAAGCCAAGTAAAGGCAATAAGCACCAAAATAACTTAATTTAGGGTTACTTGCATATTTCCCTTACTAGCTTAAGTTTGAGTTAGTAAGGGCCTAAGTTTACTTAGTCAATTAATCATCAGAATAATTGATTATTAATCGATTACATTTACACCAGCCCTGCTTTTAAGTCAAAGACAAAAAAATCTGAATTGTTGTAATTTAAATGACTTTCAAATGTAGCACAGCTGACGTTCCCACATTGTATCGATGAGCAGCTGCTCATGTTGTTGCTTTAAAAGAAAACGGTGGTTATGTATTTGTTTTGCTCCCGACGCCCCCTTTTACCATGCCTGTTTACCCCACAGGCCAAACCGGAGAGCACCAGAAAACAGCAGAGCATCAGCATGTTGTGTGTTTTAGGGGGAGGGGATTAAATATTAGCCCTCTTTCTTTCATACCAGTCAGAATATGAATGGGCAGACATGCGACTGGTTTTGTAATTTGTCTAATCGAGTTTTAGTGCAGAGACTCCTCTCCTTCGTGTCTCTAATCGCTGCTTCCTGTATTGTACCTATTGATACGCTTTGTGCAGATGCCTCATTGATTTTTGTTTGTGTCTGCTCCCCTTCTTGCTGATTGCTCCCTTTTTTTTATCAATAAACAGGATTGTTTCACTTAAGAGTGCTGTGGGAAAACTAATGGCCTGTAATGGACAGTAATGGATTGTGTTTAGTGTCCCTTTCATCTTTTAGAAAATTACCCTCCCAAAGCTAAACATGCTGGTGCGAACGAACATGCCTGAGCCGTAAAAAGGAGAACATCGATGAGAAACGGCTCCTGTTGTCATTCGGTTCTCTGTAAACAAACTGTTCTTTCTCATTTGTTGTTGCCACTGTTCTGGCCAGTTCTTGTCTTTCAACATAGCTTTTTAATTAAATGTAATAATGTGCATGACCAACTGGCTGGGCTGTTGTGGTGGAGCAGCTTCAGACTTGGTTCAGAGGAGAAAATTCGGTTTGCAGTTTAAGGTGGAGATGTTTCTTTTGAGGAAGGAGGGTTTGTACACAGTTCTTGGAAAAACTTCCTTTTTATTAACACACCAACTTATTGCAGTATTTTGTACAGTCTAGATTGGGGGTGTCCAAAATTTTAGTAAAGTGGGACAAAATTGTTGTCAAAAGTACTCATGGTCCAAGAAAAAAAATTAATTAAGCAAATAAGTAAGGATGGACCAATTTATCGGCTAGCCAATTTATCTGTGCTGATTTCCTTAAGTGATTGGCCGATACTGTCTGGTTGTCATTGTTAATTTCAGAAGTTTAAATCATCAAATCCATGGAAAATACGGGAGAAATAAATTGTTTTCATCCAGTGAGAATCGCCTAAATATCTGCACTCAAATTGCTTCATCTCTCAGAAATCACATTGATTGTGGCTCCGTCTCCAGTTGGGGAATCTCCCAAAGTAATTTTTGGGGTTTTAGTGGTTTGGTTGCTGGTGTCGTCCCCCCGAACATGCAGGCAATGTGCTGAATCATGTCCAGCATTCCTGTGGCCAGAACAGTGTCCAGTCAGCTCAGGGAACATTACTCGCACTGCACAGAACCAAATGAATGACTCTGCTTTTGGTCAAAGGGATTTCTTACTGAGGCTTTCTTTCTTTCTTCATTCAGAAGTGACCTACATAAAGGAATCGGCACATTTAGGAGATTTGTAGCACTTAACTGGATATAATGTTTTAAATCAGCCATATTCTGCCATATTTTTGGGTAACCGACATTAATGAGCAATGCCTTTGCTTTCTGTGGGTTAGCTTCTGCTCAGTGTTGCTCGTATCACTCTGTTCTCGTGCTCCAGTTCTCCCTGCAGTAACTATAAATATATACCCAGCTTACCGCAACACTCCACCTGATTCACATGTCTTCAGACCAGGGAACACAATCTTGTAAACACCCAGAATATGGGTAGTTGTTAGCAGAATATGTCTGAGAAGTCGCCTCTGTTGACATAGAAACAGTAATTTAATGTAAACCCTGTGGTTCTTCCAGCTCTTTCAGCAATGCTGTACTGCCCCCTGCTGGTTAGAAAACCATGGCCTGCTTACTTTGGCTCATTGCTGGATGTTATTTGGTGCTTTTAAATGCTTTTTAAACCTAAAATTTGTATATTTTTTTGTTTATCATAACAAATGGAGGATGTTAGTAGCGTCAAAGCTGGTGAAACAGACTGTTTTTCACATGTAATCTTGATTTGGTTGGACTGTTCCTGCTTTTTAATCAGTCATGTGAGAGTTATTGAGGGCGCGGAGCAGCTGCAGGAGTCTTGCGTCACGTACCTGCTGGTGGGATTTGTTGCAGAAAGAGCGAAACAAATGACCAACAAGAGCCCAACTAAATGGTAGAAATGTTTCTCACAATGAATCTCAAATGGAGGCAGAAAGGAAAAGTAAAATGTGGAAAACAATAATACACCATCCTAGGAGAGGAATGATGCCACCAGCTGCAGATTGAAGTTTGATTTCAAATCCTCTTTAAATTTTAGGCGAGCAGATGCACAATAAGATCTGATGGGTAATGAGATCACACACATCAACACTGAGCCACATTACACTGCTTAAATATACACACATTCTTGTGCAAAGCTGCATTTTGTTAAGGGGTTAATTTCATGCATCTCAGTAGAAACTACATGTGAAGAAATGGCTCACTACACCGCCATCTAGTGGTCTAAACCCAGAACTGCAATCTGGAGAATTGTACTATAAACAAAGTAATGGACTTTAGTTTTGTTTTTAGAGTACGGTGCAGCGTTAAGGCTGTACTAAGACAAAATATGAAAATAATATAGCGAGAATAAACTCATAGAATTACAACAATGAAGTCAAAATAATGACGGTCTTAATAATATGAGAATAAAGTCTTACTATAAATAAAGTTTTAATATTATGACTACTATAAGATTTCAGGTTGTTTTTAAAATGTATATATATATATTCCAGTGTCAAAAGCTTTGGGCTTATCTCTCTCTATTTGCATTTTTAGTTTAAATCTTGTTTTTAATCGGTATTATCAAGATGTATCACATTAATGAAATCATCCTCAGTTTGAAACTGCTTCTCTTTAGGTTCCAATAACCTGGATGTTTTTCTTTTTCAGCATTTGTGAAGATTTATGTCCGGTTTTCTCCGTTAAAGTCTTGCGCTTTTACATTTTTGTTTTTTAGTTTGCAATTTAGGGCCCAAAAATATACTACTTCACCATTTTATTTTGTATCTCTTGCTTACTGAATTCCATTTTAGTAGCATTTGGTCCTAAAAAAAATAAAAAACAAACATTTTCACAATAAGACAATACAGTTATCTAGAAGAATATATTTTTCTTGTCCTTCTGACTTGTTTTTATAAAGATTAAATTTAACATTTGGACTGATAGTTCTCTAAACTCTGTTTTCTGACAGATGCAACATCTGTAAGCACTATTGATCGCAGACTAATTTGCATTCTTGGATTTGTTGCGGAGGTTTTAATAATGCATGAAAACTCGACTCTAACTTGTTCTCTTTAAAACAACGATGTATTTACTATTCTTGGTCACGTTTTAATGCTGCTTTAAGTGGGAATTGAGTATAATGGCAGTTCACCAGTATGAAACAAAGCGGCTGCAGTAAAAGTTATTTAACTCCTGCTTTTCTCACTGTTTGGAAATCACAATAAGTAAATTTTTTTTAGAGGTTAAACAGAAATGATGTGTAAAATTGTGGTTGGCCAGAAGATGGCGCTGTGCACTAGGCTTGGTCCTTCTCCCTCTCAGGTCTTTACCATTTTTTCCTTCCAGTTTGAAGTAGATTTAGCTTCAGTTTTGTGTTGAATGCATCACCATGGCAACATGTATCAGTGTGTTAATATGTTTGTTACTAAGCCATACCCGTGATGGTCCTGTTTTCTCCCAGATTTAGTCCTGCTGTCGTGGATCTGTGGCTAATCCGCTCACTGCTCCGTCTTCACCTGTAATCTGACATGGATTCAGGAAACTGGGCCAAGCATTATTCCCTTAATGGTTTCACATATTGATTTGGTGAACCTTCCCTAACCTCTAGCGGCTAATGGAAATGCAAATAAGACAATAAATCAAAGATGATCAAAGGTATTGCAAGCAGAAAATCAGTGGGGAGTTGATTTTTTTTTTCTTTTTCTTTTTGGAAGATGTTTTTTTCCACTCATGTTATCCAAGTTTTTTTTCAAAAAAATTAGCTGCTACAGGAGGCAGGGATGGTCTTCTGTAGCAGTCTGCATAACTGCACATCTGAAGAAGCTTCTGTTCATTTTATTTAAAAAAATGAACATGGTGGAAATGAAAACATGATCAATGGCTCAAACTTCCTCCTTCTCTCTCTGCTCTTTGCTCTGGCTCTGCTTCCTTTGAGGCTGCAGTTGAAATAAAAAGGCGTAATCTAAACCAGGGGTTTTCCAAAGTGTGGCCCAGGGGCCACACTTTACAATAATATCATTTTTATGTTTTTTTTAATGGCAAGAAAATGCTAATTTTGGCCCCTGAGGACTTCCAACTTGGGGATTTTGGCCCTCAGTGCAAAACGTTTGAATCGAAGCCAATAATCAATATTGAAAGGTTTTAGTTGACATATTTATTGAAAATTTGTCAGTCTTAGCTTAAGTTGATGGTGTTTTTAAGTAAAATCTTTGTCATATTTTTATGGTTTTCATTTTCATTGGGGGAAAAAAATAAGTACAAATTAAACATGATTGTGAAATTTGTTTTAAGTTAATCCTAATTTTCAAGATATCAATTGCATAATGAGAAAATACTCCAATATTGTATATTTCTCCTGAAAATGTAGCTAAAAAACATATTCTTGATCCACTTATATTGACATGTTGCATGCAGATGCAGAGCTGTTAAATGAAAAGCAGAGCAACTGCCAGGATTTGATTATTGATTTAGTAACGAGATGTGGCCCTCCGCTGTTTCCCTGGAGGCCCTCTTGTCGTCTTTTATTGCTGCCGTTAGCATTATTTCTGCCATGCACTGACTGAGCTGGAACGTCTTTGTCTTCTAATCCTGTTAATGCCAAGTTTCACCTCACATTATGTAAACCTAATGCTCACACACTCATCAAAACCTCTGCAACTGGAGTTTTCCCCCGTTGGTCTTCTGAAACAGGTGGCGGCCATTTTCTCTGGCTCCTCAACAAACGATGCAGGATAAACGTAAGGAGACTAAGACGCAGGATAGATGACAAACATGTTCATTTTCTCAGGGAGTTTGCAAGTCTTAAAATATAATAAATTCTTTATCAAATTAAGGCCTTGAAATGTCTTGGTTTCATTTTTAAAAGTTAAGTTGTCCTTAAATGCGTTATGTCACAGGTTTTAAATTTTGTGGTGGCAGGACTATTTAATCTTGTATTATGTAGCCTTTTTTTCCCCTCAGTCAAGTTTTATTTGTATAGCACATTTCAGCAACAATTCAATGTGCTTTGCATCATAAAAACACAAAGTCATAGAACCACCATACAGTCAACAATTGAGAAAACCAAAAGCAAATATTGCATTTTTATGAGTGCCATCATCATTACACATAAAATATGTTGGTCAATGTCTCATTTAAAATATAAGACCGACAATGTCTCATTGTTCGACCCATTTATGTTCAAAAGCAACTCTAAACAGGTGGGTTTTTAGTCTAGATGTAAGGGAACTCAGTGTTTCAGCTGTTTTGCAGTTTTCTGATTTGTGGTGCTTATAAGCTGAATGCTGCTTTGGAGCGTCTATGTCTGGTAACTTGCTGCTAATATACCCTTGCTAACTGGAATGGTATATTAGAAGCCATTGGTTGTGAGGGAGGAAAGAAATGAGCTAGCTTTAAAAAAAAAAAAAGAAAAAGTTGGGTAGCCAAAAGGGAAAGCTAGCCGGGTAGCCGAAAGGGAAAGCTAGCCGGTTCAAACACACATTTTTTGCCAGTTAACTGGTCGACGTTAATCTTCAGCGTTGGATCACTTCTGTTGCTTACATTGCTAGGTTCATTTTGCTCATAAAAGCTGGCAGGACGGAAGTCAAGGTTGATTGTTTTGTATATTTGTGTTGCAATACAGGTCTTGAATTTCATTCATAATGGTCTTAAAGTCTTAAAACTGCAGAAACACTAATTTCTACATGTTTATAAAGTTTTATTGAGACTGTAATGTCGAGGCGATGAATCAGGGCCTTTCACACCTGTCGGTGAGGATTTGCTGCCGTCAGCCCAAATGCTTCAAAAGCACTCCCCTCTCTTACCTATGGAGGCCAGATTGGCCACTCATCATTCCTCCCTGCCTCTCTGACTCAGAGTAGCTCTGTGGAAATCTCCACAGTCAGGGTGTGACTATGGGAAAACCACAGCCAGCACTTGCTGGTAACGTCTGTGCTCTCCTTTATCAAACTACAGCTCAGCCAAAAGCCTCTCCGCCTCAATGGGCCTTCTTTTATTCATGGCTCTGACACATCAGGTCCCCTTTTATCAATGTTATAGAGCCCACTTTTTTCTGGAAACACAGCAAAACGGCCTCCTTCAAAGACACGGCAGTGACCCACATTCAGCATTTTGTCATCTAAGTAATGGTAGATTCTGAATTCAGAGCTGGAGTTACAAAGGTATGTAACCAGTACCAATATGAGCCACTCGCTTAACTTCTTTATTACCTGGAGGTTTTGGTGAGTTTACCTAAATCTGCTTGATGTGCTTCTGCTGTTATGGTGATATTTAAGGTGTTTTCACACCTGATACTCTGGTTGACTTGGTTTGATTGGGGACCAAAGTTGCAACATTTATAAAATTTTTCAGCTGGAGCAGTTCGCTTTCACACTGCATTGTGTCAAACGATCCAAACTAATTGAAAAAACGGTTTCCACCCTTCACCTTTGGTGGCGCTGCACCAAGAACCACTGAAGGAAGCAATATGAAGACATGAGTGCTTCTAAACTAAATGTAAGCAAAAATGGAGTAGCATCAGATTTTAGTGGCTGTAGGATTTCTCTTTTGCCCCACTAGTGTTCAATTCGCTCGTTTGCTTTGGCTGTATTTACACAGAATGCCCTGTGCTGTAGTTTGGTTGGTCTTCGGTCCACTTGGCGTTCACACATGCACTCAAACTGCACCAGAGTTCACTTTAATTGAACTATAATCAAGGTTTTTATGAGGATTTCTGCTTGTTTCAAGGCTTCTAGTCCTAAAATCAAGCAAACCTGTTGTCTGCTTTGATCTTCATTTTATAGGATTCTGATGGAAAGTTGGATTTTAATTCTACATTAGTCTGACCAGATTAATATGAAATGATACGAGAGAAAAAGAGGAGTAAAGGGAAACATATTTTGTAAGATCATTTTTACAGTCTGATTATTTAATGTCTGACATGGAGAACTTAAACACATTCCTTCTCCTTCGACAATTAAATGTTCTCACTTTACAACCCCAGTATTGAGAATTTGACCGAAGCAATTCATAATTTTAAAATTGAATGAAATGAGGGGAAAAGTTTTGGAGAAGTTTTAAAGTGGGGTTGGCTGAAAAACTCGAGCTTTGACCATCTCGGTGTCTTTCGATCCGGGATTAAGAAGCAGAGGGAGTCCAGAAAAGGAGCAGCTTGCTTCTGTTTTCTTGTTCAGAGTTGAGATACATGGAGCTAAAACTGAGAAACCCTCTTAGAAGCAGCAGAAGATTAGACCTGGCTGGAGGAAAACAGCCTTAAACACACAGCCAGAACTACACTGGCATGCTTTAGAAAGCATATTCACATATTAAAATGGCCCAGTCAAAGTCCAGACATTAATCAATGCTCCCAGAAACTCTACATCCATCCAGACTGGCAGAACTTGAGCTGTTTTGCTAAGGAAAATGGGCGAATATGTGCAAATCAACCTAAAAACTTGCAGCTTTAACAGTGAAATGTGGACTTACTCAGGCACAGATAAATGCATTTGCATGCCACACTTTTCAGATTTATTTTAGGTTTCAAAAATGGTATCATTTCCCTTCGAATCTATTCTCATTGATTTGACATCTTGGAATAAAATTGTTCTTTCCTGTGTTGCTCAGAAATGGATGTTGTACTTGAAACCGTGTCGTTCTGAGATCTGGATGTCAAACTCAACCAGGTGAACAAAACAAGTGTTTTCTTCAGTAAGGGTATGCTTGGTGAATATTTTCAGGTGGGTGGAGTTTAGTTTCTGGCGTTGGAAAGTGTTAAAGTCGTGTCATGTGACCATTGGACCTTTCCCAGAAGCGCTGCTCTTTCCTGATCCACTCCAGTACATGATGTCTGTTGGGACAAGAAAAATCTCGCCGCGCTCCGGTCTGTTGGTTCTTTGTCTGCCTGACACTAAGCCAGCAGAAGCCCTCTGAGTGCATGCTGTGTTTCCTGCTAGCTGAGGCATGAAGGCGTGCCGCAGTGACCTTTTGACATACGAGTGAAAATGCTTTCATTCAATGAAGCGTTTCCACAGTTTGGAAAATGCTCGACAGTCAAACTGCACTGGTTGGTAATAAAGTTCAATCTAACGTTTGATTAAAAGCTGAAATTTGGAAACATTTACAGTTTTCCTCGCTGTTTGAAATTAAATAAGACTAAACTTCTCTTGTTTTACATCAGTCAGAATCACAATTATTTCTATTTGCTAAAGTTTATGCATTTCGTTTGAACAGGAAGGGAGTTTATCTGAACATGATTGGTTTGGACTTTTTAATACAACATCAAATACCATAAAAGAAACAAATAAGTAATATTTAAATTTTTCAGAGCATTTATGTCCATTAAAAAAAGTTTTACGTTAAGAACTATTTTTCTGTATCAGATATTGGTTTAGTGGAATATAGTGGATGAGTGCATTCTTAATTTTACTGACAGGGTAACGAGAAACGCCAGAAATCATTTTTAAAACTAAACTGTGCTGCTTTGGGCCTTCTTGTCTTGCAGAGTCAGAGACTTTGCTCAAAGTATTTGAGACTTTGTGAAGGATGAACTCCTATCAGCATAGCGTAAAAGTTGCTGATGTGTTCCTGTTTACTCACAGAACGTCTCCGTCTGATACGTTCTTGGTGCCACAGCAGGGAAATCACCGGCCCAAACGCTAATCTGGGTTGAAGGTTTACGTAACTCCTCGCGTCACATGGCCACGCGTCACCTCCTGCACAGCAGCATCACTTAATTCACTCCACTCAGCAGCCACAGATGAGAGGCATGTTTACCGGATCATCAGAATCGTTCGTTTGAATCAGGACGCGGCTCCGCCGGCCGATGCGTGCGCCGCCGTGACCCGGTTCTCCGGCCGAACTGAGCCGCTCGGTTCAAGGGGTTCGCTTGTTTCCGTGGAGGGGATCCAAATGTTCCCGCTGCGAGACGTTTCAATGAGGGTGCAGGGAATCCGGCTTCAGGGCCATGACGAGATGTCAGTGAAGCTTTTGTTCTGGGAGCTGGAGCAGCACCTCAAGAGGTAAAGGAGAGGCAGGTCAGGGGTCAGACGCTGCAGTAGCTGCTGCAGCTGGTTTTACGATATCCTTTCTTCAGCCTTTAAAGGTTCAGTCAATGCTGGATTCTCTGAACTTTGAATCACATGTAAATAAACAGGGTAGGGATGAGTAAAACAAATCCTTAATGCGTCTCTTTGGCATAATCAAATCATTTCTAGCCCCGGGCAACGACCAGATTTTACTTTTTGTTTCCGTTTATTTTAAATACTGTTGAACTCTTTTTCCTTCTTTTGCTTCCATGCTCCTGTGTCTTATCTCCATTTTATAAAACGCACAACTACAGATAAGATAAACTATCTCTGAGACTGACTGACGTTAAACTGAGAAAAACATTATAAAAAACTAATTTTCCTCCCTGATGTAGCTGAAATAACCTGACACTATAAACCCAAATGAAGAAATAACGTCACTACAGTGGCTGCAACTAATTGATGAATGTATAAATTATTAACCTCTTAAGCTTTTTTATAATACAACATTGGAAATACCTCAAAAGAAGCAAATAAATATTTTCCTTTTTTAAAATTGTAGAAAAGCTCAGAATCCTATAATATCGCTTTTCTCTAGTGAACAAAGTTAAGCTAAATCTGCCACTTGAGGAGTTTTGGTTAAAACATATTTACAGATGAAGGTGTTGTATATGCGTTTTGTATTTATAATACAATTTTGTAACGTTTTGACTCAATTATTCTGAATGTTTTTTTCCCATGATAAATTCCAATTAATTAAAAAAAATTCAAAACTGTTCATTCAATGAAAGCATAAGTAAATACCAATAATTTTAAACTTTGATTAAATGCAATTGCTGTGTGGAGTTTAGTGATGCAAAACAATCTTTTTTATTTTAGTGGCGTCCTAAAGAATCGTTTTAGAAAAGATAAATGTTTTTCAAGAGCAGTATTTGTATTGTGTGGCTATAATTGCTGTGACAAAACGTCACATTCACGCTAAAAAAGAAGTGATGCATACATAGTAGAGATGTGCTGATAAGATTTTTTCCTGCCGATTCCCATTACCAATGAGGGCCGTTCACCGATACCGATCACATAATTATTTTTTAAATCATAAGCACTACCGGTTACATTATGTGGAAAAAGGAACCATGAATTCACCTTAATTTAGACAAAAACTTGTTTTTAATAACTTTTTCCAAGAAAAAAACAAAACAGGCATTGTGCAAATTGTACTATCGGTAAAACTATCTTCCAACAGACTGAAAACATATGAAGGCTCTGAAGAGGTTAAATAATGTAAAAAGTCAAAATAAAACCTCTCAACATTGCCAAAAAAATTCAAGTATAAAACGTAACATTCAAAGGCAAATACAGAATCCATTACAATAAACAATCCAGAGTTACTGAATGAAAATTTCCTGATAGCATGGCGGCTAGCTGATTACTGCTAGTTCTGATCAATGCGTCATAGTTCCACACGACATCGCTTAGGATTTGTTGCTGCGCGTTTGCGCAGTGTGAAGGAAAGAGGAGACCAGCTGCACAGGTAGGCTGCGAAATGAGATGCAGGTGATCGGTTTGTGTGATCGGCAACAAGAGACCGTGATCGGCGATCACCGATCAGACACTTTTTCACGGAAATCAGCCGATTATGATCGGTGGCCGATCAATCGGCACACCTCTAATGCATAGTTCATCATTTTTATCATTATCACAAAATATAGTGATAAAACTTTAAGTCCATATCTCCCTAAGTGATGTAGTTTACTTTGTTACTGCCAGTAAAACGCCATTATCCAGTGATTTAGAACTGCAGAATATCGGTGTGTGCAAATTGCATCCTCAGAGAAATGTTTGAATGCAATATTTGGCAGGATTTAATATTTCAGGTGTGACCAGTAAGGTCTTCGACCAGTTTAAAACACCAGTTCAAACCCACAGAGTGGATTTTATTAGTGATGAGGAATGATGGAAAAGTTGTGTAATTTTCCTAAACTCAAACTCAGCTATTTCAGAGTTGAAAGAATGTTTAACGATCTGAACAAACGTGTTTTGAAAGACATCCAATCTTAGGATCTATTCTTGGAGTCGACTCATTTAAGAGCTTCAGGTGTGCAGGCTATTTGGGTGTGGATAAGTGGCTAAACCGCCTTCCAGTCAGGGACCAAACCGGAAGAGATCATGGCGGCTTAGCGTTCCTTATTTAAGCGTCTGGGCTCCTGGTACAGAGAGTCCTGAGGTGTTTGAGGATCAGAAGAGAGCAGAGGATTTCTTTGAAGCCGACTTTATAGCGGCACTGCATAAATCTGCCTGAGACTCAGTTTTTAAAGTAAATGCCCTGAAGTTTCTTTTTCTACCACCACACCCCGTCAGTCCCTCCAGGATGTTGCAATGTTGTTTTTTTGAGATTGTTCCAGCCCATGATTACTGCTTTTGTGGCATATTTTTCAAAAGGTTGTGATCAAAGTTAAAAATTTTTGAGCTTAAATGTAGAGGTGTGCCGATTGATCGGCCACCGATCATAATCGGCCGATTTCCGTGAAAAAGTGCATGATTGGGGATCGCCGATCATTGGCTCTTGTTGCCGATACCGATCACCTGCATCTCATTTCGCAGCCTGCCTGTGCAGCTGGTCTCCTCTTTCCTTCACACTGCGCAAACGTGCAGCAACAAATCCTAAGCGATGTGGAACTATAACGCACTGAGTGAATGGGGAAGTTTGCGTGTTGCGGCGGAAAATTGAAGCAGGTCAAAATGCATCAACACAACGAAGCTATCACGACATAAAAACAATGCCATACTTGACGGAGTTTGGCTACATCGAGGCTCACTGCAGTAAAAAAAACATGGAGGATCAGATAGCAGGTAAAGCAGCACACAGCTACAAACACTCACCCGGATTATTAGCATGACGGTCAGAAAGCTAAACAAATAACCAGCAAAATTATTTAAGTCTTCGAGCTGCGATGTAAGACGCTGGTTCTGCTCTCGCTGTTGAACCGCTGCTCCGCGCTACAGGTAGTAATATTTCACAGACGGAGCGCCGCTTCTGCTCCACCTGGTAGTGACTCTCACACCGAACCTCTGTTTAAAGCTGCAGCATCTAACCTAAAAAAATACATTTTACATACGTATTAAAACTTTTGCTGTCCTAACATGAGACAGATGATCTCTGAAAAAAAAAAAAAAAATAATAATAATAATAATAATAATAATAATAATCTCCTCCCTGCTCTGCATAATTACTCCGCTCAGTCAGAAACAGCCAATCAGAACTAGCAGTAATCAGCTAGCCGCCATGCTATCAGGAAGTTTTCATTCATTAACTCTGGATTGTTTATTGTAATGCAAAATGTTTTTTAAAAAATGAGTAAAAACAGAATAAATGCACAAATGATTACTGATTTTGTTGGGAACAACAACCATTTAATTTATTTTGATGTTTGTAAAGAATTATATATAGAAAAACTGTCATTCATATTTTTATTCAAGTTAACATGAACTGTTTACAGAATTTAAGCACATCCTATAAAACATCTCAAAATGGCAACTAAAAAAGGACTATTACCATTTAGGGTCACAAATAGGAAGTGAAATTAGAAGGAGGCAAAGAGTTGAAATTCAGCCGAGATGCAGTGATTGGTAAGAAAAGAAGGAAGTACAGAAACCGTTAAGACTATTGGTCAGATATGTGGAAAAGTTGAGATGACTGGTGAAAATCGTACGTCTTCATAAAATTTCCGAAGTGAGAACATTTGCATTAATGGTGTCAATCGCACGGGTGACTTCTGAATCACATGTAAACAAACGCAAAGAGAATAATTTAAAAATCTTAATTGATGCACCGTTCTAGAACCTCTAATTAAATTTAAAAAACAATTATCTCTTTGTATTTATTGGGATTACATTTTCCTTTTTGCACCTTTGTTTTTTTATGTCTGATTATGAAGTAAGGCAGTAATTAATATAAAGGGTAAATGTGCAAAATCTTCATTTGTTTGTAGACATTGTAGAGAAATTAAACAAATATTTAAAACTTTTTGAGCAGCATCTTTTTTCTGCAAGTTTAATATTAACGAACTGTCGTGTTTTTTTTTTTAAGTATAAAATGAATAGTGTTTGTTTTTCTGGCAGATTCGACATCAGTGCTACTTGTGACCTTTACAGTGGCCTCTGGGAAATTTACTGTTAATTGAATGAATATGAATATTATCAAATATCAGCAGTTTTAAGGTTGAATGTGGGAGCGTGAATGTTTTTTGTTAAGGAGTAAATTTCTGAGGTCAAAATTTGAGCTGATAAATTATTTTTCACCAAAATCCTCCCATCTGTGAAGCTGAGTTCACTTTTAGGGTGTGTTGTTTGAGTCATTTTGACCACATTGAATCCTCCTTAAAGAAAAATATTCCACCTGGAGAAATAAGGGCAGCATGATATTTGAGTTTCCCATCAATTTTTTTATGTTTCCTTGTATTTTATGTAAATATTTATAATTGTTTTTAACCATTAAAGTGTAAAGCATCATGTGAAGTACCGTAAATGGCCACACGGGAGCAGTGTATGTATATACTGCACATCATCACATTGAATCACTCCATTTCTTCTTCCTCTGTAAAACTGTTGTCTTACAAGTTTTACTGTGTGAAACAAGATTATAAATCTGTTCACATATGTTCTTAAGTTGTACAAAACAATCTTCTTTTACATGTAGTAATGAAGTGTCCAAAATCTTCCAACACAGAAGAGGGACAATTCAGGATGTTTAATGTAAAGTGTTTGAAAGGTTATAAATTCATATTTTATCTCCAGTACATAACAGAATCCAGATTTGTTGGTTCTGGAGGCTAAAGCTAAAGGTTTTTAAAGTTTATCCTAATTATAATTTTTGACCCCTAAACAATCTGCATGTTTGCATAATTTAAACGATAACCTGCAATAGAGCAGTAAAGTTGTATGAGATGTAGAAATGTTACTACTCTAGCACTAAATATTTGATATTAGAAATATTTGAATACTGTAAAGGTATACTTTTGGTCTCGGCATTTGGTCAAGCTAATCTGTGTTTGTGCTAAATTCCTTTACAGCTGATAGACTCCGTTTTAAAGCTACTAGCCTTTTTGTCCAGGTAATCAGTCCCATAAGTAGTTTGCTCCTTATAATAGTGTCATGGGCATTTATTTCATTTCATTCTAAATTTCTGTCAAATTAACACAAAATTTGCTCCACAACAACAAAAACAAGGATCTTGAGTATGTGCATTTTTCGTTTCCCCTTGAGATATTTTTGTCCGTCTCTGACAATTTCATGTATTGCTGAATCTTTTGCTAATCATGTACAACTTGAATCCTTTGGAACTTTTACAAATATCCAAGTCTGTAATGATTCCTCAACGGATTCGAGTGCCTTGATTATTGAAATTCATTGAGGCAAATTATTTGCCTCGAAGCTTCATTAAAATATATTTTACTATTTAGTGATTATTTGTGTTGCACAACACTCTGACTTCCGCCTACGAGTTGTTGGCGAAAGCTAAGTGATAGCAGCACAGTGTCCAGTTTTCAAGTTCAGATTTCATTGAGTTATGGTAATGACCAGGTTTTTATTGTTTTTTTTGGGGGGCGGGGGGCAAATACGCATTCCTAAATTGACTGGTGCGATGCCTGGAGTGTGGCCGCCCTTTGCCTCCTGGAGCTGCTGCCTGGTTCAGAGTGAACCCGGCAGCGAAGTGCGCAGCGGGTGTATTTTACAGGTGGAGCGAATAACATGGTGGGCTGCTGTAGCTGAGACCCAGTGTAGCTTTTACAGACGAACCAGAAAATAAATTTCTTACAATCCCGGCTGTAACAAACGGTTTGGTGGTATAAATATTTTTTTCTGTGTTGCAAAGGAGCCAAATCCCGTTGCTAACATGGACACAAAAGCTAAATGGCTGGAGAGTTAATCTATTAAAGTGAGAGTTCATCTATTAAAGTGGCTGAAGATAAATACATAAACTAAAAACTAAAATATAGACATTTTTAGAAGTGTATTTGTGAACCTGTCGCTTTATTATTAAATTGGATAAAATTTCTGATTTTTGTACATATTTTGTCCATGTTAAAAAGTCAGCCATTAATGTCAGGTTAATTTTCTAAACTACAGCAAAGTAGTTAGGGACGCACAAATATGAAAATTTGGGCCAATGATGATATCCGATACTACTGCTGTTATGGCAGTATAAATAAAGTTTTTTTTAATTGTCAGAATAATCGTTTATAACAGTGCTAGTCGTATGCGTGTTATGAATTTGCTCGACTAAAAATTGTCCCAATAATTATTGTAATTAGTAAAATACTGTTTAATGAATAGGGGGCTAAAATGGCTTCCAGCCCAGGGGCCCACACGTTTGTAAATCCGGCCCTGCTAACAGAATTTCGTTTTAAAAATCCTAAACTATGGCGGTACTGAAGCACCACCGAGTCCTGACCCGTCCTCTCGGGATGACGGAGGGATAGTTGTCCTTGCAGCAGTTTTGTCCCGGTCCAGTTCCTGACCGCTGAAGGTAGTTCCTCCTCCTCTTCCTCCTGGTCCTCTCCCTCCTCCTCTGCAGGAGTTTTCACGCAGAGCCGCCGTCGGCGGGCAGGTGGGGGCGTCCCCGCATGAATTATTCAAAACAGCCTCCGCCTCCACCAATCCGCAGCCAGCTTCCCGCTCTGTCGCGGGATAAATTATGCGGGATCGTGGAGATCCGCAGTCCTTTTGTGTGCCGCTGAGATGAGCTGACCTTGGACTGCATCCGTACCGCTGCGGGGCTCAGGCTGTGCGGGACTTCCAGCTTCTCTACTGGGCCGCTAGGAGTGGAGGCACCGGTCCGAGGCGGTGAGGCGGCGGCTGGACTCCGGGCTGTTTTAGTTAGTAAACCCGCAGCAGGATGAATGCGTCGTGCTACACCGTGGCCATGGATTTAGGCGTTTGCCAGCTGAGAAATTTCTCCATCTCGTTTCTGTCGTCGCTGCTGAGCTCAGACAGCTCTCGGCTGAAGCTCGACAGCAGGTAAAAACCTCGCCAGCACAGGGGGCTTTATTGTGAAACAGGACGACGGGGTCTAGAGAAATTTCCAGATGCTTCCTGGTCCCGACCCACATTCTTTACAGCGGAGGAGAAAAGCAGAGCGTCTCCCGTCTTTTCATTCCTCACTGCAGCGCGGCGCGGCTGGAAATGTTGTATTTATTTCTCTTTTTTTCCCTTGCAGCTCGTCCGGAGCCAGCGTGGTGGCCATCGACAACAAGATTGAACAAGCAATGGTCAGTTTTTCTCCTTAATCTCACGTCTGTTCTACTACGTAAAATTAAATTCAATCTTCTGTTACAAACGATAACTAAATCCAGTTGTAATTTAAACAACAACGACATAGAAAATATTTATTCTATTTCGTCTCAGTGTTTTAATGTAGCGTCATCTCATTATTGTTTTTAATTAAATTTAAGATAAAAATTTTAAAATGCTCTGTAAAGCGAAATTGCGGTTTGTTTTCTGTTTCGCCATCTCCGTTGTCAGGGCTGTTGCTAGGCAAACTGGAAGACTCTCACGCCTTGGTATAAATATCTCGCCTTCTGATTGGCTGAATGATCCGACATGTGGGTGGAGTTAGAGTTGGCAGCCAAGGAATATTCTTCCTCATCTTTGCCCGTTTTTCTCAGATTTTCTTTTATGGATTATGGCAAATAAAGAACAAAGGATCAGACATTCACATCTTTTTCAACTTGTTAGTGAATTTAAAAAAAATTAAAATATATTTTTTAGAGTGACAAAGCTAAACATAATTTTAAAAAAGACAATAAAACTATGAAGTTAAGTGAATATGAATGTTCAAAATGTGAATATATTTTACTAGACAAAAATTAATGTTTAAAGGCTTATTTTTTAATATTAATCATATTCACAACATCTATATCCAGTACAGTTCATTCCAGTTTTTGCTTCTCTTATTTGATATACATTTTGTTTTATTTTGGCACATTAACCATTTTAGAATCGGGTCAAGAACAAAAGCTGACGCTACCAAATTATCCTCCATTAAACGCATATTAAATATGAGTTTTTAGAAATTAAGAACTGTCTTAAAGCATACCTGTTTAATTTACAATAATTGATTAATTTAATTAATTTAGTTTAAAATACCTTTTTTTTTCCAGTGGCATCACATTGTTCACTTATTTACCGTTTCTGCTGCCACATCATCGCCTTATATAAACATTTCTAAAGCAGGCGGATACATTCCAGTAATGTTATGCAGGACAAAAACACACCTTGTGTTGTGTTTTCACCTTAATTCACTGAAACATGTTTGTCCAGAGCCGGCAGGATATCCGCTGTTTCAGAAACTCATTCACTGCAGAAATGACACTATTGAAGAAAAGCTCAGATTTAGAAAACTAAGAAGATGATGAAACCTTCAACTTCCTGTAGAACAAAAACCCGTTTCTGTGGCATCAAGTGATGTGTTGATATTGAAACAATATTTTGTGTATCGACTACTTGAAGCCACAGTAATAGATTCTTATGTACCAGGGTCCATTTAGTGTTTTTAATTATGATTGGTAATTTTTACTCTAAGAAACTGTGCAGTTGTTCACTAACTTACCAATTAATTTGGGGTTTTAATCAGCGATTAATAGCCTTTACAATCCAGAGACTCTTACTAAACCTTCCTGATCTTTTTGAGAAGAAAAAATATTATTTTTTGTTTCCACTTGAGTGAAATGAGAGTTGAGTTAATTACATTCTCATGTAAATTACACACATGGATTTATCAGTTGTTTTTGTTCCTACATAAAGAGGCACCAAAAGTGTTTGGAAATATACACAAAATCTGCATCTTGATGGCATTAAAGACTAAAAAAGGAATAGATTGACAAAGCTAAACATAGTCGATAATATCTCTGCAGACCACACACATCCTGGACACAAACTGTTCACCTTAGCGCAGTTTGCATTTTGCATTTTGCACTAATTCTGCTTCATCTCCCCCGTCTGTAAAAACACTGTGTATAGACATGTTTACAAAATTAAACACTTTTATTGTTTTACATTTTATTAGAGCTGCAACTAACAATTTTATGTTGATTAATCAATTAATCGGATAAAAGGAATTTACACATTCTGCAGATTCTTTAAATTTAACTACTGAAGTCTTTTTTTATACAATATTAGACATGCAGTAAACTAGGCAAGTGTATAACCAATTCCTTTTTTAAATATGAACATACACATTTTATTGCCTAAAATGCAACAACCCATCATTCCTTTACTGAAAACTTGATCATTTGTAGCGAAGATTGAATCTGCAACTAAAATTACTTCCAATAATTGGATCAAAACATGATTAATAGGATATTTTTTAATATTTAAACCAGATGAAACTAAAACTAGGCTGCTTGAAGAGTTTCTGAAAGAACGTATTGACAGGTTTTTTATTTTTAATATTCTTTGAACAGTTAATTACTGATCTGATTGTTGGTTCAGTCAGTGACCTACTTCTGAGTCTGTGTTTTCCATTTTATGATCGATTACTAAATTAGTTGACGATTATTTCATCACTATTAATCTGATTAATACAGATTCCAGCCCTAATCTTTATTTCAAACTAATTTTTATAAGTTCCTGATGCACGTTTTGATCAACATCATGAATATTCTCAAAGGGCTGGTTATTGCTGAAGGCACTAATAAATTACCCATCAACAAACTCTTGAAATATTAATAGTAACATTAAATATTCAACATCCTTTTATAATAATGTAGTTTTGCTATATACAGATGATACCTTATCTGTAATTTGAGTGACTAAAATAAATATTTTAAGGTTCTTTAGAGTCTAGAGGGCCACATAAAAACTCCTGGTGGACCAGATTTGGCCCACAGGCCTTCAGTTTAGAACATAATATAACTTATTGATCCCCAGGGGGAATTTGCTTATTTGCTGACAAGCTCCAAAGTCTTAAATATAGTTATATAAATAAATATAACTATAAGAAACATAAAACGTTTGACACGTAATTTGGAGCAACAAAATGTTCCACTGGTTTCATCCAGTTGTTGGAATTTATTTATTCAGACAGAAAAGTTGCTGAAACCTCATTTTACTCACAGATATTTATTTGTTTGGGAAAAACACCAGGAAACTTTCTAATCCTGAAAAACGTCGACAGGAAACATGAAAATATGGCCAGGTAATTATGTGTAATTGGAAGACATTTCAAATACCTAAAACCAATTATCCAACCTTAAAACAGGCAAACATAAAAAATACAATAAAAATAAATCAGTTGTTTCATCCTAATTAAAGTGTCCACATGTTTTTGACCGTTTATCCGGGTCACTTTCATTTGCTGAAGTCGTTGGCGTGCAGATCGGTTATTCGATTAAAATTTAATTAACTCCTTTAATTAGAGATATTGTAGACAGCGATGGCTATTGGCAGCAAAGCAGTCTGTATTGCAGTGAATTTTAAGACGCCTCTGACTGAAGGCACCAGTTTTTTTTGGTTGTCCATAATTTTCTTTATTTTTATGAAGAATCCGACCGTCTCATTGTGTTTCCAATCGTTTCACCAAGGAGACTCTTTAACCCATCGTTGGGTTAAAGAGTACACTGGTCACTAATAGATTTTGCACTGATTAGCACTGATTTAGCTAATTACCACTGATTTATCGGCGCCAATTTCCTTCAACTTTTGGAGATCTGTGATGGGCTGATACTTACATGTGAAGATGATCTTATCCTCGGCAAACGTCTAAAATCGACCACTGACCACTTTTTCCTCCTGTTAGAGAGGTTTGATTGTTGGCCCCGCCCACCAGGTCACAGTCACCCGTCTGTTTCCAACTCAGCCACTTTCTAGCAACAATTCAGATAAAGCAGATCTGAATGGTCAGGCTTTTTAAGGATCAATAATGGGTCAGAAACTTGTGATTGGTGACACTGACTGTGTGTGTGTCTGCAGGACCTGGTGAAGAGCCACCTGATGTACGCCGTGCGCGAGGAGGTGGAGGTCCTGAAGGAGCAGATCAAGGAGCTGATCGAGCGAAACTCGCAGCTGGAGCAGGAGAACACGCTGCTGAAGACGCTGGCCAGCCCAGAGCAGATGGCTCAGTTCCAGGCCCAGGTCCAGACCGGCTCGCCGCCCGCCCCGCAGACCACCGCGCCCTCTGGACCGCCCAGCGCCGCCGCCACCGGCCTGGCCCAGCCCGCCTCGCACAGCGCTGGCCCCTCGGCGTAGCCCGACAACACAAACTGAGCGACCTCTCACGTTTTAGCGGCTGCGGCGCCGCAGTTTGCCTTCCTCAGCCGGAGGTCGACGCTGTCAAGACGAGAATTTGCACATATTTATCTCTGAAGGATGCAGCCAGCGGGACGAGAGAGCGAGCGCAGTGGACAATCTTCCTATGCTGTGTGTGTGAGGCGGCCAGGAATCATCACACATTTGCCAAATAACCCTCGGTCATCAACAAGAATGTGCTACCATGAAGAAACAGTCAGTGACGACGTTATGCTTTCATTAAAATGAGATCACTGTGCCTGTGTCCGGCTTTGACGCTGACAGCAGCAGCAGCAGCAGCAGCAGCAGGCGCTTCTGGTGGTTCTGGTTGTCATTGTTTTGCTGAAAGATGTAAATAAAAAGCGGTTCTTTACCGAGGCGAGATCCTGAGAGAGATGAAGAAGTTCTTCTCAGAAAAAGATTGTGAGCCATTATTATTAATATTATTGTTATTATCACGTCAAAGTCCCCATCTGGAATGGGGGAGGAGGGTATTTTCAACACTCGGCAGCATTGATGATGTTACTCAAACTGTGGGTTGAACAAAAACCTGGTTTCTTACGGTGAAGATGATGATAAATCTATTTTCAGTATTTCCCTTTCAGGCTCGTCATTTTGCCCTCGATGAAGCTCACTGCTGCTTCCTCAGCCTCCATCGACACTTTGGGCTAAGCTGCATTTTTCTTGGTAAAAGTTCAACGGGCAGATGTACATTTCTGTATAGTGTAAGTAGGATGTAAAAAAGGAGGAAGAGGAAGGAAGAA
Source organism: Poecilia reticulata (assembly GCF_904066995.2). Classification (NCBI taxonomy): domain Eukaryota; kingdom Metazoa; phylum Chordata; class Actinopteri; order Cyprinodontiformes; family Poeciliidae; genus Poecilia; species Poecilia reticulata. Next base: position 36,596,803 of record NC_088831.1, read on the forward strand.
CAGATGCTATCTAGGTCACGCAGATTGATGCGGAGGAATCTGTGTCAGCCATCTTTAATGCTGTAATTTCTGGACTTTGGAAGGAGGGTTAGGTTATTTAACTGGCAACAACCAACAATGTTGCCCAACTCTTTTACTGCAACGTTAACTCTGACTGTGCACCATTTCTCATTGCTCTTTTTGTTAAGTATTGCACCTTTTGGAGTTTATTTTTTCTTTTCTTTTTGACAGTGAAACCCTTTTGGATCTGAAAAAGTAAACTTGGGAAGAAAACAAAACAAAGGAACAGGCTCTGAAGATGTTATTGTTTTTCATTCTGTGTATCAGTTGTATGCTCATGTTCTGTGCATGTTTCTTCAAAGACCGGATGAGATGACAAAATACCTACAATTGCACTTGACAGCTGCACTTCACAACTTTCAATAAACCTGCTTAAAAGTACAAACCTGGTCAGAGTCTTTGTCTCGGTCAACAAGATGAATTTCATTTCATTTTTCTGCTGGAAAAACCTAAAAAATATCTTTTGACCTTCTTCATGTTGCCTGACAGGCTCTTGTTGAGATTTTTATTATTCTGCAGCTCGTGCATGAAGGTGGTTAACCAAACTGAATTTGAAAAAATGTTAATTCATATCTTCACTAAGGCAGAAATTATTTACCTAAAGTAGTTTAACCACTCTAAAAAAGGTAATTTGCTGAAAGAACAATGTTTTGGCTAAACATAAGTTTAGCCAAAACTACAAAGAATATATAAATTAAAATGGAAAAACATTT